>NC_024319.1:12636883-12742952 GCF_000523025.1 Cynoglossus semilaevis | reverse complement strand
TGAAAAAGGAAATCATAATCACAGTGTCTTCTTTTCTTCTTTAAATACTTCTACTGCTGTCATCTTTGGCTGGGTTTCGGCTGACAGTTGTCTGTCAAACCAAAATTCCTGGGAAGCAAAGGTTGAAGCCAATAAAGGAGAGCTGTGGGCTTTACATGTTACAGTGCCAATGCAGGAATGTTCTGGACTGTAGACCTCTTCTTCATCAACACAAAAGGGAAAAAAACAATGCAATTAAACAAATAAAAATAAGTTGTTTGTGTTCACAACACAAACAAATATTACAGCCTGGGGAGATAACGACAGTATGTTAATTTTCATAAAACTGTATAGACAAAAAATAAATCTACAAAAATGGAGCTAGGTAAATATTACACAACAGTAAATGTCCTTTTTTCCCCTCTTTTTCAACTCTTTACTGTCAAACATCTACACAAAACCAAAGTTCTTGGTCTTAATGGCTAGCAGGAGTTTCTGTTTGAGTATCTGTTTCGAAGAATACAGCGGCACATAAAGACGTGAGATGCAAGTGTTGGCCGTGGGGAGGTGCTGATCATCTGGAGGCCGAATCGTGATGGAGGGCATTGGCTGGAAGCCTTCTTCACTGGCCGGAAGAGATGGGCTGGATGTCCAAAAATACACCTGAGGAGGATAAATATTTGTTACATTTAAGTCTTGATTTGTTAAGTGAAAAAGGGAAAACTCACCACTCACAGGATCACTTTATATTCTTTATATAAAGCTCAATTTCTTTTCTATGAGTTTCTTATTATATCAAGAAACCCAGACTCACCAGATCTTGCCTCTCAGTCATACTCATCTTCTCTACAATGGACCAAAACCAGCGTTTAAACTGCAGTAGTTTATCTGCATTTTCCCCTGTTAGGTTAAGAATAAATGTTTTCATCAGAGATGTTATATCCTCATAGCACAGAAACAAAAATCTTAAAACTGCTGAAAGTCAATCAAGTCATCACAGGAGGCCATACCAGACTCATCATTAAATGATGTGAAGCTGATAAGCATCTGTACATTGACTTCTCCACAGCCATTGACCAGCAGCCTGAAGTCCTCTGCCGTCAGGTCCTCCAGGGCATTCTTGGGAAGGACATCTAGTAAACCCTTCCTCATTGCCTGATACAGGGTAAAAAGCAACAATCAAAATAGACATCAGTGACAGCCCAGACACTAGTTGGCAATGTACCCTTGGCAAGTATTTAACTCACATGGAGTGGCTGCTCTGCAACCACTAGCATCCTGTGCTCTGCATACTTCCTCACATACTCGTACACATTGAGGGGAGTCACAGGCATGTTGACACCTCCAGACAGAAGCTCAACCTAAACCAGAGGAAGCAGAATGTGGCCTTAGTTGAAGATCCTGGCTGGACAGCCAATCATAGTAGCAAATACCAGGCATTGTTTTTACCTTGTTTAACATCTACTTATGGTAAAATTCAAGTGCTTTCCATTACCTGTCCAGCTCCTTCCTCCTTGCAGAGGTCAATGGCAAAAGCCAGATCCATGGCAGCAAACACTGCATCGGCTTCTCCTGCTTGTGAATGACGTATGAGCTGCCGCAAACTTTCATACATGACTGGATCAAAGAAGGCAAAGTCGTGCCAGTTCACCTGTAGTGACAAACTAACATTGAGACAATTTTCGGGGGTGGGGGGGAGGGGGGGAAGAAACAATATTTTTATTTCTACAATTGTCTTACCTTCCTCCCAAGGAGCACTTTGATTACATGTCTGTTCAACGTGATGGGACAGAGTTCGTTTTGAAGCAAACATAACCCCAATATTCTAAAAAGACAAGGAGGTGTCAGTTAAGTCCTGACTTGAATTTCATTTAGTCAACTTCTCGATCTTGATCATTTTCATCTATTTCAGTCTATTACCTGCCGATGTTACGGAAACAGTTGAGTCTGGCCTCTGTGTTCTTGCCGGGCCGTGGGGAGTAGAAGCCTCGTTTGCCAGGCTGGTAAAAGAGTGGGGCATTGTCATCTCCGTCATCTTGATCATCAAGCTCCATGTCCACCACACTGCGGGTTGAACCATGACGCTTACGGTTTTCTTGCTGCTACACCCAGCCAGGGAAAAATAAAGTAAATTTGGAAGAAGTGGGATCATGAGGACTTAGTTCGACGTGTTTAAGTGTAATAATCAAAAATTGTAGTGATGATTATTTAATAAATAAACAACCAGAGACATGGACATTAAGGAGAGGGAGTGAGTTTACCTGTGTTTTCTCTGGTGCATCAAGGAGACCAAGGTCCAGTATACTGTCAGCACCATTTTCCCTGTGGAAAAAAAGCATTAACTTAATCAATTTATTTCAGGTTTGTAAACATTAGGTCTTTCTGTTTATCAAACTTTTTTTTTAATCATGTAAATGTTTTATGTCATTTATTTTCCATCTTTGATTATGTTACTACCTTCCATGTGCAATAAGAAGCTCCATGGCTTCTTCTACCCGGGCTCTGAGAGAATCTTCACTGGCAAGCAGCAGTAGCAGCTGTGCAGGAGACAACTCCAACAACATGCCTGTGATTTTACTGGCAAATGCCTGAGGGAACAACAACACAAAAATACAGTGAAGGCACTATAAAAATAAAAACAAAGTATTCACATAAAATCAATCTCAACTGATCTTAACTCATCACCTAAAAGTAGTGCAAATGGAGAGAAAAGTCAATTACCGGTTGCATTGCATGAACACGTGGGTAAAGCCTTTCCCCAAGGGCTTGTCTGTGTGCAGGCAGTGGATCAGGGTCGTCACTGGGGTTCCCCTCTGATGACGGCCTAAAAGGTCTTGTGTCAATGGACAATTGTCGCCTGGAGTCTCTGTAACAGAACACAGCCTGATTTATTTGAGGTTGCAAACATTTTTAAAAAAAAAAATTAAAACTACTAACAAGTTTACCTGTCTCTGTCTCTTCGAGAACCTGCTCGAAGACCTCCACTTCGCCTCTCTCTTTCTCGATCTCTGTTCCTCAAACGCTGCATCAGATCTACACAAATTAACAACAGAATGTGTTAAGAAAATTTGTTTCTTTTGACTCATGAAATATGCTTTTAAAAAACAAGTTTTAATTTAGAAACACAAAAATTCCACAGTACATTATACAGTAGTTTCTATGTATTGTCATACTTGAATTGTAATCGTGATGACACGTACTGCTGGCCTGCATGCCCTTGCTGACACTCTGGACACAGTCCAGGTTGGGCAGTTTGTCATTGGAGAGAAGGGCCAGAGCGATGGCTGTGTAGAAGCTGCGTGCCACGCCGCTACCTTCACCTGGCTCATCTTTAAAGGTCACCTTTACTCGATGTACAGCCATGGGCGTGGTTGTGCAACGTCTGCCAAAGTGCGTGTTTAACTGACGCATAGTCTGCTGTATAAGTTGGTCTCTATCGCGGTCCACCTCCAGGGCCAGGTCACGGGACTGCAGGTTCCTCAGCTTTTCCATCTCCCGACGGAATTTGGACTCTTTTACCTCAAAGCCACCAAGTTCAGTAAGGATCTGAGAATTTTTTTTAAAATGGGGAAAATATAATATAGTTATACAGTTGAAAAACTGTAATATTGTTATTGCAATAACATAATATTGCAGAACACTTTGTAATAAGACAGTCTAAACAGAAATATGTTGGTAATTCCCTTAAATTAAGGTCTTCATAAAATTTACCACACAACAAATATCATATTAAATTTTAGAGCATCATGGAAAGAAATGTTTGGGACATACACAGATGTGCTACAATGGAAAAGTTACAAGTATATTTCTCCATCAATTAATATCAAGAAGAGGTTCACATGAAGTCTATTGGAGAGGGCTGGGATCAGCTTAAAGTTAAGTTGTCTAACGCCAATGCTTAAATGCATATTTAAAAAGTAGAGATAAAACATACCGATCCAGGCTCAGCTCCAACATCTTCCATGAAGACACGACCAAAGAGCTCCAGTGACAGACGCCAACGACCAAGCAGCATGTCATGAGAGATCATCATCCCCATGAAACTGCAGTGAGGTCTGTATGATGATATATTACAACAATATAAATACATTTTAAAACAAGACTGTCATAAATGAGGGGCTGGGTAAAATACAATTTACTCCTAGGGTTAAACACATTAGCTATTCTTACTATAGTCATCTGCTAAACTTGCACAAACAATTTACCATGTGCTAAACAGCAAAATCATATAGAAAACTAGGCTAAACTCAAGGCCCAGACTGTAATGTACCTGAATGAGGGCAGAGGTGGTCCATCACTTTCAGTCAGACCAATCTCAGCAAGGAGGCTGCTCTTCAGCTGGGCAGCGAGGTCATGTGGTGAGGGTCCTGGTTTTGTTCCCTCCAGCTCCTGCTCGGCAAGGGCTGGGTTCTCGGTGCCCCGCTGGCCAGTTTCCATACTCATCACGTTCTTCAAGTTGGCCGAATAGGACATTTTAGTTGGCAGGATCTGTTGCAGAGGAATTTAGACTTATGTCCTAGGATTGTGAATAAATGCATACCTGTCTGTGAGTTGATGACAGGGTAATGGCAAAAGAATGGTAAGTCTGAGATAGTACACACAATACAGGTTATGTTTCCGATCGAAACACTACCCAACATTTTTATTATTATCCATGTATTATTTCCAATGCAACCCAAAAGCTTTGAAACAATAAAATGTTTTTAAACATTTAAATGATTCTATATGATTACTGTCCGAGCAGAGTTACTGCAACATCATGCAACACCATGTTTGTTATTGGTAGATACTAAAGAACAGCTGCCACATTGTTGGTCCAGTACAGAGGGGTGGTATACCTGAGTGGGGGAGGGTAGAGAGGAGCCCTTGTTTACCTCCAGGCAGTTCCTGTCCATGCTCGTCTCGGCCATGCCTTTGGTTGCCATGTATGAAGAGGAGTACAAGCCCTGAGAGGGACGGCCAAACAGATCCTCTTTCCTGGCATTGGGCTGTAATGGGAAGATAAAGTTGAGAGCTGCACATAATAGCGCCATTGGTCCAGTATGTAACTGTAAAGCTGCCGTCGAATACATTTCATACATTCTCACAAACCACATCCTAGGCTTTGCTGTGGTGATTCTTTTATGTTGTGCTAATTTGAAGGTGGTTTATGTGTATAGGTGGTACACAGATGGATCACTCAGACATCTTAGTACATGTTGTAAAACATGTCCTGAATGTTTAAACTACTATATTAATATTATGATGAGGATGAGAAAGACTGTGTGACAAGCAGACCTGCAGAAGGTGGGGCTGGTCGGCAAGCGGAATGGCTTCAGCCAAGGGAACATCAAAGGGATTGGGTGGGATGCAGCCCAGGAAAGTCATGGAGTCGGAGCGTCGAAAGAAGGGATGATTCTGACCCGTTTCAGTGGGTACTGGGTCTTCATCCTTGTCCTGCAGAGTTGAACCTGAGGCAGAGACAGACCAAACATTTAGCATTAAACTTTTTTTATGTGTTGAGAAAAATTATTAGTGCAACATTTAAGTATTTGGGGTAACATTTGCTGTATGTTAAAGCCATGTTCTACTCACTTTGATTGGTGTCCTCATCATTCTCATGTTCAGAATCTTCATTGTCCAAACCCAGTTCCAAAATTTCACGGTTTCTATAAAGGACAACATTTATAATTTAAAAAAGGTAGGGACATTTTTTATGCTATTGTTTATAATAAAAAAAATGAAAATGCAAAGATGAAATGTAATGGGAACTAAAAATGTGTTGACAACACAATGAATAACTCCAGACTGTACAATCCTTAAAAGTAAGAAACATCTGAATAGCATTAATTTAAAAATTATTAATTGTTTTTGGTTCCATTACACACTATTTTTCCTCAGGTTCATCATCTACCTCTTTTTATCAATCTGGGGAGTGTCCAGTGTGGTCTGTTGGTTCATGGCCTTAATCCAGTAGATTAGAGCCTGAAAAACGTAGGCCACATGTTTGAGTGAGCAGACGTCCAGCACAGGAAGGACATCTGAGTGCTCATCGTTGTGGGATCGCATCAGCGACAAAGCATAATTCAGGAAGTCGCCTCGAGCTGACATCATGCCTTGGCGGGTAGTTAGCAGAGTTGCTGCTCTCCTATAACATACAGAGAACATAAGTGAGAACAGTTGGGTAAACAGAAGTATACAGTAAAACCATTGAATCTACCTGATTTAATTAGATCTCTTAGACCTTACCTGCGTCCTTCCAGAGTTCGGAGGCTGGCCTCTTCCCGAGCGGTCATCCGCTCCCTGCGAGCTGAGTGCTGTGAGGCATGAAGAGGGTGACTAGGGTGACCAGGGTCTCCAGCAGATGACAGTGCTGAGCCATATCGCAGCTGAGCTTCAGTGGAATCCATGATGGACACCATCCAGTTCCAGGTTGGAATAAGTTTTTCTTCCACATAGTTCTGTTTAAAAGGAACAGTTACTTTCAAATGCACATTGACAACATAAAAAGAAGATAACATACAGGTGCCTGTTCAATAGTGCATTTTACCTGCAGACTGACTGCATCCTGGTAAGTGAGCTTCACAGCAGCAGGATACTGCGAGTAGACCAGGTGGTTATACTTGGGAATGAGGCTCATAAGGTCTGAGATTTGCCTGATGACAATGCTATAAGCCCGGGCCAGGCTGCTTGCCGATGTTAGATAACTGCTTGAGTTGCTGGCCTCCAGCGCAGCTGCTGCTGCAGCAGCACTGGAGCTGATGGCACTGGACCGACGGAGGTTGGTCGGATCAATATAGATCAGGCCTGTGGAGCTCGCTGTAGTAGGAAAGTAACAACAAATTTTTATTTAGAAATTTAGAAAACATTCCATCTCTAATTAAAATGTGCATTATCAGACCAACATACTGGCTGGGGTAGAGGAGCTTGGCGGCGCACTTCCTGTGGCTCTCTGGCTGGGGGTGTTTCTCACAGCCCACTGCATGGAACGCGGAGCCTGTGCCGCACTGTTGGCATGTGTGGCGCTGGTTGTTCTTTCTAGTGGTTCATCCAAAAGGAAGGTTTCCTGGTCAACATCATCACTCTGACTGCTGCTGCTATCAGAGTCGCTGGAGTCATTGGACTGAGAGTCATCCTCTGAAAAGAAGGCAGGGACACTGCTGGCACCTTCAGAGGAGATGGTGAAGGACATGGGATGAGAGAAAAATAAAACAGGAGACACATCAGTGTTATATAAATTAATTTGTAAAAAAAAAAATTTTAAAGTATTTGTAATTTCCAGGCAGAGTGCAGTTAGTGAACTCACACCACTACAACCAGATAACACTTAGATTTCAGTAACATTTAGAACATTTAAACATCTGCTTTTTGTTCTACATTTGACTGTTGTTTAATCTGTCTTAAAGCAGATTTTGGATTTATTTTTATTAACTAAAAAAAAACGACTGAGTTTTCATTCTGAATATACTGTATATCCAACCCACATACTTCAGATGACCAAGGAGAAGAAACACCACACCATTTTAAAAGCTACCAGTTGATTAGTTTGTTATTAGGATAAAAGAAAGAGACCAAATGTGTGACAGAGAACATTAGTTAAAAACTGACACAAAAAGACAGTCACAGTGAAATGTGAGAAGGGGACAAACTGAAGGAACTTGCAGCAGGAAACTGTGTATACACTTTGCAAATTCACTCTGTCCTGACATCTGTATATGCATTAAAGTAAAAAGGGAGCTCCTACCAAAAATAGGAAATGCCAAGGACACCCTACTGCCTGCAATGAGATACACGGGGTATTCAGCCAGAGACCAATCTGTCTGCTATAGCATTAACTCTACAAACATAAATCCCCACAATCCAAAATGCCTGATTCAGTAAGACTGATTCTCTTAGAGCAGACTGACTGAGGCTGCAACTCGAGACAAAAATATATTGCACTACAGCTTGATATAAATCCAATTTCTTCTAAGTAAGCAGTTAGAACAAAGCTTGGAAACATCTCAGTTAAAAAGAAGGCAATAAAAAGTAACCTCAACTGCCAAAATACCAAACAGTGAAATACTTTTTAACTGAGGAAGACACTGAATTACATCCAAACCACAAGATTACAAAAAAGCTTTAGACCAACCTGCTTCAGAGCCAGCAGTTGCCGCTGTAACAACACTCCTGCGGCCACTAGCATTATCTTGATTGCTGTGGTTACTCTCACTGTCGCTCTCCGTCTCGGCTGCAGCCAGCAGATCAAGTTCCATATCGCTTCCTGAAAACGGAAAAAAAAAAGCTTCAGTCAATGTGAAATTGTGTCTAGTTAATATTAAGCAGGATGGTCAGGACAAGTAATAAGAATTTCTCATATTGTCTCACCGTCCTCGTCATGTTCATCGTGCTGTCCTTCTGCCTCAGCATTTTCCTCTCCCTGCTCTTCCTGGTCGTCATGATGGTCCTCCTCTCCTGCTACACCCTCTACCACTTCAACCTGAAAAAGAAACATTAAGAGGGAAAATTATGTTTACAAAATACCACAACAATACAGTATACAATATCATGTAATATACTTATAATTGCTGTATAAAACAGAAATTAGTTTGCACAATGTAGGAAGGCTGGTGGCTGTATGCATGTTTGGGAAAAAATTAATAAAGTTTTCATAATAACTTACTAAAGAAGCATGACTGCTCTTATTACTATAAAGAAGCGTCTCACCTCTTCCACATCTGCTGACACAATGTCATCCTGTTCCTCATCTCTTCCTCTGACAGGCTGAGACTGACTGCTACGTCGAGGCTGGGGAGTTCTGATGATATAGGATGCAGCTGTCTGGCTGGAGCTGCACAAAAAAAACATTTAACTCATTTATGATTAGGATAAGACAGAAAATGTGAAGTCTTCTTTCTTTCCCTTAAAAAGGGAAGAACTAAAAAGTATCAATGTAACATAAAATAAATCATAAACCAAAGAATCAATAGTTGTTTTTCCAGATGACTGTGACCTATCTAGTAGTTATACTGCTACAGACCTACAGTATACTGCTAGAGGAATTCTCATGGTGCAGATTTATCTTTGTTCTGATTTATAATCCAACCAACCTGCTGGACTGATCAGGTGAGGGTCTTGGAGGCAGAGGTTCAACAGAGAATAGCTCCTCACTGCCCTGAACAGCATCAATGCTGGTGCTGGCCAGAGTGAAGGGAGCTGTAGGTCTTGCGATACCCATGCGCACTGGTACAATCAGTGACTCTGCCACATTGCACAGCTCTTCCACAGCATAGGGCAGAAGCGCCTGAAAAACTCGCCGACATTTCCCGATAGGCTGAGGGATGAAGTTGCTTTGCAGAGAAAAATAAAAATGGAATTTGTATTTTTTTTGTTTATAATTCCATTGTTTGTTTGTTGAGTCAACATGTGTCAATGATGCCAAGATCTTACTTTTTCTTTTTGGAGGAAGCCATTTCCACACTCAGGATAACAAACACTCGGGCTACGGAGCGAAGAAACCTCCTTGTGACAATAACTGCCTCTTCTCTGCGGCCAGGAGTGTACTTGTTCTGTAGCTCTTTCACCAAAGTACCCAATAAAGTGTCTATAAACTATTAAAAAAAAAAATTCAAAATGTAGGCATGTAACAGAGGGTAAAGCAAAAAAGGTTTTAATGGTTCTTTCAGCTCAAAAAACAACTTTTAGTTTAGGGTTAAAGTATACAAGCATAAACATAATTTACAAAAAAGTGAAGAAAATTGTCAGTGAGCATGACAAATGACTTAGTGGACTTACTGTGATATCAGGAGCACATTTGACAATGAGGCAGTGGGTGAAACAGTCGAGGCGTATGGTGCCACTCTGCTGATTCAAGTAGACCTGCTCTTCAGGCAGGAGGTGAGCAATTCTGCTACTGGCACTAAGTCTTAGCAAAAAGAAAAGAAAAAGTTCAACATGACCTACTACTGGATGTGTTGTAAAAAAAATGACAGGCATATTAACAACTACTGAAAAAATATTAGACTTGTATGTATTACTAATAGAATACACGCCAAACATTTTTGTCAACAATTTTGGTTCAATTTGAGCACTACCAACAAATCACACTTTTTCAAGATATTTTTACAAGTTAAGTTTTAAATGTTGGGACAGATACTCAGACACTCACGGATCTTTATTCTCCTGGGAACCAAACATGATCATAGACTTGAGAGCATTCCAATCCTGTAGAACCCTCTCCAGGGCCAGTTGAGCAAAGCGAGGTGGTTCTAGATCATGGTCTGGCATATCAGAATCTGAAGTAAAGCAAAACAAAAATCATTGTGTAGTCAGAATTAAGAATAAAAATAAAGATGAAAAACTAAGACGAATAACAGAAGCAGCGACCTTTACCTTCTGCATTAGCAGCCTTGCGATTTCTGTCTTCTCTGATTCGTGGTGGTCTGTACTGACAGTGTTCAACACTCTGCCTGGCAACAGTCTGAACTAGGAACAGCAATATATGCTCTCCTCTGCAGACAGAAAAACAGTACACAAAAATGTTTGACTTTATGGTAGCCTTTCTCTTTTTATAGTTTCAAAAAAATTGAAGATTAAATACAAAAGAAAGACAAAAGTCATACCTGCTGTTTGGTGTCGTAACGAGGTTTGTGGCTGTGAGTAACCTGTAGAGAAGATCGAGGCGTGCAGCCTTCTGGCCTGCAATAAGTGTCTTACACTTGCATTTCTCCCAACAGTCACAGTATGCAGTGGGAGATGTCCTCTTCAGCCTGTATGATGATAAGTAAAATAGATATTAGAAGAGGCAGTCAAAAAGTAAAGATAACGCAATCTGAAAACTTAAAACTAGGACTTACTTGCAGTCGTGTCCTTTGTGACACACCCTTGCACACTCAGTGCAGCAGCAGAGAGACTCCAGCAAACCACAGGTTCGACACTCGAATATGTCCTGGAAACAACCTTAGTGTCATTAAAGTAACAGCGGTAGGTCAGCTCCTAGCTCTTCCCTTGTTTATTTAACAATAAATAAATAAATAAGGAAAATTTCCAAAAGATTAGAGTTGTATAACAATAGAATAAATACTACATTAAGCTGTAGAACTAGCCTGAAATAATATAGTTCTGCCGAGTGCAGCAACCTTTTGTGTAAAAGAAATCAAATTGGAATGTGTAATCCTGTAAGGCTGACCTGGTTAATGTGTTCAGCTCCAGTCCAAGTGAAACTGCAGGTGTCATTGCAGCAGAGCACATACAGGGGCGAGTCATCAGGGTTGGTCCCAGAGGGACAAACCATTTGCATAAATACAGAGTCTGCATCCTCCTTCTCTGAAATGCCAGGATCACCCACTTTACACGACATTAGGAGAAAAAACAAACAATTAAATATCATTGGATTCACAATATGCTGAAAGTATACAGTAAGCTAATGGTTAAAGCAATCTTCAATTCTCTTAGGATTTTATCATAATACATGTAGAAAGCTTTTTTTTATTTTAAGTCGGACACAATGAGCTGACATTTAAAAACAGTTTAAACATTACGGACTCTTTGGTAAACTAGCTTTAAAGATTATATGAACTTATGCCTTATTTGCTCACCTTTAGCCAACTTTTGAGCTGCCTCTAAGACAGTGATGGCTGCAGGGTAGGCTCTGCCACTGACAGCCAGCATGAATGGAGTCATTCCACGGGCATCCCTGTCAAACAGCAGCAAAAAAGTACAAAGATTAAGAGCACATGTACCGTAACTTCAAAATTTTGATCATTTTCAAACAGTTACACAGGCAGAAATTATGAAACATACTTTGCCGAGAGCAGCTCCCGTAGGTGTGGCCTCAGAACAACACTGTCACACATCAGTTTAAGGATGAGGTGGGCGTTGGCCTTCCGGTCCTTAGATTCTACCACTGATGGCTCTGTTGATGGTCCTGTTTACCCAATCCATCAGAGAAATAGAAGCAAATAAATAAATAAAAGTGCCAGTTAATATAGTCATCATTCTCAATCATCATAATCTCATAATCTGCAGTAACAATGCAGTTACCTGATATGGTGGATGTGCTGGGTCCCTGGCTGTTCCCTGTGGAGGCAGTAGTGAGTGAACTGACCGCTGGTGCGAGAATAAAGTCAATGTCGCCATCTGTTCAATAGAGACAGAATTTAATTTAAACCTCAGAATTGTTTTTCATTACTTCATTATTATTCATTGGAAAAAAAATCTACCACTTTATGTCTAATATAAATTGACTAACCAGGGTCCATTGGTGGGGGGTCAGGCACCCAACTGGGTGGTGCTATGGGTGGTGACACTGGATCCTGGTGATCACTGGATGAGGGACCAGACTCATGACGGCCAAGCCCCGCTGCTCGAAGAGACCTGCGCATCATCTCCCTAAGTCTGAGACTGGAAAGGAGACGCAAGGAAAAATGATGATACTAAACTAAAACGTTATATGTGTTGACTGATTGATATAAAAAGGTGTTTTTCTTTGTGGTGAGTAAAATAAAGTGTTTCAAAAGTTGAGTTTATTTACCCCCTGCTGCTGGAGGAGCCAGTCCGGTTCCCAGAGCTGTTGCTAGAAACCACAGAGATCGCATTGGCAATTGCCTCCACAGCAGACAGGCGCTCTGCAAATGTGTTTCTCTCTGACCTTTCAGCTTCTGAAAGTAAAAAGAATACAATCAAGGAAATCAGCATTCTACCTGAAGTCAGGAGGACTTGAAACAGATGAGTCGACTCCCAGACACAGCTCTGAAAGCTATTACTATTTAAATTTCTTTACAACATCTCAAACACATGAATACAATAAACACAAAAATGACAACTTATTTATCTTCTAAATCCAAAGAAGTTCTGAAAGGCTTGATTGTGCAAGGTTTTACATTTAAAATAACCCCAGTTTTGTTTGATTTAGAGGTTTATAATAACTAAAGATTTAACACTGAATATTCAATAAGACGAATGAACATTTTACTGTTTCACTCTCTAATCTCTAACTACTGGACACACCAAAATCTCAGCTTAAAGCTTCTGAGTCACTGTTTCTAGCTGCTGTGCTCTGCACTTCCCTGGGACTGTTGCCATGAACGCAAAAAAAGAAACAACATGGAGAACAAGGTCACTGCAGTGGAGGGTTGTGTCATTCTGTTTCTGTTGTGTAGGTGTTCTGTTGCCTAGAATTTGAATACATTTTGTTAACAGCTGCTGCTAAAAATTGACTTGGTATAAACTGATTTTATTCAACTACAGCTCTTCTGCACTCTAAAGACACCTGGTGTTAACCAACATTCTACAACACAAATGTATTTTATTTATGAATTCATTGTGGTCTAAACTTCACAATAACATTTTGCAAATATATAACAGCGTTTTTGTAGGATCAAATGACATTTGACTTGGGTACACATAGCAGTGCGGTTGGCCTGTGATGGACAAATACAACAGCTCACCTTCCTCTTCTTTGGTCTCCTTATTACTAACAGGGAAGCAGACAGACACAGCAGCATGGAGGATGTTGCGGTTTCCATCACAACGGTGACCCAGAAGTGCTCCGAGGGCCTGGTTGCCCTGATCCAACAGGAAAGCTTGTTCAAGATTCACCAGGTACTGCCGACATGCCTCATAATCACAACGCAGCACGTGCTGCATCAGTGTTTGTTTCTGAAGGAGATGAAAGATAAGGTGAATGTTGTTTTGGCAATTTTCAATATTTAAGAGATTTGTATTGTATTTTACTTTTTTTACCTCAACAGCCATGATAATAATAGCAGCTTTCTTTTTGATGGTGGAGTTTGATGGGAGATTGGCCAGAGAGTGAACTCCCATCCCCAGACTGTTTATAGGTGGCAAGTCCAGCCAATCGGGATCTCGAATTCCACCTGTGCAGTCTTTGGCCATGGGGTAGATTGTGCCATTTCCATCTCGAAGGATGATTGGAGATTCCTGGAAGGAAGTGGGAAAAACATATTTTTGGTGAATTTTATTGTCTCGTTCAAGAACATGTTACCAATGTGGGTAATTTCTTACTTGTCCGGCAGTAAAGATGGCCACGTTGCGCTCACTTTGTCCCAAAAAGGCCAGATTACTGGTGGGGAAGTTATTCTCCTGCTCAGCTTTGCCTGTAGCCAGGTCAAAGATACAGTACCTTACCCAGTTACCAGTTTTCAGCACCGCATGGACTCCTGGAAGGTGGAGAAACACGTTTGAGGGTCAAACTACAAATGTAAAAATAATATTGATACTTAATCAACATTGATTTTATATTGCAGTCAATGTCTGAGACTCACCTTTGGAGTCAACATTCACAGCCAGAATCTCAGCCTTTTCTGGAATACACAGCTTTTTAGGTGTACGCTGGAAACAATCAGGGACTTTGGGAGTCCCACCTGTTTTCACCACCTGTAAAAGAAAGTAATAAAACAATGAACTATAAGAGTGATGGCACAATAATGGTAGAACAAGTAAAGTAGTAATATAAATAAATAACAATAATAAATACGGTTCACTTAATTTTATTTCCTATTGTTTATAAGATTATTATTAAGACCAAACATCTGGAAAATATTCAATGATCATCCAATGATCATTTTGGAAAAATACAATACTATCTCACCAAGTACTAAAAGTACAAAAATTAAAAAACAAAAACTTATCATCAGTTACCTGGAGCTCATCTATCCTGAGGAGTCTGCAGTCCTGCAACAGTGATGATGGGTCTGAGTCAGGGGGAGCAGCTGTGCTCTGGTTGCTCATGCTGCTTGATGTCCCTGGGAACTTCACAGCAACATAAGCACCGTCCACTTTAAGCACCTGAGTGAGAAGACGAAAAGAGACAGATGTGTGAAGATGACATGTCTGGTTAACTTGCATCAAGCATGATTTGATTTGCAATGTTAGAGCTTTCTTTTCAAAGCTCCCACCTTTCCCACTGGGACATTTTTAACATCCTCCACAAACACCACCTCTCTGAGAAGCCACTGCTCTTCATTCACTTTCTCCTCCTCTTTCGGAGCAGGAGTGGAACGCCTTCGCTCTAGAAGAATTGCAGATCAGCATAATACATAATAATTATATCAATAAAATAAAACAGATAAGCTAAAACAAAATTCAGCAACTATACAGCTTATGGCAAATGTAAGGCATTTCTATATTCTGTGAACTGGCCATGATTTCCTTACAAGAAGTTTGTGCACCATCTGTTTCAAAGTCAAAGAGCTAATGAGAACATGTAGTGAGGAGGAAATTGGTTCTGTGCCTGGGAGATAAAGAGGAGGGGGAAAGCAGGAAAAAAGATGACGTACTGTAGGGCAGTGAGGCACTGCTAGCAATAGAAGAGGTATCACTGCAGGTAGATGCTGGGGAGGGTGGAGGACCCATCTCTGTCTTCACCAGCTCTGGTTTGCTTTCAGTCCTTAAGGGGGAGTGGGTTGGTGGGGGTGACACGAACAAGGTCAGATTAATTCAGATTTACATGTTTCAAATGAAAATGAATTAATCTGAATATATAAATAAGTGTCTTCATTCTGCATACACAATAAAAATATACTTAATTGTTGTTATTTTGCAAATTTACTAAGAAAACAAGACGACAATTTTTAACTGTATAATTTGCTTTGGACCTTACAACAACTACAAATTGTCTAATCTTTAGAAACTCTTGATCTGAATGCAACTATAAAACAATGCATAATTCCCCAATACTTGCAGTGTAACTAAAATTACTGTTTCAGTTCTTTGGAACTCTTGAGCCATTTTGATGAAGCATAAAATATGATGTTACTCTTTTGGATATTACGTAAATTATAGCAAACTGACTTGATTTCCTGGGTCTTGGTGGTCTTCTCCATGTTCTTGAGGCTCTCTGGTGAGCGCAGCTGAAACCTGCAGCTGTCGTTCATATTCCAGACAGATTCCAGAAGGACGCCCACTTTTGGAATTCCAGCACTGACAGAAAAGGCCACTGCACCGGCGTGGTAGAGGGGGTTATTCCTCAAGCACACCTAAAGGGAGAATGTAAGTGGCGAGAACATTATTTCTAATTAAACTAGCTATACATTGAAGGATTAAAAAAAAAAAAAAAAAAAGCACTTTCACAAACAGTTCTATCCTACCTGTGTTCCTACAGTGATGTTGGGTATGGAGGAGATACCAGCGCTGGACTTTGGCTTTTTGTTCTTGGCTCTTGCCTTTTCAAGCATCTTTTTCCGTTGACTAAAAGGCACAACACCCCTGAAAACATATGTAAGGCATAGCTTTTAAATATTCTGAGAAAAACAAACAATATAAAATATGGTGCAAAATATTTAAAGGCATTTATGCTTGCTTACCACCAATAAAGGCTATTCTCCAGCTGTGCACAAGTGTAGAGTGCACAGCAGTGCAGGGACACCATGCGTTCCCCTTGTAACTCAGGGAAAGCCTGAGCACTGTGTTCCAGCTTTGAGGCTACTGTGCTCAGTGTGTCATCCACCCAGGTTGCAACCTGCAACCCAGACACAAGCATTAACAAAAGAACCAAATAAAGCATAGTCAGTTAGATAAAGCTATTATTACTTATTATTAATCAAATTCTACCTTGTTGGTATCTGTAGCTACGGTGGCTCTGATGCTATTGGCAGACAAAAAGGTGATCTTTTCATTGGCAACACCCAGGAATGATGCACGGGGGTGATGAATGGAAGGATTCTGAGAAAAGAGAAATGTGTTTACTTTGCAGAATGTTACAATATTACAGATGTAGTTGAACTTCTTTTCTAAGTAGTTTCACCTGTGCATTCTTGTAAGGTTCAGGTTCACTCCATTTCCACTGATAAAGCTCTCCTTTTGAACTCACAGCCACCAACTCTGAAAACATGGCTCCAATGCTCACAAACTTCACACCATCCTAGACATAAAATCAAAAGTCTCAATGAACGTACTAGTTTTGTGATTGCGCTCCTTGATTGCACTTTTTTGGAAAAAAAAACCCTTACCTTGTCAGGCCACCACTGCAGCTCTTCTCCCAGGGAGACTGGGCTCTGGACTGGGATACTCTTCTTATCCAGACTGGGCTCGCCCTCACGGCTGGTTGAACCTCGCTCTGTGTCGAACGAGGCACCATCCAGCCACCGGCGCTCGCGTAACCTCAACACAGACTCACGCTCACGCAACAGCTCAGAGTCGCGCTCTAAGGGAAGAAGGAGAACTGGTATGCAATAAGGTCACACCAGTGGGACAGAAGTAAGCCACTCTCTGGGAAAGACCCGTGAACATAGTTTTATGTAGAGAGCAATAGAGCCTTTAAATGTAGCTTAATGCAAATCAATGTTGCAATACTGCTGATTCTGCATGTGTTTTGATTATTCTGGTGAGTTTGTGCTCCCATTGGTTAAAAATGTGAGGTAGAAAGAGAAGTGTGTAGACAGAATAGAAAGCATGCATGTGTGCTAAAAATGGACTAGTTGGGTTTTAAAAAAGGTTTTAAGATGGGTTCTGTTCCTGTTAAGACAGGTGGGCCTATCGGGCCTTTCTCAGAGAGCTCTCAGAATGTACTACACACATGCATCATACAACACCAAACATTAAAAGCTTTAACACTTAATTAAAACTAAATAACCAGGTGATTTGCTGCATTTTGCATATGGACGGTGGAATATATTATACATATGGCATGTTAATCTATATTTATGTACACATACACACACAGGCCACAAAATTAAGCATACCTTTTTAACTGTTTCAGAGTCAAAAACCCTCCTCTTTCAGCTCAGTGATTTTAGCTAACAGTAAGCTAACAGTAACTTAAATAACCACTTGTTACAAACAAGCAAAGCACCCTTTAACACACTATGATGAGTTACAAACACAAAAACCACAACAGCGCAGGTCTTGTGAGCCAAGAACCATAAAATTGTATGCAAACATGTATGCACATCATGGTGGATCCTTATTTCTGCTGTCATCTTTTGTGCAAACATCACAAGAGCATGTGTCCACGTTGGCTTGTATTAATGTTTTAGGTCATTGGCTAAGGTGTAGTAGTGTAATTTGTAATGGAATATTTTGAGTTACTCCGAAAATGCTACAATGCATCTGCTCTTTCAAGATGCTAATGTAAACTGTAAAAAAAAAAAATCAAAAATCAAACCATCTCAAGCAGGTTAACTGTCCACTGTGGTGGAAAGAGATTTGAATTACATGTTTTCATCTGACAAATTTGCAGCAACCTCGTTAGCATTTTAACAAAATCTCTTAAATTATTGTCTTAAATCATCACACTTTACAACAGCTAAACTCAATTAATTATCCTGTAATACCCAAACACTGCATTACACACGTTATACATTCATTATCCTACAATACACAAACACTGCCTGTATATACATACAGTATTTATTCTATACTGTGTATATTTATACTCTAAGCCTCTACTTACCCATTAATCTTACCAATACAGTGTTTACTGCTACTTACTATGTGTTTTTCCTACTGTCTCTATATGTATGCTCTGCATGCCGCTGCTACACTGCAACTTCCCAGACTGGGATCAATAAAGTACACCTATCTATCTATACAGCATCTTGATAACTTTATACGAGGGAACTAAGGATTTTAAATCAAAAGGGAGTTTGCCAAAGCAGAAAAGAGGTGCACCTAACGAAGTACCCAAAGAAGTTGATAAAGCTTTTTTTTTTTTAATCGGGTATAGCCCAGGAAACCTCATCCCCAACAACAAAAGCAATCACCAGTGCTCTACGCAAAACCTGTCCCACCTTTCCCTAACTTTTCTGGATAACGGTAAGTCGAGTTACCTCTGGAGGATCCCAGACGTGACAGAGAGGATCGTCTAAAAGATGGGTAACCAAAGTAGCTGATGTCCTCAGAGAACATGGCATCAGCATCGATAATCACGCTGGGATGGGCAGAGTGAATGTCAGCATCCAAGAGGGACATCAGGTCCTCTGTGAGGAAGAAAAGCACAAAAGGATGCTCGGTTTTTAATGACTATACTGGGAAAACATATTCACAATTGATATTTATTTGAAAAGAAAATTGTTATTTAATTCTATCAAACCTCCAGGGAGGTAGGACTCGCTGGCCGTATCATCACCATCGTCCCCATCCTCATCATCCCGGCTCAGCAAGTTGTTGACAGCGAGGTTGACATCTAAGTTGGTCCGCTGGAGCTCTCTGATGATCACACTCCTGGACTTACCCTGCAGAACTACTTGGGCCTAGAGAAAGATATTGTGCAAAATCTTATACTACAGCTCAACAGTTTCAAGTCCCTGAGTAAATGTATTGGCTTCACTATTTGAGTGTAAATATACCTGAAACCACAGAAGGTTGGAAACCCTGACGATCTTACCTGAGTTATAAGTTCTTCAGGGATGACAGAAGCTGGTATGACTGGCTGTGGCTGGCTACCAAGAAGGCCTGAGCCACGGTCCCTTCCCGTTCGGATCACTCTGGTTTGTCTGCGAGAATCACGAGCCGCTGTTGACGACCTGCCTGATGTGCTTCCACCCCCACCTGCTCCACTGCCACCCCCTCCTCCGCTGCTGCCACTTGGTGCTCCACCTCCCCCTGCACCACCTCCACTTCCACCTCCTCCACTGCCTCCATTTACACCAGAGCTCCAGCGACTCCTATTACATACAGTGCAAGGCCAGAGTCAAACAAGAACTGCCAACAGCACCATCTGTCCAACAGAAAATAAATACATGCATACATGGCTAAAATGGATTAGCCTATTGTGATGGCAAAAAAGGGAGACATTTATCCAGAAATGTTTTTGTTTCGATATGATATAAATATGCATTTTACTTAAATTATTTCATGTATACTGTGTTAATGAATATATTTTCATTTATTTCTACAACAAATTCCAAAGGTCAGTTGAAGAATAAGTCATTTATTTTGCACTCAGTCCAGTTCAATTTCAGTATGAGGGTCAACAGACATAGTTTGACAAGGAAACCATGCTCCAGTGGTCAAATAACAGGACCCTTGGATGTCTGCTTGCTGAAAATATAGCTGGTAGATAATGTAAGCTTTTTGGAGGAGACATTTATCCATAAGCACCCTTCTGGTTTACTCATCTGAATGTGTGGCAGTGAACCCTGTGGGGGAATAAACCCCTGAACCACTGCAGCTTCAGTGCTGGGATCCTAACACTGAGCTTTTACAGGAACATTTGTCTCTGTCAGCCCTGCCGGAACTTACCCAAGGGTGTTGCCTGCCAGTCTGCCAAGTGTGTCAGAACCAGACAGGAACCAGGGCGGATCACTAGTCCTGCCTGGCCTGGAGCTTCTTCCTGTCCCTGAACCACTGCTCAACTTTGAACTGGAAACAAAAGATGGAAAATCAGTTACAAATCTAAAAAAAAAAAAAAAATAAAGAATTGTCCTAAAAGGACCAAAAGATGTTTTACTACCTGGGTGAGTAAAAACTGAATTTAGCCCAGGTATTAATTTCATTATACCTCTTGGTTCAGGATTGTTTTTTCTTTTAATATTTTACCAGTATAAAAGTATGGGGTATTTTGGAGACCAGCATGGCAACACCCTTGGGAATCAGAATTGACTGCAACTCATTCCTCCTTCAAGACTTTCCATTTAATAAAAAGTTCTTGGGGTTTTTAGGGCTGCGACTGCTTGCTCCTATTACAGTTTGTTCCCATTATGGAATGTATGAGCTTGAAAAATGTGCAGTGTGTATTATTACATTTAAATGTAATGTGTTCAAACTATTTTTTTAAAATATGTTGTAGCTTTGTTCACTAAGAAAACCAAGATTTCGACACTACCTATTACCACAATATAAATTAGGGGTGTGAAATAATGTCAATACACCAATATATTGCGATATTTCATTTCACAATACTTTTTTGATATTCTACCGCACAGGTATTGATTTTTTAAAAATGTTTTTAGTTAACAATTAACATGCACAATATTCATCGCATTGGTTCATTTTATTTTATTTGTATTACTTCCTTAGCAATTACAAATGTAGATGTTTCAATGTAGACATTTCAATTTTAGTTACCTGATGTTAAGCAATTGCCAATACACACCCTCGTGTTAACAAAACTCCCATTTAAGGAAGAGATGGTACACTAAAATACAACATAAACTAATAAGTGCAGACAAAAGGACAATGAATAATCTGTTGTGTTTTAACAAGCAAAACTAATGCTTAGTGATGAACATACAGCTTTTCTTGAAAGAAAAATTACATGACATTCCCAAAGGTACAGTGTAGGACTTGCCATATTATATGACCAGGTAACACACTGACAATAGTGGCCAAAATCAATTTTTTAACCTATATGTACCCATATATGACTTTTTTTCTGAAAGTGAAACTCCACAAATCCATTTTTGTTTCACATCCGCCCGAGGTCATACATTCATATGTGATCCTAAATTGATCTCATGTCATACGATTTTTACATCATCGAAGTGAGAAAGACAACAATTTTATGTAAAAGCAGGGGGTTTGTGCCATAAAATGTAAATGATTTACAAAGTGAGCATGCAGACAGTTACAATTGCTCCACAGGCATAAGAAGGCAACAGTACTGGAGGAATCACCAGGCTTGGTATTTAGACAACTGCATCTTACAAACAGATACACACAATGCCAAAACATCTGATCTTAGCAACAAAAAAACTGAATTTAGCAACAAAACCTCCAGTGTGAATGTAGTCCTAGAGGGGGTGTATATTTATTGTCTAGATGACACTGAAAACTATTAGTGAGCAATTCCCTAGAATGCATGAAAAATGTTTCCCTGAGCCACAATAGGCAAATGTCTTCTAAGGGATTATGTACCAGTTTACATTTGCTGCCTGTTCAGGATGTCTAGTAAAGATGACTATTTTTGTATCCCCCGGTAGTGTCATGGTGAAAATTAAATGAGAAAAGCAGCTCTATTGTGTGAAACACAGCTAGACAACATTTCATCAAGCAGAACAACAAAAACTCTACCACTCTTTAACAAAGTTAAACAAAGGATAGACCTGCATTGAACTCAGACAGATTTTATTTCTGGTAGACATTATTAGCAAAACTGGTCTGAGTATTATTAAGGCCATTCTCTAAAACTGAACCCACATGAGACTCACACTCACTCAAAAAGGTCATCACAGCCAAATGGAAATGAAACCCCAGAAGTCACCACGAGTATAATCCTGAGCATGCTCAATGCATCAACTAGAAATATCTGTAAGCCACCTGTGTCTCAGCTCAATGCCAAAGCTAAAACAGTTTCAGGGACAGATCTCATCACAAACGTGTTACTTACCCATCGTTGCCATCTGGTTTGCTAAGCTCCAAACGATCAGGCTGGACCGCAAAGCTGATTCTACACACTCGTCCATCCTGACAAAAAAAGATCATATTAATTTATCAACTTAGACAAAAACAACAAAAAAATAATCATGTAGAGTAACCTACATCAAACAAATTATTTTCATATACAACTTTATATGTTATATCAGATGTTCTTGCAAAGTGTTAACGCATACTTGTGTTGCCTTGTGGCTGCCAATGATGGCAGAGGTATTTTACAAAAATAGGAAGCATGCAATTTCATAAATGAACAATTTATTTCCCATATTGAGAATGCATTCTAAAAAACAGAAACTGGGTTAGAAGTTATTATAAACATATATGTAAAACATATTTGGTAAATATATGACAGAGATAATACAATCTGCTGTAGTTTGATTCGTTTCAGAATCAATATCATGACTTATAACAACAATTACACTGCATTTTTGTTGGTTTTATTTCTATTTCCATTTAGTTTTAAAGAGCAAGGTAACTAGGTTGACTTTTATGGTTAGGTATGACTCATTTAATAAATCTTTAGATTGGAAAACATTATTTAGTATCAGCAGTATTTGCAATAGACATTTTATTTTAATAATATGGTAACATATACTGGGCATTAAGGCACAATTCACAGATAAAGGCCAGAAAGAAAATGCTAATAATGTTTGTTATTGTTTTACAATAACAAAGTTAAAATAAAACTCATACTAATATCACAGCCTAATTAAGAGCCAGCAGACAACACAACTAATATTTTGGTGTTTAATTAACACCTATGATACAGTGTGGAATTTAAATACCTCCAGTAGAAATCCAGCATGGTTTGGACCAACAACACACTGTTTCAGTGGCGCCTGCTCCAGCAAACTGAGGTGTGGGTGACTGCATTGAAAAAGCAGTGAGCAGTCAAACACATTTAGACGGTTTACATTTCATCTCTCTATGCAAAGCATTGTGCAGTAAAAATAATAAAGACTCACCTGCTGT
The DNA here is from genome assembly GCF_000523025.1 of Cynoglossus semilaevis. Lineage (NCBI taxonomy): Eukaryota > Metazoa > Chordata > Actinopteri > Pleuronectiformes > Cynoglossidae > Cynoglossus > Cynoglossus semilaevis. The sequence continues at coordinate 12,719,708 of NC_024319.1, read as the reverse complement.
AGCTGTATTTGTTGAGTTTTTCAGAGACTTCGCGGAGCCTGTCAAGGAGATGGAAACAACATAAATGCAGCTTCAGTCTCTGTATAAACAATGTTTTCATGAAGGCGAAAAAACATTCAATTCTATATCCTTTATAACCTTAGTCTGGTTAACAATATTTAGAGGGCATGACTGACATGCACCATTTGTTTATAATAGAAACAGGAAGTCTGTATCAATTAGTCACCAATTAAATGACTATTCATAGCAGCTGTAATTATTGCAGCACAAAATACTTTTCTAAGTAAAACCTAGGTGGAAAAAACACCAGCTGAAGGCTGTCTGGTCAGATCTACACTATGTAAGACCTGCCCTGTGTTACTGGCATTGAGCAGTTTGCTCTAATGAACATGGAGTGACTGCATGTAATGCCGGAAGTGCACAGTCACACCGAGCTGAAATCGATCATTAAGCTAACATTTAGCTGCTGTAGATACTAAAATCTTTATGGACGTTTTAACAGTCCCATCTGGCAATGAAGCAGTCTTTAAGATGTCAAGTAACAAGCATCAGTAAATGGTGAGTGGAGATAAATTATAATATATGCAGTATATCATTTGTCAGGATGACATTATTTTATTCACTATTACGGAATGTGTCACTATTACATTACACTGGTTCAGTCATTGTTTTTTGCTGACGATTAGGGAAATTCTCTACTGGCTACAGGGAAAACTTTGAGAGTCTGCACTGTGTCATGCGTTAATTGAGGAACTGAGTAAGTTAATGCATAATTAAAAGATTTAAATTAAAAGGCTGTACAGTTGCTTGACATTAACTATCATGCATGAAGTGAAGCAATGACGATGCTTAAGATGGTCAAGTTGTTTTATGAAAAGGAATATTTTCTAGACCTCTCTAAGCTCTGTTGTTAAAAGAGAATAAAAACGGAATGACTCAATAAGGCATTTCACACTGATGAAAAGGTGATAATTAGAAGTTATTTTCCATAAGAATCTGGCATTTCTAATGGCTCACCCATTCTGGTTCACTGTGGCCTAATTTTAATAATAATTACTAATACTTCCTTTTTTAACCATTTCTTCAGTTGATAGGACCAGCGGCATTACTGTATATCGTTTTATTATTTGAGTGTGTGTTTAACACACATACTGTTTTGTCTCCAAGTTGTGATCTAGCAGCTCAGGAAGCAATCAAGAATAGCACCGGTAACATATGGATGACAGGAGCAAACATGGATAAAGAAAATGCTGCTTAAATTCCACAAGATGTGAACCAAGTATGCACTGCAGTACATTGATGCCATGAGTAAACCCAACTCAAAAAAGGAGCTCTGTTATTGTGCACTACACTGCTGTATTTTTGCATCCTCTAAAAGAACACAGTTTAAATGAACAGCGTTATTGTCCTAATACATGGTGCAACATTTCTTTGCAACAAACCACACCATACTGTTTAATGGGATGCTCTGCCTCCACATCCCAACATCCTAAAGGATTTTTTTATATAGGCAACACTTTTGGGTTGTACACTGTGACATTATACAAACATTTGCATAAACCACATATAATTCTTTGGGTATATTTGGGACTGAACAAATAATTATTTGCAATTAACCACATGCTCACTATTACTTACTTTATAAGTAGTCATGACAAATATTTTATTTAACAGACACCCCCAGGCAATATAAAGGAAAGGAGTTACTAGACACATACATTGGCATCCTCTTTTTACTCTAGGTCACTGTGAAACAAATAATTAAAAGTTTAATGGCTTTTGTCATTTTCCTACAATAAACTGATAACTCTGAAAAGACAGTCGAGTACAACATGCCACTTAAAGTGAAGAATTGAAGTGAAGTTCTTATCTGTTCCAACAACTGCAAGCTCCTTGATGAGTAAAAAAGAGGAGGGGGTTACTAGCAACACATGGTTACTGCAGCATGCAATATAGTATGCATGCCTGTAGACGAAACAGCCATAACTCCTTCCAGGAACTGTTGGACCATCAAGATTCTTGAGAGGTGCTTTCAATGTGTTACTAGAAGTGTAACTAATTTTTCTAACAGACTGAAATAGACCTGGAAAGCACTTAGTAGTGTCTAAATATTCTGAGCTTATATATCTCAAGGTCATTCTCAAAACTATCATTTCAGCCTTTTGTCTGTAAGTAGAACATCTCATTAATCAGTTCAATCTCACTGGATGATATAAATAGTTTATCATAAATCACATGTGCTACCAGAGTACAGGTAGCTCAGTTTTCCCTAGACCTTCCTCCTAACTGCTTCTTCTGACTATGGGTCTCTTCAGTTTTCCAACCAAAAACATAATTAAGCCCATGCTGTGTGATGCAGGCCTGAAGCACATTACCATAAATAGAGTGGATACAAGTTACACTACCATAAACAATGGCAGCTTTCATAATGTAACACAAGACCTAAAATTTACAATTTTTGATAAATCAAAATCATATCCAGAAGGTATCAAAACACTTTAAAAAATGGCCATAAAACACAAAACTCCCAAAATAGATGTAAACCAAAAAGGTAAATTTATCATACAGGCTGTAAAAAAGATCTCCAGCAACAACAGCAAGTTGGACAGATTTTCTGATGGGGTACTGGTGTCTCCTTACATGTCAAAAGTCTATTTTCTTAATTTATTTGAACTATGGCAATACATTGTAAAAGGCTAGTGTACGGGAAATGTGATCTGTTATAAATGCAGACAAATTATTATTATTATTGTCTGATGAGGCTGACTCTGAAAGGTACTTTTGTCACAAACATTAAACTGCATGTTACTAAAAGATTACCATAACCATGTGGCAGCATTGTGTTAAAAGGCTATTTTCGTCATGGGGTACGAACTAATGAACAGACCCCAAACATCTGCTAGAAAATTTAAGACAAAGAATTAACAATTTTAGAGAAACAACCTCTTAACATACACTACCAAATAATCAAATCCCTGGTTATAGCAAAAACTAAAGACAATTATGCTGCAATAACATTTTTTATGACAAATAATCAAGGCGATGCAACCACCTTGTTAGTTTTAAGATATGGAGATAATAGCACTCTTTTGTAAAACATTTAAAATTTTCACATTTACTGCAATATTATGTATAAACAAATCTATACAATATCTAGGCCTGTGTTGTATGGAGTGTCACTGCAAAGCTATTAAATAGTTGCATTTTATCTTAATTGCTTCGTGAAGGCCCAGGAATCCTCTCTACCATAAGGTAGATAACAAGAATATTTGGAATTCAAAACAACGTCGGCGGCTGTTCTTTCCCTGATAAAGAATGAAAAACGCGTGAGAAAACAGTGTTCTGTGCCATTTAACTTTTCGTAATTAAAATGTAAATACTGAAACCTTTCATGAGTATGAAATCGAATTTCTGAGCTAACATTAGCAGCTAGCTATCAGTTAGCTGACGTTGGCTACCTTATTGATCGAGATAATTAACCAGGCTTCGACCACAAAACAAACAGTGACACATGACAAATTAGCAGCCACGTTATTTCAACACTAAAACCAGCATGTTGTTGAAATGTCGTTGTTTGTTTACGACCCCGTATTTCCCTCTCTTTTACCCCCATCCCCCTTCGAATCCGCATTGTCTATGTCAACTTTGACTGCGAGCCAATCCTTGTAAAGAAGCAAGGAACCAAGCTACTGTTAGCTGTCCGTGTGAAATCCAGTTAACAGCTAACGGGCTAACAGCTAACAGCACTGAGCCCAGTGTTTAAACCAGGATTGTTCAAGATGCCGGGCCTCGTTTCAACCCCAGGGGGTCAATAAAATGGTTCAAACCCAAATTCTTATACATGTCAATGTGAACTCCATTCACAAACAACACTCCAATCATGTAATAGCCCCATTTATACCTAAATGTACGTTAAAATAATTATTTTATCGCGGAACGCAGCAAAATACCTGTCATTGAGCTGATCCTCGGTCCCGGGCAACGGGTGAACCACGAAGTGTATAGATGTCATGGGTTCAATCCTAAATCACACACGGATGCGTGGAAGGTGTGGAAACAGTTTTTCTTTCGATTATGATGTGAATGTGGAATCATAGGAGACGTTTAATGGCGAAAACCCCTCGAGTTGAGCTTCTACTGCCTCCTCACCCACATGCCGCCATCTTAACTCTATTCGGCTTCTTCTTCTCTCTACCCCTCTGCCGCTCTCTCTCTCGCTCTCGCTCTCGCTCTCTCTCTCTCTCGCTCTCACTCTGTGTTTGTGTATGTCTTTGCGTGCGTGCGCGTGTGTTGATTACTGCACACATACAGCCGCTGGTTGGAGCTCTATACAAACAGGAAATGTATTAAATTGGAGAGGCTGACCTGGGGAAAAGACAACAGCGGCAGTACTGCATAGACTATGTTTTCTAACCATTTCCCCAGATTAATATTTTATCATTGTTTTCTCTACCCTCTACACGTGAATTACTCCAACACGAAAAACAGGAAATGCTCGTATTCTTACCACCTCGTGGCAATGCAAGACAAAGAATTTACACAAAAGGCTATTTACCAGCTTTACAGCATTTGTGTGGGTTACGATCAGTATACATGGGGACGGACTAAGCCAAATTATTTAATATTATTAATAATAGTAGTTGTACGGTTTCGTCGCTGGAATCTTTTTTTTCCTGCATAACCTGCTATAAGGTTTCATGTTTTTTATCGCACAGATTAATTTACCTACTTTGACCTAGAGTTTTTTTTGTTTGTTTGTTTTTTACCATTTAACTATTTCACTGTATAATATGCTTTGGTCTATGTAAAACTCAATAATATTGTAATTAACATGTGCAGTTTTTAAATAAAACTGTATTGTACTTACTGTATGTTAGATTATGACATCTTAGAATTGTTTTGTAGACTGTCTGACTGGAGTCATCAAAACTCAATCACACCATTTGCTGATATTTGGCACATGTAATGGTTCATCCCTGACTATTATTCCAAGTTAAATACACATTTGTTTACCTCACATTCTCCTTTTAATCAAACTCAAACGCAGAACTAACGTTTGTCCTTGATTACGACATACTTACTTCTGACGCTAATAAATGTTTTTTAAACCAGCAGATGGCAGTGTTTACCTTTAGTATTTGGATCTATCTATCTTTATCTATCTATCTAAGATTTAAGCGAAATTTGACATTTGATCAAACAAATGACTTCTTAAATTATATTTTTCTATATTTTTCTTACGACCCTAAGAAATAACCATTATTAAACGTTTTTCATGGCTGTTATAATCCAATAAAGTTCACACATTATTTTGTTTAAAGTGAAAATAATAATTTTTAAAGTATCTATCTTTCAAGGAATAAGCAAAGTATTCCATTAGACCCATCGGTCCTATTCTGTATTGCATGCCACACAAACATCTGACAACAATTCTGTATTTTTTTTGTCTTGTTTACCCAGTTCAAATAGATAAGTCAAAGAAGTCAGTTTCATTGACCTGTCAAGGAAAACAAATCCAGAAATGTCTAAACCTATTTATAGCAGACAGGGCAAATGTTATCACTGAACCTCAACCTAGCTCCAGTTCCCAGAAAAGAACCAGCCCAGTGAGTTGAATGACTTCCAACCCCTGGCACTTACATCACACCTGATGAAGACCCTATATATTCAAACTACATATTATATTATATTCCACGAACCCTCATGGGTCATTCATTCATTCATCTTTAGGTGGAAGCTTTAGAAAGGTCACAAGTTCATCCATTACGTAATCAATATATACAGTGAAGCTTAGCACATAAATTCAAATTAGTTTTAAATTAAAGAAAGTAGGTCTCCATCACTCTGATCATGTGCTTTTGTTAATTCTGAGATAGTCTGTGATTTAAACACTCATTCAATAAAGTAAATAGAACATTGGTAAACAACATCTAACATTTCTCAATCATTACACAGTAATATGGAAAATATAGTGGAGCTTAGCATTAAACACATTAACTGTTCTCTTCTACCAATTTATTCTTGGATCTGCTTCCACGGAAAACCTACCTACCAGTGTGTGGGTTTGTCTGTCTTTGTTAATATGTATGTGTGCGTCTCTATGACCAGCCTTTTTGTTCTGACTCTGTATTGTGCAGGAAGGTCTAGACAGTTGACACTAGGTTAATCCACAAGGCAGCCTGAGGCCATTCACTGTTGACTGACCCCTGACTCCCACTGAGAACACAGGGCTGCATAACCGAGGAACATTTTAATTCAAATTTGCAAAACCTGATGAGTTCATGAGTATGAATGTGAAAAGGGAAATAACTTTCTATATTGTCATTTTTTTCCAATTGCAATAATTGGCAAATGATAATCGATCATTGGATGACTACAAAGATTACGTTCTGCTTTTCCTCATTTTAATTTCCCATAAGTTTATTTTATGCAGTTCTGTGAATTCATTACATTTATTTAACTATATATTTAGCCTACATTTCGGCAATTTAGTTTTTAAATTAAGACACATCCATCTAAGCTACATTAGCATTGTGTGTGTATGTGTGTGTGTCTACGCAGCCTGTGTACCACGTCTCCCCCACGTCCCTGTCATTCCTCGATCACGCACCGTCTCCCTTGCCCATTGGTCGGTGTTCGTACACACCTTTGTGCGTCATTGGGTGAGGCACTAGTCCACGCCCCGCTTTTCCCCCACGGCTTTTGAAAGGATGAATGGGCGCTGGGCTGAGCAGAGAAGCAGCAAATATAGCTGAATCTTGGGTTTCAAGTGCTAACAAACAAACCCGAGCGGACGTGTGAAACACAGAAGTGCTGCAACATGACCAAAACTGTAAGTACGTCTTTAATTTAAAAATAATTACACATTAGATACGACTTTCATTCTAATTAACGAGGATGCTTAATGAGATGTACGAGAGTGTCTTATTTATTTTTACTTTCAATTTTATGACGTTAGTCATGCTTTTTTGTAGTGACTATTTAAATCAGACGTTACCATCTCACAGCAGTTCTGTATGTGGTGGTAATTGCCCATTTGTGTGGTCATCGGGCCAGGTCAGTTAAGTAAATGTCTCCAGTGTGGGTTGTGTGCGTGTTTGTGTAAGCAGCTGGTGATTTTTACAAGTAGGTGAAAGGTCCTCAGCGCAGAACAGGAGGAGGAGCAGCAGCAGCTGACCATGCTTCCTTCACATGCTTCTTCGTTACATATTTGGCTTCTTAACAACTACAATCAATTTGAAACGTTGTTACTTAGAAGCTAAGACATGTCACAAGGCATGTCTGGAGTTTTCTCAGAGGTTAGGTAAGGACCAACAGATGAGTCACTGAAGACTCAGTCCACCAACACCACTTCTTTTACATGCCCTGTGTTTAAAGTTATGAATATTTGACCAGTTATTCTTACAGAGAATTTTTCTTCTTTTTACATCCATAGAAAGTTGCATTAAATATAGAGACTAAATGATTACCTCCCAAAATTAATTTAATTACCTTAGTGATTACCATGAAGTACTACAGACAAGAAATGTTTAGTAGGCACTTAGTAAGACATTATTAACTCTCCTGATCATTTTATCAGTAATGTTGTATGATCTCACGTTCCTCTCAAGGTGGCCTCAATCCTGTGCAGACCTCCAGTGATTATCTTTACTGGTACTTAATGTCCACACTTGAGAAACTTGATTTCTGTTCTGCTGCCAGATGTTCAACATGGACTCTGAGGACCTTCACTCAGCCATGCAGAGGGTGGACGAAGGAGACATGGATGCTGTGGAGACTCTGATGTCCATGACATATCACTGGAAAAACAGAAGCTTTAAGGATGGGAATTTCAGACCTCTCACTCCATCCTCAGACTGTTCAGGAGAAGACTGTGCCTCTACAGTTTCCACTGCTTCACATGATTCAACTTGGGTAAGTGACACGTGAATAATCAAGTGACGAACATATTGGCCACCACATGATTTGGCTTTGAGCCCCTTAAACGCTCTACTTAAGGGTCAATTTCTATATTATGTTCATGAATTATACATGTATTTAATATAATATAAAAACCTCCATTTGTCCCCAGTGTATGACACCACCATATAGCCCACTCCACTGCGAGGCCACACAGCTAATCCCACAGGCAGCTGCACATTATCCAGAATCTGGAAGCCCAACCTGGCAGCCAGTAGAAGACACCAATCCTGCTGCTCCCCAGCAGAAGTTCAAGTGTACCAGTGTAATCCGCCACACAGCAGATGGTCAGCAATGTGTTCACCCTATCTTAAAAGAATCCTGTAAATCCTACACAAAAGACTCTTTACAACATTTGAGCTCAGGTGATGGCTTAAAAAACAGAGGCTCTGACCCCAGGGCTCCAACGCCTCAAAAGACTGTGACTGTGCCAAATATCGTAAAGGAAACACCAAACCAGAAAGCTGTTTCATGTTCAAGTCATGATCCAGTTCCACCACAATGTATCTCCACTTTGTCTTCTGGTGCTAATCAAGTTTCTCCTGTGCCTGTCTACTGCCAAATCCTTCCTGTTTCTTCTATAGCCACCACTGGTTTACAAATGCCCCAACAAATGAGCCATAAACAAACCCCAGCAGCTTCGTTGGCCCAGGTTTTTGTCCTTGGAGGCCAGGTTACCCAAAGCCCTTTAATGCTTCTTGTTCCTCAGTCAGCAGTTCCTACCATATATGCTAAACCTGCACTAGTGACACATGATGCCAACAAGTTACCAGCTATTGCGCCTGCACCTAGCTCCACCCCAGTGGAACAAAAACACAGCAGAGTCCAGGCTGAGCTGCCGCGTGTACGTAGTCATGTGTGTCCGCACAAAGACTGCACTAAGACCTACTTCAAAAGTTCTCACCTCAAGGCCCATGTGAGGACCCACACAGGTGAGAGAATGACGAAGGTGAATACTGTGAGGACATATTTGATCTTTAGATGGGCTGTAAAAGCATTTAATGTTTTTTTTAATGTCAGGTGAGAAGCCCTTCAAATGCAAGTGGGAGGGCTGTGAGAGGCGATTTGCTCGCTCTGACGAACTGTCTCGCCATCGCCGCACACATACGGGAGAAAAGAAGTTTATCTGCCATTTGTGCCACAGCAGCTTCATGCGTAGCGACCACCTGTCCAAACATGCCCGGAGACACCTGACAGCGAGGAAAACACCTAGCTGGGTGTTGGGGCTCACCCAGGCTACAGACTTTATCCCTAAAGATGCAACTGAAACAAAACTGTGAATTTCAATGTTGTTGGTTTTCCTTTTGAACAATAACAATGTGAAGCTCATTAGTAATGTACTGCTCAGGTAAGTCAGCTATTAAAGCTTTGATATGACACTGTATATTTAGCACATTAAATTTATTTGTTTGCAAATTTAACTTAATTTATTTTGTTTACCTTTCATTGAACAAAGAATGTTGTACAGGTTCCTTTGTGCCATATAGGCTTGATTTCTTGCACATGACTACTATGAAGGATGAATTACTCTTCTTTATGTAACTAATGCATGTATTTTGGCACGTGTTGGCTTTTTCTACTGTCATCATTTAATATCTGTAAAATACAAAGACAGTGACTCGCATTTCTGTCCGAGTTTTGTTTACTACTGTTCACATTGACAAGCACAGCTACAAGTTAATAGCAGACAAATCACTAAATTCCTCATGCTTACACAAATATTTTAGACAAAGACAATTTTTCAGAAAAATACACAACTTTTTCAAAAGTCAAGAGTCAAAAGTAGTTTTAAAACAAAACTCTACTAAAATGCAGGTGGGTTACAGTTCTGGATTTCTTGACAGAAGTCCCTTTTCTACACCAGACATGTCATTCAACACTTGCTTTGTTCCGTCTGTAGTACTGTACTGCTGTACTGCTGTGTAGTAAAACCTTTCACCTGCAGGAAAATCAGTTAAGACACCAGAAAACTGGTTAACACTGTTCGAATGGCCTTTTAAACACATTCTGGGATTGGTTTTCTTCACACAATCATAAAACTGGCAAATGTCCATGTGCAAACAGTATGTGCTGTATGAGATTGCTGCAAGCCTTAGTTTTAACACACTGATGATAATTTAATTGAAATTTGATAAAGGAATAATTTATTTAACTATAATAAAATCTGTGGTATCAGTTCAAATAATAAAAGTACATTCTGGGACGAAGCACAGAGGTCTTAAAGAGGATTCTGTTTAAATACACTTCTTCACTCAGGATATACATTTCTGTACAATACTATCAGCAGCAATGGAGACACCTCTTTTGTCAAACTGGATCATGAATTTTCTAATCTACATTTCTACAGAATGTAATATCTTTAGCTGAATGCCAAAAGCTTAATAAAATCTGTATTTGACTTTTTATGACTTAATTTTCTTCCATGCTACTGAAAGCTAACAGTTGTAATCACATAATACACTACACATTTAAGGTTTCAACATCAACTTGATCCAGTCCCAGCAGGTTCAAGCACTGTTTTTACAGTTCATCTCAGTGGAATGTAGACCAGACAAAGCTAGCAGCAGAACCCAGTGGTCTGGCCAACGACTGCTAAGCTGGGACAGAGAAAGCAGCCTCTGGATGGCAGGAATTGAAGCAATAAGGGACCAAGGAAAAGTTCTTCAGTGTAGCCTCATGGATACTGCAATTTTCCTGAAATTCAAACCTAGTGCAGGCCAATAAAATATGTTGAAGATAAAAATACACAACACAATGCAAGGGATACTACAATTGTAGGACAAACTTAGAGAATTTACAATTTAAGCATCATCTCTCCTTACCAGTCTCTCGAGGAGATGACAAAGTATACAGGGGGTGGTGGTGAGTCAGATGTGGTGCAAAGAGGCTGACCGAGGCTGTAGGCCCCAGCATGGCTGAACAGGAGCCAGTCACCAATGTTGAGCTCAGGTAATAAACAGTGCTCCACCACGAGGTCCAGGTCATCCCCAGATGGACCCCAAAGACGGCTGCTGAACACTGGAGCATCCAGGGAGATGTTCTGAGAACACAGAGGTCATTGTTCGGTATTTATTCATCACAGAGTATAAACTTATATTAGAGACGGACTATATACCAGTGAAATGTATTAAATGTGTTCAAACAAATAGAACTCACTTTGTGAACAGATGGAGCCACAATCACTGTGTCTGAAAGTTTACTGGAAAAGGTTCCATAAACTCCTTCATTTATGTAGTACTGAAACTCTGGCTCTTCATTTGGCGACAGATCTTCTGTGCAGATATATAGTGCATAAAATAATTTTGAGTAATGGACTTTGACTCTTGTTCTTTTTAAGTAGAATGAGATCTAATAAATTATTGCAACTTGACAATTATCAGGAAATCAGACAGTCTTAAAGAAAGCCAATGACCATAACCTTGATCCTGCTGATCCAGGGGATCCATGTCCTTGGAGATGATGTTAACAGCCAAGGTGAAAGCAGAGGTGACAAAGAAACTCCCAGGCTCAGCAACGATAGAAACTCCAGTAGAAGGTGGGAAGTACAGGTCCACCATTGACATGATGGCAACGTTGACCTGCATGAAAAGATGAGGGAGATTAAGTGTGTGGTGTCTCAACCATCAATAAATAAGGCAACAAATTTGAAATTTGAGAAATACAATTCAAAATGACTTAATATTATTTCCCTGTATCTGAGGATGAGGTTGAACAAAGTTTTATAAAAGAGGTCAGAGGTAATAAAAAAATCCACCTCATATTTCATCTTCATCTGCTGTACAAATGGCAAAACAAAACTTACTGACCTGCACCAGCTGAGCCTCAGTGACACTAAAGCCTCCTCCAATGTCAAGGATTTTCATGTTGAACCCAATTTCCTCCTGTAACAGGCAGAAGGATCACTAGTACCAAATTTGTATTGGTGAGTGGTGGAGGGGGACATAAGCTGGGGAGAACAGTTTCTCTAAATTAAGTAATACATTGAGTAATATACCAGATATAACTTACTCCCATATCAAAAACACAGCGGGCATCTGAGATGGCATGGACGTAGACCTGGTCATCCTCACAGGAGTGAGAAATGTGAAATCTGTGGTGAGGAGCAATCCAAAAGACTATTTGAATATGATGTATTAGGCTGGTTAGTTAATGTAAGAGTTTCAATATTTTGTAACAAACTTACAACTTATCAAGTCTTTAGGCCTCACCTGACTCCAACAACCTGAACACTCAGTTCCTTTGCCTTCTCCAGGAGACGCCTGCAGTCCTTCAGGGAGCAGCCAATTGTCATGCTTATGTCATCATCCAGGTTTGATGCCTGTGTTGAAACCTGCAGCAGCAGCCTTAATCAACACACAAGGACAAAATTGATATGGCAACATCCTCTTGATAATTAAAAGAAAATTAGAACAGAGCCAACTGAAAAAACATTTTTACATGAGACAAACAGAATAAAGCACCCACTTGGCATTGGGGTGAGAGCGTGAAATCTTGCGTAGCTCAGCTTCATTGTCACACACCAGAAGGTCGATGCCATTCTTAGCAGCATATTTAATGTGAGAGACCTGTTTGCAGAAACTACTGTAGATGATGTCTTCAGAAGGAATACCATGGCCTTGCACCAGCTCCAGTTCAGACTAATAGACAAAGGAGAATGACGCGGATACTTTTTATTACAGCGGTAGTATATGACATTATATGAGATGAGATCTATCTGGTATGAATGATTATAATTAAACAGTAAAACATTACCTTGTTGTTGCAAATAAATCCACTTCCAAGAGCAGCAAGAACCGCAATAACAGCTGAACTGCTGTTACATCTGACATTGTAGTAGGGTCGAATTTGGGCCATGTGTGTTCGCCAGCGAACATGTTGCCTCATTACAACACCAAGGTCTGCCACAAAGAATGCATTCTTCTCAGACTGAGAAAGAAAAAATGAAATGTGTAAAACACTGCAATCTTATGCAAAACAAGCAAACACACCAATAACAGATGTTAAGAGTAATATTAAAACATTCAGACTTAAAGAACACTAAAAAATGTCTTTGAAATGCAGTGAGAATTATACCAGGTTTTGTCCATAAATAAGGTTGTCAGTGACATCGAGGAGCATTGTGCCTCCCTCCAGCAGGCTGACAGAATACTGCTGTTCTTTAGCGAAGCCCTTCATTTTCTTCTCCAATTTGCTCAAATCCCACAGGCATAAAGAACGCGGCTAATTTGAGGTAGTATTGCGACTGAGCTGCTGAGCCCCTGGGGTCCTAGAGCTTTGCAACAAGCTGTACAAAAAACATGGTCAGAAATAGAGACAAATCTTAGACATAACACAATTTAGTAATGTCTAGACAATATACATTTACCCGTGCTTTCAAACTGTCATTCATATATTATGGGGGAAAAATATTCTTTTATGTGGTCTTCACAGTAAAAGTCTGCACTGACCACACAGAATAAACTACTACGCCATGTTAGCAAGGAAAGAATAAGCCCCCCCCCCCCATCAGTGTCCCTACTTTACTTTCAAAAACTTTGCACAGTAGTCACTACGCAATAGATACACACAATCTTTGAAAACATCCAGATTATATGAACAGTGCATGTCTTACTCACATGGATAAGTCCTAAGATGAACTTGTCCACTATCAACTAGGATCCCAAGGTGGCTCTGCGTTGAAGTCAAATGACTCTCGGTATAGAGCTGCCCCTAAATTCTCTGGATAGTTGTTGTACACCTGGAAGGGGACAAGTGAAGACAGGACAGATAAAAAACAGGCCCTGGCAGATGGTGGTATTTTTTTCTTAACTGATTCGTTATTTGGTTTAGGATGGATGGATGGATGGATAAATAGATAGATATCACTTTATTAATCCCTTCAGAGTCCCCTTCAGGAAATTTAGGAAGGTAAAAGACAGGTAATGGTAGAAAACGGTATGTCAAAAACAGTATTAATCCCAAATGTACCCCATTAATTGACAATACATGACCATGGATACTTTGAAACCTTAGACCAGCCATAGAATTAAATATTTTTAACGTTACTCGGTCAGCTGGGTGGGGGTATTTGTGAACAGGAATGTTGACAGTTCATTTAAATAGGTTCGCATTAGAAAGCCACCTAGCTACAGTAATAGTTCAAATATGTAAGTACGTCAATATATGACTAATGTGTTATCGGGTTTTTAAATAAAAGTTCTTGCACTAGCCCCCAAAAGTACGACAGTTATTTGCGATTTTAGCCGTTAACCGGTTGATTCACACATGTTAATTAATGAGCTAACACCATAGATGGCTAACGTTACTTACATTCACTGAAAACCCAGCCGAGGGGACGGATCGCTTTTTCCTTTTAAGCGGAATTTTTAATGAGTGATGGGTTTACATAAGGAGAAAAGATAAATTGCCATGGACGTGGTGGAGGTCGTCTTTTTCTTGTTCGTTGATCAGTATAGTAGGAATTGCTAACAGGAAACAGTGGACACACGGCAACAGCGAAATTGGGAGACGGACCCATAAACAACTAAACTAGACATAAAACAATCCGATCACATCCGGGTAAACCTTCAAAATAAATTCACTTGGTAACGAATAATGGTAAAATATAAATCAATTAATTTTTCAATGTGCAAAACTACTTACAACGAGTTAAGAATTGGCAAGTTATTGAAATTTAGACCTTCTAATGTGCATGTTACTTATTGGATGTAACACATGAGCGAAGGTTCCACCACCAGTCAAAAGCAGGGACCGGATCTTACAATATATTTTTTTTTTTTTTTTTTTTTTTTTTTTTTTTTTTTTTATTTTTTTTTATGGTCTGTATTGTCATTGTAACACGGGGATAAAACGAAACTGAGCCTCTGCTTTTAACCCATCACGTCATGTAAATTATCGTATTAAATTTGACATTTTTGGTATTTTACATTGGTTATTTAATTTTTAATGTTAGTAATGTTTTCTAATTTGATCTACAAATAATATATGTTAATATAGATAGATAGAACTTTATTTATAATAGATTATTATTTATAATATATAATATTATATAAACTGCTTTAGAATGAGTATACATTATTGCTGAGCTAAATCTTCCATAGTTTGTGCACCTCTAAGCATTTCATAAAAAAGCATTGCATTTCTCACCTGTGTTAGGTCACCACTGTATTTCCCATTGCTATAAAATAAGTATGGAATGCTGTCCGATTCAGTTTACAGGATTTCTTCCCCTTGTTTCTGAAGCCAAAGAAGAAAGGTTGTAAAACCCAAGTCCCATGAGCGATGTCTGTGATGAATGCATGTAATACGTATTTAAGTTCAAGCTCAAGTTCTTTCTCTATGCCTTTCTCAGTGTAACTTCAAGTTACAGTTGTGTTGCCTTTATAATCTCTAGACCAGAGATAGAGTGTGTTTTCTGTGGAGATACATTTGCATGTCTCCCTCCTTAATGGTAGAAAAGAGGAGGAGTGAGCTGAGGGAAGCCATCAGAGAGGAAAGGTTTTCCCTCCAGCTGGCTTGGACAGGGAGAGAAATATTTGCTACAGTTGTTTTTAGTGGAAAATGCAACAAAACATACTCTACAACTTAGAAAGGATGCAAAATCAATTGTACTTTTTTTGTACATTATTGTCTTTATGGTCTCTGTGTTTTCAGCACATTTTCTAAACCCAAGTTCTATTTGTGTAGGATGACTGTTTGATTTTGTTGATAAATTTTGAGTTTTAGTGTCAGAATTTTAATCTGAATATTCCCAAGAAGATTAATTGTTTGTAACAGCAAAAGTAGCCTTATGTAAAAGTGTGTACACTTTATATATTGTACTTCATTCAGAAAAAAAATAAAATCTTTAGAAAGCTTGTCTCATGACAAAATTAAATTCTAATATGCAGGATGTTTTTAACCAGAGCAGTCATGAATTGTATAGCTGTGAAAATTCTCCTTCGTGTGCAGTGAGTACTCACTGGGGAAAGATAAAACAATAGCAACTTTTGTTTCAACAGTAAAACTTTTGCTTAGACTCCATTGTACAATCTAGAGAGGCAGCGTCTCTACTTTGGGCCACAACAAAAAGCTGTTCCGTGTTTTGTGCCTGTTTTCCCCAACAATAAATAAGCCTATGTATAATATAGAAGTCTAATCACACATAGCATCTTAAGTGACTTCCAGTAAGGCACAATGTTTAATTTCCATTGTTTAGATTTTAATAGCCATTGCAGCTACTGTGCTGGGTATGTGACAGGGAGACATGTGTACCACCCACTGTGCAGGCAAATACTCCAGTGGGTGCATTGTGCAGCAGGTATTCTTATTTGCAAACAGATTACATCAACCCAAAGACATTGCATTGACCCTATCACACCAGTCTGCAGTCTATATCAGCGAGGAAACACAAAAACAAAACAAAAAAACACAACTAAATTACAATTACTAAGTTATGTTTTTAGGGTGAAAGTGTCATACCATTACACGAACAAACATCATTATCTCACAAAATGTATGATATGACTAATCAAACCCAGTATGAACTGATCTTGTGCCACTAGACCTTAGTGTTGTAAGAGTTGTTAGGTTACTCATCAGTGGTTTCACCTCTTTTTGCCAAAGAATGTTGCTTAGTGAAAGGACTTCAAAATGACTTTTCTTCACACTGCTCTGAATGTTAAGTGGGATGATACAAAGCAGCAGCCCACAGGAACCTAAAATACGCACTTGGACAGCTTAACTCTTTGAGTTGAGGCTTTTCATTAGTTATTTAACTTGTGTTATGAAAAAACATGTCAACACTAAGCTATAAAATTTAGATTGAATTATATTGTAACAAAAATCCTTTAAAACAAACACACAGAATTAAATTAAGTACAAAACAGGCTACATGGCTGAGCAGCAGCTGATTTGACTGGAGCAGAAGGGATTCACTAGCATGGTAGAATAATTCTCACTGCTTTTCTCTAGTGTTAAGTGAGAAGTTTGCATCTGTCCATGTTGTTCTGTTGCGAGAAACAAATGATGGCGATGCTTTGCCAAAATCGTTGGTATTATAGCAGCCAGCCAACGACATTTATCAGTCAGCTATTTTTTGTAATTCTGACGTATGTAGCTGCTTCTTCCAGTCATTAGTCAGGTCACAGTCTGAATTATTACCCAAGAAATTCAAAGCTTTTATCTGAGCCAAAGGACACTTGGTAAAACCAGCTAATGGGGGGACTGCCTTTATCTCTGGGCTGTCCCACAACATGTCATTTTTAACAATGGTATCAAAAAATGGCAAAGACACAGTGAGATACACTGTGATGGTCAAACAATAAGACAGACTAAAAAATGGTGCTTGTTTCACCCTTATTTCCTTCTGACAGAATAATCTAGTTCTAATAATTTTATATTGCCTTGACCGTCAGTGTGAATGTTATATATAGAAACGTTATTATAAAAGCTATGGAAGCTGGAAGATGGTCCTTACATTACACATATATACCATATAAAGGGACTGTAGGTTAATGGGTACCGTAGCTTGTCTTCCACCTCAGGGTAGCTTTCGTTTCACTAGAGAAGATATTTGACCCGAGCTTGGGCCTGAATCCATGGAACGACTGATGTTTCATAAAAAGAAATTCATGTTCAGTAAATGTGTTGTGTAAGTGTATGAATAAAATGTTGATGATACCATTCGCTCACCTTTACAGGGAGCTCATTTGATCATTAAAACATGTTTTCTCATTGGTTCTAGGATATTTGTACAACAACCCTGTGGCAAATGAATGCACTAATATAACTAATGGCTTGTTGTTGTCTGGAGAGGAGTTAAATCCAATCCAACTGGTTTTACAGGTGTTCACAGGGAGGTTTTTCTTTGCATTATTTAGATAGAGAACAGAAAATTAAGAAGACTAAAAACTAGTAAGAATATAATGTATTTCCACACTGAATATATCATGATGTAAGGCTAATTCTTCAGCTCATAAGTTGCTAAAAGATGGCAAAATATTGTGAGCCAAAAAATACAGCAAATACCAACGTATTTACAGATAAAACAACAGCCAAATTTGTTTTGAAAAATTTTATGAATTGCCTCCAACCCAAAACTGAGCCTCTGTCAACATTCCTAAGACCTTATGGCATGATTTGAGAGCAAGGGAGAAACAATCTTGGATGCCAAGTCAGCAGCCTTTGAGACTTAAGAGTTCCTAAATTTGGAAAAGCCAGGTCAGGTTTCCTGGCTTTGGGTGTCTCCTGCTTGGAATCTTAGGAAAACACCCCCAATGGGACATGTTTATAGTTCAGTGGGCCTAGGGTTCATTGTTTGATACACAATGCTTGGTCTGCCTGGAGCCAACCCCTGACATCAAACGGCAAAGTAAGTTTGCCCATGGCTGGCCAGAGGCCAGTCTGCACGAACGTTATCAGGACACACACATGCTACAATCAATCAGTCTGCGGAGCAGGGGCTACCAAGGGTCTGGCTTTTAATGTCCTCGGGCTCAGCTGAGAGAAATGTGGACTCACATAGCTCCTCTAAAACAAACATGCCATGTTTTTTTGCTGACCTACAGTATATGGGGCATCAAAATCATAATAATATGAAGCAAAGGTATGAAGACAGTGCAGCTGTAAAGGGTTTATGTGGTTAACATTTCTTTCGCAAGATACATTTTGTATGAACCGTTACTTTAAGTAACACACACACGTATGCATAAACATACACAGTATACATACAAAAACACACAAAATGCATATCAATAAATTCAGATAATCAAATATAAAAACTACAAATACTCACATTCAAATACAAGGTCAATGTAGAGTGTCCATATAACTTAAGGTAATATTTTGGACTGTTGGAGGAAAATGGAGAACCTGGAAAATCACAAGAACATACATCAATCTATATCACAACACCACGTTCAAGGAGGTGAAGACTCATAAAAGGTCCGTAGTTTTGTTCCTATTCTGCCAATGAAGTAATAAAAGAAAAATACTACTGAATCTCACATTGTGAACCCTGTATATTGGACCTCTGACTGCGTCAGTACAACATGTTGACCAGCTGTAGTCGCTGTTTCGTTCTCACACCGAGCACAGGGTAAAAAGAGAGCAAGAGGATTTCCGCTTTCTGTCTGACAGGTCAGCTGACTCTGACGCTGCTGCTGTCAGGAAACCTCACGAAATGAAATAAATCGCAGCTATGAATTTCACCAAGATTTAAAAACACCGTAAACAGCTCTCGGTTAGCTTGTTACTGTCACAATCAAAACAGAGGTGAGTAGAACAAATTAATATTTAAAAAAGGCTTATATTAGCTGCTGTTTTCCCCTAAGCTAATTGTTTAGCGGAGGCTAATCCCAGCTGGATGTTACTTGACCTTAACCATTCTAATAGAGGGGAATCCATCCACTGTTTTACTGGTCTTTCTAAACTAGGCTTCATATTACTAAAACTCACAACGAGTTAGCGCCCGATAATGTTCTAGCACTTCCTCGTTAGCTCCACCAGTTTCTAGCTAAGAATCTTGGGCTAAAAACATGACATATTGTATACATGCTTCATTGTAGGACAGCTGTGTTTACGTCTCTGTCGACATTCTAAAGACTTTAAATGGTAAAGTTTGACAATACTTAAACCAGTTTATCGCATGTACCCTTTTTTGCCCTTTCATTCGTCATTTACTGAATAATCACTATATTGTAAAGCAGTTTCTTATATTTATTGTCTAATATGTAAACTTCCTTATAATATCTGTTTAACTTTTATTTATATTCATTTTAAAATATTGTTAAATGCCTTACTGTTTGTACTGTACACTGCATGTTTGGTTAAAAACGTTCAATGCACGGAATGTGCTTAACTATAATGTTGATATGATTCATTTTACTAACTCACTGAGAAAATAACAAACACCTTCATATTAATCTAAATCTGGTTTCTCAGTTTTTTGTAGCTGTGTCTTAGCTGAAAACATGACTGAGTTTTGGCTGATCTCGGCTCCTGGTGAAAAGACCTGCCAGCAAACATGGGACAAAATGATGGCAGCCACCACACGCACACAGAACCTCTCCACTAACCACAAATTCAGCATACCAGACCTTAAGGTTTGCACTTGGTTTAAAGTCTTTGTACTTCGCTATAACACATTGAATTACGTGACTGAACAAATTATTTACAAAATTCATTGTCCATGAATTTTAGATGAAGTTTAATTATAAACTTACCCACCTTATGTATCCAGTGTCAAGAATAGACTAAATCTTTGAAAGGGAAGCAGAGTGCACACAGATCTGTTGCATGCATGTTGAAACACTGGTAAAGTTTTGACCACAGTTCTAGTTGTCCTGATGTGGTTCCACTCTGTAAGGAAGGTGAAGTAACCTCACTGACTGTGTAACCACATTGGACAGCAGAGTTCTCCTGGAACTGTTAGTAATGCATGACAGGCCCCGGATAAAGAGGCGCCATCCTAAGCATACAGGGCCCCTGATGTCACTTTATGCTGATTGAAGCCAAAATCTTGCTGTTTAAACAGCACCTTGTTGACCCTGACTACAGTCATAGAGTCAAAATTTTTCAAATGCATTATTGTTCTTTTTCTGTTTCAGGTTGGGACATTAGATGTTCTGGTCGGACTGTCAGATGAACTGGCAAAATTAGACTCCTTTGTCGAAGGGTATGCTACTCATTGAGTTCTAATTTCTATTATTTGAGAAACACAAAAATATCAATTTCAGCCTGTGAATCAATTTTATCTCTGACGCTACTACTTTAATGCTCTATAATCGCTTCTCTTGTTTTGTAACAATGAGGAATTTCACAGGGGCCTGAGGTTGGTGAGACTTGTGGTCTAAACTTGGCAAGTTACAGTTGGGTGACACACCGGCAGTTCTTTATTTACTCATATTTATACATGATGACTTAGGTCCTACAAATATGTTTCTCTGTAGTTGGTAGTCTTTTGAAATCTGACATCTAAAACTTTGCAACTTGTTTCACTTGTATTATTTACTAACTTAATAAAAAAAATGTAGATGTCAGAATGTTTAAAAAGCAATAACGAAATGATCGATAGAATGTAGTGTACATTTAGCATACGGAAATCTCTACTCTCGCTAAGCATTTATTAAAGGTTAAAGATAAGTGTTTTGTGATTTAAGAAAAAAAGAAGAAGAAAGTTTAATGTCTCTGTAACCTCTTGTGACACTGTGACCTTTTAGTGTGTCTTGACCAGCAATGCTGGAGAACTTGTGATCTGAAGGCTCTGCTTTGAAGTGCCTTCAAACAGCCTGGTCAAAAGCTTTCAGATCTGAAAGACATCTGTGTTATAAACGGCCTTGTCAGGAAAATACTTTTACAAGACTGTGCGAAACTTTCTTGTGTGTTTTTGTGTAAAACTTGGAAGATGACTACCATGTGATCTTGTGCAAGGTGAAAGTGTGGTTTACTCTGACTTTGTACGTGCAGTTTGTGTTGGCGCGTGTTTTAATGTCTTCTGGCTGTTCACAGTGTTGTGAAGAAGGTAGCTCAGTACATGGCCGATGTGCTGGAGGACAGCCGAGACAAAGTACAGGAGAACCTGCTGGCCAATGGAGGTACAGCTACACTTGCACTACCTTAACCTCAAGTCCTGATTTTATCATATAAACATATGAGTCAAAAGTGGGAATAACTAATTTGCTATTTTTTCAGTCGATCTTATCACCTACATCACGAGATTTCAGTGGGACATGGCAAAATACCCTATCAAACAGTCTCTTAAGAACATCTCTGAAATCATCTCAAAGGTGGATCTGAGCTTTCTTTAATGAATATCTTTCCCTTGGACTATGTTATTGTGTGCTATCTGCAGTGTTACTCTCTATTTAACATTTAACACTCTACTACAAAATCACTTTTGTCTGTTTTCATCTCTACAGCAAGTTACTCAGATTGACAATGACCTAAAGACACGAGCATCTGCTTACAACAACCTGAAGGGAAACCTGCAGAACCTAGAAAGGAAGAATGCGTGAGTAACAACACTCTAGTTTTGTAAGGAGCACATTGATAAAAGACTAAAGATTATTTAACCCAGCATCTTCATTTACTCCAGTCTCAATACATCAGCCTCTAAAACATAAAAAACCTTTTTTCTATAAAATATAATATATATAATAATATATATTAAACAAATGAACTCACTGTTAACTCAGTTCTTATAAACCTACTTCGATTCAATTTATCGTCGTTTCTCTATATTCATACAATGTACACTCAGCTTTTCTTATCAGTCATGTTTCAACAAAACGTAAAAAAATGATGTGATTCATCATCGTGTGACTCCAATGTTTTTACTGCTTTGTACCGCTAGGGGGAGCCTTTTGACCAGGAGCCTGGCTGACATTGTCAAAAAGGACGACTTTGTGCTCGACTCAGAGTACCTCATAACTCAGCTGGTAGTTGTTCCAAAGTGGGTATAACTTAAACAGTGTGGATTTAAATATGTATTAAAACCCAATATGTAGAAGTGAAGTGGTCAGAAGTTTTCCTGTGTGGGTTTGGAGAGAATTTATTTGAGCCTATTGTTTCAGGACGGCCTACACTGACTGGCAGAAAACATATGAGACCCTGGCAGAGATGGTGGTGCCTCGATCCTCAAAGTGAGTGATGAGTATTAGTTATAATAAAAATAAACTTGTCAATTTATGTTAAAAATTAGTTTTAATGCTTTAATCCCATCTGCGCTTTTCTGTCTTTCTAGCTTACTGTTTGAAGATAATGACAGTGGCCTGTTTTGCGTCACGCTGTTTAGAAAAGCCCTTGATGACTTCAAGCACAAGGCCAGAGAAAATAAGTAAGAATACAGTATTTTGACAAACTTCACTATCGACATACAGTATCATGTCTCCTACTTTAAAAAAAAGAATAGCATATGAGAAAGCTAAATATCCTCACCATTGATCACTGATGATGTGTTTATTTATTCCAAACAGCTCAACAAGTCTGTGTGACACCAGCAAATTACAATAGTGTCAGTTTATTTCCCCAATGTGCTCTCAACACAATAAAATTGTAAAAAAACAAAAACAAAAGCCAAACATGTCTAATAAGTTTATGTTGTCTGCTTCATATAGAGTTCGAATTAAGTATAGAAATGAAAAATAGAAACAAGTTTGTTATCATTATTTTGCTGTTACATTTCACCATGTCATTTTTAGGTTTATAGTGAGAGACTTTCAGTACAATGAAGAGGAGATGAAGGCGGACAAAGAGGAAATGACAAGACTGTGCACAGATAAGAAGAAGCAGTTTGTAAGTAAAATGCATACTATTGTTCTGAAATCAATCACATTCATAAACAGTTAAATGGAGACACACTCCACACTCTTTTTAGCAAATGTTTTCCTACATTATAAATTTTGTGTGTTGGTTAGAGTGACCACAGTAGGGATTATGAGTTAGGGGTGAGAGTTGACTTCACAAATACACATATTACAATTTTTTTAAATTTTGTGCCTCTATTGAAGAAAGTAAAGACAAATAAGGAGTCATCTTCTTACTGCTAAAGCGTTATACACAGCCAGTGATCTGTTTGACTGAGGTTTGTGTAACTGCTGCGTAAAGGAGAAATGTTATTACCTTACTTGAAAGGACTAGGTCATACTTTGTTCCTTTTTCAGGGGCCCCTTGTTCGCTGGCTGAAAGTTAACTTCAGTGAAGCCTTCATTGCATGGATCCACATCAAAGCTCTGAGGGTGTTTGTAGAGTCTGTTTTAAGGTACAAAATGAAAATGATTGTAGTTGCACAAAACCACAACTCACACCATCTGCAAATATTGCCTAAACTCTGTTTTTGATACAGATATGGGCTGCCAGTGAACTTCCAGGCCATGCTGCTGCAACCCAACAAGAAGAACATGAAGAAGTTGCGAGAAGTTCTCAATGATCTGTACAAGCATCTGGACAGCAGTGCAGCAGCCATCATTGATGTGAGCATGACTGCTCCGCACATGAGTCAGCACTACAACTATTATCCTAGCAAATATTTTATAAAAATGAATTATATATATACCATATTTACTGTATGTGTATACGTGTGTGTGTGTGTGTGTGTGTATATATGTATATATATACACACACACACACACATATATATATAGACACAAAAGTTTTTTAGTTTTTTACTCTAACTAGTTTAAGGAGTATAGAAAATGCACACTGTTAACTTTAATTTACAAATTCTTCTTCCTCACTGTTTAACCACAACCTTCTCCTGTGGTTGTGTTTCCAGTCGGCGATGGACATCCCAGGCCTGAACCTGAGTCAACAGGAGTACTACCCCTACGTCTACTATAAGATTGACTGCAACCTGCTGGATTTTAAAGTTTAACACTTCTCACTTCCTGCTACAACCTCCTACACTGTTCCTGCAGACCCTCCTCACTCTCTCCTGTCTATGTCAGCTGCTTGATTCGTGTTGCCGCATGTTCATTCCTTGTGGTGAAACAATTACCACTTTTACAACAAAGGGACAAAAAAACCCAAGACTTTAAAATAAATTGGATTTTGTTTACAGTACATTTACTTCATAGGTCACACAAATACTATGTACGTGAGAATGATTCTTAAAAAACCATACTGAAGGGTTTAATGTATATTTACTGCTTCATTCCAGATGTTCTGGTGTGTATTGGTGACGACATCGTCTGTGTTGGTGTTCAGACATTTGTGTTTACATATTCGCAGTTTCAACATTGCTTCCACAGCTAAAAGACGTGTGTTTTGAGTCTGTGGGCTACTGCTGCAGATACTGTGACGCAAACATGTTTTATGAGTGTGTTTGTGTGTGTGTTGTTTCATGTTGTGTCTATTTGCTGTCAAACAGAGATAAATAGCTTTATCGTGAAGTCGTTAATTAAATAAATATGATCAGTGAATCAATTAGTGAATACGTATCAAAGGTTGTTCTTTGTGGGTTTTTTATGAAGTGTCTTAACATTGTTCTTCCTGTGAGAAGTCTCAACATTTTTAATCACCAGCAGGTTTAATAGGAGTCTTTGTAAAGATTTGTGGTCTTACAAAATCCACAGCAAATTTTAGTTTGCTTAAAATTAACTTAAAATTAAAATTAAAAGTTTTACTAACACCTAATATTGAAGTACTAGTAAAACGCTCAAGTTTCAACATTGAAGTTTACTTCTGGAAACGGGTCTGCCACCAGCAGATGGCACCAAACAGACACTATACATTAGGCCCATCATTTTTCAAAGGTTGTACGGTAATTACACAAGTTATTGTTGTAGGTAAACGTTTTATAATAAAATGATAAAAATACAAAGTTGGACAAAAATGAGGGGACAAAGAGTTTACCAGAGGACGTAGCCAAAAATAGAAACCTTTGTCTAAAATAAAGTGTACTCAAGATAATAGTCAGAAGTATTCTAAAGAAAACTAAACCATGGCACAGAAACCAAGGTGATTATTGAACAGGTTAATTATAATGGAATTTTTTATAATTACAAAAACTAAGAACAACCACCCTGCCCCTCGCCCCCAACGAGGGAAGGCAGATTAATGTTTACTTAAAATGTTTCTTCCTTCAAATAATCTCTAATATTCACTGTGTACATGATCCTATGCAGGAAAGTTAAGTTGGGATTTATTATGTAGCAACCTCATGCATGCTGTAAACACACAATGAATACTGAGATTCATTATTTGATTTGTTTGCCATAAATCCTATTTGGGTCAAACCCCCATTTTTTAAAAACTTGGTTCTTATCTGTATGATGAAAATACACTTGAGAATACACATTTCTGGCCATTTTTAAACTCAATGACACAGCCTGACTCAGTGGTGTGCACTTGTCTCAAAATAATCTAGACATTGCATTCTGCATTATAGAGCACATTCTCTATAGACAGTTATGGCCTAAAATATTCAAAACCTGAGCATCTGCCCCCTGTGACCTCCGACTGGGCTGCTGACTGCAAAACCAATGACATACGATGTTATTAATGACAGTGAGTTGAGGAACATTTTGTGGGCATTTATTAAATAAGGCCATTGATCGGCAGGTAATTTATACTAGGGAGTATTAGATTGTATACATATATCTTTTAATATAAATTTGCAGTATAAAGCCTATTTGGTTTACATGTTTAAGGTTGTCTCACTGACAAGCCAAATTATAAGAAGCAGGATATAAATACAGGAGAGAGATCATGTGATGGAGTGAGTCTGACTTGACGTGTTGTGATCGCGCGCACGCACGCACGCACACACACACACGGAGCAGACACACGCCGTGCGAGGTTCAGTCACACTAAACACACACCCACATATAATCGGGGAGGCGTCGCCTGCTATTGTTGCCACCACAGCTGCTCCTGCTGCCTGTGGAGATGCAGTGAGAAAGGTCCTTGATGCCTCTGGAGCTTCTCCTCCCACACTCCGGCCTGTTTTCCTCGTTCTTCCACCAGCGCTGAGATAATGAAAGGATGGCGGAGCAGAGATGCGGGGACCAGGACCGCGCAGGACTAACAGATGCTGCTGCGGATGCAGGAAGCAGACGGGATGAGAAACTACCACCACCTCCACGGCTGCGGAGAGCCATGAGCACGGCGGAGGAGGCAGCAGAGGAAGGCCTTTCTCTGGAGGAGATACTGAGACTTTACAACCAGCCCATCAACGAGGAGCAGGCATGGGCGGTGTGTTATCAATGCTGCAGGAAGCTGGCGAGGGAGCACGGTAGGAGCAAGAGGAGCTGTGCGGTGGACGGAGCATCACCATCAGCGGAGCCGACGAGGAAGATCTGTGGACCCGGGGATGTGAGGATACAGAAGGATGGGTCTGTGAGGATAGCACAGCAGGGAAAAGGTAAAATGGTGTAAATTAACGATTTTCTGAGCCCCAGGAAACTATGGTACAGGTTACAGCCGTCACTTTCTAGAACAGTGAAGCCGAGAATTTGTTGTTATCTTTGTGCTCGGGACAACAGCCTCATTGGCACACACACTTGTCTCTACATGGTTGTGAGGACACTAGTAAACAGTGCATATCATTAACCATCTTTAGAAGTTCATAGACTTCCCTGTTTCTAAGCCTGAAACCAAACTTTGATTCACTAAAATCCACCAAGAGGTGTAGAACTGCTGGAATAAAAGTAAATATAGGTTAAAAATACAAGTAAACCAATGCGCGCGCACACAAAAAACGTCCTTTCACATTATCACCTCCTGTAACCTGACGATGTTCTTACATCTTAAAGGAAAGGTATGCGGGGATTCTTTATTACTATTTATGTATGATATTTCATCTCCTCTCCTGAGGGTGGTGCTGTAAACACGGTTGTTATACACTCTTCCATGAGTTGAGATCATTGATGGTTTTATATAAATCTCACCATCTAACTTGGTGGAAACATTTTTGTTTTGCTCACTGAAAATCACACTTTATGGCTGACCTGTTATATACTGTATGTCGCAGCGCTCTGCTGCGTTTTGGAGCTGTAGTAGAGCTGGAGCTACAGTCACTGTAGGCTAAACTCAAACCATTAACCAGATACTGTTTAGAATAGTTTGGTTAAATGTAAACATGTTCAAAGGCCACAGTACATATGACCTTTCAGTAGATCATGATGTGGACTCTCCCCCCATAGACAAAGTTCCCCTGAAATCACATTAGTGACTAATTTGTTAGGTTTCTTCTAATTAGAATTGACTGTGCAAACCCTGTGATGTGCTTTGTCATACAGTCAGTGAATGTAATCACATTTTTAAATCAAACACATCATGGAGTCACATCCCACTTTGCTTTCTGCTGCTGTCGGCACATGACAGAGAGCCGACAGGCTAAATGCATTTCTATTCATTTCCATGAGTAATGGAGTAACTGAGGACCAGGGGGACGGGCTTTTAACACTGCTAGCACAAGTCAACCCTAATGTCTTTTAGCATAAACAAGCATCGTCTCATGAAATGTTCTGAGCAGATCTGAGAGGCTCGGCTGTGATGACGGTGCTGGTTGTGACCAGTAGGCCTACACAAGTGAATGGGCTATTTTTAGCATGGCAATGGAAGCAACCAATGTAGAGGGGAGGTTTTCTGTGGCTTATCTTGGAATTTATTTATTTATTTATTTATTTATACTTTCCTTCAAACACATCCAGGTCATTGTGTAAAACTTTACTTCTGTTTACTTATCATTTCCAAAATTATAATCCATTTGTAAAAATACATTTTGTAAATTGAAAATACAGTATGGAGCAGCACAATATTTGATTGACAGCTGACACAAAAATTCCTCTGAAGGCTACATATATTTCTTAAGGTGTAGATGACCCACATTCACAAGCAAAAAACAAGCGCATGCACAGTGACTTCACTGAATGTGCTGATAAAACGAAGCAGTTTCTTGGAAACTGAAAGTTGAGAGAGTATTCTCAGAAATTAATTCTTGAGCAAATCATGGCAGAGAACAAAACGATTCCTTGTACAGCAACTTGAAAAACAAACAAACAATTGCTTTAACAAAATCTTGCCAGAAGTTTTCACAGTAGTGTTTAATGTATGTAGAACTTTGTGCTGCAGTCTCCATGCACTTGGCCTCACACACTGTTTACTGCATGCAGTAAAACCAGAGGAAAAGAGCTGATGGTCTGTTGTTGTCGTAATTTCCCAAATTAATTTTGATAAGAATTTGTTTTGACAAACAGCTGTAACAAAGAAGACACTGTGAGTGTGTGTGTGTTACAGTACACACGGTCATGGATATCACACATTTTCTGAGGGTCAGTGCATCATGCTGATGCAGGTTGGGGTCATGAGATGAGATGATGTCAGATGCTGCTGTGATGCTGCTGTGATGCTGCTGTGTTGCGTGAAAGACAACAAAACCAGCGTTTGTTGAAAGGCTCGTATATCAGAGTTGTTTGTGAAGCTGAACGGCTGCTGCCTCGAGGAACATTAGAGCAGATCTCTATTTTGAAGAGCGTACATTTACAGACCAGGGCTTCATGAGAGGAGTTTTATCATCACTGGTCACATGTCATTTTACTGCAGGGCTGGTTTATTGAAGGCCAGATGAGGAAGACTTCCATGATAAATTGACATTAACACATTTTTCTTAGTTATTATATATTATATTATATAATTTATTGGGGATTTCCTAGAAAGACTGCATGTTAATGTGTACCGTATTTTATGGACTATAAGTCACACCTTTTTCATCCTTTGGCTGGTGCGAGTTATACTCCGGAAAATACGGTACTTCAAATTGTGAACACGTCAGCTCAAGATCAGCTCGTGGACTGGTTGTCCTCTGTTGTCTCTAAAGGCGACCGCATGATAATGGCCATAAATTCTAATAAAAGCTGACCATATTCTGACTTTATCAGACTCATCTGTTTGACCCAGTCATCTTTTCATAATGACTGGGATGATTTCTGACAAACCATAACATTAAAGGTAAAAAGAAATGAACGGTTCTTTATGTTTAAAAAAGACTTTAGATGCTTAATCAGCCTTACACATTGACGGACCCTCAGAGCCCACCACGAAGTCAAGTATCTAGTTTTTTCTTTAGTGTCATAAACAATGTAAAAATCAGTTTGACAATAATTGTTTTTGGTTTCCCTGCAGATAAATGCAGCCCCTGCTCAACAACAGAGGTGAGTGAACTGACTGCAGTTCTATATTTAATGTCTGTCAATTCAGATTTGTGACTGTTGGTAACAAATGGTGAAAGACAGGTTGGATTGCTTATGTAAATTAGTCTCAGTAAGAATGAGGAGTAAATGATTTATTAGGAATATTCTTTTGTAGTATTATTTACAATGTGAACTGGTATTAAAAATTATCGTGAGTGCTCGCTTGAGAAATGACCAGAAAATTAAATGGATTATTTATTCCAAAGAAACACCATAAAACACCATTTAGAACATTAGCCCTAGTGACAGAGATAATGCTGAGATTAGACAGACTGTCCTGCAGCATGAAAACACTCATTCTCAGATACTCAAAGCTGTCAATAATCCAGCGATTTATTACATGTTAATCCTAATTTGCACTTGACGCAGTGGTGTAAACTAATTGTTACTTTTAATTAAAATAAAGTGTGATTTTGTGCCTAGACCCTTGGTTAGATACCAATATCCTGACAAAATTAATTCCACTCAATAATCATTCGCAGTTGTTACAAATAATGTTACAGAATGGCAATAATGTTTAATTATCAAAGGGCTGTAAATAACACTCATTATTTGATCAACTATCGGGAACTCTCTCTCCCTGAGATGCACAATGCATTTTTAGGTAATGTATTATTATTCTTAATATTAGTAGGAGTAGTATTATCTTGTTTCCTCCACATTCAAACCACAGAAGACCCTTCTGGTTTCTCTGACAGACAAGTAGGAAAATGTCACAGAGCACGGAGGTGGTCCTTGCTGTGTGACTTATTAAGCAGGCATTTAAGACCCAGTTAAAAGGCACCTCCTCAACCCTCTCTCCATACCACCACCACCACCACCACCAGCAGCTGCTGCTGCTGCTGTGCAGAGGAATTAATCCCTGCTAAGCAGCTTTGCATTAGAAATGACTCCTCACTTTAAAGTGTTGACAAAACAACTGGCAACATTATGGAGCAGCATGTGTGGCTTTGGAGAACGTGGAACCAGAAAAAGCATGTGTGCAAATGGTCATTAGTGAAACAAGCAGTGAACCAACTAACATCTAGCACAGCCTTCTGCTGAATAATGCCACGCTGATCAGTACCACTAAACTGACAACCCTACGTTTTTTTTAATTGGGAATAAATAAAAGCAGCTCTTTTATGCTTTGGATGTAGTATTGTTTTCAAGCTCTAGTAATTTATAGTTTGAAGGGAAAATTGTAAAACATGTACACATTCAATAAATGGATTTCTCCTAATCATCTTGCCAGGTTGCTCCTATGTCTTTGTAATAGAAATCTCTGAAAAGTAATCTGAAAACTGTTTCAGATGTTGCAGTCACAACATCAAACACTTTGGTTAAAAAAAAAATTCTTTTGGTTGACATCCATCTCCCCTTGTCTTTTGTTGCCCCTTCACCTCCCCCTCTCCTCCTCCCCTTCTGCTCTCATCCATCCCATCATTCTGCTCAGTCACTCAGAAACCTGGGAACCAGTCACACGGGTTTCAGAGAAAATGTTCATCTAATAACCAACCAATAGAGCTAGAAATAATTACAAAAGATATTTTTTGGCAACATGCAGTTTAGATTAAACTGACCCTAAATATGAAGACATATGGGCTGCCCATGTGGGTCACATGCTAATTACCTACGTGTGCAGTAAGGGTCAGTTGCTAACAGTATGTGGCCCACATATGGACATGTTGGCTGCAAACTGGTTCCACTGACAACAAATATAATACAGATAATCTGAAAAATGAAAGCAGTCACATGTGACACTTTTCTACGACAGCTTCAACACCTGACTTTTGCTCCAGTTTCCTCTCTTGCTAAACACAAAGGGCCTGTGTTTGTGTGTGTGTGGGGGTGGGGGGTGTCATATATCACTAATTATGTTGAGGCTCAGACAGAAAGGTTGTATTTTGCTGCTCCTCTTGAGGAAACACAGCTTTTTCTCACTGATTGAAGAGAGAACTGATCTCTCTATACGATGACAACTCTTCCTCCTCTTCCTTCCTCTGTGATCTGCCCTTGATCTTCATGTCTGACCTCTACCTGCCTGGTCTGACCCCTGTCATCCATTCACTGACTCTCAACAGCATCATTTCAACATTTCATTTCTCCCTCACTACTCTATTCTTCTTGTTCATATACTCCACCCTCTATGGTTTCATTTTGTAGCAGGTTTTCGTTATGTGGAATCAATTACATCATTTACAATTATATTGACCGTCCAGTAAACATATTGTCCAAGCAAAAATACTAATCATGACAAGTCTGATAACATCATCATCCAGCCAAAATCAAATGATTATATTGTTGTCTGTTCTGACATCAGCAAACACCAGGAAACAGGCACAATACAATCAACTCACGTCCACATATTTGAAACTCGCCCTACTCTAAGAAATGTGTAAACAGTGATTACAATTGTCACATGTTGTGTTATTACTATCAGTAAATCAGTAGGGCGTCTACGTCACAGGCCGGCAGAGTGTTTTTCTCTGTCTGTGGGAGAGCATCAATACAAAGTCATTTGAGCTTTTTACTGCACAAAACTGCACAAATTTATGGCTTCATATTCATTATTGTCATTAAAGTTTAGCAGCCTTCAAGGGGAAATGTGATTACAGCTAGAATTAGCATGCAGGGAACATCTTGAGGAGAGAACATAATAAAACAGTGACTGAAAAACACAGCCAAAAAAATGCATGTAGATGAAAAATGCATGTAGCTAGAAGCAGGTCATATAATAGTAAAATAACTACACGCTGGTTTATGGTTAGTTTACTACAACTCATTTACAAGTTATTTGTGGAGACCTGCTGTCTGCTGAGCAGATTAAAGCTTTGGTTCAATCAGATGCATGTAGCCTAATTATTTATTATTATTAACATTTGATGTTATCTTTTTTAATCTGCTTTTAGCTTTTAATTACAATTACACTGGCAGATACAGTCATCTGATGTGTCCATTTGGAGAAGGAAAATGAAAAAGATAGTTGACAGACAAAGAGAGAATGGCAACACTGACATTATTAAACTTTCTAATGAAGATTATGACCTTAATACCAGTATGTTTACTGTTTAATACCAATCGAAGCTAAACTACATTGCATGTCCATGGAAATTAGTGAGTAATTGAGTTCCAATGAGATGAAAATTTCCCTAATTTTCTCTCTTTTTTTTAAATTATTTTTAGGTAATTGAGTCTTTAGGCATCATGATCTACAAGGCTCTGGACTTTGGGCTGAAGGAGAATGAAGAGAGGGAGCTCAGTCCTCCTCTGGAGCAGCTCATCGACCTCATGACCAACATGACTGAAGCCTCCAGGGACGCCTGCCCTGACGAGGGCTATGAGGCCACAGAGGAAGAGGATGAGGCAGAGGAGGATGACCCAAACAATATCTACAGTGTTCATGGATACAGAGATATCCTCAAGGTTTGTGCAGAGAGGAATGGAGTCGTCTGCTCGGTGGCTGTTTGTCACATACTGCACCTACTCTGTACTCTGTAGTAAATTACACGAATATCTGCAGTTGTATTTATTGGCAATTTTCTCTGAAACACTATATAGTTGATAGAGCGAGTTCAGTTCAAACTATGAAACCCATTCAATATAAACATTTGTTTTATTATAAATATAATTATAGTATTTTATTTTAAAACAATGTAGTTACCTGAGCAGCAGCAAGAGTTATGAAACATACAGGATGTTTATTAAATATATAGTGTGTATGGTGTTAAGTCATGGTGTTTTTTATTTAAAGGCCATGTGTCTAATGCTCAGCCTTACTCTAACCTCTGTTTGTTTTCCTCTACTCTGCAGCTCTGTAGAGCTCATCTCCCCGGTCTGTCCGACGCCCACAGTCACTACCAGGCAGTGTGCCGGGCTCTGTACACAGAAACCAGGGAGCTGAACACGTTCCTGGAAAAGATCAGGAGTGCCAAAGAGGTTTGTGTTTGTTGTCGTCTGTTTTTGTTCAAATGGCTGCATTTTGAAGCCAAATGACAGCGGATAATTTTGGGCAGACATAAAAACGATCCCATGTTCAAGCTCAACCCTTTAAAAAAAGTTATTTTAATGATGGTGGAAGAAAAGGGTTTTACTGAGTAGAGGGCAGTTGTTATAAAAGTAATTTTTTGTGGATCTACTTCTAACTGTGTACCATGTGTCCCTGGGCAAGGCACTTAACCCTTAGTTGCAGCCATGGGGGGCACAGTCTGGGTCACACATGCATTTGAGGGGGTTGTGTCAGGAGAAGCATCTGGCTTCAAATTCTGTGCCAAATCACATATGCAAATTATTCACAGTAGTGAACCACTGATGAAGGAAACTAGAGGTTTTTGAGAAGATTTATTCTCTGTAATTGATCAGTAATTTAATTAAAGCTGACTACAACACAGGTTATTGTATATCACCCAATCAAAGGCAAAGACAAATCTTAGAGTAATGTGAATATGAGTAGTAGATTTTAAATATGAATACTAATGTTTTTCTAGCAGCTGTTGTTGTTAGCCCCTAAAGCTGCAGTGAAAGTTACTACTGGGTAAAACGATCACTGACCTTTTCTGCAGCTGATGGAGGGGGTGGCGGCGGGGGGTGGGGGCATGTCTCTGCAAGACATGGTTTAAAGATTAAATACCGTGACCTTAAATGTCCCCCAGTCTCTCCAGTT
Organism: Cynoglossus semilaevis; assembly: GCF_000523025.1. Classification (NCBI taxonomy): domain Eukaryota; kingdom Metazoa; phylum Chordata; class Actinopteri; order Pleuronectiformes; family Cynoglossidae; genus Cynoglossus; species Cynoglossus semilaevis. Next base: position 12,685,436 of record NC_024319.1, on the reverse strand, counting down.
TACTCTTTGGAGGTTGACTGGAAAATGTTTGGTACAGTTTGGTATGGAAACATTTCTACCAACATGTCTATATGTTGCTAGCAATACATCAATGTAGCAGAGAAATAATATGTAAAATCCTCACATTTAAATGACAGATTAGTTTATTTGATTTAAGATAAAGAGCTTTAATTTATATGTAAGAAAATATTTTAAAAATTTAAAGTTTGTAGCTAAAAATGGCAACAAATTTAAAAGACACCTTTGGCCTTTGACCAAATGTGTTTAGGATTTTTGTTTTTTGTATTTTGAATTTTTTCTTTGTCTGTTTGTTTAGAACCTACGTAAGATGGAATCATCGGAGGAGCCTGTCCGTGATCTGAACGAGCTGCAGAACGCTGACTGGGTAGGCAACTAAAATCATCTTAGACATTTGTCATAAATGTATCATCAAATTTGGAATGATCTAAATATAACTGGGAGAAACTCAAACTTTCAGGTACCACAGCTGTGATCCTGAGATCAGGAACCTACACTGAAATTTCACGGTCATTTTCAAATGACTTTTCTCCCATTTTCTCACGCTGCTCTTTCCTTTCTTTAAGGCTCGGTTCTGGGTTCAGGTGATGAGGGACCTGAGAGAAGGAGTGAAGCTGAAGAAGGTGCAGGAGCGTCAGTACAACCCTCTGCCCATAGAGTACCAGCTCACCCCTTATGAGATGCTGATGGATGACATCAGATCCAAACGGTACAAATTGCGAAAGGTCATGGTGAGCGTCTTCATAAGTTCATTAAAAATAATGACATCAAGAGTTAATGACTATGATGTTGACTAATTGTCTTCCATTTTCTTTTCTGTTGTTTCAGGTTAACAGAGACATCCCACCCAGATTAAAGAAGAGCGCTCATGAAATCATCCTAGAGTTCATCAGATCCAGACCCCCCCTCAATCCTGTGAGCCCATCGAATGTGTTTAGACTAGATTCTGTATTTCAGTCGGATAGAAGTTAGAGACGACAGATAAAAACGCTGTAGGTAACAAAACATTGGCAACAGTCAGAGTAACAGGGTAAAACAAAGCATTTACTGTTATAAATATATGTATTACCAAATACAAAACTAACATAAGAAATAATTTACGAATGAAAACTTCATAATTAAAATCTCAGTAAACATTTAATTAGAACAGTTACATTTGGAAACTTCAACATCTTGTGTTTTGCAAACTAAAATAATTGGAGATTTTTGATTTGGTTAGGAAACATCATGTGACATTTTTCTAGTTGCAATTCTATGTTGTAAAAAAGACATGGTCATCATGACACTATCTTGTTTTTTTAATTTATTACATAGCAGCCTGTTGTTATGGAAAGATCATCGTCAAAACAAATGGCTGTGGAATGTTATTTTCTCATTGGAATTCTGCATTCATCATTCATCATCATTCATCATGTGATGACTGAAAAGACCTGTGATTCACCCAATGGTGGCTCCTACAACCAACACTTTCCATTTTTTATTAGAAAGAAAATTTTGGATCACTTCTAGTCATAAATGCTTTAAAAAAATTTTTTTTACTATTTTGTTTATTTTTTGATGCCTTACCCTAAGGTTTAGTTGATATGTTTTAACTGAACCTAATTTTTCAAGTCTCATTTCTAACCATTGCTGTTAGACTGAAGCAATCTTTCATTTAACACATATATGCTTGTTTCAATTTAGTGCATTTGAATGCAATCATTGTATTGGAGTAGCAATTGGTACTGATTAACGGTAACGCTGCATTCATCATTGTTGTACAACAATTAACTCTCAGCAAAGTTGTAAGCAATAGGTCGCAACAGGTGAGGAGCCGTTTAGGAAACGGTGAGCTAGCAACCTGTCGCTCTCCTCTTCTTCCACATTACTGACTCTCTGTCTGTCTGTTCACATCTGTCTCACACCACGTTACGCCTCAGGTCTCAGCCCGTAAGCTGAAGCCACAGACTCAGCCTCCTCCTACGCTGCATGAGCGAATCCTAGAGGAGATCAAATCAGAGAGGAAGCTGCGACCAGTGTCACCTGGTGAGGTCCGAAGAGGACGACTCGGTAAGAAGAGCTTCCATCAAAAGTTTGAACATTTTCTAATGAGTTTTGACTTGTTATTTGGGAAAGTGAACACACACACACTGGAGTATAAGTCCAATTCTTTATGCACTAAAAGCTTTACTGTTTCCAAGTGATGCTTTGGTTCATTTACAGTTTAATTTGCTTCTCTGCTCTTTGCTTTGAAACTGACGCTGCCACACATTTGTTATTTTCTTTACTATATTCTCTGCAATATAGTGACAGCTTCCCCTGAGTAATAATGCTAAGTGTCTGCTATTCCATTAACCCAGACCACACACTGAAACACCGCTGTCACGGGGTGTTTGAACTACCACTCACTATTTGCTGTTTGTTAAAAAAGCCTGTTCTCCTGCCAACATTTCAGAGATCAGGAACCAGACACTTAACAACTAATACTCTGGCTTTTCACCAAATAAAACATGTTGAAGTACTTTCAATGTTAAAGTATTTTCCCTCCTAGTCACAGAAATAACTCTGCCATGCCATGACTGTTTCTCTTCGCAGTAATTCGGCCACTTAGCATGTCTTTCAGTTTTGATGCGTCAGGTAAAGTTTCCTCTGCAGCTTACCTGGCATTTGTTAAATAATATGTTCATTAATTTTTTGTCAACCGTTTTGTTTTGGCTGCTCATTTGCTCTTGTGACCTGGACACACATTTACACACACTAACTTCAACTCATGTCACGCTTCAGTGGTTGGTGATGTTGGCTGCTGTCTGTGGAGGTGAGACATGGTACTGTAAGAAGAAACTGGTGCAAAATGTACCAATGTCAGTTAAGGTTTTCCAATGCCATATATTAATTATATAGTTAATTTTTTTCAAAATATCAAGCTAGTCTTCCATGATTATATAACACCCATGTAGAAATAGCTCATTGTTTACCACAGAGTTCACAAAGTAGCTCAAACCTAGCTAATAAATAAAATAAATAACTAGAATATTCCCATGTATCTACAGTGTACTGAAACATTATTTAAATCTTTGCATAAATACTTTAAATTCCAAAAAGGGGAAGTAACTAAATGTCCTATTCTATAATGTTGAGCAAATGTAGCCAAAAACATCACTTAAAATCAGTATCAAAAGAATACCTCAATAGCCAAAGTTTCTATCACAAATAAAAATAAGCCAAAAGAAACTGAAAGTCACCACAAATATAGTTTACAGCCAAATGTATTATAGTCTTGGAGTAGATAAAAATACAAATAGATAAAATAGATCTAGCCAAAAACATAGCTTTGGGTTAGAGAAGCTGTTTTCTCAGTGAACGGATGACTTGACTTTTCTTACAGGATGAACAGTGAAAATGAAAAGTCGCTGAATCAGCAGTGTGGACAGTGACACAGTCATTCTGTCACTCAGTGCCTGTCAAACAGATTGACGGGTCTAAACCACTGCTAAAAACAGTTTCTCTCTCCTGAATACATACAGGAAGAGACTCATCTGTCCTGCACTTATCATTTATTATAAACATGCTGCTGTGCTAACGATGATGCAGTCATGAACTTAAACTTTGATATTTATTTTTATTCATTTTATTGTGACTACGGAGTATTAAGTATTTATTGAAGCAGCAGAATACTATGTTATCTAAAAAATAGGATTAGTGTAGGTTTATTTGATCAATTTTGTTTTCATTAATTATGTTTTTGCACAATAATAAAAAAAGTCTCTCCCAAAATGCAAACTGACAAATATCCACCTTATTCATACAATATATTGTCCAATCAGATGCTTAGGGGATTAGGAGTCAACAAACTCTAACACTAATCAACTTAACAGGTGAACCCTCAGAGGTTTGAATATTTAAAATATATACAAAACCTTTCAACTACCAGGTGGAAGGACCTTAACATTGACAGTGACAGATTATTGTAAATCAAATTTGAAGCTACATTTAGCTACAGTGCAGAAGGGGAGACGTCAGAATCCTGCAGACATGGATGATAACAAAGACTTTCACTGCAGATCTGTGTCTCTCATTGTCTCACCAGCTGTGCCACCTCACACTCATTCATATCGTCATGCAATAATGTGGTGTTAAATGTTTTTTATTAATGTTTTCTTATGTATAATGTATCACTTCCCCCTGCCAACCTGGTGTAAACCGACAGCTGTTCAAATACATTCCCAATATAAGGGGGTTTTGGTGATCAATTCTATTTTTTGGGTCAATCTATTATAATGATGTTTTAACCGACCAGGCTGTTGCTAAGTTGTTATAAAGGAATAGGTCAACATTTTAGATGATTCTGCCAAATTACACTTTTCAGAAAAGACAGTGTCTGGGTTGGAGAAATAACTGAATCAGTCAAAGTGTGCAGGAAAGTTAGGCCTATTCTCACTCGCTTGAGTTTTCCCCCTACGAGTCTAATTTGTGACTTCACTTTGGGACAGTACTTTACAATTATTTAATATGTCTAATTGTTATAGGTGTGTTTTAATACAAAACACTTTGCACTGACCAAACATTTTTCAGCTTATGGTGTCTGAGCTGATGGAAGCACTGATCTCAGACAAAACTAGATCATTTTTTTCTAACCACAGATTTTTACAGGGAAAAGGTGAGAATTCCTCCTGCCATTATCCTAACAAAGGAAGTGTATCATTTTAGGTTATGGCAAAACTCGCAGCATGCCGCAAGATTTGTTCCGTACAGGAACAGGTAAAGTATGACGGCTGCTGTGGCTTCAACAGCCACCTTTACCTTTAACACAACAGCTGTTTGTCTGCACCCCTGGCTGTGAACTAATATTGTTTATATTCAAATCCTATCTAAAAAAAAAGCAAATAAAATCAGGGCCAGCAATGGAGGGATCTAGATTTAGATTATGGACGGACGGCAGCAGGTAATCTGAGAGTATTCCACAGATCAACTTCAGCCACAGCTGTTTAATTGTCCTTGACGCGGCATGTTTTTGTTGTTATTTCTACCTCTCCGTCTGTCTATTAAACCCTTTTCTTTTGAGCTTTGATAGCCTAGTCTAGAGAGAGGTTGGTATGGTCACCTGTTGGTTATCACTGACTAATAATCAGTGAGCCAAGCGCTGGTGTCAAGGATTAGGTTCTCCCAGGAGAAGGAACCCTGTTTCAGTTGAATTCTTTTTTTATGAATCCTCCCTGCTCTGTGTGTAACACCAGTTCATTAACCTTCCCTCAGACCAATTTAACTCACCCTTCCTGCCACATTTACCCACTGGAGGGATTCATTACATCTTTGTGTCTGTTCACTATGCCTTTGTGTTCTCTGTTATTGACTGACCCAAGTAAAAAAAATGGAAGTGAGACCTCAAATTGTAAACAACAGACTAAGATGCAATGAATCCCGTGGAGAATTGTGATTAATCTGAATGTTCTTTTTTGTCCTTTTTGGTTAAATATCTCTGTTTGCATGGCTGTGTACAGATGAGTTTAGTCCCTACATGGGTAGACGGACATCCAGCTCTCTCTCTCTGACCAATGGAATGGCATCTCCCAGGTCAGAACCCACAGGATCTCAGTCTGCACCACAGAGGAAAAGGCTCCTGAAAGCTCCCTGCCTGGCTGAGCTGGACAGCTCTGACTCTGACGTCAGTACATGTCAGACCTGGTGTCTGTCTATTTTCCATGAGCTTATGTGAAAACTTTGACTTTAATTACCTTGTTGCTGTTTCCACTTCAGGAAGAGGTGTTTGGGCGAAAGTCAGCCAGCAGTTCCAGTGTCGCCACATCTCTGATGGATGATACGTCTCCAGAAACTGCGATGGGCAAGAAAAGTAAGTCAACATTTATTCCCTCATTAGTGTCAAAGCTTAGTGATGTATTATACAGAACCATAAGCCTCAACGCCACCACTCTATTTCATCTGTTTATGATCTAATGTAGTCATTATATGACCATTTTACAATAAGCAGGGGTCCAACTCTGAGCTGGTGGTCACTGCTGCCCCCATCATCTCATTGAACATATATAGATTTTGTTCTTTGTTCATTTTATATACTGTATATTCAAACAGTGCAATTGAGTGAACCCATAACACAATTTGGCCAACATGGTGTCTGTGATCTCCAGCCCCACCCATGTTCCTGCCCATCTCATCTACACCCCAGCCCGAGAGGCGTCAGACCCCTCAACGGAGACATTCCATCGAGAAGGAAACCCCAACCAATGTGAGGCAGTTTTTGCCTCCGTCCAAACAAAGCTCCAGGTCTTTGGTGAGTGAGGATTAAAAAAAGTAGCATCTAAAAAATTACCAATGCATTAGACAAATCTAAACACATCACTTTCATTTTCTGAGGCTCCTGCACAGCCTGGTCTGGTCACAGTGACCTAATAACACGGAGTAATGGAGAACAAATGGAGAATAAAGTGGACAAACTGAATCAGACCAGAGTAGAAGAAGACAAACATCAACCCGTCTTGTTGTTTTTGCTGTGTAAACAAATGCTGTGAGGGTAGAACAACAGATGATTTATAATTTAAGTGTGTTTTTTTAATTGTAGTTAAAACAAGAATGGACAAGATTTTAAATGACAAGATCAGATGAAGTTAGAGAGGAAGGCTGAGATGGTTTGGAGATGTGTTGGAGATAAAACACTGAAGTTACCTCCAAAGACAGCAGCTAAACAAAGCGCAAGTTTGAAATCGTCATTACAGAAAATCTATAACAAAAAATTATCCAAGATTGATTCTTCTTCCAGTTCTGACTGATGTCTGAGTTGTGAGATGACCAGGGATATTCATTCATACAGTGGCACTCATTCAAAGAATCAGTCAACCATAAGGCAAACACATGCCTTTGTAAATGTGTTCACCCACTGTACTGCAGTTTTATATTCAACTGTATGTAATGAATTATTTACAGAAGAGATAGAACAGAGCATCTTCAACGTGTTGATCTTCCATATGAAGAACATCGGCTTTTTAGAGAAAGAAAAGGTTCAAGATATACAGACAGTTGTAGAAGTCTGTCTTGGCCTTTTGTGAACAAATATAAAAAAGTCTGATTTTAAATATTTAACACAGAAACAACAAAGTCTCGTGATTAAGAGAGTGTGATTTTGTTGATGTTGTTGCAGGAGGAGTTCTGTTTCCCCGTGGAGTGTCTGTCTTTGACTGTGGAGGAGGTGATGCACATCAGACAGGTGCTGGTCAAGGCCGAGTTGGAGAAGTTCCAGCAGTACAAGGAAATCTACAACGCCATGAAGAAAGGAAAGGTACGGTACACACACTCGTCAGTGCATGGTGTTAAGATCAAGAGGTTTTCTCTGTAGCCTTTAACAGACTTCACTTTCTTTTCTCTACTCTCTCTCTTCTTGTAGCTTTGCTTCTGTTGTCGAGCCAAAAGGTTTTCGTTTTTCACTTGGTCCTACATCTGCCAGTTCTGCAAAAAGTAAAACATTTACATAATCATTTCGAAATTACTTTAAACGGCCCAACGATTAAGTTTCTCACTCCATCGTCTATTTTTCTTGCAGACCCGTGTGTTCACAGTGCTGCAAAAAAGTAAGTCCCACAGAATGAATGAAATAAAGAAAAAAGAAATCCTGACGGAGACTTGAAACATTTTCCTCGTCTTACAGATGCGGCTTCCGTCCAAACCGTACTCCAGCCTCCCCATCTACTCCATCGGCTCCTCCAACACTTTGCCCAGGGAGAGAATAAACGCCATGGCTGCTGTGGGACAAGGACTTTCTGTTGCTGGAGGACAGGGGACATCAGCTGATGGAGGTCCAACAGCGCCCCCTGCTGCCAAAAAGGCAACAACAAGAGCATCCAAAAGAGCTGCAAAGATATCTGGAGCTGAAGCAGCAGCAGAAGCTGGTGCTAAATGTGAAAGATCCTCCACTAGTCCACATCGCCACAGCAACCACAAGACCATGACCAAGTAAGCAATGAGTATATTCGCTCCTTTTTCCAAAAATAAAAAACAAAAATAAAACAATAAAAACAAATCGCATTTAATTCATATATGACAGCAAAAAGAAGTGGAAAGCTTTTGTATTTTGAAAACTCTTTCCTTTATACAGGCTTTCAGTGTACTGTGACTGACCTCTAGTGGCTAAAAAGTAATATTACTAGAAAGGAAAAGCAGGTGGTGACTTTGTGCAGGTTCTGATTTAGTCATCCATCCACCAGTCCATTTCAGGGCCACATATGGAGTCCAACAACCATCCACACTCACATTTATCCCTATGGTCAATTCTAGTGTCTAATCCACCCTATCCTGTATGACACAGACAGGGCATTAGTTTCCACCAGCTATTTTATTTATTTAAGACAAGACCACTGACTTCTAAAGGTTCTATATCAGTAATCCACTCATTTAGAATCCCACACCTGCAGGAGTCTTCATAAGACAAATAAGAAAAAATAAATAAAATAGAAAATCATAATGAACTCTTCTGAAGCTCTGTGCTATTTCCACCTAGGTTTTCGAAGCATGGATCTTTAAAGTCTCACGAAGAGCTTGAGCTTCCCTCAGAGCTGACTGAGGACTGGGCCACCATGGAGGTGTGTGTTGACTGTAAAAAGTTCATCTCTGACATCATTGCGACCAGTAAGCACAGCCTGTCACTGGCCACCAAGAGGGCTCGTTTGAAACGTAAGACCCAGTCCTTTTACATGTCCTCTCCTAAGGACAGGGAGGAGTACAGGCCCTCCGAACGGACGATCAGTGAGATCTGAAACCCGGCAGCATTCCGCTACCACGGCACAATCGCTCAGTTGGACGAGAAGATTCCTGTTCATGTCGTGTATTCTTCAGTCAGATGAAGCCTGATGTGACCCGTGCTCTTAGACAGTGTGGTTTTGTTGCTGTGTCTTCATCATTATGTACAGTCTCCTACAGACAACAACTACTGTGGATTATTTTTCTGTAATAACCCTTTAAACTTGGCTGAAAATGCCTGAGAGATGCGTCAGAGAGGACCGACCTCCCTCCTGTCCCCTGACCCCGAGCCAACTCTCCTGGAAACAATAAGCACAAGAGCAGAGGAGGACTGGTGTGAATGTGGGTTTACCCCCCCGCCCAAAAAAAAACTGAAGCTGCAGGAGACACAGGACCTGCACAGATCTCACTACGACCACGTCCAGAAGACAACAGCAGGACGGCAGCTCACAGACTCCAGCCACAACTCTGGTACAAAGACTAAGTTTAACTCCATAAAGTTGGTCTTCATACAGTCTTAACTGCTGGGAATATCAACCTGTTGTGAATGCAGTTCAAACCCGATCAAGTGTATCTACAGTCAATGATATTCTTGAATTTTTGCTGTATTTTGCAGCTGATTTTTATTGAATCTATGGAAAACAGAACACTGTACCCATTTATTATCAGGGGTTAAAGTCCATCAATATTGGTCACCTCCATAAACCTGTTCAATTAATCACCATACAACAGCATTAATGATATTTATACTGTTCATTTTTCACTGTAATGCCCAGTGTAGTGTACACTTCATCACCTACTAATCAACATCAAACCTGTGGCACAGGAAAACATACTTTTTTTTAAAGGATGCCGACATTAACAGATTAATGGATGAACAATAGTTTTGTGTCCAGTCCTATGTATAATATGCGTTATAGAGTACTGTCTTCTGCAGAGTCATGTTTATTTTTTCAGGTTTGCTTGTTCCTCATTTGAAATGATTAAGGTGATTTTTTTCTTCTGTACGTTAATGTTGACAGTTGCATGGCACTGTTTTTACCTCAACATTAATTTTCTGTCTACAGTTTTATAAAACATCATGTTCATCAGAAGTCCTCATTTAATGCCTTTATAATTTATTACGTATCATTTACAGAGATACTTTTAACCACATTCCTGCCAAAATATTATTGCCTTAAAGATGTTTGTTTTTCTCATGTGTTGAACCATCGACTGCTGTTACTGTACAGACATTGATCGTAATGGTGGCTGTGTCGTTCAGACTGCTGCAGATGTGTGTCTCTGTGTCCAGTTGGTCAGCAACAGGACAGGAGTCGGAGGTCAAGGTGTGACAGACGGCATCGTGCATGTCCTACCCTGTATTTACCCTCAAGCTCTAACAAGCTCCCTACAGAGTTTGCATCAGATGATGACAATGACAACAATAAACATGACTGGAATACCTCCACAATGGCTCTTTACTGATCTGTCATTTAATTCACAATTATGTTTATGGGCCACGCGATGGCAAAGTGTCTTAAGTAATTTGTTTTCAGGAACAAGTGTTAAAGGTGATTCACAAATGGTAAAAAATCAGCTAACACACAACCATATCAAACCGGACTAAGGTTTTATTCACATGGAGCCACATCAGAAATATCTAAAGGACAACTTAAATTGGCCAGTAAAAGATTTTATAACATAAGAATATAGTACAAACTTCTTTTCTTCTCAAAACTAAGCCAAAAAAAATAAAATAAAAATAAAAAAGAGAACACATGCTCACGAGTTCCTCCAATGCCCTTAAACAGTTAAGAGTTAAACCGNGCTCTTAGTGATGAAACACATGACAATAAAGACTGATGAAAGGATGAAAGGTAGAATGATGACATCACAACAGTAATAAAAAGTTGTGGGAGAAAAATGAAAGTAGAAAAACCCAAAACAAAACAAAAAACTAAGGGTGATTGTATTTTGTCAATAAAAAACAATAGGTGATAAATCTTGTGATTTAGAACTTGTCCACTCTTATTCTTATTCAGGTAATTTATATCGCCATGTATTTTGTAACAGAAAATGTTTTTTTGAAAAACACTGCTAATTTGAAGAATTTGTTATTTAACAGTTAAATATTTGGGGTTTTCAACAGGATGACGCTGCCAAAGATCCAGAGTCTGAGACTGGCAGCTGTTCTGGAGAACTGCTCAGATAAGCTGGATGTACTGAGCAACACTCTGAGACTTCCTCCAGGCAGAGAACGATATTCTGGAGCAGACCGGGTAAGACCTCATGTCAGACTGTCAACCGTCTGGATGAACATGTGATCAACATTGGTCTGCTCTGTCTTTAGGAGAAGGCCAGGATGGGCAAACTGAGGAAAGACTGGTGAGCACTGGAGACTCACTACTGTTCTCATCAGGTTTGTTTCTTTGCTCTTGGTTTTTTCCTGACTGAATGTAAATCCCTCTTTCTGAAGTCACAGTATGCAGCAGATGATTTTCAAGATGCATGTGGAGTTGGAGCAGAAGCAGGACTTCACCTCCTTGCTGCTTCAAGAGCAGTTGGAAAAGGAGAGGAAGCTAGAAAGAGAGGAGGCTCTGAGGAAGAGGAATGAAGCAAAGCAGAGGTGGTTTCATTATTGTCACTATTGTGGAAAAAACGTTTTATAAAATGATCATTTGAATGATGAATGCCTGTGTCTCCCTTACCATCCAGAAAAGCTGAGAATGAGCTGCAGCGGAGACAACAGAGCCTGGACAGAAAAAGGAACAACCTTAAAGAGAACATCAAGAAGCTGAAGGTGGGGAATTAGGAGAAATAACCGAAGCTGTGTGAATGACTGGATGTCTGCACCTGTGGAGACAAACTCAACTGTGTGTCGTCTGCAGGATCTGGAGGACCTTTTCCGCCAGAGGTCCTTGGAGATAGATTATAGGAAGGTCATGGCGAAATACACTGAGATGCAGCTCCAAGAAACACAGAAGGAGATCAGAGGGACTGAGAACGTACTGGAGGAAAAGTTTAAGGTGGGTCCCATCACCAAGTGTAAAACTGTAGGAAATCTGGGAAGCTTCAGTTCAGGAACCACAGTATCTTCTGTGAAGATCGGAAAAAGTCTCACAGAAGAAAAGTCAATTCAGACTTAAATAACTGCTGGATCTTTTTCAGATGTTGGAGAAACGGTTGCATGAAGAAGCCAGAATTCACATGGAGTCGGAGAGAACTTTCGAGCAACAGCATGATGTAAGAACTCCCAGAAGAACAACATCTGAAGTCACATACCTCTGTTGGGGCGAAACAAAAACTATTTTCTAGGCATACAAGTTTTGACAAACGTTTACCTTGGATGTTTGGAGAAAATGACTCTTTTTGTATATTTTACCTTAACTTAAAGCGGCACAGTTTAAACAGTTGGACATCTATTAGCTTTTTTAAGCTAAATTTAAGATATCTTCTGACTGACATAAAATACACAGCCCTACAGGCACTGGTGTTTGGCTTGACAAAGTTCACTTTTAATTGTTAAGGAGATCAATGTTGTCTGTCCATATTGTGGGTCAGAACCTACAGGACGAGCTGCAGCAACTGGAGGAAAGCACAAAACAGATGATCAAGGAGAAGAAGGAGCAGCTCGACAATGTGCGGCTCAGAGAAACTGAGAACAAAGACAAAATGTCTGAGCTGCGGAAGAAGGTGAGCGTCTCAAATGGACACTTTGAACTCAGTCACTAATGATGAGACATTAAATATCGCTGACGTGTGTGTGTGTGTGTGTGTGTGCGCGCAGTTCAGGGAGATAGAGAAGGTGGTGCTGGAGGACAGAGAGGAGCAGGCAAAGTTACGACAACAACAGGCAGAACTCAGTGCTGCCATACAGGTGACCACCAGGATCCTTTATCTCCTGATTGTTGAATGCACTAATCACTGACTCTGAAACTGACTGTGTGAGTGTTGACCCCGCAGCTTCAGGCCTGGTGGAGAGGCTGCATGGTCCGCAAAGGCCTCGTGCCTCCTGACAGTGGAGACAAAGGGAAGAAAGGCAAGAAAGGTAAAGGTAAAGGCAAGGGCAAGGGCAAAGGTAAGAAGAAGAAGTGACGCCTCTCCACCCTCCTGCATCCTCGTCTCTGTCCATGTGAGATAATACTACTGCTCTTCTCAATATGGCCACGGGAGGGCAGTAATGTGAAAACAGGAATTCAACCAACGCCAAATAAATGAAGAGAATATTATTTCGAGAAGATAATGTTTAACCGTTAAACAACAGCATTATTGTTTTCAGTATGACGTCATTTTACAAATTTTACTTTAAAAAAATGATGGGAATTTCTTTGAAAGCGCTTTAAAAACACAAAAGGAATTAGAAAAAACACTTTGTACAAGAGTAAAGACTGTGTTTGTGAAAAAGAAAACACTGTTATAAATAAAAGCATGTAAGAAAAGCTGACGTTGGCAGAATCTTTTTTAAATCAACAAGATATATTGTTATGTTATAATGGGGTGAATATAAAGTACAACTCGGTATTCAATATTCCATTTAAAAAAAGTTCTGGCCAAAATAAAGGCCACAATAAACTACTGATTCATGGCTCATTTCTCTGGTATTCAGAATTTCGACCACAATTTACACCAATCATTTTTAGGAAATGTACTGTTTTCTTATTTTAAAATGTGTTTATATCAAATTTTGTAATTATAGTGTCCATTTTAACAAATTAGTGACTTGTTTAAATGTCTTATCCTTGACTAATTCGTTTGGATATTGTTTAAATCTCTGTCTCTTCTTTGACTCTTTTTAGAATGTTGAAATACCTAGTTATTTTGTTGATTTTTTTTTTCTTTCTTGGTTGATTGAGCTCTAGTGACGGGGTAGAATTTCCTGGGAGAAACTTTTGTTGCTGTTGCCATGGCGTCACATAAACAGTCACAATATCTATCCGTGCAAGTGGGAAAGTGAAATAGACGTTAAACGAATTTCTTCAGTCTGTGGGGATCGTCTATGCTGCAAATTAAACTGAGGTGAGGTGAACATTTTATTAGTCAGACAACGCTTGAAGCTGCATTTATATGTTCTTATATCTAAGGCAATATATATATATATATATATATATATATATATATATATATATATATATATGTACACACACATTAACATAAACTTCGTAACATGTTCATAAAAGGTCGTCTCAGACCAACTTACCGCAGGATAGCCGTCACCACCTCGGTCCAAAGGAATAAATAAAAAAAAGAAGTAACATTTGGTCGTGTCTGACTGAAGAAACCTGGTTTTTGTCCAACCGCTTCCCTGCGTCTCCTTCCTGTTCCTGTTCCCATTCCTAACAGACCCGCGGTTATATATTTGCAACTTTGCCACGTTAGAAAACAAAACACACCGAAAGTCCCCAATAATTGCGGTAATTTACAACATGTGCACGCTGTGTACCGGGAGGCATTTAAAAATGTGATTGGATCAGCCCGAACCAATGCGAGGTGCGTTATAGGCCAGTGGTAAAAAAAACAAACAAACAAACAAACAAGCAAATAATGAACATATATCAAAATAACATGTGTGTATACACACACACACACACGCACACACACACACACACACACACATACAGTATGTATATATGTGTTTGTATTTATATATATATCAATGTATATATGAATCAATAATCGGATGCTGGGTTCTCAGCAGGATGTTTCTGTCAAAGATCCAGAGCCTTAGACTGTCGGCTGTTCTGGAGAACTGTTCAGATCAGCTGGACGTACTGAGCCTCACTCTGACAGTTCCACCGAGTAAAGACCAAGGTCCTGGAGCAGCACAGGTGAGATCTCCTGTCCACGTCCACTGTAGTGTCTGGAGGAACATCTCACCAACAGCTGCTGACCCTGTGTGTTTGTGTAGGAGAGAGACAGGATGATCAAGCTGAAAAGAGACTGGTGAGTGGTGCAGATGAATACAGTTAGTGCTACAGTAGACCCTCTGTCTTCATCTCTGCCTTTGTTGCCTCCTCACCCAGTCACTGCGCACAGCAGCTGATCTCTGATTTGCATGAGGAGTTGGAACAAACGCAGACGTTCACATCTTTAGTGCTTCAAGAGGAGCTGGAAGAAAAGCGGAGGAGAGAAAGAAAGGAGAACCAGAGCAGGAGCAATGTCACAAATCAAAGGTACTATTTGTAAAACAAATATTTTTTTCTTTTGTCTGCATTGCTGCACGACACAAAGATGTTTCTCACTGGCCTTTCTATCACCCAGACAGGCAGAGAAAGAGCTGCAGCAGAGAAAACAATGTTTGCAGAGGCGGAGAGAGGAGCTCAAGGAGAAAACAAAGAAGTTGAAGGTGAGAAATCATTTTAAAAAAAAGTTAAAAATAACATTTTGACCCATCGTTGTTTCATGAGAGGAACCAAACTCCACACAGTCAGAACTGTTTCCCCTGCAGGACTTGGATGACGTGCTCCGTCTGAAGTCAGTAGAGGTTGATTACACTACGGTCATGGAGAAATACATGGACCTGCAGACACAGGAGTCACAGAAGGACAACAGCAGAGTTGACAACCAACTGCAGGAACAGCTCAAGGTGGGCTTAGTAGTAAAACACACTCTTTGCATCACAACTCCACTAGGGTGCACTCATGAGCTGTACTCTGGTCTTCTGGCTTATCAATTGGGAACAACTATAACCGAATGAAACCTGGAAGGAAGACGTTTTCCAAATTCTGTGTTTTTCAGGCGCTCCAACAACAGTTGGAAGAGGAGAGCAGAGTTCACGAAGAGTCAGAGAAATTCCTGCAGAAACAACATGAGGTAATAACATCACTAAAGCTGTCAACACTTGTGTGTTATCAGTCAAACATCTGTATAATGCAGTTACACCACTGTCTGGTCAGTCAGAACAACCATCGGCCACGAACGACGAGGACACATGTTAGTAAACATAAGAAATGGATCTTGATATTATGGAACATCAACAACACGTCTTTATGTGTCCGTCAGACATGTCTAACACTGTATGAACAGTTACAACAAATAACTTTTTTTTCAATACAATAGTATTGCTTTTTTTCTTGATATGTGTGGCTTTGTATGATTGTTTTCATTTATGTTATTTCAGGTCTATATAAACACATTTTGTAACTTTTGGATTATTATTATAAAGCAAAGGAAAGTCTTTGTGACACAGCACACCACTGCACACAACCAAATGTGACCTCTGCTTTTAACCCATCACCAAAGTGAACAGTGGGCAGCTTTAAGCACACGGCGAGCAGTGTGTGGGGACGTGCCATGCTCAGAGCACCTCAGTGATAACTTGGCAGCTGGTGGACTTGAATCTGAAGACTTCCGGACCCAAGTCCGCTTCCTTAATCACCAAGCCACCACTGCCCCTACATGTATTTTACATGTAGTTACTTTGTTGTTTGTTTAACTTCAAAAATCATATTGTTTGGCATTTGTATCACTGTATATGTGATACCAGCTGCTGTAAATGCATTTTTCTCACAGTATTGATTGAGCAGGAGGCAATTTATTATTTCGCTTATTGTTGGTCTCAGCAACTGCAGCAGGAGCTGCAGAGATGGCAGCATCGCACCAAACTGATGATGCAGGAGAAGGAGGAGCAACTCAACAGTGTACGACGCAGGAAAACTGTCAACTTGGACAAACTGTCTGAGATGAAGAGGAGGGTGAGAGGAGTGTGTGATGTTAACTAGTTATTCAGTCAGAGTAATAACTAACAATAAAGTGGTATTTGTGTTCAGTGCAGGGAGATGGAGGAGGTGGTAATGGAGGACAGGGAGGAGCAAGTGAAATTGCGTCAAAAACAGGCAGAGCTTTTTGCTGCTATAAAGGTAATGAGCTTCTGTGATGGACAACAGGGTTAACTGTTAACCCTACACAAGATACTGTATAATGACAATTTCCATGTTACACAAACCACCTCTTTACAAAGCACCAGTGTAGTAAAAGTCTTGTTTTTCCAGGAAGTTTCTCCATAGAAATCCTGGCTAAGCTGCAGGGTAGAAAAATGAAGACGTGACTTTTTCGCTTTTGGGCCATGACCCATTGGTTTGAAAATGCTGCCCTTCTGCTCTGACTCCATGTCCTTAAACTATAATCTGTGACCTTTGACCCTGCAGCTGCAAGCCTGGTGGAGAGGCTGTATGGTGCGAAAAGGCCTTGTTACTGTCACGAAGGAAGAGAAGACAAAGAAGAGCAAGAAGAGCAAGGAGGGAAAGAAGAAGACCAAGAAGAAGAAATGAGGCTTCTTTAAACAAATGTTTTATTACTTTAACATCAATGTAAATGCACACAGAAATATTAAAAATCACATATTAAACTTCAAGAAATCCAAGAAATTAAAACAAATTTCTGAAATGAGAATTAAATTCTCATTTCCTGAAATAAAAACCAGCAGGGAGTTTATAGTAGGTGACCACAGGTCTTACTCTTTAACATTAACACCTTTATCCTAATATAAGATAAGGGCTTAGACACAGTGTTTTGCTACTGTTTTTGGTGCATTAACCCAACATGAGATCCGTGCAGTAACTCAGTGTGAGTATTGACAAACAGCCACTTGTGACAGAGATGAGTCAACGTTGGGTTTTCACAGCTGTGGGAACTACTGAGGGGAAATTCCCACTGCCTCCAACATGTGATTTGATATTTGGCCATGTATTAACATCACACTGTAACATCACATCACATTCTGACACATTAACATAATATAATACATAATTACTATTTCTTACTCCTTAATCTTTTTTTAAATAAAGAAAATGATTTTGGTTTTCAGGCAATGTGTTCTAGAAAAGACAGTTTCAACACAAAATAAACACCTTAAACGGTGAATAAATACTGTGGTGTCAGTCTACGTAATTCTCTCACATATACCAGAGGGGTGTAGTGTGTGTGTGTGTGTGTGTGTGTGTGTTTACATGTGTGTCAGCTCTATGAGGTTTCATCCTCAGTGTACATGTAATTGCCGTCACCAAAGATAACACATTTGAGACTAGAGCCTTGGATGTTGATGCTGTGAGGCTGTACAGGCGGCAGAGACTGCAAGGGAGGAGGCGGCACTGGTGGAGAAATATCTGCTGTCTCCTCCTGGTCGTGGCTGTTGCAGCACCATGTATGATCTGTAAGACAGGGGAAAATATTTTAATTAGTTGTACTGTTTTCTTTTGGAGTAATTGGTGCTTGAATATTTACCCAAAATGCCAAATGACAAAGAAATGACATGTTTTAACTGACAAATAAAAAGAAACAAAGTTGAAGGTGGTCTAATTTCAGAGTTTCAGAGTTAACACTTGGGTTCAACCTGGTGATTTTCCTGCTATAGGAGGAGACCGCTAAGTTGTAGTTTATATTTCTGTTCTATTTCAACCAGGCCGTGACGTGTTTCAAATGATCTGTCCTCAGGTCAGTGTAGTGAACTCACCATGGATCTGAGGCTCAGGTTCCTTCATCAAGGGCTGACTGTCGGTCACAGCAGATGAATAAGTGTCGTTGCCAATGACACAGTCAATGAGGGTAGAGTTGCTGATGTTGACGATCAGGATGGTGGATGGAGAACTGTGAAGTGCCACTGCTGTGTTAACAGACGAGGGCAGGAAAGGGAAGACAAAAGGGGAAGAGAACATGGAAATTAGTTGATCTTCCACAATTTTGCAACATTGAGGCATCTGAAACACCACAAAGTTCTTTAAAACATGAGGAGGAAATGAGAGTCTTAAGGGAAAGACAGAGTTCACTCCCGCAGTTGTAATGACCAACGTTTTACTTATTCCACTAACTGAAAGGGAAACTCGTTTGTATCAAACTTCTGCAGCAGGTAAATGGACAGCCAGGATGACTTTTTAGGATGAATTCTATTTAGGAAATATGCATAACCTTAAAGAAAACCGATGCTTGCCTTTTAACTACTCTTAACGAAGAAGAAACGTTAGGATAGCAATAGTTAGCATAGCAATAGTTAGCATAAACATAGAGCTAAATAGGTGAATGTGAGTAAAAAGGAACATCAGAAATGAGCAAAAGAGCAAAAGAAATGAGCAAAAAGACCAGCATAAGCTGGTGGAAAATTTAACAAGGAAATCATTTTTTAGTAGATGTGGACTGAGTATAGAGTGGTGGAATTTACCTTGAACAGGTTTTTCCGGTGTCTGTCGATTGTCGCTCGCTGTAAATCAGTCAACAGTTACAACTTTGTACATATATATATATATATATACACCAACACTTTCCTGACATTAGTTATTGGTTATTGGTTATTAGTTATTGGTACAAAGTTGTAACTTTGTAATATATATATATACATACATACTGTATACACACACAGTGAAAAATCAAATGAGTAAAAATCATTGAACCAACCTGGGAGCATGGAAAGATGTCGACACAACAGAATGTCTAATGAACAGGAGAACAGTCTGCAGGCTGTACTGTAGCTCTGCTGTCCCACCCTCTGGAAAACCTGGACCAGTCTGTGCATGGTGGATGCCTTAGTGGTCTTCACCTGCAAAGTAGAAGAAGGTTGAAATAACAGTCACTCAGCTGCTTCAGGCACAGGGGCTTTACAGACAGACCAGCTTCTGCTCAGCGCTGCTTTTCTAGGTTACCGGAACACTCTCTCTCTCTCTCTCTCTCTCTCACTGACTGCTGCTGCGACTTACATGGAACTGTCAGTTTATGGAAACTGACAGTTCCAGGGCAAAGTTGGTTGGTGTTGAACTAACCCTTTCACAATGTCTTTTCGCATTGTATTAATTTATAATCCCTACTGATTAACATATGTAAGACAAGTTCAGATTTTGTGTCAGGAACATAATTTCCTGAGACCCATAAAATATCGAAGTATAATAAATGTGTCAAAAGCTCTTTTCCCTCCATTGTTACATGTGAAACCGCTTGTTCTCCTTTCTGTCAAATCTGCTGCACGGTGAATATATTTGGAAACTAACCCTCTCTATTTGCTTCCCCTTTTCATGAGATAGATTTAAAGGTTTTGAATATGAGATATTTTATCTTTATCTTCCATCAAAGTGCACATTTACTTTGTAAAAATAAACATACTAAAGACACACACAAAAAAATACAACTATTGCTGTAAAAACAAGAAAAAAACAAAACACCAACCTGTTCCATGGGTATTTTGTATTTCATGCTGATGTTTTCCAAAGGATTTTGAACCAGGGGATCTGTGTGTTCCATCTGTTGACTGGCTGAGGTATGTAATAATGTACTTCACTGGGTCTCAGACAAGAACCTATATAGCTCAGAAGCCCTGAAAAACCCCAGTGAGAGGTGGGAGTTTCCGAAGAAATTAAACTCACGAACCACAACACACAAAAGGGAGTGACCGAGGAGAACTGGCTTCTTCATCAGAGCTGCTGTTGCCGCTACCTTAAAAAAAAAAAAAGGAGTGAATTGTATTACATGGGTCCTACAGTCCCGGAAAAACATGACATCACACTGACTTCCTGTTTACTCGTGCTGCAGTTGTTTCAGAGAGTTCAAATGGATCATAAATCAAGAGTAACTTCGAAAGTGGCTAAACTAAATGTATAGTTGAACGTAAACATAGAAAATAGCTAAAAGAAAGTCCAAATCATGCCAGTCTTAGCTACAGTAGCTAGAAGTCACTTTAACACATTTTAAGAAAAGAAAAAGTAAAAAGAGTAAACCAAACGTACTGGTAAATAATGTGGGTAGCACATTCAGTAGGTAAAGGTGAGACTAAATGACATTTAGTTAGTCAAATTCAGTAAAAATAAATATAAGAAATTTGAAGACAGGCTTTAGAAAAATGTGCCAAAATAGCTCAGATTATAGCCGAACATTAGAAAAGAGATAGCTGAAGCTGGAGTTAGCTGGGAAGACAGCTAACAAAGAGAAAGAGAAATATCTAAATATCAGCCAGTGGTGTCCAAAAGAAAAACAAAAAGAAAAAGAACAAAACGTTTAGCATTGCACCTTTAAAAATACATCATATTTTCAATTGGTCCTGAACGCTAAATGGCAATTCAGGGAAATGACCGGTAGGAGTAGTCAAGAGTTAGGAGGAGTACCACACATACACAAACACACGCAGGCGGCTTCCTGGATGGAAACAAAGCACACACACATACACACACACACTGAGCGGCTGGGAGCAGGACGTGTAAACATGGGCTTGTTGCCTGTGTGAGCTGCTGCAGCAGTGGCGCATTTACCGGCGGATCTGGATCTGGACCATCCGGTCCCAGGAAGGTCCTACAGGCAGCACAGGGGACACAGACAAGGTATGTCCCCGAGTCTATTCTCTGGTCCTCTGCAGAGCACACACGCACACACACAAGTGAAATGCGTCAGAACTGTTTTGTGTTTTGACCCACGTTGGTGTGCATTCGTGTGTGTGTGTGTGTGTGTAGATACACAGTAAAGACGCATTTCTTACACTCTTCAGCGACACCACATGGAATGTGGAGTTAAATACGACTGTCGTTTTTTCCACTGCATTATAACCTTACACGCTGCAGCTGCAGCTCGGATTTATTAGCTCATTTTTTTCCCACACAAGAAAACAGGCAGGTTGTTAGAGCAGAGACCCAGGGAGTGACTGCAGCTGTGTCAATGATGCCATAGAGCCAGTACTTCTCCCTGACCGTGCAGCTGGTTCCTCTCCACACAGTGGGCGTCTTTCGTAGAGCAGCAGCAGCAGCAGCAGCAGCAGTCATGCTGCCTGGACCTATGGGATCTGTGGAGACTGGACTGCTAATGAGTCAATGGTCGGCTTCACACCCTGAACAGACAGTTATAATGTTTGGACACTTTTGATGGATGATCAGATCATTCAAAACCGGATGCAGCCTTTCACTTGGTTCTCAGAGGCAGGCTGTGCATTAAGGATGCTCTCTGAGGTTTTTAACTCTTAATCTATCACCATAATCTGTAAGTGCATGGCACAAGATGCCCTGAGGAGGGTATAATTAACTGATCCAAGATTACCTTGATAATGCGGAGCTTGTCTAACTGATGACAGATATGATTGGTGTGCCACGCTGAAAACTCCTGTATCTGCAGGACGCACCATGACTGTGCAGAAATGCTGCTCAAGCTCAAGTTTATGCCTAAACATTACAGTGGGAGATAATCGTATATAAGTCTGGCTTGGACTTCTATTTCTTAGATTAGATTTCTATGATTAATTTCTCTATGGAATTAAAATACATGTTAATTGTTAACATGTTAAGTTAATTTTTATTTTGCATAGTTTGAATAATTCAAGAGGAAGTCAAAGTCCATCAAGTCCAAGGACATAAGTGAACCTAAACAACACTACATCACTACTTCTTTCTCAGGCTTCTCTAACAGCTTTAACCATCATGTCCATGTCAGGCTTCGTCAGGGTTTACATGTAAATACGTAGGTAGTTTTGAAGCCTCCATCCTGAGGATTTTATGGTGAAGTGCATTACAAGAGTTCCTTTTATCTTTGTAAAAACCTACAGTACAAATCTCATATTTTACCACACTCGGAGTGCAGTGGACGCACCCTCAGCCTAGTTCATTCCAGTTCTTCAGTTTTCCATGGTGACTGTGTTCCTGACAGTAACCAGCCATCATTAACAACTGTCAGAAAGAACAAAGAGCTTGTCAATAGTTGTTGTCTCTGGAAACATAGACCTTGGACTTTGGCCTTGAAAGGGCGCCCATTCATTTGACACAAACGTGTTGAGTAAACAATATTACAACAGTAACTAACCATAATTATAGTTTGCTTGTGCACTAGAGAGCTTTAAACGCTGACTGATTCATATCTGGTGCGAAGATGATGAGGGTGTATTTCAGTCAGCAGCGTTTGTACACTGGGTATCGAAGGAATGACAGGTAACAGAAACCTGGGCGAGTGAAAACTGCATTAGTCCGTGTCTCTTTGATTTCAGGAGTATGACGGCTGTAGCTCTTCTCCGTCCCTAGCAGAAGGACGAGGACAGCTTGACTTCTTCCTGTTTCTCCTCCACCCCTGCCCCGTGCCCCAACATGGCTAGCAGGAGTCCCACCCTGAGCTCAGAAGCCAGGGATTCCCCACCTGGGACCCCCATGGCTCTTGACTCTCTGCTGGGGCCTGAGGTCTTTTGCAAGCTGTGTCTGAGTGAGCAGCCGTCAACAGCCAGCCAGCAACTGCAAACATGTGACTGCAGCTTCTGCACTGCTGTGAGTAGAAATGATTCCTCTTCACTACATATGTTTACAGTAAATAATACTCAAATCCAAAGATAGCTGCAGCTGTGGGACACTAACCTGTGATCTTTTGTCACTGAAACTGAAATAGAGTCTCCCCACTCTGTATTTAGAGGAGGAAGTGTAACCCCAATGTTCAGTAAATGCCCCTTAATAACAATGCAAAACAAAGTCCTTAAACCTGTCATTTAGTAAAGCAGCTGAATCTTTAGCCCCAGACAGACACACACCCTCCCTAGAAGTTGGGGCTGATAAAAGTGTACCTCTGCTTCATATGGCTTTTTTAAAATTATATTTATGTCATTGGTTAACTACAGTAATTGTTTATGAAAAGGCAAATTGATTGAAGATTTTTTTTTAATATAGTTTGTAGTATCACTTGTCTAATTTTAATCTCTGTGATCTGTTAAATATCTCCAGTCATTTTCGGCATTGAGAGCCGTTTAAAGCTAGGATTATAATAATAATAATAATTATTAATAATAATAATAATAATAATAATTGTCTCTTTAAAATATAAGCTAACTTTGCCGATCCTTAAGCTGTGTGTCATGTTTTTTTTCCTCTATTGAATTTGCTAAAAAGAAATTCTGAAATTGTTGTTTTTCAACAGACTATTAGTAATAACCCAGTCTCAATACCAAAACCTACTCGTTAACCTCCTGACCAAAGAACCTCCATAGTGACAGTCCCTTTGTTTAAAATACAGGATTTGGTGTGTCTTTGGAATACAGAATTGAATGGAGTAAATGGATGACTGGCCTGCAGAGGTGGAGTTTTATTGGAGTTTTATGAACTCTAGCTGCATTTCTGTCAGTGGAGTTTGTCGTCATCCATGTTTTCATTCTGTTACTCATGATAAGTCACACTAAGTGAGGATTTCACAAAAATAACCCAACATCTATAAACTTTGGCAATTTAGGCAACTGCCCAGTGAGAATTACTTCAGTGTAGCAACACATCCTGCCTTAAAAATAGAACTCTTTGTTGTTAAATTGTAAATGTCACAAATGAGTGTACACGACACAGTTTTACCAGGGAGCCGACTTTCTTTCTTGTTTCCTTTTGTTTTGACGCGGTGTTTGTGTCATGTGAATCAACGTGGACTTGATATTATGTCCTGACACAGAACTGGTGTCAGACAGTGGCAGGTGTTACTTCCTGTCTGTGCCAACTGCATTGTCAGTGTGGCATATGAAAACAAGGTCATAAAGATAGAAGACAAATACTGCAGTGTCTTTTACATGTGATTTCTTTTGATTTGTTTGGTTTATGAAAGGTGATAAAAATCATTCTCACCTCTATATTTAAGTTAAAACAATAATATCCATAAAATGGCAGTGAAAGTACTAATGTTAGCTACATGGGAAAATAAATATAGAAATATAGCTAATAGCAAACCCGAAACATTTGCTCAAAGGTAACTAGAATTTTGTTCACTATGACAACACTTTGCTTACAATTAACTTATAGCGATAGCTAAAGGTTACCACTAACAACCTAAAGATTACCATCTTTAACCCAGAAACTGCCACATTTGTTCCATTATTATAAAAAGGTGAATTAGTAAGAATGGCTTAGCTAAAACACCTAAACCTAACAAATATCAAAACATACAGTATTATTAAGGTTAATTCAGTTTCCTCGGAAAGTAGCAAAAAATAGCTTACAAATAGCCCAATCAATGTACCCAGATGTAGCTAAAGGTTAGCCAAAATGAATCAATAATATATATACTACATTTCTTGTACACAACTACAGGATTACCAAAAAATAGCAAATGATACAAGTAAATTAGAAATACTAAATAGTTTGCTGACATCATCATATGTAAACGTAAAGAATTTCACAATCTGAGACAGAACTCCTCGGGTTCTCTTCTGCAGCATTCACTGACCTTCATATCTCTGTGTTATTGTTATTGCCACCGAGTATTTTGAATTAATAGTAAATGTTTTGTGGGAAAGTACATGATAAGCACAAGTTTACATCTACCAAGGTGTAAACACTTAGAAAAGAGAAAGGAGATATTCCAGACCTCTGCGATAAATGTGTTTTTCAGTCTTCCACAGAAAAGTAATGTTGAAATGTTTTGAGTTTCTGTTCCTCCAAACAGTCTGCCTTTTCGTAATGTTACATACACAGTTCCTCCTTCTTTTCATTGACTATTGCCAAAGTAACTCATGATTAATGATGTCCGACTGCAGAAAATAAATCCTTGTTCTGTTGGATTCTTTTCACACCATCTGTTCCCTTTTTTAACATTTTTACTAAATTTAGCCCCAGTTCATTTAAACTGTTGTTGACACATATTCTCTATTATCAGATGTATCACTCTGCAGAAGTATTACCGGTGTGATGTGTATCTCACCACCACATCTTGCATTTGTTTTGCATACTCGTGCAGCTGTGTTTTTTCTCTCTCACCAGTGTCTGCGGCAGTATGTTCAGCTGGCCATCATGGAGGGTGGGGGGGCCCCCATCACCTGCCCAGATATGGCCTGTCAAAAGAGTGGTGTGCTGTTGGACTCTGAGGTATGTCCTGATAAAAAGGCTCACATGTACAGTGGGTCACAGCCGCAGGAGCCTGCAGACACAGTGAAACACACACACAGTGATGAGTCTCAGGGAAAGGGAACCTTGGGCTACAGTACATTTAAAATGAGAGGAGGTGACCTCATCGGCAGCTTTTTGGTATTTTAATTAGGTATAAAAGGAGTGTGAGCAAAGGTTTATTATTTAGCAACAAGGATTGGACTTTTTGCTAAGGACTGGTATTAACAGCTGTGTCATTAGTCATGACCTACATCTTTATACACATGTGATGATCCTGCAGACCTTCATGCAGGGCAAAGGCCTTCTCAGTCAGAGTGAAAATGAAAGCTGTAAATAAGTGAGTTCGACACATGGTCTGTCAGAGGAAACTCTTTGCGAATATGTGGAAACTCTGCTTCTCACTTCCTCATTTGCAACCTTTGCCAGTGGACTCTTGGCAGAAAATAATCTGTCCTTCTGTGGTTTTTGTAGCAGCGAGTGTTGACATTGATCATATATACAAGAAGTGGACGTTTAGCATTTAAAAAAAAGCAGTTCCCAGATGTTTCTCTAGGCTGTGTTCCTCATCTAGATAAGACCATATGAAAAAGATGAAGAATGTATGAACCAGAATATGATTGGGGCAGAGAGGGTTATTGTGCAATATTTTTTTACAGGGATCAAATTAGTAGTTCCAAGTTTTGGTTTTACAGAGGAAAATAATGACCCTGGGGGAAAATGTGTTTTTTATCTTGTTTACTTTAGATCTGATGTTGCTGGAATGTCTTCTAGGGGAGAACAGTTTACACAGATGGTGGGAAATGTCCCCGAGGATGATATGGGCTCAACTGTGGCTGGATGAACTTTAAATGTCCTCACGGGACAGAAAGGGAATTCTCCTTAGCATAAAAATAGCTAAAAGTTCACCTAAAATTAGCCAAGTGGTAATTAAGTCAGGCAGGAAATATTACAGTATACACATGTACATATACTGTATAACCTATATAAATTGCAAAAGAAAAATATATCAAACATCACTAAAAAGACATCTCAAGATTTTTACACAACCTTCGCAACCTATCCAGTTCATAAGATTAGTACACTATGGCCAGGCAAAGATGGCCGAATTTCCTCCTCTGGAGCATCCAAATATATTTCATTATAACAGTAATAATGACTGAAGACAGTATGACAAACTGTTGCTGTTGTTCCTTTTTAATTTCAGATATCCCGCCTGGCTGCAGCTGATCAGGTGGAGCTGTACCAGCGGCTGAGGTTTGAGAGAGGTAGGATTTGGTGCATTGACATGTTGACATTTTACAGGCCGGTGACAGGACTGGTGCTATTTCAGGTCGCAGCACAGTTGGGAGCATTACAGCAGCTCCGCCGCACGCTGAGCACCACATGCCTGGGTTATTGTGGGAGCACCAGAGAGGTTACTGAAACTGGGGCTTTAATACCTTTGAAGAATTCAATGACACCTGCTCCAGGAGACCTACTGCACTTACATTCATCTAAATATACACTGCTGCGACTTTTGTTGAAGCGCCGATCAGATTTGCTCTTCATATTATTGATATGCTTGTGAAATCAAAGGAAGTAGGTTCCACGTGACAACGTCACAAACCACAGCTGCTTCTAAATTGGGATTTCCAGTTGAACAATAGTAAAATCATAAGGTCCAATATTTGGGCCATAAAATAACTTATAGGTGGAGGCTGTTTGTGTAACAGTGTTTTTCTTCTGTCAAAGTGTTTATTTAACACCTGATGGAGGCACAGTGAATCAGTTCCTTCCAGCTTCTGTGTTGGTTTCATGTATGAAAGATGTAAACCGTATTTTACGTTGTATTTACTAGAGTCTCCTCACTGGGTTGATTTGTTTTGCATGAATCCAGAATGGTGGAATACACATGGCATACACAAAGACGTAAAGTTAACACTCCTATCATTGTGATGGTTTGGTCTTAAAGGTTTGATTCGTTTTTAGTAAGCAATAGGAACATATGAATATAGTCAGACACTAGAGATTAAACAAGAGAAATCCTGGACAGATGGCAGCACCTCTGCAGGTAAAAACACCACCATACACTTCTAGTGACTGATTAAAAATGACTAAGGACATTGTTGTTGTATGATTCTATGTTATTTTCCCACACACATACATCTGCATGAAGTGAAGTTTATTTATCAACTATAAAGCATGAATTTTATTTTTTTTTTTTGTTACTGGAATAATTACTGTGCATCTTCATTAAGTTTTATTTCTGAACAATTCAAGTTAAAAAAAGCATTTTTATTGTTGTTAATGTTATTTGTTTTTTTTTGTTGTTTTTTTTCATTCATAGGTTTCATGATGTGTGCTTGATGACCATATTTAGCACCTATTTGTTCAAACCATATTAGGCAGAATATAGACAAAAGAAGTCTATATAGAAATCATATTCTACAGTGCATATCAATAGGTGTGTCTGGGCAGTTCTGTTTAATTTCTCCATAATGAGTCTCTATGGTTTGTCTGAGAACACGTCGCTCTCTCACCCTCTGCAGGTGTAAAGCTGGACCCCAGTAAAGCCTGGTGTCCTGTTGTTGACTGTCAGGCTGTGTGCAGCGTGGTACCAGGCACTGAGGGTCGACCCACAGCTGTTCCCTGCCTCACCTGCCACACCGTCTTCTGCTCTGGCTGCGGCGGACCGTGGCAGGACAGTCACACCTGCCCTGAACGCCAGCCCATGATGTCACCCTCTGTGTCTCATGAAAGCAGGTTAGTCACAGAGCCGTTGGGTTAAACAACCACTGAGTCAACAACTGTTGTGTGTGTGTGTCCTACACACATCAACATCCTGTTGACTGCAGGTGATTACAAGGATAACCTTTTATAGTGTGGTGACACAAGTTGTGTCATTTACTCTATAAACCTGTGAGAAAAATTAAATGATATATTCATGAAGCAGTGTTCCCCAACAGGTTAGGAATCAAGAATGATGCTGTTTTCCCCTCAGTCATTTTAAATGAAGGAGCATATTAGTGCATTTATCTTGAGAGACTCTGCCCCGTCTGTTTTTTCTTTCCCTGTTTTTTGAAAGTGGTGACGATATAGAGTCAGTATGGGACAGTAATGCATCTCATGAGTTGGAGCAGCTGAAAACAGGGCCTAAGAGTTTTTTTTTTTTTGTGATTTGAAATTCAATGTTCTTGAATTTTGCATTTCAATACAAGACAATGTTGGATTTGTGGTGTTAAAAATGTGTACAACCTTGGCTTCTCTTTCTGTGATTAACCACTGGCTCAGGTGGTTTCTGCCTGTCTTATACTCAGTGGACAACTGCCAGGCTGGAGGCTAATTTTATTACTTGTTCATGTCTGAAAAATGTTTTGGCTAGATTACAGGATAATAATGACATGAAAGTGTTACGTTGTATGAGCACAATCAGGTGATGGACCACCATGTCCTACACAGGTCAGATGTTAGGAACATTCACGAAAAAAACCCCAAAACTTAACGACTAATGAAAAAGAATGGTGTCCTAAGATTAATAGTGAAAGAACAGTCAGTCGCTCCTGTGCTGTGCTCTGTGTAGATCCCTGCAGTGATGTCTTCTTCTGTGGGATCTCCCTGTTGGAGAGTGTGAGCTGAATGCTAACATTATATCAGGATTAATAGCCTGGTGTTCCACTGCTGTGCCCTGTGTGTAGTCCCTGACGTACAGTGCTATTATTGTGCTGCTGCCGTGAGCTGCAACACTGACCAGTGTCCACAGAGACTGGCTGAGCTGCGATGGAATTTCTTTGTCTGTCTGCCAGGAGGAGAAATACGGACATTAGGCCACGTAGTCCTGTCCTCTGTACAGATGGAGACTGTTTGCTGTGGCTTTTATGGTGATTAATCACATCGTTCTGCATGGAAATCAACATTATATTTAATGTTGATTTCTAGTATCTAAACATTGTCTAAATATGTTGGTCAAACTTAAGTTTAATAATACTTAATCAATAATCAAAGACTGACTGTGATTTTCCAATGTTAACATCTGGGGGGTTTAACAGTAAGGTGTTTTGTGTCAAATAGATTTTTTTCTTCAACCTTTTTGGTTCACAAAATGATTAGCCCTCTCTGAAATGACCCCTCAACATCTATCCTGCTGCTGTGTTTTCAACCACAGGGTCAGATACGACAGCCAGTCAGAAGTGCCCATCAAACAGTGTCCTATGTGCGGTATTTACATAGAGAGGAACCAGGGCTGTGCTCAGATGCTGTGCAAAAGCTGCAAACACACCTTCTGCTGGTACTGTCTGCAGAATCTGGATGTAAGTCTGGCTGTAACACAACTCCCAAATCTTGTGCTCGGTGAATTTGTGTCTATTGTCAATATTGTGCGTTGCCACTGCAGGGTGACATCTTCCTGAGGCATTATGACAAAGGGCCGTGCAGAAACAAGCTGGGCCACTCCAGGGCTTCTGTCATGTGGAACAGAACACAGGTGAGGCCACGCAGCAGAAAACACAGCAGATATACAGTGTGTCCTGCTTCAGGAAGGGGTTCAAGGAGGGACAGTGGAGATGATGATTAAAGTATTCTTTGTCTCCTGCTTTCGTCACAGTGTGTCATAGCCTAAAACCAAAGCATGAGCAGGAACTCCATTGGACAGTTCATCAGGGAGTTTTTAGCACAAAAAAACAAATTGAACTTTTTTTTTTCTTTTAATGGGAATGGGCACTTTTGAAGACAGTATTTAAAATCAGTGGCTCAGTGGGTGAGAGAGGCGGGGGCAACAACAGGCTAACCTACAAGAGAGAGTTCCTTCAGAAAAGAAAGTTGGGGAACAGCTGAAACAAAGATGTGGTTGCTACTTCTAGGTCAAAGAGCTGGGGAGGTATGTGTGGTGCTACAGAGCGGGGCTGAATTCACGGGAAGAATGGTCACATCTGCCCCTGAAGCCTCTCATTTCTTCTACTTAACTCAGACAATGTTAGCAATTTTGTCACCAATGTGACTTCTTTCGCCACAGTAACACAGTGCAGCCGGTGGGCCACTCACTGGGTTTGTGATCTGAAAGAGGTTGACTTTTTATTGGATTCTGTAATTTCTGTGAGGAGCTGTTAAATTTAAAACAGTAACAGCTTTAGAATCAACCTGGATCTGGAGGAGTTGTGTTGAATGAATACACAGAACAATGACCTCAACTACTCTTTTTTTTGTGGAGGTTCCTTATGGAACGTTGCATAGTTTGTTTCTACTTGTGGCCATGGGGGCTTGTTGTTTTGCACCAGTATGAATAAATAATCCTTTTATCAAGCAATAATCTGAACTAACTAATCCCCTCACTAATCTCAAACTCTTGCCCAGTGCCCTGCAGTGACATGGCTTCCAAACCTTTTGTTTAACTGTGTGGTAATACTCTAAGTTATACTGTAAATTTGACAGAATATCAACTGAGCAGTAGTTTTGTTTGAGACCAGCCTTGACAAACTTGGTTGGGCCTGGTTTAACAGGTCTGTTATGTTTTACTGTCTGTTTGAAGTGAATCCTTGGCTGTGACTCATTCTTAGCCGTCTCCACACTCTGCTGCTGCTGCTGTAAGAGCGTGTCAGCACTTTTTACTGTGCAGCACTTGGCCTGAACACTGTCTAAAATTAGATTTAACTCTTTATTATTTTATAGGTGCATTTGGAGCAGACATAGAGCTGTAGGTACAGGAAGTGAGTTCCAAACGAACTGTTAGGATTCAAGTCCAGGGACACATTGGCACACACACCAGCAGTGGCTTATTTACACCGCATCTGTCATTTTCTAAAACTATATTGACAGATGATGCTGTACACCTAGTTGTAGATGAAAAACCTGAATTTGACGAACCATTGATAAGCCTCTGTGTCCTCCTCCAGGTTGTAGGTATTCTGGTAGGAGTGAGCATCGTCGTGTTGGTGACTTCCCCGCTCCTTCTTCTCGCCTCACCATGCATACTGTGTTGTCTCTGCAAACCCTGTAGAGGGATGAAGAAGAAGAAGAAAAAAAAGAAGGAAAACAGTCAGCCGGACTCCTCCGCATCATAGCGGCGCAGCTGCTCCCTGACCTGACCCAAGATCACTAATGAATCCTGAGAAAACCTTGGTGGAAATATATGGGAATATACAAAGGAATACATTTCCCCAGCTCCACAGACTGCAGGCCAATATGACAAGGTGCAAGGAGAGGATGTCTTTCACGCACACACACACTCGTGCACATGCAGTTAACGCTACCTTCATGTGCCAAACATCATGATGCCAAACCAGAGATGTTAGGTGCTCAAGTGCCTCACTCGACAGTGCCTGGTGCTTGGTCGTGTTTGCTTTGCCTTCCATTATCTCTTTATCTTATGCAAAACCTTTAGCAAAATAAAAAAAAATCCACAGCTGTTGGATTTTCACAGGGTTGTTATTCCCTCGAAAAATAAAAATGCAAAACAGTCTTTCTTTCAAATTGGGAGGTGATGAATGGCATAATGTATATGCACTGTATATTCTGTACTGAGAAGACGTAAAATAGGGCTCCATTGGTGCACAGAGAACTTTACTCCTGGTGGTTGTTCCAGACCAAAGGCTCCAAAGGATAATGTGTATACTTTTCTACAGTGTGTCCATGTGTATTTATGACTAATGTGTGTGTGGTAGGCTGTTATTATTTCTATGTTTCTGTTGATGTTTCTGCATCAGATGTTTTTTAAAAAGGCACCATTGTATAAATAAACACACTGTATTGAACATGCATCACGTGGCTCTGGGTTAAATGTTGACATTTTATCAGAATAAGTACAGATACAAGTACAAGTACAGATAAGAACAGCTATTTTTGGTAAATACTGAATATCAAATAACTGATCTGTTGATCTCTACTATTATATATCTACACTGCATGTGTGTGTGTTTATACAGGGAAATTACTCCTATATGAAATTCCTAAATGTAAATCATGAATAGTAAATATTCCAATGTGTGTGTATTAAACAGTAATTTCACGAGCTTACTAACTTATTTTCATAATAATACAATATAAGGCCCAAACCACCAACTGACAACATGTAAACACGTCAGTTCAAGTGGTAGTAGTAGAGAATCCAACAGCTATAAAGTATGTTCACGAGTCAGTTAAAATACAGTGTGTTCATAAAACACACATTTCTTAAAATCAATTAATCATTAAAAAATATATAATTAATTGATCGTTTTCAGATTATTAGACATGAGGAGAGTTAGACGTCAGTTAGTAAAAAAGATAGTTAGTAGATTGTGTAAGATTTAACAGCATTTAGTTTCATGTTAAGACTTAGAAGTTCCCAAAACATTTTTTGTTTTCTGTCTAAACATGTAGGAGAACATGACAATATTTGGTTATTATAACTTTCTGTCTGCTGTATGCTATAGTATTAAAACACATGTCCAACAGGGCTTTATAAATTAGACACCTACAGGCTCTAAAAGAGCGGGTTAGAAAAGAATATCCATATTTTGAGCCGAGTTTTGCTAATAACAGTATAAGTGACATAATATTCATTCAGTATCTAGTACAACGACTCGAGTTTAATCCTAAATTACCTCAATTTTAAACGACGTTTCTATTAGTTTTTGCTCCACTCGCAGCTGCAACTCCAACTCGTAAATTACGAGATTGTTCGGGTTTTGGCGACGCCATGTGGCAACAAGGCTAAGCCGTCCTCTTCGTTTGGAGGAATGACGTAGACTGGAAAGACCAACAGTCGCAGAAGGCAACGATCAAGTTTGTTTCTAGAAGATGGCAGCGCACGAAGAATTCTTTTCGGGTAAATGTGATTGTTTTGATGATTTGAGAGGTCGTGCTGTCTTTCTACCGGTTTCCCGAGTGTGTTTTCTATGTGTAACGAGTAAGAACTACAGCTGTGAACGAGTTGCAGAGCAGAGGCGCTTTCCATATTGTGGGCCATGGCCCTCTGGTGGGTTTATTAGGTATTGCAGGCTGGTGCTACAACACTTTGTGTATCTTGTGTAACAATTTGAACCTAATATTAAAGTAACGTTTGTCATACAGTAAGAGGCTCTTGTACACACATGCATTTGTAAAAATACAGCATGATCACCTTATTATATAAACTTAAGGACCTGTTTTTTAATGCTACACCAGTCTGTGCTAAAATGCTAATATTTTGATTGTTCCACACTTGAGGTGGCGATGACGTTTTTGAGAGGACATGTTGGGTAACTCTGCATGACCTACAACAGCCAAAATATTGAAAGCTGAAAGCATAAAATCATTATTAAACAATTGTACTATTGCTAATGTATTGTAATATCTTTATCCTTGTGGTTTTATGACTGTAAATTACAAAGGACTATGGAAATTCCGACACTTTTTGTTTCATTTTAAATTGCCACACAGGCATCTCAAAGATCCCATATCAACCTGATGCTGGAGCAGCAGATGTCATGTGTTTCAAATACTACAACGCTGATGAGGTAATTGTAAGATACGTGTGCACTTTAATGTCATGGTGTTGTGGTTGTGTGCGTTTGAATTCTAACAGAAGCAGAGCAGGACTGTGGTCTGAGGTCAGTGTTGTTTTTTATGCAGGTGCTGAGGGGGAGAAAGATGGAGGAGTGGTTAAGGTTTTCAGTCTGCTACTGGCATTCATTCTGTGGAACAGGTGACAAAGCACTGCCTGTAGTGTACAAATATGCTTAGTCAAACCTTCTAATTCTAGTCCAAGGAACAAACATAGAAATGTATTTCACCCAAGATCAGTGAATAAATATTTTCTTACTCTTTTATTTATGGTCACTTCTGTCAGGTGCTGATCCTTTTGGGTTCCAGACTCTCCACAGACCCTGGAATGAAGGAACCCCCATGGAAGCAGCCAAGAAGAGGCTCAGAGTTGCGTTTGAGTTTTTCACCAAGCTCGGCGTAAGAAGAGTTACAGTACATACCAGCATGAAAGCATTAAAATAAATATGACTTGCTGTATATTCTCCTAATGTGATCTGATCTTTGTTTGTCTGCACAGGTGAAATATTACACATTCCATGACAGGTACAGGCATACACCTATTCTTTTGTGTCATCCTTAGATTCTGACCAATCTAGATCTACATACAGCACATGCAGGCTGCCTTACAGACATTTGAATACATTTAAATATAAATTGAATCTGACAACGGTGTGAAATCTACCTCGGTTTTTCCTGTGTACTGAGCAGAGACATGGCTCCAGAAGGCTCCACTCTGCAGGAATCTAACAAAAATCTGGATGAAATGACAGACCTGGCTCTGCAGCTGCAGAACCAGACTGGAATCAAGGTGCTGTGGGTTACCTGCAACCTCTTTGCACACCCAAGGTCAGTGTATTTTACAGTTATTTGTATTCATATAGCAAAAATATTTGTTTTATGATTTTTTAAAATCATAAGATCTTTAAAAGAAGCATAATGGCATTCCTCTTATAAATCCATTGTTGCAGATACATGAACGGTGCTGCCACCAACCCTGACTGTCATGTCCTGGCCTATGCTGGGGCTCAGGTTAAGAAGGGCCTGGAAATTGCCAAGAAGCTGGGGGCTGAAAACTTTGGTACGTGGGTTTGACTTTAAAGTATGTGTTTGCAGCTTGTCATACACAAACACATACAGGAATTCATCCACTGACCTTCTTTCTGTTCTCCCCAGTGTTCTGGGGAGGAAGGGAAGGCTTCCTCTCCATCCATAACACGGACGTTGCTGCTGAACTCAAGCACATGGCCAACTTCTTTAAAATGGCTGTCAGTAAGTGTCTTCACAAATGTACAAACAATTGAACTCTGTCCATGTGGTTTCACAGCTGGGTTTCTTTA
This sequence comes from Cynoglossus semilaevis, assembly GCF_000523025.1. Classification (NCBI taxonomy): domain Eukaryota; kingdom Metazoa; phylum Chordata; class Actinopteri; order Pleuronectiformes; family Cynoglossidae; genus Cynoglossus; species Cynoglossus semilaevis. The sequence goes on along the minus strand of NC_024319.1, from coordinate 12,650,116 downwards.
ATAAGAATACAAAGAGAAGATTGGGTTAAAGTGTCAGTTTCTGATTGAGCCAAAGCCCAAGGAGCCCTGCAGACATCAGTATGACTACGGTAAATCCTTAACCACCAGATACTGTACTGTATGGATGGACCTGACCCACCATACAGACACATATGTTGACGTTCTAAAGTCTCTGGTCCCTGTTTTAGATGCCATGAGTGTCATAGGTTTCCTGAAGCATTATGGTCTACAGGATCATTTCAAGCTGAATATTGAGCCCAACCACACCACACTGGCTGGACACTCCTATGAACATGACATCGTCATGGCATCAGCGTGAGATTCTTGAGATTTTTTCACACCAACATTTTCATGTACTCTCTATGACAGTTAAATCTACCTTTTAATTTCAGCTTTGGCATGCTGGGCTCAGTAGATGCCAACACTGGCTCTCCTGACCTGGGCTGGGACACAGACCAGTTCCCCATGGATATCAAGAACACCACCCTGGTCATGAAGGTGAGCCTTCATTAAAAAAAAGAGTTATTAATAAAGTTAATAATATAGCATAAATAATTAAAAGGCATCCGAAAATACAAAGGAATTACACCTCAAATGAGCTGGGGAGTGAGAGGGGGTCATATTAGTGTTTGACATTTATTACAAAGATATTAGGTATTTTAGAAAAATATATTTTTGTTTAAAATAAATAACTTGAAATTGAAAAACAAACATTCAATTATTATTAACATCTATGCATGGGCTGGATGTGAGGAGTTTATGAGCTGAATGTAGCCCCTGGACCAGGAGTTTGACAACACTAAGCTAGATAGACATTGATAGAGAGTTGGAGTCGTAGTCAATATATAGCTCTTATGATGCCCTGTGACATTTTACACGGAGTCAAAGACCCTAATAACAACATCAGAATGTAATCACACAGACTGATGACGATTTGACTTTATACAAATTCTGGTTCCATCCCAGACCATTATTGAACAAGGTGGTCTGCAACCAGGAGGCTTGAACTTTGATGCTAAGGTGCGCAGAGAGTCCACAGACCTGGTGGACCTCTTCATAGCTCACATCGGAGCCATGGATGCCTTTGCAAGAGGCCTCAGGAATGCAGTTCGCATCATGGACGATGGGATAATGACTGGTATGGTGATGGTATGTATGCAGTAGGTCCTGTACAACACCAGGTGTGATTTTTATAGTATAGCTGTATGAATGTCTGTCTCTTTTTCGCCTAAACAGGAGCGGTACTCAAGCTTCAGTCATGGTCTGGGACACAAAGTGGACAATGGATCTGCTACATTAGAGGAGATGGAGGTAAGACTTCAGCTGGGATGTTTACTCATACCAGACAACAGTGAAATGATAACATAACACAAGGATAGTCACAGATAAATGTACAAAAACCACCCTGATTTTTTTATTTGTATTATTTTCCAGGACTTCGTCATACAGAATGGAGAACCTGAAGTCAAATCAGGGAAGCAAGAAAAATATGAATCCATCTTTAATCACTACATTTAACAAAAAACTTCTCTAAAAGTGCCTTCAAATTGAATTTACAACTACTAAAAAAATGCATCCAGAGCCTGTCAGGCTGTAACTAACAACTGAATTCTTCATAACAGAAAATCATAATTGAAGACAAATGATTTTAAAAAGCCAAGTAATTGGTCGTAAATGGTTGTAATAACACTTAATTCATCATAAATTCTAAGCTCAACAATTGTTAATTCTTTTGTCTGTTTGCCTGTTAAATAAAGTACAGAATTATAGCATTTTTACAAAGTGTATCAGGGTGAAAGCTGTGTCACTCGATTCTTTTTCTGTCCGTGATGATTGAATAACTGTATAAATGTGAAATTTTCATAATATTGCAATTATTTAGTTTAAAATATCTTCTTAGAATAATTGATTTTATGATGTTTTGTGGTTATATTAAGAGAATGACAGTAGACATAGTATAGCCAATAAAATGGGTAAAAAGTTGTTGATAAAAAAATATAATGATGTTCTAAACAGCTGCTGAAATACATCTTAAACTTGTTTTTATAAGTTTAAAGCAGATTTTTTTTGTTTAAACAACAAACCTACTGTCATTTGTCACGGACGCACCAACTGTTTAAAGGCCAGTAATCGGATACATATTTTTAGACGAAAATAATAACAGAGTGATGAATCCTTTCAGATTTCACCTATCTGCGCAGCCGCTGCTACGTTAAATACATGAAAGCTCACCTTTCCACTGACATCACATCATACTACCACACTGTCAACCGGTTGACCAATCAACGGTAAGGGGGCGGATCATTGCCGGCACAGCTGTCCAATCAGAGGATAGCGTGAGCTCTGCTCACCGTCACGTCACTCCTGATTAGCTGGTTGAGATGCGAAGAGGCGGGTCGTAATCGTAAACCAATGCGAAGCAGACCGTTCTGGTCATTAGAATAAATAATTCAAAAGCATCTGTGTTACTGCTAGTGTTAAGTTATTGTATCTGTTCAAGAAAACTGTTTGTTTTAAGGGTTTTTATTTAAGGACCATCTGAGGAATATAATTTATTTTACTTAATCACTTGAATTTCTGGCTTTCACCACGGTTTTTGAAAAATATAAGTATAAAGTTTTTTCTTTCTTTTACATTTAAATTTGTAAAAATGTGGACTTTTTTGGGAATAGCCAGCTTTACTTACCTTTATAAGAAGTCTGATTCCGTTTGGAACCTGGTCCACACTGAGCTGCTGCTGACCGTTGTCCTCTTCCTCACTGCTGGACTCTTACTCTCCAACATTAGCTGTTTTCAGCAACATAAATTGAGATTGAGTCAGATTTTTAATCTGAGTCTCAGTCTTCTTTCATCTCTGCCCATCATCAAACATTTAATCCCAAACAGGTCAGCGCAGAGTCCAGACAGCAGCTGCAGGAAGGTAAGACAGGAAGCTCTTTAAAACCTTAGTAACACACAGGAAAATATGTCTTTATTTGGTTAGGTCTGATTTTCAAACTACCATAATATTCTAATAGTTATTGATTGATTCGTTTTGTGTTGGAGCAGGAGGTTGAATCATTCATACGTAGGTATTTTTTTCTTCATTTTTTTACTTTTAAAAAACAAATGTAAGGTGATAAAATGAAAGATTCATTAATTAAGTGAATTTGTTCATCAATTCTCTTCTCTGTGGACCTGGGGAAAATATTCTATACTATAATAAAACGCTCCACACTCTTCTTTCCAGAACCAGCGAATTAGAAAAAGAGCAGTGGCAGAGATTTCTGACACAGAAAGTTCCTCAAGCTGTGGATCTACAGACATCTCAGAACCTGATGTGGTGATAGTCGGAGCGGGGGTCCTGGGCTCAGCGATGGCAGCTGTTCTGGCTCGAGATGGGAGGAAGGTGACGGTGGTGGAGAGAGACCTGAAGGAGCCGGACAGGATAGTTGGAGAGCTGCTGCAGCCTGGAGGATACAAGGCCCTGAAGGAGCTCGGCTTAGGAGGTGAGTGAACCGTGATCCTGAAGGAATCTCGGAACTATGTTTCTGCCAGATTAAGGATAGAGTAGGAATTTTTCAGGCTTGTCTTGGTTGTTGTCACTATAGCTTCAAACCAGCTTTAGCTAATTTTATATTAACACAAAGTCACTGTTTTGGGCGTACGTATTCTTGATATTTATTTATTTAAATTATTTTTTTTAACATATTTACATAACCCACATTTTTTTTAAATTATTTTTGTATCTAGTCTGATTTGTTCTTTTCAGTTAAGGTACATATTTAAAATTGACCGAGAGTTGACAGTTTTTTTTAACTATCTATATAACTTTATATATTAAATTAATGTAGCTCTTAGGTGCAGGTGTAGTTTTTCAAAAGTCTTATTATTTTTGGGTGTATGTCTAACCATCGTTTTGGCTAACCTTTAGCGTGTTTTATGCTTACCTTTTCTTTTGTTTTGGTGAATGTATTTCTCTCTTGCCTCCGCACTAGTCTTTGACCATGATCTGTCTCATTTGTCTCCATCATATCACACATCAAGGGCAGTGGTATGGAATAATAGATGGTTGCTCAGAAACTTGTTGCGTTTGCTTTGACCTCAGGGACAGTGGAGGGTCTGGATGCCCATCTGGTGAAGGGCTACGTCATCCATGACATTGGCAGCAGAACAGAGGTGGAGATCCCTTACCCACAGCAGGAAGAGAACGTCCAGTGTGGATGGGCTTTCCATCACGGTCGATTCATCATGGGCCTGAGGAGGGCAGCCCTTGCTGACCCGAAGTGAGTTGGTTGGTTTAGAGGTCACAAAGGTTAATAAGCTGCATTACGAGAAATACAAGTGGGTGGGTTAGATGGAAGCACATGGCACTCTGGAGTCAGGTCTGAAGCCTGAGTCAGGGTGAGGAGCTTGTACAGGTCAAAAGTGGAAATCATCTCCTAATTAAGAAAGCTGTCAGAAAGAGCAAAAGAAAAAAAAACAGAAAGAAACTAAAAAAAACTAAATAACAAATTACTGTCATTTTGATTATTGATAATTACTGATTTTCACCAATAAAGATTTGAAACAAGGCCCAAAAGGAGCTTTGCTGAGTGTTACTTACTGTGTTAATGGTCTCATCCATGCTGACGTTTCCCTATAACTGTGCCCTCTAGTGTCACATTCGTAGAAGGCACCGTCACCAGTTTGCTGGAGGAGGACGGCTGCGTGACAGGAGTCCAGTACAGGGACAAAGAAACTGAAGACACTAAGGTGAGGACATTAGGAGTGTTAAATGTGCAAACAGTGAAACAAACCATGTTTTCTTGTGTAACGTGAGACGTGTTGATGCTAACCTGCAGGAAATCCACGCAGCACTGACTGTGGTGGCTGATGGCTGTTTCTCCAAATTCAGAAAGACCCTGGTGTCTGGAAAAGCTCACACCTCCTCTCACTTTGTCGGCTGTCTGATGAAGGTATGTAGTGAATAGTTAATATGTCAGCGATCTATTGATCTGTTTCAACCACATTTGTTTATTTAAACCAATGCTTCAACGCATTAAACTGTATTTTTCAAAATTACTAAGGGCAAACGTAATCTACTCTTTAATAATAGTTAAATAGTTAAAAATTGGACGTCACCATTTTAATTTCAGTTGAAAGAGTGATTGCAAATGATTTCAATAACACACTAGTAAAAAAACCCCAGTAGTTCCACTGTGACTTTTTAATATTACCTGTGTGCTTCTTCTCTCAGGAGTGTCCTCAGTTTAAAACCAACCACGCCGAGCTGGTTCTGGCCAACCCCAGCCCAATTCTCATCTACCAGATCTCCTCCTCGGAGACCAGAGTGCTGGTGGACATCAGAGGAGAGATGCCCCGTAACCTAACAGAGTACATGACAGAGAAGATACACCCACAGCTGCCAGGTACTGTACTGGAGGGATCAGCTACGATGACATCTAATCCTCTTTGCTGCCTTTAGGACTTTGACTCACAGTGGTCTGAGTGATAGCGCCCCCCTCTCTCCCTCTCTCCAGAACACTTGAAGGAACCTTTCATGGGGGCGCTGCAGAATGATCGGCTCAGATCCATGCCTGCCAGCTTCCTTCCCCCGTCTCCTGTCAACAAAGCAGGTACTGAAGTCACATTGAATCAGGGTCAGATAAAGACAAGATATTGTCAGGTTTTTTTTTTCCTAAATACACATTTACATCATTTGGAGACTTCATTGAATATAAAGACACCACATACAGTAAATGTTTAGGACACCCACTAAAATTATCTAGTTACTTTAACTGTCAAAGCTTGCTGTTTTGTGTTTATTTTATTCAGTAAATACATTTATAATTATACATACAATTTTAATTATATAATAAATTAAAATAATTACCGGTTAAAGGTGTTCTGCTCCTGGGCGACGCCTACAACATGAGGCATCCTCTGACGGGAGGAGGGATGAGTGTGGCTCTCAACGACGTTCGAATCTGGAGGACTCTGCTGAAGAACATCTCAGACCTGTACGATGACAACGCCATGCTGCAGGTAACAGTGAATAACAATGAAATTATTCATCTGGAATATTATGCTGGGATTATTATTCTGTATGTTTTCCTCAACAGGCAAAGAAAAAATTCCACTGGGAACGGAAATCCTCCCATTCCTTCGTGGTGAATGTTTTGGCCCAGGCTCTGTATGAGCTGTTTGCAGCCACTGATGGTGAGTCCTTGTTCATTACTACTATATTACCAGTACAATATATACAGTATAAACATATATATTAGGGATATTTGATAATAGCAGCCGACCCATATTATCGGCCTGATATTAGCATAACATGAAACATCTGTAAAAATGACTGCAGATGGTTCCAGATGGCAGCATTGTACTCCATTTAATTAATCTCATACTCTGACTACTGGTTTGTACAGATACATAAATAAATATTACCAGGCCTAAGCTGGTTTGGGTTGATATCGGAAACAGAAATTAAGTGTTTGGACAATATCGGCATATCAGCAAAAAGTTAATATCTACATCCCTAATAATATTATATAACTCTGGTCTTGTCTGTGTTCACTAGAGTCTCTTCATGAGCTGAGGAAAGCCTGTTTCCAGTACTTTAAACTAGGGGGAGAGTGCATCGCTGGACCGATCGGACTCCTCTCAGTGTAAGCATTAAACAGTGTTGTCCTAAAAGTGTGGCAGAAAAATACTTGAAAAGGTGCACTACATGTTCCAGGGCAGTGGGGCAGATGTTAGTGGCAGGATTACAAAGGAGGTTTGAAATTTTGCTCTACAATATTCTTGTCTTATTATGTCTATATATAAATATTTAGGTTTATTTTGTTTAGAACGAGGGGAGGCATGAGGTTAAATAAAAATTGTAGTTGTTTTAAACTATTTTTTAAAAACAATTACTGCAAAGATTTTGCAGTTAATTGGATCTGATCATACGATTATTATCAACTAACATCATATATTTATGATATCCAATAATATCAAATCGAATCATTTTTTCAGGTCAAAAATGTTTCATTAATTGCATTCTGTCGACTTGTTTTTCCTAGCATGCTCTGACTGTGGTACCCATTTTTTTTGTTTTTCAGACTGACACCCAAACCCATGACACTCATCGGACACTTCTTTGCCGTGGCACTGTACGCCACCTACGTTAACTTTAAGCGTGAGTCTTGGATCACCAAACCTCGGGCTTTGGTGAAGAGTGGGGCCATCCTGTACCGAGCCTGCACAGTCCTGTTCCCACTCATCTACTCTGAACTCAAGTACCTGGTGTACTGAAGAACACACGTCTCAATTCCACACCTTTATTGGCTACATACGTGTGTTGTATTTGCCTTCCTGCTGTTAAAGGCTCTGCTGCCATGTCAAATTATAATTAGTTGGTACTAAGGATTTTTCTACTGTGTGACACCATCTACCTATGAAAGCTGTTTTAATACAGGGATGTTCCACATTTGATGCACTTATCACAGAATTTTATAGGAAGCAAACGAAAGATTTGATCCTTGTTTTGCTGACCTGAAGGCCTTCAGCACTTTTCTTTGACATTTTTACGTTTGCCTTTTTTTAAGAAGGTGCTCCGCATATTCTGCGATAGCAAATAGTTTGTCACTTTAGTTTGAGCTGTCGGTGTGAAACATGCCAACGCTGCAGCTCTAATCACAGAATCCCACAATGATCCTTGTGTCACCGTGGTCCTGCTGGTGTCAGCACGTCGCCTGTAGCAGCTGTGAGTTTGACGTTGACTCCAGTCTGATGGAATAAAACTTAGGTCAGCAGATGATGCTGCGTTTCTTCACCTCAGCTGACATCTTCATGTGTGTTCCTGTTGTGGGCTTGATTTGGCCATTATATATTAATTCAATAAATGACACTAATTCATTGTCTCTGGATTAGTAAGTAACAAGGGCAATCAAATAAAAATGAACTGTTGTTATAAAATATAGTTATATCTTTACTTTACCACTAGATGGAAGTCTCTCACTGTCGGAACAGGTTTTCCAAGGCCGTCTTTCTGTTGCTTTTTTATGTAAAAGAGAAAATTGGTAAAGTATAAAAATTACCCGGGGGGATTCGATCATTTACATAACAATTTGATCAAATGTTTCAGATATTAGATTCTGCTAGGCTAAAAATATTTTTCAACCAACTTTTTTAGTTAAGAGTTATCAGGCCAACTCTCTTTTCTTTTGGCTATTTTTTTTGTTTTTGCTTTTTCTAGAAATGTAATTTTTCAAAGACAACTTTTATTCAATTGCAAAAACAGTCTAGTGTTACTGTTAGCTATTTTGATTGGTATTGGCTAGTTTTAATAGATCTTTTGGCAAACCTTTAGCCAATCCCCAATATCTTTAGCTTCAAATCTCTGGCCAAAGAAATGTGTCTAACTTTGGCTGCTGTGTACCTACTTTTTTTCCTATGTATATTGTTTTACATATTCTGAACTGACATTAAAAATTTTTTTCGATAAAACATGGTAAAAGTTTTCCATGTCATTTGTTTACACCTCTTTGAAACTATTCTCAGACATTTTGGAATACACCTGACATCACAACTTGTATGGCTACAGTCTTAACTGTTACTGTACTATACACAGTCATCTGTTATAATGTAAATACAAAAGTGCAATGAATAGAATAGAAATACTACTTGAAAAGATCCAGAGCTTCAGTGATGTCCCAGGTTACAACAATTCAGCTTTATTGGTTTTTATACATCTGTGGTACATTGTTTTCTGGCGGAATATTTGGAAGAATTGTCCGTATTCTTCAGTGACTCTCCACAAGTACACAAATACTGGTGTGGAAGACCAGAATGGGTGAAGGGGGGGGATGTAACCCGCTATGGGGGAGGGTTACACCAGTCTTCATGTATCTGTCTTTTATACCTACCTGTACGTACTGAGACTCACCTGAGGAGACCCTATGAGCCCTTCGGAGCCCTCAACCGTCACCTTCCCCCACCTCCCCCTTCCTGCATCAGTGTGATCCTCGTCTTCTGATTTACAGAGCATTGAGGGCAAACCCTTATTGATATAGTAGCAGCAAAGCTCCCTAACAGTTAACATTTTAATCATCTAGACAAAAAAAAAGTACTGTACAGCTACTGCTAAGAGAATCTAAGAACCTGGTTTTAACGCTTTTACACCAGATTAAAGTGCTAGAAGCAACCCACCAATCCACACTTTTATTATTATTATATATATATATAGTATTATGTATTTATATATATATAGGAACAAATCTACTATTTTAACATTAATTTACATGGTAATATACATTATATTGTAACAGCTGAAATATCAGCACAAATAGATCACTGTCACACTTAACAGCAAAATATATATGATTATATAAGTCCATATATAATCATATATACCAATTATATAATTGTCATATATGCATGTAAAACAGTTAACCACGCCTTAGGCTTTTCAAATGATATACCCAGAAAAGCTATTTGTGTATCAAGACGTAAAAGCTTTACAGGATTTAATTTTTTCCCTCTCTGGAAAGAGCGGCAGGCGACGGCGAAAAACAGACGCCGCCTGTGGTGGTTCTGAGGTCACAGGACAGTTATTTGCATATTCCACAAAAAAATCTATTGCAACACGTTTACTGTCTACAAACAGTACAGCAAGACGGCCGGACCCTGTGGGGGGCGCCACTGTGGCCGCCATGAGCTGGACTCACATGTACACACCCACTGAACGAAACATTACGACGATGGGTTATTATTATTATTATCAGCAATGTGCTTTCAGATGGTGTGCTATGACAGTGAACGACAGGAGGACTACAATACACAATACTCTATATGTTTAGCCTCAGGAGACAAAACCCAAAAACTGTACGAGAACTGTGAAAGGACGGACCGCCTCCTTGTAATCTTCCCCCGAGTGAGTGCTCTCTCTTCTCCGAGTCTGACGTGTTTTTGTATCAACGACCGACCATGAGTGAACAACATTATCTCAACGCTGCCATCACCAGAGCAATGGAATGTGATTGATATTGTCTGCCACCCCCTCCCCCCCACCTCCCTCTCCGGGTCTCTCCTCTTCATCATGGTTGCTAATACAGTGGGTCACATCCTATGGGGGTTCAGAGAGGGTGCCTTTAGCGGATTTTCCTTGAGGATCTGTTAGGTTCAGAGACCTGTAGCAGGAGGACAGTTGTCTGTCAGCGGCAGCCGTCCCAAACCTCAGCGGCCATCATCTCCACTGCCTCTCGTTGAAGAGGAGCTCCGATGGTCTCTTCCTCAGGCCTGTGGGCAACTTCCTCGTCCTTCCTCTGTCCTCATTTTTTTCCCCTCATACAACCATCACTCACTGCTTTTACCCCCCTGCTCTGCCAAACGCTGCACACAACGGTAACAAGGTACACAAAGGTAATTCTCCACAAAGAAAAACTAAAGAAAAAGCTCCAGAATAACTGCAGTAGTAATGCACAACAAGCATCCAATAGCTGTCACCCAGCCTGGGGAGCCCTGGTGATGTGCAGTTAGGTTTGGGACATTGCCATTGTTCTGGAGGAGGATAAGACTCCTCCATTTGTCCTTTGAAGGAGTTGTTTTTTGTTTCTTTTTTTTTTCCCCTGTAAAGAAACGTCCTATTATTCAAATGCCCAGATTTCTATGTCCTGAACATAGAAATCCTCTTTTTTAGAGAGCATAGGGTTCCCAAATGTTTTACAGGAGTGACTTCTGCCGTGGTAAAGGTCTCCGTCCAGCCACAGGCCGAACTCACCACTGGAAAAGACAACAACCAAAACAGTTTTAGAATTCAGTCAACACATGGATGTGTACTGATAGAAACTGAGGATATTATTATGATTGAAGTGAAGTGCAGACCAGAGGCTGTAAACAAGTAACCTGAGCATCAAGTCTGAGCTTTCAAAAAGAAAAAAGATGTAAAAAAGTTCTAACATTCCTAAACCTATAAATAAGAATAACTGGTGTATATTAATGCAAAAGTAAGATTTTCATGGGTAAAATTAGTTTTTTTTCTTGGACATGGCCAATGTTACTGGTGCGTTGACTTTTCTCAATGAAACAATAAGATACAGTTAATACAGTAGGTCTTTCTGATTTTTAATGTTTTAAGAAGTGCAAAAAGAGGAAAAAACTATTTTGCAAGTTAAATAAATAAAATGGATAAATGTTTGCATACTTGAGTACATGAGCTTTTTGAGTAATGTCTTCAGAATGATCAAGATTCATTTTAATTTGAATACAAATACTGAAGTACTAGTACAGCTGTACAAGTTAAACTACGTGATACATTTCTCTCCATGAACTCACCTTCCTCCACCAAATGCTAAGGAGTCTGTATCGCCCTTAATGAAGAACATGTTGTCGCCTGTCCATTTGTACACCTTCAACACACACACACACACACACACACAAAAAGACAAAAGACACTAGATCAAAACTAACATCTTCTACCAATCTTCTATCAGAATGACCTTGGAATGTTTGTAGGAGGGTCATACAATGTAATTTCAATGAAAAGTGGAGGTAGCGCTACTTTGGCGATGGAAGTCCCATGTTTTTTTTTTTAGCAAGAATGAGTAAATATGGAAGGCCGCCACTATAAATGGATTAAAACAGAGAACAAACCTAATCAATGCTCTCCCAGTGGACAAAAGAGGTATAACAGCTTTTCATACAAGCTACTAGGGAAAGTTACTTATCAGATTCACTTTTCATTCCATTTTTAGAAGTAGACAGACAGCATTTGATGTTCTTAAGTAGGTACAGAGGATCTGCAGAAGCACTGAGTGGCTGTTGAATTCATTTAACAGATGGGGAAGAGAACAGGGATGGCTGTAGCCTGCCCTTTAGGGACTGTCTGATAATGCTTTTCATAATAAAAATCACACTTTCAAACATTGCATTAATATTACAGTACTCAGGTGATGGACTTTTGGAGAAACTCAATTATAAAACATCCAGACCATATATGAAGCAGCAGAGCTGAGGTTTCTAGGTCTGCAGAAGGACATTTTCTTGTAGATAATAAATGATAAATGAATTACACCATGATCATTCTTGAGTTTGTTGCTCGTTGCAACAGTAAAAACTGTATGAATTTGAAGCAGTACAGTGACGTGTGCCATTTCTGCAGGTGTGTGTGTGTGTGTGAGTGAGTGAGTGAGAGAGGAATGATTGTTACATAATAAAATACAAACAAAATCTCAAATTTAATGTGGAAGAAATTAACATTTTACAAGAATTCTTTTCACACAGCGATGAGCCCCCGCTCATTCTCTCAGACAAAGCCTAAGCTAGATGCTCATTTAAAGGCAAATCCTTGATACACAAAACTTCTTTCATTCAATAACCAATGCACAGTTTCGCATTTTTAAAAGTGACCCACCTCAAATTCAGGATTGAAGGTGAAGAGGAAGGTTTCTCCTGTGCCATAAAAGCCATCACTGACTTTAAAGGGTTCAGATGCCAACGCACCAAATACCTGGAAACAAGCAATTCAATTCTTTTACTTTGTAATTTGCTTTTGCATGAATATTAGAGTTAGTTTTTCTTTTTAGTTGTATAACCATCAAAAAAACATTACTTCTTTAAAGCCACCCTACCGTCCAGATTAGTATTTCAATTTCAAAAGTAAACTTGGTAAAATATGAAGCTCACCTGACCATCGCTGTCTTTGATGACCATAAGAACTGGGGTGTCCTGGCCCTGCATGGCTCTGTACAGCGTCTTAATGCTCATGCCATGCTTTGACGTGCCAAAGGCAAGAGTCCATGGGTAACCAATGGTCCGTGGTGGGAGATTTCTGGCAAGCTGTGGGAGAAGTAATGAAATGAATAAGGAAGGGCGGAGACAAAAAAAAGAAGAAAGAAGAAAAAACCAAAAGGCCACAGCCACCAATGCTCAATTACATCTGCAATGACCTTTCAACACCGTCTGGCTTTTAAAGAAGAGTAACAGGGCTCCAAACACACAGAACAGCCTCCAGAAAAAGGAGAGGTCCAGCACTCCCTGAGAGGCTGCTGCTCCTGCTGCTGACACGCTGAAGGATTAACAGCAGCTGCTGTGGACCGAGAGATAAAGCTGACAAAGGCGCTGGAGGAGCAGTGCAGTGTATGCTTCATTTTAATGGACAGATAAAATAGACGGACTTAAACATGGAATTAAAGCAGCCACTTTTTAGAGTATGCACTGCAGCACCAATTTTCTGCTGGATAAAACAAAAGCTCTTAAATGCTCCTCTCTCCTCTACCAATAATT
>NC_024319.1:12636567-12636850 GCF_000523025.1 Cynoglossus semilaevis | reverse complement strand
TCCAGCAGTGGTGGTGTAGAAGTGGTCATGTAATCTGCAGGCTGAAAATAAAAGCATGAAGGAGATGAGCCCCATCTGAGCTCACCTTTGCTCTGCTGTGAGCACACTGCACAGTCCTGAGGGTGATTAAAGGAAGCTACATATTGGCAATCTATTGATCAATACAGCAAGTGGGACTCATTTAGAGCAGTATGTCCAATGCATCTGTGTACATGTCAGGGCCTGCAGCGCCTGCAAGGAAACCCGCCACACCTCTGTCAGCTATGAGGTGAAATAACAGTAC
>NC_024319.1:12618553-12636529 GCF_000523025.1 Cynoglossus semilaevis | reverse complement strand
GATTTTGTTTAAAATATATTTCACATTTCATTGTAATTCCACATTAAATAAAATTATATGGCACATAATTTATTTACTTATTAGGAAGATGTCTGCACTCTGGTGTATTTAACAATCAGTTCATGGTTTCAATCAGTTATTCTGCAGAAAAGTTATTTTATTGTGGCTCCCTTAGTGTAGCTGCTAGCATGCCTGCCTTGAAAGAGAGTCCTGGGTTTGATTCCCAGAGGAACAACATACATGTAAGGCGTTCAGGTGTCTGCTATAAGACATGAACACACACATAATGTTCCCCTTACACGTGTGCAGACATGAGGAGGTCATTTTAATCACATTTCTATGTTTTCTGGGCAAGTTGCTTGTGAATGTTTATCAAACCATCTGTTTCTGCTTGATTCTACCTTCTCTATCTGATCGGCCTCCAGGAGATCGCTGGGTTCTCTGAGGTTGGGTTTGAAGGTTTCCGGCTCCAGGTCGGTCTTAATGGATGTGCCATGCTTGGAGTTCACCTCCTCCTTAGTGGTGATCTGCCAGAATCAAAATAAATATCAGATGTGTTTTGTGCAAACACAAAGCGTGATGTAACCAAAGCTCCCAGTAAACAAAGGCTGTTGGTGAGGTTGGTTACAACTACTGCCTCGGTCTATAATTTAGTTTCATAACATGAGACAACAGTTAAATCCAGTCAAATGTGTTTCTGGCAGCAACTTCTAAAACACAGGTTAAGCAAGTTGGGTTATTTTTAAATAAGGGGAAACTGGGTAAATATTAAATGTTTATCGTCAGTAAATGTTTTTTTAACTAATCAAAACTACTCTACTTCATTACCTGGACACTGTATATGTTATAGTGTGATGAGGAAGACTAGTCTGGCAGCCTGGCAGAACTGAAAGTTTCTTCAGTTTACTGCCTGGGACCACAGTAATGAGAATGCTAAATGTATAAGAAATAACAAAAATCAAGGCTAATGAATACTCTGAATAATGCTGTTTGACATATTCTCTGACTGGTGAATGGTTTGGGTTATTTATCTTCCACAGTAACAGTGGCTGACTGTGGAGTGCTGGTGGCTGTGATGCTCTCATGTTTCAGTGTTCATTCAAATAGGGTCCATCTGCATTGTCCCCAGAAAACATCCCTCACCCCATCAGGGGAGTTTTACTTCCACCAACACATCATCTCTTTGTTCCCACTACTCTGAGCAGCTCTTGTTTATTGCTCACACACATTGAAACACACACAAAATGATTGAACAAAACACAAAGGTTTTCTATAAAATATAAAACAAATGGGGATTTCTGAGTTTATTTATTTGTATCCTTATCCGTAAAAATAATCCTAAATAAATAAACAATTCTGTCCTCAGGCAACACATGCACAATGCACATTTAGCTCAAATCTATCAAGTCAACTACTAAAATGTGTTTGGTGCCCATGTGAACTTGCTCCATAAATTAAAACTGGCCCTGAAATTATATTAATCTAGGCTACAGAGATCAGCAACTCAGGAATTACTGATAACGTGTTTACTAGGGCTAAGGTGGGACTATGAGGGAGCACAAGTACTAAAGAGGTACAGATGTTAGCACAACACATTGTTACTGGTTAGAAAACCTGCTGCACTATATTTTACTACTCATTAAAAACCAAGCAAAAATCAGCATTTTCATTCCTAAGCACTATATTTAGAAGAACTATTCTGAAAGGTTCTACGAAAGGCTTTTACTGGACTCTACAGAAGTCTTCCATGGTGGAAAGCCTAATTGACTTTTTTCATGTTTGCTTTTCAATTTGGCAAGCAAAATAAAATAGAATGCTTTCTTGTCCTCATCAATAGTCAACCTAATAAGCTGGAGAAAACCAACAGTCCTGAAACTGGTTTTGTAACTGGAAAGCCTAACACTTGGAGACAAGACATTCTCACAACACACACTAATTTCTCCAAACAAAGAAAGATATTCTCAGTTTACAGTCAACTCACTCTGACTTGAAATTGTTATTTTCTTTTTTGCCTGCATAAAAAGGTTTGAATTGAAACCTACTCAAACTTTTTATTCACAGCAACAGCAAAACGTGTGTTTGGTGTCAGTGTTTAAGAGCAGCAGCAGCTGCTGGTGGTGTTGGTGTAGGCAGCAAAGAGAAGGGGGCAGACAGGGCTGGTAAGGGCACCTGGAGTCGTTTGCAGAGTGAGCGCAGATCTTCACTGTTTAGAGCATCAATCCGACGGTGGTACTCTGTCAGAGACACTACCTGGTTGTACAAAGACAGGAACAGGTGCAACATAAAACTCTACCAGGTCTATTATTGATAAAGGGGAAAAACAATAAATATCAAAGGAATTACTGAGTGAACTTTCTACAGTATGGTTGATGGTAGAGGTCCAATACCAAGAGTGTTTTTATTTATATAAAAATGTAATTTATTTCAGAGTTGTTTTGCATGTTTGTGTAGACAAAGGTTAATTTAACCGTTTGCTCCTATTTAACAGTGGAGTTTGCATTTATCTCCATAAAGTAAATAATAGACAACAGTAAAAAGGCACTTGTTGCTGAGGTGTAAAATATGATTACAAAAGGAAACGACAAGAGCAATTTTCGCATTATTAAGAACACTTTAAAAAATTCCCTGAAGAGTTTTTGTGAATATTGCTAGTTTCAGGCCTTTTTAATTAAACATAAATTATAATCCCATTGAGTGCAAAACCAATAACATTGGATTTCATTGCCTGCTGTGTCCCACTGGAAAGTACAGTTGTCAATAAAGGCCTGAATGAACTCTCATCAACATTGTTGATTTATATTCCATGTTCCTCAAAAACAGATCATTTATCTACTGGAGAAAATCTAATACCAGCCACCAAGACCAATACCTTGTGTTGAAAATGTATATGGAAGGTGCCAAAATCAACAGAGAGGACACCTCACTTCACCTAAACTGTTTTGTATATTGTGAAAAAAAAACTACCAGAAAGGCTGTAACCAAAACAACCAAAGCAGTTTTCAGCTCATTGAACAACTGCGACGTTACTAAAGTACTTTCTGTTGAGACACAAATAATCCACAAAAGTGCATCGACAGTCCAGACAGACCAACACAGTGACCTACCAAGCTTGGCTTCATTCCAGCAAATTCACACCCCACGCTGTTGCATACTCCAGCCAGAGCTGCTTAAAATACGTTGGCGTTCAGTAGCTTTCAGTGTCTCTGCACAGGAAAGCTATTAATATCCTCATGAACGAAAACAAACTAAAAAAAACAAACAAACCACAAATGGTCACAACTGCTCTGCAAATCTTTGTCTTTTAAAGAATCATTGCATTTGGAAAGATAAAAACATGAATGACGAGTGAAGTTTACTTGAAAAAAATAATTGTTGGAATAATCCCAAAAACATAATAAAGGGAATATTTTAGTGCAGGTAGTGCTGTTTTATGCTGAAGAGCCACCTGGTCGTGGAACCTGCATTTTTATATACAAATTCCAATTTGATTAGTTTTCTGATTTTAACAAATTTATTTTTAAACAGAAGCAGTTTAAAAAAGTATGTACTTCTGTGGTCCTAGTGAGGAGGTCGGTGAAATACTTTGTTGCATCACATGATCTTGACCTTTATCCTTTAGAGTTTGATGCTATTCCTTTGTAATAGAAGAATCCAAAAAGGAAAACAACAAGTATTGTTTTTTTTTGTCATGCACCAACAAAAGCATCTAAAGATTAACTTTTAAGGTGCCATATTGTTTTCTTTCAGAAATCAAATATATAAACAAAATAAAAGTTGATACAGGGAGAAGACACTGATGTGTACAAGACATATGTTGCAGGCTCCTACTCACCAGATTGTAAAAGAATCAGCATAGGCCTGTCAGGAAATAATCATATTATCCTACATTTACTTGACAAAGAGGTCACGTAAAAAAAAGTTTATTTACTCACCTCTTGGCGAATATTGTAAATACCGTTTTTGGTAACAAGCTACCTCTTTACAGCACTCAATAATGCAGCAGAGAGGGCAGACCTCAAAAAAAAAAATCATTTGAGGATTACGTCAACTTCTTACATCCACATCTGTCCCCATGAACACTACGGGGACAGCAACGGCATTCTCCTTTCTTCATAATAAACCTCAAATAACAATACCAATTATAATGATTAATCTTACAGTTAGCTTGAGTCCAACCAAAAGTTTCCAGCACAAGCAACAGTTAACAGAACTTAGAGACATAATACAGACTAATATACCATGGATAGAAATCCCTGAGTAGTTGTGCATCATTAGTGGTCAATTAAGTGCTACAAATTATCACCAATGCAATGCATGGCCAAAGACTCCAGCTGGTGACCTTGAGCAATAACTCCCAAATCACTGTGTGACCCTAACCTTTAATATCTTAAGTGTAAACATTAGAAGATGGGGTTAGAGAAGTTTCCTAGAAATTGGAATTTACCAATTTAAAGGATTTGAAGCATCTTATTTCAAGTCTGGGTCAGGCACCTCATAAGAAACGGTTCTATGATAATTTGAGCCCCTTAGCAAGACCTAGCCATGAGGCAATAATGTCACCCTTTAGTCTGACTGCTTTAACAAAATAAGATGCCATTTAGACCCTGAGCTTTTTTTAAAATGTTATTACAGGGACATTTTGCTGTACTGTGTTTTTTTTAACGTAACTAAATTCAAAAGAAAGGCATGTCTAGAAAAAAGGTCACTGAGTCACACAGGTGGAAAACGAACAGTCACGACACAATTTGTGAGGCCAATGACAACGGTGTAAAAACTACAAGTGTAGAAACTTGTACCTGACCATACAGTAGCTGCATTAGGTCAGGGCACCGAGTTTTCGCAGACCAGCTATCACACAGACATGCACAGAGCAAGCTGCTCCGACCGTCAACACCGGCCGGACAGTGGTCACTTGTTCGGTCACTGGACCAGACCAGAACGGCTACGAGGCCAACACGAGAGATAGCTGCGTTAGCGACTTAGCATAGATCGCTAACAACAAGCAACAACAACAACAAACTGCATATTAATATACAGGATGCGAGTGGACAACAGTAGACATACACAGGTGTACTTCGGTGTCAGTCGTTTCTCTTGCTCTTTCACCCTCCGAGAAAACATGTCTTGCTCTCTGGGCGAGGCGGAAGCTGAAAAAGTCACATCACAGATGCCTTCCTTAAGTTCTCCTCGCTCAGCCCCGAGAACAAAACAGCCTGAGTTTGTATTCAGTCCGTGAGCCTCACAGACTAAAATAGAAACACTTCTTTTTTACTGGGGTCGCTAAAGCTCCGCGAGTACGTGACATCGGTAACAGCCAATAGATATGAGGGAGAGGAGGGAAATTACATTTTATTGGTGGACCAAATGAACTATTACCGCCACCCCACAGAAAGGGTTTAAAGACACAGTAACAAAAAAGTTAAATAACTAAAACAAACTTCACTCACTGTATTAATTTATATCTGTGTTTTTCTAAATTACATAATTTTAAAACAACTCGTCTGCATTTGTAATATTATATTTACAATAACGGTACCACAAAAACGTATTTCATAACTTCACATCAAAAGCACATAGCAAAAAGGGAAAGGCATATTATAGATACATTCTGTGTGCCCCATGCAAAACATCATATGTATGGACTAAATTAAATGCATTTCGTTGAATTATTTGTTATTAATTCCAAGACACCATGCATGCCTAGATCTGCATGATGGATTGCATTTTAACAGCTCTTGCTCACCACTATAAAGCAATATGGTGACAAAATAGTTCAAATAATAATTAACAGGACAATGAATGAAAAAGTCCAGATCACCACCGACATTTAACTTTCATTGAACTTAACCTCCATATGTAGTGGAAAAAGTCTGCCAAGTCTGTCTTGTACCTTTAACCAAAAAGGATATTCAGTTAAACACAGGGCCTAAATTTAGGATGTAAAAGTCTATTAATATGGTTATTTTTTTTGTTATCAGTTTTCCCTCAGTAAATGCATAGTTTTCCATCAGTAAAGGCAAAGTGTGAAATGTAAACATGTTGTTAACAGGAAAAAACTTGAGCATCATGTCCCTATTTACTTATTCAAATGTGGTGGATCAAGTAGCTTCTGTTTGCAAGATTGTCCGAGCCAAACAAACCAGTCCACTTTGTTTCCTACATCAATCACTTAGAATGAAATTCAAATCTAGGCCACTGCTTTAGCGTTTCAATTTCCTGATCCACCTACTGTCAACAATCAAATTCAAGCAACACACACACATGCATTCATGGTGCTTAAAACTTTGATGGATTGGAATTGAATACTGCATCAGTTCATTAGGCACATAGCAGATATACAATACCAGGTACTGAGTTTTACTAAGAGTTGTAAGTAACTTTGGAATTACAGAGTAACCAGTCACAACATTAACTGTGCTCAAATATTTGACCTGAAGTTTTATATGTCCCATGCACCATCCGGTTGAACGTACACCTAAGGTCACAACTAAATATAAAATGTTATTTTTACAATGCTTTTCCCCACAGGTAGACCCTATCAGGACCCTTTAAATTTCTCTTCAACATGTCAACCACAAAATTGAGAAGAAAGAAAATGTACGAATACACAACAATTAATTTCAAGTTTAGTCGTTTGTGTTTTCTCTATACGCTCAGTAAAAATACCTATAAATGTGTATGGATTATTTTGCGTTTCTGCATTTTGCAATTTACCCAATTAAAATTGCCAAATGCTGAATAGCATGGGTGACAGTCACAATACATTCACCAAGAAGCGCTAACAGTTACACAAACATGCAAAACGCTTTGATTGGAAGCTTTAGTGAAGCACATTTCCAAGCAAAGCAAAAGTTCACAGAAACTATATGACTTTCACGTGTTTAAAAAGTTCACACAAAGATTAAAACTGTTAAATAAAGAAATAAGAAGTGTTACGCACAAGTGGAAACAACACACACATGTACATAAAAGAGTGCACAATCTAACATTTACAACATTTACGAATTCAAAATCAAGAAAAGCACTGCATAATGACGGCAAATTAACAGTTTCACACGTACAAGAAATACTCACAGATTATGGATTAATCAAAACTTTACATTTTACTAAATCCATAACTGTGAACTTTGACAAAAAACAAAAGGTGCAAGGTGATTGAGCAGTTTTCAAAGACCTTACCTCCCATTCCTTGACATTAAGGTCAGTGACGGGCTCATCCTTTTCTTTCTCTGAAACCTCATTCTTCTTCACCACCATAAACCCAGGCTCCTGTCCCATTCCCCTGATCCCCTCACCGTACATGTCTGGACTCCACTGCATGAAGAAGACGTACAGGTGGTCTGACCTGCAGGCACAGATACCAGGACAAATGTGGGACAATAGGTTTCTTTATTATAAGCTACAGGTAGCACTAAAAAGCCTAAATGATAATTTATGATATTATACCTAACATTTGTAAACAAGACAACGTGTTTAGCAACATGAGTCATTACACGGTGAAGGAAGGCTTTAGAATATTTACACGTGGCCAGACAAACAGTTTTATTTGCCGACCACTTACAGTAAGGCACAGTGCATAAGGCTGTAAACACATGACATTCATACATTACCGCCTTATTAAGTTGTTATGGTGAATGCATTACGCAACAGCTGTCCATGTCTTCCTTTAAAAGTACTCTAGTATTTATCTTGGACTTGCATTCTAAGGCAAAACCATCTTTATATTCTGTTTTAGTTTAATTTTATTCTTATCAACACCACAGGTCTTGGATTATGAAGGAGGATTTATATTTGATAAGGTAACTTGAGGTTTATTTCAAGGTTTTCTGGGTACCACCAAATGTCTTTCCTCCTTATCCCCATAGAAACTTTGTGCTGTAAATCTCAACAGTTTTTCTTCTTTTTCCTCTTCTTTTCTTCAACAACTTTTCCTCAAGGAAGCTCTAAGGAGGGCATGAGTGTTAGGAGACAGGTTAATCCCTTCAGTTTTCTCCTGCTGACTTCTTTATATAAGTAACCCTTGTTATTGCTGCAGGCCAGCTCCTCAGCAGGAGTGTAGGAGAACCCCTTCCTGACATCATCATTTCAGAATTTTTCTTTCTTTCTATTTTCTCTAATTAAAAAGATTTCAAACCTATTTTTGTGCATGATAAATGACACAGCCTTTTGCCATGGAAAGTTAACTGCCTCCAGTTAGGTTGTCTGTTTTCACTCAGTTTATTTCAACTTGAAGTGAAATGATCTGCTAAAAGATCTACTTTACTACCTTAAGATTACTACAATTCATAAAAAAACATTTAGGGATAGCTGATGACATTTAAACTATTCATTTTATTAATACATTTATTCATAAATTTATGAATGCAACTGATCCCTATCTCACAACCAAAAGCATACATGAAGTAGGAAAATGTAGCTGCCTTAAAAAAGGGGTGAATATACAAAAATACCCATGAGCTTAAGGGAATTGACCGTATTTGCAATTTATCAGGAAAATTCTTTATTTAATTTATTAGCTGACAGTTCAAACAGCTAATGATAATGATGTGACTGAAGACACACAGGGACACGGCAGTCAGTTAAATCTAAGCTTCACATCTTAACCTCCTCAATTTTTTAAAATTTTCTAAATACTCGAACAGCTTCATACAGGAAAAGAGGAAGCTTCTCTGTTCTGTTAAGACTTTACGTGATGTGAAAGTGGAGTGTAATGATGAGGCTGCAAACAAACAAACCAACCAACCAACAGATAAGAAAGTCCTGAGTCACACATGGCCACTGCTGGTAAACATGTCAGAGCTGTGACAGACTTGTCGATGCTCAGCTGCACTAAGGGTCATCGATGTGCATGTGTTCATTCAACTGCCTCTGCTTCGTCCTTTCTTCACTGCTTGGATGTTTAAAGACACATTATGTGGGTCACCTCCCAACTAGGTCGTGCAATGTTGCGAGAAGAGGAACCGCTGTATGTTGTCTGACTGCATTATTGGCATTCCTTTCTAACACAATGCTAAAGAAAATATGCAAATTAAGTTTTTGTAATACATTTTTGGTTCCACAATGCTAAAGAAAATATGCAAATTATTATTAATAATATTTAATATATAATTAATATATATAAATTATTAATAATATTAATTTTGTAATACATTTTTGGTTGTCTTTGGTTAATAAAAAAAACCCAAGAACTCCAATCATGACCTATTTAGTTTTATAAATTACCACCAGACAAATTAAAAGTGCATCAAAACAAAGAATGAGATGATAAGTTAAGCCTGTTGAAATTGAAAAATGTAGTTGGTCGACATTAATGATCATAGAAAAAAGATGATGCAACTGGCTAAAATAATAATAATAAAAAAATCATTTTAATTTCAAAATGGATGTAGTGTTTAAACCAGGCTGTGATATCACTAAGAAATGTGATTTCTTAGTGAAATTGTGAATGTTTAAGGAAGTGTTGTTTTTGTTTTTGTTAACAAAAAGCAAAAACATGACTTGGAAGAGATAAACCAACAGCTCTGGCATTTCCATGATATACAAAACAACTGGGTCTTCAGAGAAAACATCCACATGCATGTCTGGGCCTGATAACAATTGGACAGAGCTTTCAACAATCTAAAACATGTAGAACCCTATAGATATAAATAAAGCTATACATTTTGACTGAACTTTGACGCATGCATTTTGTTATGTAAATTATTTCCTTTATAATGAAGTTGTGCTTTAAAATTAGTTACACTGTAGTTATTTCTAATACTACAATACACAATACTAATGCTGTATTTTGAGTACAACAGTCCATATTCAAATAAGAGTGTTTCAAGTAGAAATACTTGATCACACTCACAGAAAGTTAAACTTGGACAATAATTTTGGCGAGGATTACAGATTTAATTATGAACTAATCTGATTCTTCCCTGGGCAACCTACATGAATAGCAGCCCTCATTATATTAACTCTGTTTACCAGGTGGGAAAATGCTGTTGCTGGGCAACATGCAAGAAAATAAACAACAGGGTATTAGGAAGTGAGACATCTGAAGTTCACAGTGGATAATGAAATACAGCAGCTTACAGTGTCATCATTGCTGGAGCATGCTGCATAGACAGTATTTGTGATGTCAGCACTGAATTAAAAATTACACAACTGTTTGTCAGATTCTTACGTGATTAGTGACAGAGTATGGATCGTTTGTGTTACTGCTGCTGGAAAAACTCCACACACGTGCATTTAAACGTCAGGCCAGATCACCTGCTGTGCAGTAAGACTCATGGTGATGTGACTAAACAACAACGATTCCACTATTTTTATTTTTTACACCGTTGACAGATGAAGCCATTAGTGTAGTATTAATTAAAATGTACTCTCTAGGTGAACATGGGTGGAAACAGATGAAATGTGTCTCCTGACAGTGAGAAAGAGTCCTAATGCAATTATGATAAGAGCTGACTAGGCAACTGTACATCACACACTACGTGATGCAGAGTGATAAAACACACATTTCACTTCCCTTTCAGTTCGGACAGAAACAAAATGAAGCTCAGAGCAGGTCACAGAAAGCTCCAGAGACAAGAGTTACTGCACACAGTGTGGTATATTGGACTATTCTACTACAGGGACTGTGTGCGCGCGAGTGCACATTTCCCTTCAGAATAAATTGTTATAAATAATTTCATTGTGTAGGAAGCACAGGGAGAGGGCAGTGGTCACCGTGGAAGTCAGATCTGACAATCTGATCATAATGTACAATGGATTCATAAAAATTAACAATTTTAACGATTCAACAATTTGATGAACGATTCCTTTATTGCCATTACATGCCGCAGTTTGTGATAGGTTTGTTTATTCACTGTTTGACTTGAGATAAATTTAGATGTATATGCTATCAAACAAAATGGCTAATTAACCTGAATAAAATTATGTCGATTGCAAAACAGCAAGAAATACAGGCGAAAAAAAATGGTTCTACTGTGATAAATCCATGGAAGAGAATTTGTATAATCAAAACAAACATCCTGAATGTTGACTTTCTGCTATTAAAAAGGCCATTTTTTCCAAAAATAAAATTCATTATGGTCAAAATAATCTCATTTAATAAACTAGTTACGTTTAAAAAAAATACTGCTGAATAGGAATCTGAAAAACTACATAGTGCATGAATTTACTTGAACAAGAGCTTTAAAGACACTACATAAAACCCACAGGATATACACATGCATGTATAGAACACTGAAGTTGGTTATAGCTTGTTTGGAGCTAACTTACCTGTTGTAGCCAGTCAACTGGAACACACTGTATTATGTATATTATCTTTTTTTTTTGGGTTAATGGAAGGATTGAACAGAGCCACTGACCTTTCCTTGGGCACAGCAAACCAGTACTCGTGCTTTTTGCCCTGCTGGGCATACTGCTGCATGGAGGCGCTGGCATTGGAAACAAATGTTTTCTTCATAGGCTTTCCCACCCTCAGGCAGAGGAACTTGTGGTTGTGGTGTTTCCTTTTCTCTGTGGATATAGTACCGGCTGATGGGAAAAAACAATGAGAAAGACAGACAAAATAAGTGGATCTGTGGCAGTAGAGTAGAGAAAGACAGACAAAATAAGTGGATCTTATTTAATAAGCAGTAGAGAGGTAGGGTAGTGTTAGAAGTCACATCTGAATAAAAAACAAAAAACAAGCCCCTTCTGTGTTATGTCTAATGATACACCGGTTTTAGACAAGTTGAAACAAGAACCATCAGTCTAATTTTTAAGAAAACGGTTTATTATGTCCAAAGAGATAAACTTCAGTTATATTGCTGGAGGTGTACAGACTCACAAATAAAACGGGGCTTGGCATTATACTAGCCACTTAATACTGTATTGTTACTAAAAAAAAACTGTGTAATTCCTACAATAACAATGAATCATGATTAATTCACAGCTACCATGTGATTAATCTACTTTTTAAAAAGCAAATTAATCACAATTTAAAAATACCACTGACAAGAAACACTGCACAACAACTCACAGTCGCAACCATGTCTCATGTCTGTGGTTTCTTATCACAGCTCACTGCCTCAGGGGGCTGAATGGCATCATTTGTGTCAGTGACTTTACACTGGTACATGTTGTCTTCTGGTCTCCCAGTTAGGAGACAAGTATACGGTAACTGTCAATAATGACAGTCAAAACAATATTATCGTCTTCAGAGAAGGCTCACAGACTCAAATTTGATTTTCTCTCTGTTTCAGTCTGGTTTTGAACTTGTGACTGTTTCACATTGAAGCAGGCTAGATGTGAAGAGAACAGAGAGCGGCTCTTGCGTCTGCAGTCATGTTCTATATTGGCAGTAATTTTCAAGCAGAAAATGGTAAATTCTTCTGTGTCTGCTACCGACTTTGAACATGGTTGGTTGGAAATAGGCAGAGACAGAGGAGCGGGGACTTTTTGATGTGAATAATGTGCTAGAAGCAACAGTTTTCAAATATAGACGATAAAACAATCTTTCCCAGTGTGGAGAAATTTACTGTGTGCACTGATGTGAGGTTTTGCTCGCAGCTACGCCAATAGTCAAATTTTTTTCAAGCACATGCCAAGTCCAATTTAGAGCTTTTCCTGGATATTTAAACTGTAGTAAATTACTTATGGTGACCAATATATTTTAAGCAATAAGGAGGAGAGCATGGGATAGAGTGAGATGGAGGCAGATTATCTGCTGTGGCGGTGAAGGCCAAAAGAAGAAGATGAAGTGATTTTTTCATTGTAACATTCTACATTTCTTAAAACATTTTTGGTGACTAAACAACAAAGAACTACAGAAGTAATCCTTCAGGTCCGACAGCTCCTGTTGGATGGACAAGCTGTTTGGCAATGATATGATGTAGAAACAATCGCTCGTTTGAATCCGACTTTCAGCAGTTGTCAGATTAAATGTCCAGCAATTCCTTTTTTCTATAATCAACAGAGGAGACATTAAAAATCATTTGGGACTTTCTACATTTTAGAGGTTGTCAAATAGCTACAGAAATCAAAGCATTCGAATGTTGGTTTAGATGATTCTTTGATGTGAGATTTAGACCTCATAATCTTTCTCCGCTGGGCATGGATTCAGTCTGTGGCATTTTTGGGTGTTTGATAGAGTTTAGCTTATCACCTGGAGGAAAGGTTTCAATCATCAGAGCCACAGATCAAAGAGCTACATAGAGACACATAAAGCTGTGGCTCCACCAGGCAGATAAAAGAGAGGCTGCCATTTCCTCTCGTCTTTACATTTCAATTACACGTAACAAAGAGGAGGAAAACGGAAAAGGTTATAGAGAATATTATGGGACTGGTGTGGTTCTGAAGTAACTTTCTTGTGTATTACAACAGAGTTGTAACTTTACAACCTGTAAAAGCTGTGTTAGGTTTTTTTTTGTGTTAAAGAAGAGTATTTACCTTCCCCAGAGTTCTCTGTGTTGTCCTTTTGTGACTCCTCTACATTTTCCTCCTTGCTCTGTTGCATAGTGTCCGTTTTGAAGACATCTGTCCCCTCGTTGTCATCTCCCTGTGAACTGGCTGTGATGGTGGTGGTGGTGTTCCCTGTGGCACCAGGGTTGGCTGAGCTTTGGGAGCTCGGGCGAGAGGAGCTGCCGCTGCTGGGACCCTGGACCTGGCTAGTGCTGCTGCTGGTGGTAGTGGTTATAGTGGGTGTGCTTGGTGGCTTCTCTACACTGTGCTGATAGGACCCCATCGGGGACTGGCTATTATTTTCTGTGGCAGTGTCAGGTGGATTGTCCTCTGCTTTCACCACGGAAGAATCCTGTGGCTGGCTGACTGAGCCACGAGTGCCGCCTGCGGCCTGGGTGTCTGGCTGGGTGTCAGCGGCTTCCACTTGGGTGACCGTTTGCACAGACTCCGTGGAGGCGCCGGAGGACTTGTCTAGGCGGAGGTCCTCATTAGAGGCCTGTCCTTCTTCTCGGATGGGAGACAGCTCAGATTCAGTGAAGACATCTTCAGAGATGGAGCCCTCTGTGCTACGAGGGGCTGTGCTGCCGCTGTCATTGGCTCCTGGTTCCCTCAGGCGATGTTCTGGATCCTTCTGCTGGGAAGGATGTCTCTCAGATGGCAACGGCTCCAGGTCACTGCAACCAGAAAAAATAGTTTATATATGTATCAATTACTTTTACAATATATGAACATACTATATACCAGAGAGAGAGAGAGAGAGAGAGAGAGAGAGAGAGAAAGAGAGAGAGAGAGAAAGAGATATTAAGATGATAGATTACAAACATCTGTGTATGACATAAAAACAGTCATTTGTGGCATAAAAACTGCTTTAAGGGCAACTTTCCAGTCAGCTACATTCAGCTCTAGGTCATCAGTAGTACCAGCAGAACACAGCCTGGGCTACATAATGATCCAACATATTTGTTCTTACTTTAATTTGTCTCCAGCATCATTAAAACAATCACAGTCACAGCCATAACAACAACTCAGACAAAGCTGTGGGAGGAAAAACAAATGACTGCTTCATACTAGATTAAAAGGTGAGTGCTGGGCAGAGAAAACACATTTTAATGAATTCCATTGTAATTGCTGCCTCTTTCCTGTTGTGTCACAATTGGGGACAGAATTAATATGTGCACTGGACGCTAATTCCATGGGATTACAGGTAGAGGTGTAGTCGATAATTAGACTTATAGCAGCAATGTTGCTATATTGGTTTTGTTAAATGAGAAAAAGGTTATAGGAGTAAATCAAAATTAGATGGTGAGAGTGTTTTCACTATAAGAACTACCACATGCACAGCACCACTGTGCATTTCCACAATTCAGAATTTATGAATTTGAGTTGTGAATCATGAATGTGACTTCTTGACACAAAAAGAACCAAAATCATTAAGATATAATTATTGTATTATAATTTATAATCCTACCTAGCTTGCAAAAACATAAATATTGTGTCCATCTTGTAAATCACAGGTGCTTATACAAATTTAAAAAAAATCGGACATTAAACCCAGAATTTTAACCTCTAGAATTGGAGAATTATGAGCTAGACAAACAATGTCAAAAATACATTTTACACTTCTCTCCATATAGTGTTTGTTATTTTCCCACATACTCAGGGACGGTCTCTCTGATCCTGGGATCAGTGATCTCCTTGTAAATGGCCGCAGACTGCACTTCCTCCAGAGGACACATGATGCCATATTCCTCGCAGCCATGGGCCTGGACCAGAGGGTCCATCCTGTGAGGGTCAAACATGATGTTGTTGGGAGTCACCAGCAACACCCCACTCACTGCACCCTGACAACAAAACAAGAATGTGAGGGATGTGTTAAAAAACTCACAGACATGTCTATATTTATTTTAGAAATAGAACAAACAGGGAAAATGTCAGCTCAGCATCCTTATCTATCTCAGAGGATAATAAAAAGCACCTCTGTCACATTAACAGTTGGAGGTCAAATCCATTTGTGACCACAAATGTCCTAAATCAAGTAGAACTTATTGACTGGCAGCTCTGACCACTTCAGTGCTTTCATTTGGTACCTGGGAGTGAATCAGCAGCAACTCAATACCACACATCTTACTGTGAGTGTGTTTATATGTGTGTGTGTGTGTGTGTTTATTTTTCTTTTGATTGCATTTTGACATTTTGGTTCAAAACCAACAAATTAAAGACATTTCTGAAGGTCATCATGATTTTCAATGAGTGATTAAAATGTCATTTTTGGGAGAGTTGAAAGTAAAGTTTCTTTTGTGTTAGTCAGTGCTAAATTGTGTAAAGTTGTTTTAGTTGGGTAGGATATTTAGGTAAATATGTTTTTTATTTCAGCTGTTTCAATTTTTGGTGCTTATCAATGAAGGCACTGAGCTGTAAATACATATATTTTTGATGTTCTCAGAGTTTTGTGAATTAGAGTTAGATCAGAACTTATACAGTTCAAAAGAAATCAATAGCTTAGTTTCCACAAATAAATTATGACAACTTTTTCTCAACACACTTTATTGTTTGTTAATACAATTCATTAAAAAGGGATTAAGGAACTGTATCTCACCTTTCCATCAGTGATGTACTTGCAGTTAATCTTAAGGAATTTCTCCGTGAGAGCTTCTTCCTCCTCGGAAGTGGATGACACCACCCTGGATTGACGAAGGTTGGAAAAAACTGGAGGATGAACACCTTCTGGTTTTGCAGGGCCATCAGAATCCTGAAGGCAGAAAAAAGGATATTTCATCATTTCACTTATTTTACACAACTGTAATGGAAATAAGTCACACTACAGTCTATATCTATCGGTAAATATAAATCATAAATCTTGGGCCATGTTACATTTAATTTGGTTTTGAACAATAATTATCTATGCACATACATTCTGTGTCAATCTGTGAGCACACTGCAGACTAAAACAAGCACTGATTAGCAGACATAGCTCTGTTCACTTGGTGATACATGCTCTAACTAATTTGTGTCTCACTTCATCAAACTAATGTGAGCGTGGCTGTAAATGTATTATCTATATAAACACATATTTTCTGCACAGTGGGACAATCGGGTTAAAAGGAAGCCAACGATGAGCCAAATGAAACAGCTCCTGAGTTGCTACGCTTCATTGTAGTAATTATGTGGGGGGCATAAAAACAACAGTCGAACAAGATTGAGCCTTTAACTACTGTGGCTTCTTCCTGCTCAACTCTGCTGAGTGTTATTTCATTACTGACTGTGTCCTGTAAGGGAGATTAAATAATCTTCTCAGTGAAAAGGTCAGGCTGGTGCACAGTTTGAAAAACCAGTGCCACAAATGAATGGATTTTTTAAGGACAAATGAATACTGTTTAAAAAAGGTTAGTACTAATTTCTTTGTAAAACCAAATTATTACAGATTTTGTGCATTCTGTTTACCGACATAAAGTTTTTGAAAAAATGTATCTGGCAGGATTTTCCTGCTTGGTGTCCTTACTCGCACCTACATAAATTAAGAATTAAAAGAATTACCTTTAACCATAACCTGTGTCATTCTTTAAAGCACCAGCAGTACTGAATCCTGTGGCCATTTTTAATTTTTTATTTATTTTTTTTTTTTACAAAGGATCGCCAGCCCTTTTTTTGGAGTTTGAGGACTAAATGCACACAAAATTGTGGCATGAGATATGTATTTGTGATGTGTTACACAACTATTTTACCTTAATTATGGGAAATGCTTTATACACAGAACTACATACAATAAAATGTTTTAGAAAGACAGATGAAGAGGGAGAGAGAGAGAGAGAGAGAGAGAGAGGGAGAGAGAAGGGGAGAGAGTGAGGGGAAAAAATAACAGTCTCCTCTAATTTGTTATGGTTATCAATGCTCAGGACCCAAAACTTGCAGAAATAATTAAAAACATTGACAATGCTTTTTCAGACCCAATGCTGATTGAAAAATGCAAATATCCTAATTGTTTTCAATTCGCTTCACAGATGCATCCTTGCAAAGCCAAAAAAAAAAGAAAAAAAAAAAAAGAATCAAGATCCATTTTGATACATGAATGATAGCTCAGTTTTGACGCTGCCTAATTCTTCCTTTTCACTGTGATAACTGCAGTACGGCACAGATGGTGTGTGCTGAGCTGGAAACATGAGGTGTGGTGGGTTTGGTGTGTCATCAAGTGGCCTGTCGCCAGGTGATGTCCGCGCTGTGGGAGAGGCTGATTCGGGTCTGTCTTCGTAAATCTACACAGAGACAACACTATCACTGAGGGTAACACTTAGTGGGAAAGGAGTCTGACTGATTTGACATTGGTCAGTAAAATGAAGTATTGGAGAGGAGACGAGGTAAATGGAGGACAGACAAAGAGAGACGAAAGACCCAGGGGACAAGTGAAGTAGTGAAGAGCATCAACATCACTGATGCAAACAGAAGCCCAAGTCTGGAACAGCCGTCTGCCATCCCCATGACACCCACTCCAACACCACCCTCCCACCCAGACACCTGCAGTCAGCTGATGCTGAGGGGGGGGGCCAA
>NC_024319.1:12577275-12617322 GCF_000523025.1 Cynoglossus semilaevis | reverse complement strand
ACCTTTAAAAACCAAAAAAAAAAAGAAAAAAAAAAAAAGAATCAAGATCCATTTTGATACATGAATGATAGCTCAGTTTTGACGCTGCCTAATTCTTCCTTTTCACTGTGATAACTGCAGTACGGCACAGATGGTGTGTGCTGAGCTGGAAACATGAGGTGTGGTGGGTTTGGTGTGTCATCAAGTGGCCTGTCGCCAGGTGATGTCCGCGCTGTGGGAGAGGCTGATTCGGGTCTGTCTTCGTAAATCTACACAGAGACAACACTATCACTGAGGGTAACACTTAGTGGGAAAGGAGTCTGACTGATTTGACATTGGTCAGTAAAATGAAGTATTGGAGAGGAGACGAGGTAAATGGAGGACAGACAAAGAGAGACGAAAGACCCAGGGGACAAGTGAAGTAGTGAAGAGCATCAACATCACTGATGCAAACAGAAGCCCAAGTCTGGAACAGCCGTCTGCCATCCCCATGACACCCACTCCAACACCACCCTCCACCCCGGTCTTTCATTGCATTCAACTAACAGCCTGCAGCTACTGACCTACACCGACACAAGCAACCCAGACACCTGCAGTCAGCTGATGCTGAGGGGGGTGGCCAATGTGTTATTGTCCAAACAGACAACTCTGAGAAGGAGGAGAAAGAGACCTAAAATGTTAACCTCATTGTAGAACAGAGTAAGAAGAAATGAGCAAAAACAAATGAAAACTTCAGAGTGATAAAGAAGGAGATTTTCTGTTTTTGCTGAGTTGAACATCAGAAGCAACTGGAGATGAGGACAGTGTATAGGACCTGTACAGTGTTGTCATCCACTTTAAGTTAACACATCAACTTCTGTACACGACTGCAATTCTTAACAGCACTTCCCAGTGACTCACTCAGGTTGGCCTTTCTGCTCTGAGGTTAAGTATGAGACGAAGAGCAGAAACCTCCTCCCACCAAGTAAAGGAGGTCCTACAGGGTATGTTTTCACGGGAATTTATGGCTAGAATAGGCATAATAGCCCCAGAATATTTAAATGCACTATAGAAGCAGTAATAACTGCCACATAACCAACTGAAAGTAATCAGAAAATCAGATTATAAATTCATTTTAAATGTCCTTGGTAATAGATTTCAACATATAACCATTAACTCATAACATTAACAAATTCTTATTCAACCAACTAGTGTAAACAAAGCTATTGCTTATTGTGGGTCTCAGTAAATGACATTACAACATGCCAAATCAGCATGATTGGGTTTGCCGATTCAGCACAGCTGGGAACTGGTACCACACACCTGGGTTGAAATCAAAGACTTGAGGTGTCAAAACATGTCCACCCTCTTAGAAATGCGCAGAAAAACAACAGCTAACATTTCCTGTCATTAAAACTGACACATTTGATACAAGGGTGTTATGTTTGATAACAGCCATCGCTCATCCCACACCGTCCACATCAGACAGAGGTGTGAAGGCAGACACACGTCAATCAGATCCTGCTCACAAGTCGAAACAAGGTGTCACGTAATGGGATTCTTTAAGGATTATATAGAATCTTCATCCAAAAAACACAAATGCACAGACCATATATAACGTTAAACTAACACTTGTACAAATGTATTGAACCAAACTGTTGTTGTTAAAATGGCAGATGTCATTTGAGACATGACAATCTGTCCTGTTTTTTTAAAACTGCTCCTGTCTAGAATCTGCTGCTGTTCTACAATGAACAGATCACTAAAAAGATTTGCAGTTTTGAAGTACAGAACAGCAGAGGGCTGCTTGATATCAACAACAACATGCTGAAACAAATATAACTGAAAATGAGCACAAATTTTGCCTCGGAGGGATCTTAAATTGTGAAATTTAGGCAGTAAAGAATTGAAAAATAATTATTTGCAGGGAAAGCTTATAATTCACCCAAAGGATACCCAAAACTTTTTAAAACTCAAAAACAGAAAATTAAGTATAATTACAGCTAGCCTGGGAGTGCAACATATGCTTACACTAATCACTAAAAATACTGGGGCCAAAGAAACTGGATTGTTGATAAGAAGGACAGGAAAACTGTCTAAGAGCAAAGTCATTTATTAGCTAGTGTCTAATTAAATTTACATTTAAAAATACAGCTGTCTCCTAAGCTGCACCTTTTCATGTATTTTATGTGATGTTTCGTTGACCTCATGTACTGTATATAAAACCACTGTTTGTCCTGCAGTGTTGCTTTGAAAAAGCTGTGAAAAAAAAATGCTGAAAAGGCCTGTGTCTGTATTTACAAGTCAGTCACTGACCTTTCACTCTCCAAAGAAAAACAAATGGAAACCTGTGAAGAAGTGTTGCGAACCAGTCATTCAGTGAAAGAAAAACACTCTATTTGAGCCCAAACAAGGTTAGCCCCAACTCGTCGAGAGTCCCTAAATGAGAGATTCCATCCAGAGTGTTAGAAACTAGATCTTGGGAAAGTGTGAAAGTACAACATCAAAGAGTGAGCACGATAGAGCATGGTGGCAGCGTGGTGGAATTACTAGTGCACTCAAATCCAAAGATGAAAGCGCTGCTGTGCGGTGGGGGAGTGATGATCCACGGCGGGGGGAGGGAGAGGCAGGACAACTGAGTATTGCAATGGCTTGTTCAGGGAGGAGAAGTGCTGAGGTGTAGAGAGAAGAGTGAGAACTGCTGGGGGGTAGGAAACAAGGCTCAGTGCAGCCACAATGTGCGGACTGCCCCTGAGGATTCTGGGAGGACAGCATCACAGCAATCCAATGTATAGACAAAGCAGCTGCTGGCAGTAAGAGATAGGTGTAACATTTGACAAAAATCAATTTGTCTTTAGCCTTTTAATGTGTTTCTATTCATTTCTACGTTAAATGGAAGAGAATTGTTGAGAGCAATTTAGGCTGTAAAGAAGTGTCCAGGATACAGTGATAGCACAGTACAGTAGAGACAAAGAACTATTTGATCTCTAAAAAGAACATCATCAAGCTTCAGTATAGAATATGAGTGCATTTAAAGAGAAAGCTTACAGCTGTTATTCAGCTTTGACCTTGACACTGACATATGAAGAAAGCAAATCGATTCACAGCACCACCTTGTGGCTATAATCAGCCAGTGCCACTGAGTCTATAAGATTTCAAATATGGCAAAATAATAAAGCAGAACTATCACAGTCACTGAGACAATGTTTTTTTTAAAAAACAAAAACAAAAAGGTGAGACCTGAAATTTCAGAGTGAGGATTTTAGCACATGGATGATGATTATTTGTGATATTTGTGATCATTTGTTTAGCAGTCAATGCATTTACAGTCAAAGGCTTTTTGCCTGGAAGTTCAACTTTTTCCCCCTGACAATACCAGCTCACCAGCAGCCTAAAACAAGAGTACGGACACTTCAGAGCAGTGTTTTTTCCCCCTAACATCCATGATAAAGACACTCGGCATCATCAGTCAAGGATTACACCCTCTGTAAAAGCTATAATTACATTTTAATAATGCTGTTTACCAGCTGAGTTTCTAAACAAAAATTCAAGTGTGAAGCTAAAGACATGCACGTGACCTTTCAATGCTAAACCTGAAGGTTGCTATCAGAGAAGCCCTTCACTTAAGAGTCTGTATGTCATAATAATATTGTTGAGTATGGATTATTTTTGAGCAGTATAAGTAGACCTTGAGTAATTCAGACAAATAGTTCTTACCCTTATGAATCAACATCTAGTATTTGAGGAGATCTACAGGTACTGTTCTACACGAGTATTACGGTCATAGTTGAGTTTTTATGTGTTTAGGCATCTGAAACCAAATATTGTCTCCTTTACTTGTGCATGATGAGATTCATTGAGGGGCAATTTTCATTCTGTCAAAAAGACAGCTGTTTACAGCTTTTCAGTAAAACTATCAGTTCAAATATGCAAGTTAAAATTATACTAGTGTTTGTCTCAATTCCTTTCCAAAAACCCATATTCAATGAGGATATAGCAGTGAAGTATTTATGGGAAGCACATTTATGTCTGTTTTCAAATGGTTGATAGCAGGTGATATTTTTTTGACAGTGGTCCAAATGGTGACCGCACCATGTCCTACCACACGGGCCAATTTGGCCACTAAAACCTACTACTAGTGACATCACATATAGTATTATCAGAAATGACCGGTCTCTGCCACATTATCAACCAAAGATGGTTCAACCACAGTGGGCCGAGTGACACTCTGGAACAGCTGTGGCCATTATCAACCCTTCAAAAATAAACCCTGATCATTCTAGAGGAGCAGTAATTATAACTACTATGTATTTTCTATGGTTTATTATGTTATATGATTTCTTAATGTCTCCACAAGGTTTCAATTAAAACACACAAGACACAACTTGGATTTCAGTTTTTGTGCAAAATTAATTATGGAGGTATTGGTTAGTTAAAAGGCTTTAATTATTTTTGAGTCCATTTTAATGACCTGATATTTTTAAACATCAGGTGCTATGGGAGAATTTAATCTTTTGGAATCCAAACTGAAGTCCCTGAAAGCAGCTTTTCGATAAAGCAATCATCACATTGAAAACTGTAGTAGCTCTTTGCCGGTTGCATTGCTATTGCTTTTCACCTCCCAGAGCCATTTATTTTGGATAATATCCTCATGGAGACGAGTGTGCGCAGCACCAAAATAGGCCCATAATTAAAAGATGCTGGGGATTCTGGAGAAGGAATAAAAATAAAGAGGAGCAGGGAGAGTTATTAAAGTCTTTCCTGTGGTTTAAAAATCAAACCAGCACCTGCAAGCTGCTCTCTTTTTTATTCTGATATCTTGTAACACAAAGAGAAGAAAGAGTTGGGGTAACACACACAGACACACACACACACACACACACAGCGCCTCCACAAACACATCTAGAGTTGACACATCGGCTGAGGTAATGTTCCCTTTCCCTTTCTGCCTTCCAAGCTCACTTCCTCCTGCCTGATAATTGCTGCCTGGCTGCTTGTTTTAGAGAGAAAGCATCTCTGTTCATTAGTTGCTCTAAATATTACACATCAGCATCACTTTTAAAGGCCTAATTTCCCTGCAGTCACAGATACTTCCAGTTTAAAGCCACAAATGTGGCCCTGCTCACAAACAGGCAGTTAGAGAACATAGCCCTTCATTCTGGATAATGGCTTTTGGTGGGAGGCTGTCTAAACTCATGTCCAGCAGCCGTGAGAGTGATGGTGACAAAGAGACAGCAGAATCCATTTTCTCGCTAAGGTGGCAAAACAATTTGTCCGTTTCCATGGAGACATTTTTCTTAAGAGACCACTGCCGTGCCTAATGATGGGCTCGTTCAGGTGCTGGAGACTCAGCACCTGAGGGATGCTTGTGCTGAGAGTGATGAGGAGGACAGAATTTGTACAGTTTGAAGGTGTTGCAGACACATGTGACATATAGCAAAACAAGTGGTTTTACATTAGTGACGCGGCAGGTTCTTCAGTGTATAATTTTAGTATTATAACAGATAGTTATGAAATATTTCCCACAACTACATAGTCACAGTTTCTTTCTTCAGTCCCACAACTTTTAAAATAAGGTGTTTGGTGACTGGAAAGAGATACTGAAAACTTCAAATGGAAATGAAAAACTAGCAAACATGCAGACCAGCCAGTAATGAGCCATGGCTGGTGATGCTGAAATCCTGCTGAGAAAACATTAGAAATAGATACAGTAATGCACTCCGATCTTACAGATTATAGTCAAGTTTAAAGATAGTTAGAAGTAAAATAAAAAAACATGTGAATGTGAATTTACTATATAAAAGTATTTATATACCAATATGATTTGTGTCATCCTGTACAGGAGAAGGTGTTTTTCTATTGGGTAATTTTATGGCTGAAAACACATATGCAGTACTTTGGTACATCTTTTTTCGTTTTTCACTACGTAATCAAGGACATTTTTTGTATGATGTTTTAATATTCTTCCCACTGTGTTACTATAACTAATCATACATTTGACAGTCTTTAATAAATACAGTCCATATGAGCATCTTCTGTCCTATCCTGTCCTGTCCTGAGGAGACACAGGTTGGGATTTATTACTACCTCTTCTTTCCTTTTCTGTCCTTGAGTCAGCGTCACACCACATTAAACCATGGATGTAAATTTTTAAGACTACAAAGTTGTAAAACCCTACATTAGTAAATGAAGTATAAATCATGAACGGTGTACATGGAGTGCATTAAAATAAAGTGGTGACAGACTATGTTACTGTTGAGCTGGTTGTCTGCGAGTGTGTTTCTCTGTATGTGAGCCACTCTATCTTGATCAGAGTCCAACGATTATATTTATATTAAACTAAAGCAAATTGGTTGTCGGAGGACAATTCAATATCAGCCACCTCACTGACAGGGAGCTTCCACAAATTATATCATTTAAATAAAGATGCTGGTATTGACATAATGGTGAATCTTTAGCATGTGGGCATCTACTGTGAATGGAGCATTTAGAATT
Source organism: Cynoglossus semilaevis (assembly GCF_000523025.1). Lineage (NCBI taxonomy): Eukaryota > Metazoa > Chordata > Actinopteri > Pleuronectiformes > Cynoglossidae > Cynoglossus > Cynoglossus semilaevis. Next base: position 12,610,869 of record NC_024319.1, on the reverse strand, counting down.
TTCCAAAATTGTTTCTGCACAAACACATTTTTGTTTGTCTGAGGCTGTTTACTAAAAATAAAAATCATAAGCTGTGTTTTAACCACAAGGTGCTGCATCCCTCATTAGCACCAGTACCCATTTCTAGAGACTCCAGTCATTCGTGCTTACAATAGCTGCCTACTATTGCACAGCTACTAAAATCCAGTGAGGATAATGCAAAATGAAAACACCATCAACCCATGAATCATCCCTAAATCTTTCTTACTCAAATACAGTAGTACATTTCTAGGGTACACGAATTACTCTCACTTATACAGACAACAGCCACAGAACTAGCACTGGTAGCCATGTTTTCCCAGCAGGACTTTCTTACCTTACTTATCAAAGTGATCTCAAAGGTCCTGTGTCACTTTAACAGCATATATTTGTATTAGATAGTAGAGAGTAGAGATGAAGGCGACTGGATAATGTCAAGTTTCATAGCAACAACACAGCACTTGCAGCAGGTGAGTGTACTTTGGGATTTACTGAGTCAATTATATTGTGCGTCAGAGTTGTGGTCAACATACCGTCACTTTCTCTAAATCAGCTTCTGAGGAGGTGGGAGACAGAGGGCTGATGGGACTGAGGGAAGGGGAGCTTCCAACACTGGAGACGTACTCAGGATCAGGAACGTACAGAACCTGCAAACACAGTTCAGTTTGTATTTACACAGGCGCTGCCACAGTGTAAACACACACACGCACAAACACCACATGGGCACACACACCGGAGGACATAAAGAGAATCTTTGTCAAACACACAAACGCAGTCAGACCATGTGTTTAACAAAGACAAATAACATGACACCACAGGGTCAAAAAGACCGAAGGAAAGTCACAAACATCATGGTAAAGTCAACAAGTAAGCATGAGCAATGATGAGCACAGGTTATCTGAGTGTTTGATCAAGTGTAAATACAGACAGTGGTGGTTTTCAATCAATGAAACCTTATCCATGTTTCACCAGAACCATTCAGTTGTGACCCATTTTTCTATTAGGCACTGGATTTCATAGGTCTTTGTGTTCATTTAATCTAGTTGTAAATTAGAAATCTGTTGTCAACAAATTCCTGTCATCCTACAGTAGTCAATCAAATACAGCTAATAGAGAACACATCCATATACCCAAAACCGATCACATACCAAGTGATCATACGTGTTGCAAAAGTACTTTTGAGGTACAAAGCTAACTCAAAGGTTTTTTTTCATAACATCTTCACAATCAAAACATCCTTGCAGATACTCTGCAACATGAATTGGTTCCTTAAGAGGCAAGTTTGTTTAATCAGTTCTAGTGGATAATAGGGCAACACCAGTTTTGCAGTTCTCAAGTTTAGAAGCCATAGCTGAACTTAAACACTGCTCACTTAAAATCACACTCAAAACTGGAAACTCTGAGAGCATAACATAGGAAAACTTGGTCAAGGTAGTGTTATAGGTTTTTTTTTAACTATAATTTTGTTTGAAGAAAATGTTTTTATGTTTAGGATTTTGGTCTCAATTGCGTTTATATTAACACAAAAGATTAGTAAATTAATATTTTCTAGTTACTTTCAATTCCAATAATCAATTATTTATCACATGTCTTTGATGATGGGTTGGTGTGTCAGCGATTAGTTCCTCAGTTATGTAATGCTGGGTTAGAGTTGGGGGATTCACTAGCTATTAAAAGGATGTTTGTTCCAGGAGGGAGAAGAAGAGTTCTTTCTGTTGTCCTTCTAAGAGGATGTGTATGACTGTGTTAGGTAAGGGGCAGCTATGGTTCTGCTGATGAACCAACTCTGATGTTGATGAACAAACTCTGCTCATCCCTGTCCTGCTCATTAATCATTAGGTTTTATCTTGTCTAACCTCAGAGTGTAGTCTGCAGATCGCTGAGCTATTTCCTCCTGTTTCCACTCTTAATGCTAAATTCAGCTGACCATATCCTGACTCCAGCTTCTTATTCATTCAAAAACATCAGAGTGCTATCGATCTCAACCTCTGAGTCTGAGAATGAGTAAAAACTCTATTTGCAGAAAACTTTCTACACCTGCTGTAGCTGTAGTCTGGAAATCAAGGAAAACATCTGTTTAGGGGCTCTGGGGTCTTGGGTACGCCAAATTCTATTATTAAAATTCATAAAACAGTTGGGAAAGAGGCAAAGTAATTTAAAAACTCAGTCTAGATTAGGTTTAACTAAAGGAGCATGTTGACTAAATACTCTTTTTTTTAACTTTTCACTTTAACTCGATAAGGCCAAAGCCACTGTTAAATATGCATGACCTCCAAGCCCTTGGTGAGTGTTGGATTAGAAACTGACCATGCTACTATGATGTACATGGGCACATGTTGTCAGGGCTTCTTAAGTAAACTGTTTTCACATGAAACAGTGCATGACAAATAACTGTATTATGCAAATGCAGCTCTTGTATTTGCATAGTAATAAAACTGCCCCGGGTTCTTCATTTCCAAACAGAGTCCAAGTGTTCAGTGAATCCTCTTGATGCTACAATCAATATTTATTTTCTTAGATAGTTATTTTTGCATGGGTGATGTGAAGTACAATGTGAACATTGTACTTCACATCACACCTAACCTAAAATCTAACCATTTCTAAATGTATTTATGTTTAAAGAAACAGTCATATTCAGAGAAAAGAGTAGTACATAAAGCTTCAGGTACATCACCTAATTAGACTTTTGTTTTTGCATTTTTTTCTGCACAGGTTGTTGTAATATGACGATGATGATGATGCACAAAAATGACTGTTTTTGTCGAAGGACATGGGACAAGGTCCAGACATGACGGTTCAGTCATTGCTCTCTACGCCCGACTGTTTGGACACAGCTCAATCCAACATTGATGCTAAGAGCCGTGTTGTTCATGAGTAAAAGATGCCAGCTGGTTGGCAGAATGAGGCTTGGCCCAAATCATCTGGATTTAATACTGATGCCAGGAAATACAGTGACAAAATATTATTTTGGGAGTTTGGAATTTTCTGCTGTACCAGAAAAACAGATTTCAACTGAGGATCTGAGGCTGAAATGGAAGTGAGTAATGGGAAGCAGGACAGGAGCCAGGAAAGTTGGCAGTGTCTCCGTTGGGTTAGGATGGGGATCTTCTGACACATTGTTGGAAATACAGCCTTTAAAGGAGAATACATGCATCGCATATGTACAAAGTCAGCCTGGGCACAAACGATACAAGTATCAAACAAGGACTGTTTTTTTTTGTGGGGCGCACATTATTTAACAAGCCTTTTTCAACTGACATTACCATAATGAATTAGTCTATTTTCATATAGCATCCGGTTACCCCTATTTATAAGTTAACTGTTAGCTGTCTTTCTGGCTAATGTTTAGGCATTTTTATTTACTTTTATAAATGTGAATGCTATATTTAGCTTATAACAATTTATTTTGTTAGAGACTCTTTAAGCAATTGCCGTTAACATTTCGATAATCCTTATAATAAGATATTTTTAAAGGATTATACTACTATATTATTCTACTATATATTTCAGACAATTTCTTATCCTTAGTCTATTTTTGTTTCGATAAAACTGTAGCTGAGGCTACAGTGTTTTGTATAAATCTTTCAGAAACTTTATAGTTGGGGTATAAATATGCTACTAGGCAAATCCATTTGTTATGCTCTAAATAAAACTGTGAAAAGGCGGTGCATCAGACTGACACTTAATTATAGTCTTAAGTATCACAGGAAGAGCAGTTTACCCTCCGGGTGTTTTTAGCTGATCAAATCTGGCCCTGTTAAAAAAAGTTGGGCTCGCCCTGACATGTGTTATTATACCTTTTAGAAACAAAGTGGAGCTTTCTGTAACAAAATTGGTTTCTAATGGAACAAGTGACGCTGTAATTAGCAGGCAATTAATAGGCTGCACAGATGGGGGGAGTGAGTCAGCACACACACAAACAGAATGAGAGTGAGCATAAAAGCATTACAATTAAAAACAGAACCAACTGGTTGTTACTGATGTGAGGAAGTCAAACCAGTGACAGTGACTGATGAGTGCAAGTTGGCAGTGAGCGTGTCTGTGTAGATGTGATAATGTGGTAGGACAGGGCAAGGACCTGAACCACGAGTGAAGGAGTTCGTACCTGACCGGGCACCACTGCTCTGGAGAACAGCTTGTTCAGCTGAACCAGCTCGTTGGGTGTGGTGTCGAACTTCAGGGCAATGCTGTTCAGTGTGTCCCGTGATTCCACCTAGAGTACAAAGGAAAGGACATAGAAATCACAAGTGTGCTATAGTTCAGCTTTGGACTGGATATAAGACCAGAGAAAAAGTAAATAGGAAATAACACATGAAAAATGCCTGGATCAACTGTTATTTTATGTCTGTTTAATAGGAAATATTGTTATTGATGTATTTAGTGTTGTCCGGGCACAGTTTTACATATGATTATACTATAATCATATACTATACTGTTAAATGTCCATTACTTTGTTTGTTTTTCATTACCGTTCGTTTTTAAACTTTTTAAAATTTATCTAGACAACTTTTTGGGTCAGATATTGTAGTTTAGATTCAGTCTTGAAAATTAGAACATGCTTCAACATAAATTTGCTTTGTGTTAAAAGTGGTTTTCCTACCACTTATAAAAATAATTTAGGCAAATAATCCTCGAGACGAGAAAGATCGACTTTAATTAACACCTGCAGCAACAGCCTTTAAATGCTGGTGTTGATTATGCTATATTACAAACCAAGTCCTTTCATTTACATCCTCCAAAGCTTAAACACATCGAAAGATGCAAAAATCACTTCATGTTCTTGTGTGCAGTGTTGCTGCCACTGTGTCTGCACCGTGTCCTCAGGTGCAGCTCTCTGCAGTGAGACACAGGTGCTTCTGCCTGTCTCCACCAGTTACAGGTTATACAACAGAGATGTGCTCCATGTGTCTCAACCAGTTAAGCGTCTAACCTGCATGGCGGGAGTTTCCATAAACCAAAATGTGCTGACAACCTTGTGAGGAAGAGTGTATGTGCAGTAAGACTTAATGGAAATGGAAAGAAAAAGGTTCTCAAAGGACAGAACCCCTGAGAACCTGAGAAGTCGAGTCGACGCTGAGCTGTGCATAATTAGGACAGGATAATAGCACTGTGTGTTTGTGCAGCAGTCATGGGACAAGCCGACCTTCCCTTCTATCTCTTTCTCCCTCTCTCCCTTCCTCCCTCCCTCTCTACGCATGTGCTCTCCTCTCTGAAGTCCAAACATGATGGATTATTTCCAGCAAAATATTCTTGCAGCAGATTTGCAGATAGGAAGATGAAAAAGAGGAACCAGGACTAACTCGGTGGCCAGCTGTCTGAGATGACACGACATGGTGTGACACATGGTGTGTGTGAATGTTAAACAAGCCCATACACTGATTATGGACTGTTTCAGCATGGAAACATAAACAAATCACTTCTAACTGCACCTCTAATGTTAGGGACAGTACCATCACCTCTGTTCTTTCTCCATTGTAGGGACACTGGCTGAAAGAATTGCCGCAAAGTTCAATTTACAGAGACATTTGTGGAAAATAACATTTCTAACATTGTTTCTACAGAATAATTTGGATAACTCATAGGAGCTGCTTTTCTTAACATACAGTACTTTGAACTTGTTTGAACACTAGTTCTAGGTAAAAGATTTCTAGGAAAGGAACAAGAGTTCTGAACAAAGGTTGGGATCCAGTGGGAAACACAAACGGTGCCTGATTTCAGAGAACACACAGTACCATAGAGGACCATTCGTACGATTTCTCACTTCAAGAATTAACCAAATAAAACTCAGTGAATTGCACACATATTTGAATTGTGACTTTGCCTGTTAACCCTAAACTTAGGTTTGACAAGACGGTACTTCCGATGTTATGGATGAGACGTCTTCCTAGTACAGACACTTTTCCTTGTGCAGTTACTCATGTATGACAATGAAAATCCTAAAAAGGGTAAATATTCACATTCACTAAAAGCCCTGCAGAAAGACCTGGGGCATGTTGGCGATGTAGTGCACTTGGATTTGATTCAAATACATGTGTTGGAAATTCAGCATAAAATTTGCCTGTACCTCACTGTAGTCACAGTATTTGATAACAATACCAGCTATTTTTATTTGGCCTAACATCTAACTGGATCCAGGCAAAGAACTAGTACACTAACAAGAAGATTCCACCTACACCAAGAGTGTCTAAAGGACAGAGTTTTAAAACAATGTCAAATGAAAAAAATATCAGCAGAATAAGAGTAAGATTGGTTTCTATGCTCTGTTTTTAAATCTGCATATCATTTTTGAGGTATTTTGGATCACTTTGGGTAATGTGTGGAGCTACTGTTTTGTTTTGGGCTGCACTAGTTTGCAATATTTGTTTTAATACAAGCATTTAGGTTTTTTATAAAGACAGAACTCCAGTACCACTGTTCCTCCACCATACAGCTTGTCATTTAATCAGTTCTGCAGCTCTCAGCCATACAAATAGTGAAATTATTTGCAAATCTTTTGCATAAAATGCAAAATCAGTTTTAAAGTTGTTGTAGAAGTATGTCAACTTGACTTTTTTTTTTTTTTGCTTGAAAAGTTCTGGATCCTCTACTAACAACTGCGTGGTTGCTGCTATATTTTCAGGTTATATCTAACGTTACTGAGTTTAGCTTTAGCTGTGCATATGCTCTTATTTCCACAAACAAAATATATATTTGACAGATATATGGATGCAAAAAAAAAGAAGAAGAAAAACTAAATGTTTGTGTCACCAGTTCAATATCTAATAGAATTATTTATACTTTAAATCTCTCCCATATCTCTACTATGAATGTAACTAGTGGTCAGACAAACGTTTATGCAGGGCTTCTTTTCAGCTATTGAGATAATGAACAAACAACAAATCAGATCATTTTTGTTTTCAAATGTGTAAAAAATGAAACATCAAATCCTCGGATTACTGTTTAATTGTAAAAATCTATTTTTAGCTGCTCCACAGATGTGTCTCCTTGAAGGGTTAAAGGCCAGATACACGATAACAGCAGTTTGTTAAACAGATTTGATCGTCCAGATTGATTAAATGTTAACTCAATCATCTTGTCCAGGAAAATCAAATTAGAAAGCAACCTTCATATTTCAAAATGCTATTTGATACCTTGAGAATCCCGCTGTCTTATTATCACAGCAGATTTATTCACTCAATCAAAGTTTTCATCATATAAAAAAAAAGTTGCACAGCAACCAGAGAATGAACAGATGGTAAATTGAGGTGTCCAGGTGAAATCCGACCAAAACTTTCTGCAGAAAAGAAAATAAAATAGCTTCCAGAGACAATTAGGAGGAAAAACAGATGAGATATGACAAAAAAAAAACAAAAAACAATGTGTCCTATGAAAGACATGCTATCTACGTAGGTGACTAAAGTACATATGCTTGTGTTTTTATCGCTGTAGTGTTGCTGCAAAGGGATTTATCAAACCTGTGCCAATGGCCTGTTTACAAATTATTAGTTAATTACTATTTAGTCTGAGGCAAGTTTATAAACTTAACTCTTGGTTGAAAATGTGTTAAACCTGACTATTAGGTTGACACATTTATGTCACCTTAGTATCAGGTCTATACTTGAAAGTCTTTTGATTTACCAATAATGCAAAAATTAAATTATATTTACAATAATAACAATAACAATGTATAACACAGAACATTAAGGTGAATGTATGTCCCTCATCACGTCTCTGTATGGTGTACTACAAAGTTCAAAACTGCAATTTCAGAATCAAGAGTTTAATTCTGTTTACTATTGTTAAGAAGATAAAGAGTTAATAATCACCTATGACTTTCACAGTGTCAGAGCCTTTCATCTGGTCGGGTTCAGCACAGAGCATCGATTCTCCTGTGGTGCTATTTGCTACCATCTCATCCGTGACCTATTTATTTTTAGCTTTACAGCTCCTCCGTTGCTCAGCACAAAGCCAACCTACATGATCCCCAAGTTTACACAAGATTTATGGCTGCTGAGCCAGTCCTGTGTTGTTTTTACTCTGTAAACCTGGAATATAGGGGTAGAATATCCAGTGTATGTTGACATCAGCGTTGCTATAGCCATTTTGTAACTGATTTTATAAGCACACAATGCAGGCATTACACAGCAGAACATCAAACTTAACAGTCACAGGTAAAATGACTCCACGGCCTGATTGATTGTACTGTAAAAGGATACATCCCTAATTTGATTTAAGTAGCAGAGGACAGGGGACATGCAAATGTGACCCACTGAAAAAGACCTGTTATTGACACATTGACAGTAGCACGAGGAAGGGAACGGTACAGAGAGAGTAATCCCAATCAGTATCATAGCCACTAATGACAGGTGAACCCTATCTTATTATCCAGAAATCAATATTTCCCATTATTCATTCAGAAATGGGGATGAATAATTAACCTTCTTCCTCTTAAGGTCTGTCCTTTCAAGGAGAAGGGTGTAAGGCAGCTGTGGTAGCCATCTTGAAAATGACAGAATACAAAATCTTAGTACCTCCGGGTTAAGATTGTGAAAAAGATATACAGTAGGAAATCATTAAGAGGTCAATGGTTGATACATGTGGACCCTTTTGTCCACTGAAGCAAACTCGATGTAAAAACATAAAGAGAGGAGAAAATAAAAAAAGCACTGAGCAGAAGCATAATCAACATAATGATTTGCCATCTAAACATCAAACTGGAAATAAACCTCCAGTGTTGGGTTTAATCACCCATAAGACCATATCTGTGCAACTATCACTTCTAATTTCATAACCAAGGATGAAATCCAGCTTTAGTATGACAGTTGCTATGGTGACTTTGTGGTTACTACCCTAATATCACGTATATTGTCATAACTATGTCCTTGTTGGTCACTGTGCAGGCCTAAATATAGAATAGCACAGGGACAAAAAGCAGATTAATCTGTGCTTTTGGAGAGGGAAAAAATGCATCTCTAACTTTAACGCTCTAGCTTTAATATATATAGAAGATGCATGAATGACAAGGAAATGCAGTTCTGATAAAACTGTTTATATGACAGTTCACATTCATTTAAAAAGAAAAATATGTAAAAAGGAATGGGTTTGGGGAGAAAAGGTTAAGAAAAGAAAAACAAACATTATTGATAGTGAATTGGAAATTGTAAAAAAAACAAAAAAAACAAAAAAAAAAACAGAGAAGGAACCTGAACAGGTGCAACTGAATAAGATGCTAGCCATTTCATGAAGCTTATGCATGTTTGAGATGTGGTTTGGCTCCAACACTTTTGACACTGCCAAGGGTTTTCACTATCTTCCTCTTCTGTCGCTTTCTAACATCCACTCACTGCTGTGATCCCATCATTCAAAGCAGAAAAGGTAAGATCGCCTCTTCTTCTCTGGAGTGAATAATGCAATCAGAGCTCCTGTGACTGACTGTTGGTGTAGATAATATGCAATGGTGATCTTTTCCTCTTTTTCCTTATTTTTATTTGATAAATTTAACTTTTTTAAGAAAAGCTTTGTTTGAAATAAAATAAAGTGTCTCCTCTGTAAGAGCACATACCCTTTTTCACTCTCACTTTATGTCTGACTCAACTGGCATTGCTCTGATGTCCACAGCGTGTCCTCTAATCCCAGCCCAGATTCACTCAACCAGCAGAAATAACACTGACGGACCACAGCTCTGATTCTAACCTCAATCTTTTCTTTCTTCACATCTGGAGCAGTCAGGACAGATCCAGATCATACAGGAGAAAGTGTGGACAAGCACCAAGCACATGTACGAAAGACCGGATGACTTCAACATTACATTTAGCTTTAATAACAAAAAAAGAACAACCCAAAACCTTATGTGAATCAAACTAGGGCCTTTAAGAGGAGTGTATTGAGAGAAGGAGAGAATTGGTTTGTTTAAATACACAATTAATAAAAGCACATTTGTAACTGTGAAACAGAAAATCATTCTTTGTGGCATTTTGAAATAGTCACAGCTGTATTATTAAGTCTACTTAAAAGACAAAGGTACTTTGTTAGTTTGTCAGACACAGGACAACCTATATATAGCAATATATGTTTTATCATAATAAAGAGTAAATTTGAACCAACAGCAAAGCCTTTTCAAACTTGTACTGAAGTTTTAAAGATTTCCCATTGGCTTATTGGCCAAAATACTAAACTCTTCTACTCTATTGATGTTCAAACCAGCCCACAAAGAAGAATTCAGACGGCACTTCTCCTAAAAAGTGCTGTCTACTGACACTGCACTTAATGTTACAGGAGATTCGCTGTGCCAGGTCTGTTGAGAGCACTGCACCAGACTTAGTGTGGGTAGGAAAGTTCAGGCTGAAGAGCCACTAGATGACATGACTGCACAACAAAGAATCTATCAAAATGGAAATGTTAGCTTCAGAAATGCTTTTTTTTTTAATATTGAGATGAATGCTGACAATAAATGCTTAATCTTTTTAATCTCAGGAAATGTCTGCTTTCAACTCCCAACATCTAGGACCAATGCATATGACATAAAGTCACATGTGCAGATTGTAATTTAATAATACAACCATTTGATCATACCACTCACTACTAAAGGTTTCCGTGGTCAATTTTCCATTCAATTAATGTCTCCTTGTGTTGACTGTGTTGTGTTACTTTGTATGTGTGTTTCTGAACCAAACAAATGCAGATTGGGGTGATGTCATGTAGAGACTCTTGAGTAACAATAGCTGTGCTTCAGATTGTTGTTGTTCTTGTGGTAGGCTGTTGACCTGTTGAGGGCATCCTAGCCAATATCTGTTGCACCAGCTACTTAATCCTCCTCCAGGATTAACTGGAAGAAAATGGATCAAATAAAATTTAGGCCGATAAAGTTTGTGGGTGAGTGGGACATTTAATATGGGGCATGTTAAGAGCTAACAACGTCAAACCACACTTGAGTTAGTTTATAAACAAACAGAGAAACCAAACTGTTGAAGTGCTTCACTGCTTGTTTGCTATTACTGACTTTTAGTATAATGGTTCTCAATTATTTTCTGTCATGCCCCCCTTTTGCCCCCCATGGGGAGAGAAATACTGATCTAACACATGTTAGATCACAATAAATGTTTGAGCATATTAAAATTTAGGGAAACATTTAAGTCACCTTCTAGTGTCTTCTTTCATTTCTTGTTTATTTCTAAATTAACCTTTTTATACTAGCAGCTAACACAGCGCTGCATGTCTGTATTGAGGTTGCACTGGGTCTGGAGATAATTGTGTGTGGCCTGTATTCTCTCTCACTTTGGTTTGACTTTGCTTGGACGCCCTCTCATGCCACCTGTGAAGGAACAAAGCAGGCCAACCCACCCACTGCATGGCTTACCTCTTAACTTTGCCTCTTTCCGGGTCAGCTTTTACTATCAGTCCTTGTTCTTTCAAAAGTCTGAAAACATTTTTTTAATTAGATGCTAGTCAGCCAATGGATGGATTAGGTTGGGGAGACCAGGCTAGGAAGACGTTTAATTGCTGTTCTGGTTAATTCTCAAATCTATAGTATAAAGAAATGAAGGGAAGGAAGAGGACAACAGATTGGTTTGATAATTAAATATAAGGAGGGACTCTTATTTTTATCTTCAGGTTTCAGGCAATAAATATAAACTTATCAGATTGATAGAAAAACAAAGCAAACAGTGCCGTGGTCCTCTCCAGTCCAGAAGTTGAGTTTAAGATAAAGCTGCCTTTCAATCACTGTCTGTCAGGCATGTGTATTTGGGCAGCTTGGTTGTATTGCCTTATATGTTTTTGCTGGACTTCAGCCTTCTCACTATGTTGTGTTGCAGCATGTCAGGCTACAGGACACAGTTATTGGCAGCACTTAATCCACCCACTCCACTAACAGCCACCGGGAGGGTGGAAGGAATTAAACTGCTATGCTTTAATTAAGACATTCATCTTTTATCCATCGTATTTTAGGCTATTTGTTTTCATTTTTGACTTGCACGTCATTCCATTGGGCTCGCTCTCTGGAACTCTATTGTCCACGTCGGGGCTGGAACTATGTTTTGGCTCTGACAAACATTTCTATTGCAGCACCCCAGCAATGTAAACAAGGGGCTCTGTCAATCAGCAGGTCTTGAATGATTGACAGCATGGGCAGGCGGTTGATGTAAAGGTTGTGTCTGTGTTGCTGAGGTGTTAAATATGGGGGAAGGGAACCAATCACAGACAAACCCACAGTAGATTCTGGAGCTGACAGCCACTATAGCAGACTCTACAGCAAATCCACTGTCAAAATAAGGGGAAAATGACAGCAGGAGTTTGGAAAGAGAAGACGGAATGTCAATAAGAGCTCCTCACTCCCGCTCTCATTCGTGTCTCTCCTTCCTCCCTTTATTTACACTCTCTCTTTCTTCATCAGACAGGTAGGCAGACAGACATTTGGAGCTAAGCCACTGCCATCCCACTCCTCACTGTTGCCACGGAAAGAGAGAGGCAAGAAAAGGCAGTCAGACTGCAGCTGGATTTGAGGGTCATTTGAAGAACAGATCCAAGCAAAGCGGAGACAAGCTACACGCCCCCTCCCTCCCTTCCATACAACAGCTATATCAGTAGAAATGACAACGCAGTTGGAAGGTCATTCATGAGCACGGTAACCTCTATGGCGGAATGCTTGTCGATGCGCATCATGTAGAATGAGCAGGGAAAACAAATGTGTGTCCTGTCAGTGCTAATCCCTCTCTGTTTTCCTCTAGTCCAGCAGAAGGAACCACACGGAGCTGCTACAGTTCCTTTACATTAACATGCACATTGAAGCTAAGTGTTTTTACCGCTGCACAAGGAGTCTGTGGCAGAGCATTCATTGTTTCTATCATCTTTCTCCAAGCTCTATCTACCCCAGTGTACAGACACACACACACACACACCCAAATGTAAACAGCAGAGAATAAGGCAGACTAACTGAGTTTCACACATCACTAATGAGCTATCAGGCATGGTTGGACACAGTGCCTTCAAATAAACAAACAACTTATTCAGCTGAAATAATACTGGTGCTCATCAGCAACGGAACACACAGACGAACCAAAGCAGCAGGAGCAGGAGCAGCAGCAGCGGAGGGGATGGGAGCAGAAAAGCTTAAAACAACAACAACAACATCACAGCAGAAACAGCACAGTTGTTTGTGTGTTACTCACAGAATATTCAATGGTGCCTTTGGGTCTCTGGAACGACATGCGCCTCCCATCCTTCTTTTCGGGGGTCTTCTTCTGGCCGGTATCTGTAAGCAAGCGAGGCAAGGTACGCATTACATTCATGTTCCTTGCTCCCCAGCTTGTCACAAGCTGCCGTTTCCCAGCCTGGTGTGTAGACAGCTCATTCGTCAACAGTGAGCGCTCCAGCCAGCCAGCGATGTGAGCTGTGAGCTCCGGACCAATCTCTCCCTCTCTCACTTTCTCTCTCTCCCTCGTTCCTGCTTTGCTCTTATTCTCCTGCTCACTCTCTCTTGCTCTCCCTCCCTCCCTCTCTCTCGCTCACACACTTTCTCCTTTACACTGTCCTCTCTTGCTCTATCTGCCTCTTCCTTCGCTCCCTGCCTATGAAACGGTGCAGTGACAGTCTCTGAATGCTCTTCACCGTGCCTTTCTCCCCCTGCAGCCCCTGACGGCAGACCATTCTGACCTCCATCAGGGAAACAGTTCTGGATGGAAGATGCCAGAGGAGAGGAGTAGGAAGGAATAAGTCGGAAAGCAGGGTGTGCTAGGTAATAATTGAGGAAAGACAGAATGCAGTGGAGTGGAGACATAGAGAAGAAGAGGATGGCATAAAAATGATTCCAGTTGGGAGACCAGAAGCATATTCATGAATGGAGGACACTAAATAAAATATTGAAGCAAGCAGATAAAGGAAAAAAGAAAGGAACTGAAAGGAGACTCTTGGAATGAAGATCCAGGAAATGACTGACTTTGGTCTTTGACTTTAGCATGAGTACTGGGAGACAACCGGGAATTAAATTATGATGTTTATGCTTTTGCTAATGTAAAATAAAGATTGCATTCAATGCAAAAAACGTGAAAAAAACGTGAAATTAGACAGGGTAGATACAGTTGCAAAGAAAAAAAAGTATGTGAAAGCCTTGGATTTATTTCTGCATAAATTTGTTTCAAAATGTGTTCTGATCTGTGCAGACTGTTTGTCTATTGTTGTGACTCCTTTTCTGAAGTCTTTTTTAATGAATACTCCATCAGGTCACATATATTCAAGAGCAGTCCTTGCCCTAGTTTTTTGCAGAACTACCTCACAAAACAATAAAGTTAGTGTATCAACCTTTTTGGAAATAGAATTTATATGTTCGAAGTGTGCTGACCACGACTTGTTCACATACCTTTCACTTGAAAGCATTGTATAAAACAAAAAAATCCCCTCTATTATTGTCTTTCACAGCATGCACCTCAAATAGCTCAAACCATGAGTCATACACCAGAGTTGCTATTTATGGGGCTCATGAACAAATGCATGAAATGAGGGGGACTAGAAACCAGGGCTGCAGGTGTAAAATCAGCCTCGTACAGATGATAGCGTAGGTGGTGTATCTGAAAAATGCCTTTAAGAAAGCAAAATCAATAGTAGTAAAGTAGTACTAAGATTAATACTGTCACACACAATATCACACTAATCTCTGCGTAACTGACGTTAGAATATATATATTTTAAATATTTTATTTAAGGGATTAAATTTTTCTGGTAAACAATGAAATGAATGACTTCCCAGTTGTCATATTATGATTTATTACAGATTAACTCTTGTGTACTAAAACTCTACAACACTAAAATTTACACCATTTGCATCGTGATGTTTACAGTTCTCACAGACATGCAACAACAGAGATGTTAAGACAGGTCTGAGTTCACCATAAAACTTCAATGCTCCATACTGTAGTATCCAAAATACACTTTAGAAGGTTAGTCAAAACTATAGTAAGTAGTTTTATTTCACCAGCAAACTCTTGAATTAGTCCAGAGGTCTGTCTTTGGGCATGTTTAGAAACAATACGTCCATGTTATGAAATACAATCCACTGTGTGTATAACTACAGGTCATGAAAGTGGACCTGATTACATGTAACCTGAGTCTTCAATCTGTCAGCACAGGTGCCATTGACTTCATGTTAAGATGACAGAGATAATGGCCACATTTTTCTATAATTATAATCTGGTGTGTGTGTGTGTGTGTGCACAGCTCCTGACTACAGCAAGCTGTGCACAACTAGGGTTAACACAAGATTCACTGAATGACTGCGCATTTGAAATAATACAAACCAAGCAACTGAAACAAAAAAAGACTAGAGAAGAGACACAGAAAAACAGATATGCATTAGCAGCTGTCACGGTATGTGCTCGTAGTGAGCCAGTGATTGGTCTAAATTTAAAACCCTCGCTGTGGTTGGTGGCACAAGAAATGGCCATTTTATTCCTTGTACCCGACACACAGTGCAGCAAAGCGCCGGGGCATCTTTCATAAAAGAGACCATGATTTCATCACTCTACAGGAAACTATAGGAGCATCTGTTCTGACTAAAACGGAGAACACAACTTGTATTGTTCGTTTGATGCAAACAATCAGCAACAAGTGTAAAATGCTACAATTAATTAATATTAAACATTAAGATGTGCATGCTCAGCGACATAGGAGGTGTAAAGGATGCACCGCAAAGGTGTGGAGACAATGGGTCTGGGTCAGTGCCAGTGGAGATAAAACAAATTCACTTATCTCAGCCAAGCAGCACATTGAAGAAATTTCTGTGTGGTCACCTAAGGTTGCACTGTAAGTTATCTAATTTGTTGTTCAGCCAAGTAGAACAACAGTTACCACAGCAGAAGCAATTTTGCCATTTTTGTGTCTCAGAAAATATTATGCTCATTAATACACTGACTTCTAACAACACTAGGCTGAATGTATGACTCACTCGGAAGCTGAAAGATACTGCTTTGAGTCAGGAACAGCAGAGACTGCCCTCCCACCCCAGCAATCTGGTATGTAAACAGGAAGTGCTGCCAAACAATGGGACATGGGTTACACTTGCTTGACCTATTACATCTCTTGTTTTATTGTTGCATTGGTTAAAATACATCTAGTTGAAGAGTATGCATCTCAGTGTCGCACAGACAAATAATTGTGATTTGTGAAAAAAAAAACAACAACAATATTTTATTACATACTTTCCAAAGGAACACCTGGTAATCCCTTACAGCCCACTGCCCCCAGGAGCATCAACAACACTTAAAACATTTTTTTTTCTTCAAACAAGGATTTAATGGTTCCATTTTATGGCAGATTTAGATAAAGTAAATCTATACTTGCAAATACTTCATTTTGTAGCAGTGCAATCTGTTGATCATGAATCGCAGATGCTTAATATATTTTTGTTCCCTTTGGTGTTGTCCACAGCAATGACAAAACAAAATAAGGAAGGGAATAAAAGAGTCGAAAACCCTCTGACTAACATTCCCCCACGCGTCGACTGAATACACCAGCAGCCAATTTTCTTTTGCTCCCTTGTTTCCCCAGCCTGCCAGCTATATACTGTCCTTCTCAGGTGCTATTTTTAGAAAAACCCCTAAACAGAAGCGGAAGAAAAGAGCTCTGCACCACAGTCGCACTGAACAGGTGCTCTGCAGGACTATAGTTAGAGAGCCAGAAATTATGGTGCTAAAAATGCATGTGAGGAAGGACACATTACCGGAAATAACGGAACTACACAATAATAGACCTGCTCTGTGTAAAAGACTGTGTTTTATTAGGCATGAACTACGTTCAACTTAAATTACAACGTTATCATTAACTACATTCATACTAAATTATCAGTTAACTATTGATTATCTTATCCATGTCATTTATGAGTATTGTTGACTATAGTCTAGTTACTGCAATGATAACACCGATAATCATAATAATCAAATATATCTGTATTTGAATGCAGTGCAACAATGGACCTACTATCTTTGTCTATCCTCTCTTCCTTTTAAAGCTCAGGCAGTTGGCCAAAGTCTGCACTGGACTGCACTAGTTGAGGACAGTCAGCATGGCTTGTTGGCAGCAAATCAGTTTTGTGTGTGACAGGAAAAGACAATGACACAAGTATGTACAGGACCAGACTTGATATGGCCTCAGTCACAGTCATTCAAACATGTTTCATTTTCTTGAGGCCAGATCTTGAAGAAATTGGGAGGGGTGAATGATGAGCCACCCAACGTTAAACAGGTTTTGCCAACAGCCAATGAAAAACAGTGGACCACAAAATTTTTTACAAAGGTTTTAAAAGGTAAATGTCACATTAGCTGTGTTCAAAACACACTTCTACTGTAAATATCCTGCACACCTGTCAGAGATCATGCGAACTATGTTGGTTACATGAAGGAACTGTTTATGTTTGCACTCTGATTACCAATCGGGTGTGGCAGCCACCTGAGTCATGTTTAACTGGCAAACAACTTCCACATTGTTGTACATCAAGTTATGACTTCAAATATTTTTAAAATTCAATTTAACTTTTGTGGTCAAATGTCATTTATTTCTGCATTTCTAAAATGAAAAAAAAAAATCTACATTTAGTATGAGGTTTTTATATATTTCTGTACTATTTTTTCATACTATCGGCACAGAGAAAGGGACAAAGAAAACTCTCAACGTATATTTCCCAACAAATAGTGATTTTCTTATGTTCCATTGTGATATGCAAAAAAGAAACAAATGCAATTTAGCCTAGTATAAAACCAAGAAACAAAAACAGCCAGACTGCCACTCCTTTGTCAAATGTATGTGGTGCAGCTTTCCTCATTTGTGTACACAATCTCACCACACCCTAACACCTTGTGCTGTTTACCACTTCACGCATTTTCGTTGTAGCCAGGATCTAGGGGTCGGTCAAAGTTCCCATGGGAGGTTGACCATTTTTAAGTCACTATACAGATTAACTGCTGTGGTAACTACCATTAAAGGGATAAAACAAACTGGTTCCGGTTGCACCAAATTTTTCATGCAGACCTAAATGATAGCTGGGGATAAATATGCTATATTACTATTTGTTCAAAACACAACAAAGATTAATTCAGAGGTATTATCCCTGGCCTATTCTAGTTACATCGAGGGCAGCTGGACGTAGTAGGTTTCTTAAAGACGTGTCACTTCTCAGTTCTTCTTCAGTTCTGACTGACTATTGCGAAGTTCCTTAGACACTATTCTAAGGAGGGGCGGGATGTCAAGTCACAAGAAATCTACTTTGCCCTCGATGTAACTATTTTTGGATAAGATGACCTGGATGACTGAGAACCTACACAGACATATTCCTGGCCTACTAGACGTTCACCAAATAGCAGGTCCCTGAAGAGACCAAACACCAACAACAGTCGAAGGCTGTAATCACTGTACATTTTTAAGTGCAGGGAATAAACTGAATCCAGTCGAAAGCTGCAAATGGCAACTTTCTAATTGTGAAGTTTCTGTATGAAAACCACCGAAGAGGATCAAAGAAGCAGAAAGACTCCAACTGCTGTCTGTCCAGAAACAGCCTGTTATTGCTGCGTAACTTTTCTATAGTGCAAGCAGAGGCTGCAGTCTCTCCATTGTAATGAATATCCAGCACATGTGGTCTAGTGGAGCTGTCAACTTAAACACAGAGAACACAGTGTGACAGGCAACAGCCCTGTGCCAACACTCTCTCAGTACCACTCAGCTCTATATAACAGCAGCCTCTCTGGACCCGCCTCTGCCCCACTCAGCTTTTAGAGGAAAACTTTGCTGAACTGCAGTTTTGTGTGTGTGTGTGTGTTCATGTGGGTATGTCCTCACTAACAGGAGAGGCTCTTATATCTGCTCTGTCCTCATATTAACACCCTCTCATGTTCACACTCCAGCAAAGCTGACAAGAATGTAGTCAAAATCCTGCAGTCCAAATGCTGTAATGATGGATGGATGGGTGGATGTTATCAAACATTCTTCATCTGAATTAATATTCTGACAGCATATAAGTGAAGGTTTCCATAGTGACAAACCTGGTTCAGGCTGAAAGAAAAATAACAGTCACCAACCTGTCTGCATTATTCAGTGAAAGCTTGAGCCTGACCTAATCATGGAACTTAATGATATGTGAGGCATCCTGTGGGTGGACTGTCAAAGGAACAGGTAGACCCATGGTGCATTTATTTCCTATTGTACAAAGAGGACTTTAACAGAAAGAAAAATTCAGCTTACTATACTGCTTTTGGCCGCACAGTGGAGACTCAGAAAAGCAGAAGTAGTTCTGCTCAAGTATTGTTCTCTTATATGTAGATAATGTGGATTTACATATAATGTAAATTATGCAAAATTGCATGGTAAAATCTGCCACCTGGTTATGTGCTCTTCCATTAAAGGTTCCTGCTCTAAGGCAAGGACTACAAAGGTGTTATATCAGAGCTTACCTTAAATGTCTCAAATATGTAATTACCTCAGTAAATGCCAATTGCTAAAAGTAACAGCAAAACGTTTTAAAAGAATATAAAATAAATAGGCAAAGAAATGGCCATGCGCAACGGTAAGGCTCTCAAAATGTAACAAAAATTTAAAAAAAAAATTCTACATATATGTGAAATGTTTTATAGAAAAATCCAATGTTAGCTAAAACACTGGTTAAAACCAAGGATAAAAGTTTGCAATTATATAAATCACTAGTGTTTTTCATGACAGATGATTGTCAACTAGTATTAAAGATAAAATAAAGCAAAGATAACCAAAATTATGCCAAGTAATGAGCCCAAAATGGATCACAGAAACGCTGGTTGCCAGATGGGTGGTAAGATGGCTGGAAAATGTGTCTGGAAATAACACATTCTAAGAAACTCTAGTTTTATTGTGTATTAGTTTGTGCTTGGTGCAGTGACATGATCAATGCTCTGACTAAAGCTTTAGATAAATTGTGGTGATATACACAGTACTGTCTGCAGGAGCCTCACTAACAAGTTATCGTCGACATGACAGTAATGGAGGGCTGCAACTCAACTGAGGTGTAAAACAGAGAAATTAATGTCCAGCATCTATTCATTATTATCACCAAATCAACCACAAATAATGAGCTTGTTTGTGGAATGCATCATTCAAATGCTAATCTTAGATATATAAGCTATCCTGGTTTTGCAGTCCACCAGTGCAGTTTCATTGGTTGACGTCATTTTTTGGACCTTTTGGTTGCTCTGCATCGCAGCAGGAACACTAACCTCTCAGGTTGCAGCTCGGATCAATAGCTGGAGAAGTGATGAGCTCAGCTATTGGAAACACAAACTCGGCATTATCAGATCTTCTTATCGAGTGGAAAGCAAAGGGTTTTGTTCATGACTGAGACTGGTGCAACGCACGCCGAATGCGTTTACACAGAGCACGCAATTAGGGTCAAATTACATAAAGGGTTTTTGAGGTACTATTTATGTAGATTTTAGACAGAACGCAGTTTGTAAAAATAACTCATAGTTCCACAAACCTAAGAAAAATTGTGACTTCTTCATCAAGCTTAAAAAATTCAATATGAGACCTGTGGCATGGCATCATAAGATTTTTGTTCTGTAAATTTATAAATAAAAAAAAACTGTAACATGACTAACATAAAATTCTTCGTACAGTCCAGACAGATTCCATCCACCACAGCCTGACACCAACACAGACGGCTTAGTTTCCATACATCCAGACAAATGTGTTGAGATCAAGAGGGGGAAAAAAAAAGATGACAGTGTCTCCTTACAACTATCTGCATGACTAACAATCACACACACACGGGGGGGATTTGACAAGTTGATGAATCAACTCCCTCTTTAGCAATAAAACATAACTCATCCTACAGTTTTAGAGCCCAATGTTTATCCCCTCTATATCACCCGACTCGGGATTAGGAGGTAAAAAAAGAATAATGTCTCATTTGGGGACAAAGTTAAAATTTGTCTTCTGGCATCAAGGTCGTGGGTGTGATGGAGGAGCCCAGAGCTTCAAAACACTGGTCAAACTAAACAAGATTCATTTACAGATTCTCATAAAAAATAAAAAATAAAAAAAAAGCATTGACCTGAATTTGCAGATAAACGAAAAACAAGAGTAATGTCACCACTACGTATACCCAAAGACATGAGATGGGAAAAATATTTAATAAAACAAAACACTACACACTGTTCTACAATGACAGCCTTTTAAATCAAATTAAAGTTAAGCTTCTTCACTAAAGCTTTAAGAGCTCCACGCCCCCTGGGGGGCCTGCCTCCAATTTTGGAAACCACTCATTTTCTGGCTTTGCTTTGTGTTGTTGACAATAGTTGAATCAGTGAAGCAGCCAAACAGGCTTAACAAAAGAGATATGAATAATACATTGTGTTGTGATCATGTGGTTGAACCAAGAAGTGCAAATTTATATGCACCATTTTGCGCCTTCAGACACATTTGTTCCGGCCCTTACAGAGCAGCAGCAATAACATCTCCGCTGACGACCCCTGTGAACTCAACTTAAGATGTGCATTCTCCAGTGACACCACTGTAGCTCAGAGTTGCGTGAAATCACACAGAAGCCTGACAAAACAGATCTCCAAGAAATGGAAACTTCACAAGAGTTTGCATGAGGATTTCACCCACAAATAAACAATAACCATATTTGTGAAGGTTTTCCCCACTTACTGAAGAGAATTAAAATTCAATGAAGAAATCAAAACAATTATCTTTACTTTATGGGCTTAGTTATGCTGATGGAACTGACTCAGGCATCATCGCATGACTGGATATGGAGAATTGGTCATGTGAAATACACACAGTATATTTAAACTAAACAACAAACCATGTCTCACATTAACTTGGTAGAGCACAACATACATATAGTAAGTCTGCATTTCCACAATGTTGTCCACGTTTTTGCAAATCCTGTCATTTTAATGTTGAATCATGGCTGGTGTTCTAGAGGTAGAAATATGCTGAAGTTCTAGTTTGTTGTCTGAGGTATGTTGTTTTCTGTCCTTACAGTATGAACAATAGCAAACAGTGGAGGTGTGGTTTGCGTTTGGCTATCTGTGTTGAACTGAAAGTGTTACATAACTGTGCATCCTATTTCCTTCTTCTCCAAAGGCAGAGAATAACAATGCTATGGGTTTTACAATTAATCGAAATTCAATTACGATTCTGAGTTCGACTCCAATTGGTCACAAAAACAATGTAATGCACCTGGTATTATGGCATAGGTGTAAGCGTAAAGACGGCAGGTGGAGCTGTGAAGGAGAGGAGCAGCAGAATTTAGACATTAAAAGAGTAATAATATAGTAAGAATATATTTACCGTCAAGACATCACCAGCAACGTGATAAATAAGGTCATGTTCAAACACTGGGTGACTTACAACCAACTAATACAGAAAATGAACACTTCAGCATGGTCAGCATCACAGCCCTCTGGAAAAATAAATGAAAGAACAAAAGTAACACCAGCATTTACTGTTACTGTGAATTTTAACTGTTTGCACTGGGCTGTAATGGATTGGACCTTATTTTCTTGAATCAAATTAGTGGTTGGAGTTCATCAAATATAACTTGTCAAAGTGTAGAATTTATGTATTGGAAAATATGAAAATCGCTGCTAAAAGCACACAATAAATGCAGTGGTTTTCCAGAGTCAATGAGTAATTGTTTTAAATATTAATTATTTAAATATTGACCAATCTAATCATTATATATTTTTCCCATAATTGAGTGGCCCTACCGTAGTCTCTTTTGACGACCAAGGTATTAAGTTTGTACAAAATCAACACGGCTATTGCCATTTGAAGCCTCCAAATGATGGGTGCCATTTTTAAGTCAAAGCCCTTACAAACAACCACTTCTTCACATGACTGTTTATCAGCGTATTAGTCATTGCTCCACGTGTGGTACAGTCACCACCTCAACTACCAATTCTCATCCTTTTTGCCTTCACAAAGTTAGTAGCCCGGTGGTGGCAGCCTTGGCGTTCTATGAGCATGCATTTGATTATTTTTGTTCTAATTAGATACAGCCATTAACCTGCCTGGCACTTTTATTTGGAGCCTGAAGACTTTGGGCAGGGAGTGTCTATAAATTACAAACAAAATTAAGTAAAGGGAGCTCACTGACACGAACAAACAAGTGTGTTCACAGGACAGGCTTTTTACACTGACACTTGAAAGAATGTTGGCTGAAATGTAGTGTATATGAGTAAATTATGTGACATGTGTGGTTTTTGTGGTAGAACTGCACTACACTCTGAGCATTTACTTCAATCTAAGACACAGTAGAGATTGGGCCTCATAGTAAATGATGTGGGAGAGGCAAACAAAAAAGGAAAAGAAGGGGAAAATCACATTTTCATTAACACGGAGAGTCTGTGGTGTGAAAAGTCTCGAGGACATGCTTTGTCACTTACTGCCTGGATGGTCCCAGCATGCACTGCTTGCTGGTCTGAAATATTTGGAATAACTGAATGTGCGCAGACAGTCATGTCCTTGCACGGGGGGAGAGAAACATGGGGCTGGTTTTACTTGTTTGTGTTAAATCATTTGTAGAAATGAAAACTATTTTGTATTACTCTAAAGAGAAGACTTGATACAGATCTGTGCAGGAAGTGTCTGCTCCATATTTGTGCAACAGCCACTGTTGGGCAATACATTTGTGCCTTTCCTCAGCATGTGACTTTAACTGTGAAAGACAACCTGAAAATGGACACAAGTGTTGTAGTAAAGAGGACATTTGACAGACATATGGTTTCAAAAAGTGTTTCCTTTTTGTGCAAGTTTGACATTTCCTGTCCTGTCACTGACATTTTTAGTGTCAGTTGTTTCTAATGGCAGACTGACTGTTTAACTGAGAGTCAAAATAAAACAAACACAAAACACTGTCAGAAGAGGATGTTGCTGAGGCTGTTTGCAGCAAAAGGACAGACCTAACGGCTGATAAGCATAAAAGTAAAGAGTAAAGGTCAAGACCGCAATAAAACTATGTTTATAAACCCGTGGCTGTTGCTAGTTGCAGCAGAACGTCGTTGCAAGATTGTTAAATTTTATATTCGAAAACATTTGACAACCTAGACTATTAAAACAATGTAAAACAACACAAAACTGGACACGGCAACTTGAAAAAGAACGACGAGTGCGTAGAGTTACTGCAGATTACTTTACGTTGATGATTTTACATTCAGTGGGTAATTGAAAATACGTACGGTAGTGCAGTTTCTGTCTGCAAATAATTGCTTTCATTTCGCACATTGCAGTGTGAACAGTTGAGTGTCTTAAATTCTGCACAAGACCACCTCAGAGTCACAAGCGGTACAGTATCGTAATTTATCAGGCAGCGAATATATGCCATTTTAAGCACAGATCTGCAGGGATTTACTTAAGAATCCAGTGTTAAATCTCAGTGTTAAAGCCGAATTAATGAGAACCACATTTGGTGTATTTGGGGCACAATTTATTTGGTAACACCTACTAGGAAAGCCTAAGCAAACGCGTAAGAAGCGTTAAAGTGGTCTATTTCAACCGGAGTTTCGCTTTGTAGGCACACGTTAAAGAGAAGTTAGTCTCTAGAGTTTAATGGCCTGCGTATTGTCCACTGTTACACTAACCTGTTCTGAAGTTGCTGATCATACTGTCAAACTGCGGACCTGTGGTCTGGTGGTGGTAGTGGTGCCGGACCTGGTCCGTGTCCTCTCCTGAACCGGACCACAGCCTGTGGGAGATTGCGTCTCTGACCACTCTGGCGCTGCTGCCCGTGATAGAGAATATGTAGTCCATGTCTATCAACCCGCTAACTATGAGCTTTTAACACAGCGTCGGGAAGAACACGTACATTCCGCATTAACCGCTGAAAGATTGCAGTGCAGACGTGTCGGTGTGAATACACTCACAACGACACACACATTCCTCCAGACTGTTTCAAAACAAGTCAACGAGCACAAAACTTTTTTTTGCCCCTAGCGGAATGAGGCTGTGCCACGCAGTTACACTTCTGTCAACACACACCCCCTTCTGGACATGTTATGTTGTACAGACACAGATACAAAAACAGTACAACAGTACATACTTTTTTAAAAACGGCGTTTCTACAAATGATATCTATATTTAGAAAGACTTAAATGTTTATATAATAAACATAATAATAACATAATAATAATAATAACAATAGACACCAATGATAATAAACAAAAACATTAAATACTATTATAATAATAATTCCAGGAGGTGGCAGTAATGCACTCAAACTATGCTTGCTGCATTTAAAACATTAGAGGAAGAATTGAAAGTTTGGGGAGGAGTAGGGTCCATTCACTCACTGTTCTCAGTTGTAGTTTTATCATTTCAACCTTATAGGGTGTCAAGATTAATATATTTTTTGGCTCACATAGAGATAGATTTTATGATTTAGATTACATTCTTTACCTGTGAAGTTTGATCCTAACATTATCGAAGGTGCAATTATCGACTACCGGCTATTAAATGGGCACTAAGGCCCAGCAAGGGCAACTATCCCTCAGCTTACCCAGTTGTGATTAACCACCTGCTCAGATTTATCCTCCTGGTGTACATTTGCATTTCAATTAGTGATAGCTAAATATATTACCTCTCCTTTTGCAAAAACTGTTGGATGACTTATTCCATCTACTGAGCCACAGAAGCATCAATAAGCAGGTAACTATTGGTGTGGCGTAATTGTAAATCTATTCCCTGTTGAGATACTCTGAAAATCATCATTCATAGGCACTCTACTTTTTATCTGACTGTAGGTGTGCAAATTTAAGGCAGGTTAGTAATACAACTCATCTGATATATATATATGAAAAACCGTGAAAAACTGTAGAAAAAAAAATCCAATTTAGAATAAATTGAACAAATAAATGTTTGCATAAAAATATAACATCAAACTGCTTTTTCCCCCAGCCTGTTGCTAGGATATTTGGTTGCCGTATGTGAAGGGCTTTATGGCACCCATGACAATAACATGGGTGTCAAGGGACTTCAAGTGCAATATCATTCGAATAAAGTGAGATTTTCACATTATGGGAGGGTCGAAGTACACTTCTGTGCCAATACATGGCTGAGAGGGGACACACCGACTACTCTCAGACCCATGACATACCCAGTAAGCGTCTGCTTTACCAGCGAGGGAGAGGAGAAAATGGCATTTCGCAGGGCACCAAAAATGACTGTGGAAAAGTGCAAAGTCGACAGAGCAGAAGAGGGTGTAATAATTTGGCAGCACACTCAGGTGAGCACTGAGTCGTAAGGACTGCAATGCATTATTCATTTTAGGAGCACAACTCAGGACAGCAGAGATGTGTTACAATGTTTAATTTGGATTAGGAAGGTGATTTGGGATGTCAAACTTTTCAGTCATTCACAACACGAATAGTAAATATTGGGAGTTCCTTTGGTTTTAAATGATCATAATCCAGGAACAGTCTGTACCCGTGGTAGTTTGAGGTTGGAGCAGCTGAGAAACAGTCCCAGCAAAGCAGTGTGATCAGAGACAGTGCTGAATGTGCTCCATCTGCTGGTTACACAGGACACTGCAGGCCAAACTGTGAGAGAATTTAGTTTAGCAGCAGGGATGGATGGCGTAGTCTTTTTTTGTACATTAATTTGAGTCTCAATGTCAATGCCTAGGCCTACACCCATAACTTCAGTGCAGATTTGTATGTCAGTAATAAAAAAAATATCACAAAAGAGAAATCTGTGCTGGTCTTTGTAACTACAGCAAAGAGCTCCCGCTGTTCTGTACTGCTGTACACCTACAGTATATCATAGATGCAATAACATAAACCAACTATTTAAAAAGCATGCTCCACACACTTTACAGCTGTTCATTCTTGAAACTGTGTACTAACAAATCACTCACAAACAAATTCTTTCAAGTGAAACCCCACCAGGGTTTTTACATTTAAAAACATCTGTGTGAACAACCCACACGCGGGTTTCATTCCCCTCTGTTTATCTCTCTTTGACCTTGCACAGGCCCCTGCTGCTACACCTGGCACACAGGCAATGTGTACAGACCTTGAGAAAGACTGGCCCACTGCCACCATATACAGCCTTGTAGTGGCTTGATATACTGTGTTGCTCTACCAGCTGCTCCGAGCAGCCATCAAATCATCTATAACATCCTAGGAGGGAGGCCAACTGGGCTCCTCCTGCACAGTGGCTCTGCATTTTAGCCTCTTAGCTCTAAATATATACTTATCAGTAATGCAGAACAAGCAATAAAGCTGGGAGTAGTCATAAAGCCTGGCAACAGCTTCACTCTCTAATTAAGGGTAACTTACGGGAAAAGGCGTAGTAGATTAAAATGCTGATTTCCCCAAAAGCATTTACATTTTTTAAAATAATTATTTAATTTTATGTTTGTAGTTGTTTGGATTTGGTCTGTTGCATCACTTCCTGTCATCAGGGTTAAACACTTAACAAATAGAGCCCATTAAGTTTCACTCCACTCACAAATGTTGAGGCATGAGGAACCATGCATTTGAAGGATGTAAACACAGAAAGCAAAACAAATATTTGAATGCTAACGTTTCACATCCATTTTAACGCAGCACAGGTTTCTTACCTAAACATATGGTGGAACACCTGTGTACTACATTGGGACATTTGGATATTTCCTCTTGTATGAACCTTCTGAATTATATTTTAAGCAATAATTTTGTATACCAATGTTAGCTAATAGCAATCTTTTTTCTAAATTCTTGGCAAGTCTTAAATTACTTTTCTTTACCAACTACAAATCTGAACTAGCTAACTTTTTGTCATGTGTACAATACATTCAAGTAATTAAATGTATTTATACAGAGTAATACCAAGTCTGTAACATCTTCTCAGCAAAATTCAACTCTATGTAATGAGAACACCTCAAGTTTCAGGTGATTTCCAATACCTCTGTTGATATATGAGCTAAATTGGGGAGCCTGGAAAAAGCGTTAGCCTAAATGAACGTATAACACCTAAGGGTTTGCATAAAATAGCTTAAATTCAGGATTCACTTTGAATCTTAAATTATATATTTTTTTATTTCTGAACCTTTATAGTGTTGTGTTTTTGGTATGTGTAGTTACTGCAGGGGTTTGACGTATTTACTGAAACATTTTTATTACTATTATTATTTAATTAATAAATCTTCTAATGAGCTGAATTTCTGAAAGCACAACACAAGTCAGGGAACCATGCCGTTCTAGAGACTTAACAATGGTGCAGGCCTTGTTATACAAGCACCCTTAAACAGTACAAACCTCCGGGTGTCAGCAGTTGCCAGCAAAAACTCTCGAGAGGGTCTTGTGTGCAAGGCTTTGTCATTATGTGGGAGCGGGCCACGTGGGATCAACTGCTAATCTCAACACTTCTCTATTTGTGATCCAGGTATAGGCTACAGCCTAATCCTTAGCATTCCTGGGGTGGGGGGTCGAATGAGGAGCCGCTTCTGTTCCCCTGTCTGCTCACACACAGAAGACACAGGCCGGGTTGCGTAAGAGGAGGCACAGCAGAAAACCGGTGTGAATGGCAGCATGGAAATGACACCGTATGAACACATACATACACACACATACATACATACACACACACACATACACACACGCACTGTATGCACACAATCACAATCTGCTCCCTTCTTCCTGACATTTCCCATTAACAGGAGAAATCAGTGAGACAGCAGCGAAAAAACACTCACGTGGCTCTGATGCACCTGCAGGCAAACACCTCATCTTCTGATAAGTGGTAATGGCTCTAGTTTTTTCCATCTATGGCAGCTTATAGTTGATCACATCCGTAGTCAGTGTACAGTCTACATGTACTATGCACACTGTCCTGTGTTTGACAAGTTTTCTGTATTGCTGTGAACCAGTTCTTCAGACAACAGTGGGAGTCACAGGTGTTGTCACGTTTGTTTTTTTTTCTCTACAGGAGGTGAGGCCAGAGCTGTCTGTTCTACTACAGATGAACATGTTCTCCAATCTGGCAGGAGAAGAGTAATATTAGTAAGAGGCCAACATGAATTAGACGTCCCCGGGTGCTAAGACAGGGGAAAAAACAGGCTGATTCACTCCATGTGTTGTGGAGAGGAAAAAAAGCCTTTTCAATTACAATCTCTGACTGACTGCTGTCACACTGTTTTTTTTCACATGAACATTGTTCATTCCCAAACACTGCGGCTTATGTGGGATGCAGTAAAAAGGACCACATCAACATTTATGGACCATGAGTCATTCAGTGTGTGACGTCAGTACTGATACTAAAATCATCTGTTAGTTTCAGCTCTATCTCACTCACAGTGCTCTTAAACTGAGACAGTGATGTTATATTTAGTCATATTTTAGACTCAATGTGTGCAGGAAGTGACTGTTTGACCATTTCAGGGATACTGTTATAGAATAAATAGATGCAGGTTAGAAGATAGCCAAATGTATTTTTGACAATGACAATATTAAAAAATGTAGTAGCAGATAGCAGAAGTTTTGGTTAAAAAAAGCTAAACATGAGTCAAATCTAGCCAAAGACAGTATAGTTAAAAGAGCAGTCATTTCTGGAGGAACCATGATGAATGACTAACATTATTGTGATTGTTAAAATCTGCCGCCTCCGCGAAAGAACAAGGAGGAGCCATTAAGTTGAAAGCTCTGGACGAGGACAAATGAAAACATTGATTGGATCATGGTCCGAAGGAGACACTCAAGGTCATTGTGGGGTCTTCTTTCCTCTCTGACACAGCAGGTAGATTAAGGTGACTTTTACAAGCTGTAAGCACGCTATCTAACTTACACAAATACAGTAGGTGTACATTAGCAAATATAGTTAAGGCTTTCTTCTGAACTACAATTACTCGTACTTCAAAACATTTGTCAATCAAATGACCTGGTGCTTCAGGCACGCCTTAGCACTGAGTGCACTAATGCCTCAGTTGAACAGCAGTGGAGGAATCGGCACCTCACCAAATCACCTTTCTGTTTAGGTGAATTTAACCAACCTAAATTGATGTTTCAGTTGAAATGTGTTTTCAGTGTAAAGCTCTACTCACTTTCTGTTCAGATGGATGTGTAAACGATTAGGAAAAAACATGTTTATTGATTTATAATACAGTGACAACTGTGTCAGTTTGAAGACGGTTTGAGTTAAGCTCACACACACACTCTGACTGTTACCTAGACAGGAAGTTCCCTTCCTGTTGCTCTTCACAAATTATTTTAAAAAAGCAACCACAAGCTTGTCTTTGTTTGTGCCTGTTTTTCACTCCAGGGTCCAGCCTCTTCTGGACAGAACAACAAATTACAACTAAAATCGTTGCTGTAAATGTGTAATGTATTTATTTCCACACAAAAGCCAGTCATTTGGATAAGGATGACGGAAAATGCTGTTGGGGGCTGAAGAATTATGTCATTCCACCTGACATTGCTACATATCAACCTGCCGTTATTGCCTGGACTTCTCTCTTAGGACAGTTCAACGTGGTGGCTGCTGGTGATGGATGAGCGTTGGTGCCAGCGCCGGCTATCTTTCACCGCCTCCTCTACTGCCCCTGCCAGTGGTCATCTATCCTCTGTGGGTGTCTGCACTGTCTAAGGTCGCCCCCAGAGACTTGGTGGCCCTGACGACTGATGGCCACAGCCTTAGTGGTACGAACACATCCGTCTATAGAAACACCTCTTTTCTTCCTCAATCTTTCCTTTGTCCCACTTTATTTGTACATGTCCTTGCATCTTATTTGCTGGTGTTTGTTTTGTTGATGATGGGGGGGCACATCTACAATTTCAGAGATATAGAAAAATGAAAAAAAAAAAAAGAAAAAAAAAAAAAAGAAAAAAAAAAAAAAAAAGAAAAAAAAAAAAAAGGCAGGGAATGACAGTGTTGGAGAAGAAGAGATGGATAGATGAAATGCGGAATGAGCATCAGACACGCACCACTGCTTCCTTCATGCTGGGCAATATATTAAAATAATAAAGCCCAGCCTTGAGCTGAAGGTTGAGGCCACAATAAAGCTGACAGGGAGAAGAGAGGCTGCAGGACTCAGGCGTATAAACAAAGCAAATGCTCTGTTATGTCTGTGTCCGGTTTATCGTCGGAGCAGAACTCTTCCAAAGGGAGTTAATTGTTCTTCTTTTAAAAGGCAGACACAGTCATATATCTCATCATTAGTCTCAAAAGTCCAACCATAAATCACTCAGTGACAATAGAAGCAGAAAAATATTGCTCTTTGCCTCGGAGGGCATCAACATCAGCCTGTGACTGGATACGGGAATGGAACCATGTAAGGAAATTAGAAACAAATGGAAATCTTAAACAGCACAAAGACGGTAAATGGTTCAGCACTCTTTCAATCTGCTGTAAAACTGTCCTCTGCTTGGACACTCTTCATCTATCACTTGATAGTTCCACAAGTGAGCTAAATTGGATAATGAATCTGTCTCCTCGGGAGATACGGGGGATGGGTAATTTGTTGCTTACATTAGGAGCCAGGGACATATTTGCATCATTGGAGGTGTAACTCGGTGTGAGACGGTTTGCACAAATAAATGCAGTTCATAGCTTTGAAATGAATGAGATGGGGCCCAGTGAAGGGGTAATTGACCTGCTTGGGAGAGACCCTTATTTAAAAGCAGAGATTTTGCACTAAGGTCAGAGAGTTACAGTGTTAATGAAGCACAGGTTGAAAAAAAACTCAGCTGCTCATGGGCTTTTTTCACTCAGATATTTAAGCTGTTTCCATGAGCTGCTGTTTCATCTCCAGCTGAGGTTGGTTGGATCAATTCTTTGAATCTGAGATGGATCATTAGGCTGCAATGTAGCATCTGGTCTATTGTAATACTATAAGCTGCATACTGGGTGAGAAATGGACAATGACAGACGCAGGAGGACAGAACGTACTCTACTACAGTAGTTTTAGAGGTATTCCTGATCAAATTGGGTCTGTGATTGACTACTTTTTTAGCCTTAAAAGTTGTTTTGAATGGTGTCAACTTCTATTTGAATGTTACAGTACAGCAGTACAGCAGTATCTCACTAATATCTTTTAACAAGTTAGTAATGTCCATTCTAGTGATGCAGTACACAATGTAGATCTACTGTACGTGGTCGTTGTTGGGTTTATGCCCCTGTCTGTAGAATCCTGCAGTCATTGAAGTACGTTATGAGAACACATGCATGCTTGGTCGGCCATGACGACAGACGTCAATCAAAGCAATGTGGCACTTTAATGCCTTCAGTCTGCACTTTGTCATGTCTGAGCAGAAGACTGATATCACACCTGCGGCTTCACACAGTTACTGTCTGAGCGATGGGGGCACAGCCATGACCCAGCATCCACTGCATACTGTCAGTGCCAGGATTTATGAGCTGTCCTCATAATCAGCTAGGCCATGTCTATAAAACATACAGCAACATATTTTAGAATAAACAACAAAAAATATTTATTTTTTCTCCAAGTCTGTCTAATCTGAAAAGTTTCCACTGAAACTCTGAGAAGTCTCTATTTAGAGTACCTTTCTTCTGCTAGCCTTCTTTTTGTAAGTCTTTTACAGTCCTTTTATCCAGGGCATGTCCAGAGCAGTGACCCGTGTGGAGACAACAGCACACTGCACTACACTGGCCAGCTTAATCCTGTCCTCCAGCTATTCTTCCTCTTGGATAAACCAGTGCAGGGCAAATACAGCCCCAGAGCCTGAACAACACAAAAGTCCTCCACATGTTAATGAGAGGAGCTACAAGACAGTGTGCAGAGGGAGGGGCTCAGGCTTGGCCCGACTCCACCACTTACATCTCTTGTCACTGTGGCGAAGTGAGTAACTTTACAAGGACAAAATATGTTACAAAACTATATTCTGAAGCAGTGCTACTGTAAGAGAGTGTTTACTAAGTCACACTATTGTAAACACACCAGCCTACAGGGTAGAGGTAATGCACCTGAAGTTTGTCTGCTTGCCAAGAGAAGATGCAAAGTGTGCCTTCAGGTAGAGTAGTAAAACTAACAACTAATGCTTGGATTGTTGAGCAGCCTAAAAACAACTATGCTTCAATACAAACTTTTCCCTCCAATTAAAAAATGGACATTCCAACTTAGGACAGAAAGTGCCTGCCACATTAAACACAACCATTTATTTATAATTAGTTATACTAGCACTTAACTAAGTTATATATTTTCAATATCAATAAAATCTAAATGGACACATGGAAAAACTCTGATTATAAAATAAAACGTTATTCAGTATACTCTAACTTGTTTATGGTTCCTCAACTTTGCTCATGATGTTTCTGAGGAAATGCACTGAGCACACCTACTCCGTCTACAGAGCCTCCAGTGGAAGTAATCACCTGATCTCAGTGTAAAGAGTAAACGCATCATAAACTTTCAAAGACCATGAGATTTGACTGAGACCCACATAAAAGTGAAACTTAAGGAATGCTGTTGTTCTCAACTGCAGCTGAATCTCTCCAAATAAATGTCCATGCACAACCAGGGACATATTTCTACACTATTACAAGTAAAACCCGACTGTATGCTGATCTTTGCAGACTGACTGTATGTAAACGGTGTTCTTTCAGGTGCAGTACTAGCACCTGTATATATCATATACAGGCAGAATAGAGCAGTTTT
>NC_024319.1:12516331-12577208 GCF_000523025.1 Cynoglossus semilaevis | reverse complement strand
GGAAAACAAACATCAACAGTTATGTGAAGTGGCAGATCTTATTTTCCTCCTGCTGTAAAATGAATCAATAGCAAGGACCGGGCCGGCGTTCGACAGAAGAAAACTGCTTACTCTTCGTTTGAGCTATATGTAATCAATTGTAGCCAGAGGATGGCGGGAGCCCTTTCCAAACTAAGCGGGGAAACAGTGGGATTACTCGGAATGTGGCATTTATAAATTGCATCCAACGACAAAAGGGCCACCAAGAGACTGCCGGTCAACATAATTACACCAGCAGGCCAATAAACCACACCACCCGATCTTTTACAGTCACACTGTAGTGAATTCAGAACCTGACTTTGCTTACTGCGTGAGAAAATATATGTTTTGGTTTTCGTTTACATAGAAGAGAAAGAAAAAAATAATAAACCAGGGGCCTTGAGCGTTAGAGATACTGCGTCCTTCACTTCTGGCCAAACTGTGAGTCAGTGTTGAAATGTAGCCCTTTGCCCCATTGAGTCATGCAACCAACAACACAGCGTGCTGTGGAGAGAATAAAATCTGCATTTACTTTCCTTGAAGGAGGGGAATGTGAAGTACGCTCCAAATCCATCTAATGTGTTTCATTCTAGAACAACACAGAAGGACACAGAAGGAGCTTAAAAGCAGAGAATTGATTGGAGGAGCACATGGACATGTCTCTCTGGGGAGATTAGGAAACGGCAAATGTCAGACAAAATGTATCACTGGGAACAGACCTAACGTCATGCTGGTGTTCTGACATTGAGACAGACCAAGGATAAGTGAGTCCCACCCACACCCCCATCAGTCCCGGGTGTATGTGTGTGTCTGTGTCCATGTGTGTTTTGCATGCACAAGTGTGACACCTGTGAGACACCTTGACCTCTGCTGTAATTTCTGGATAGTGATTGTGCCATAAATCTTCAGAGTCTGTAACTACCTGCAGTGAGAGATGTTATTTAGTAACACAGAATCAGTATTTGATGCAGTTTGACCATAAGAGGTTGTTAAGTTTAATTCAGTCATGGAGATTCTGTCTAATGACACCACGGCACAGAGAGAACCATGTTTCTCGATATTCTTTCTACAGACACTAGATTAAAGTGAAGCAACCAGTGAGATTTGCAGTACCACCAACCAAGCAGAGTAAAAAGTAAAATCAAAATAAGTAATGGATACCCATGCTGTTCTCATTTGCATAAACTTGGATCTTTTATTTCCTCCACAGTTGGACTTTAAAGTCATTTGCCAGTATCACGGAGTACAGAGTATTTCTACAGCACTGCTGAAAAACTACAAGGACAAAACTGACATTTCCCACAGACATGCTCCCCATTGTTTAAGAATGACAGAGTGCACTATTAACCTTTGCAATCAGCAGCATTTTGTGGGAAAGTGCATTTAATTTTTTGATTAATGCCAACATGCAAAATCCCCAGGGGGCCGTCTTTACAAATGTAACTGACAACAAAAAAAAATCAAAAAAAAAAATCTGACTGGTAAACAAACAACTCACTGCTTTTCTTGTTTCCAAGAGTCAACATGAGGACAAATCAATGTGAATATGTAAAAAAAGGCAGACTATAAATCGACATTGAACTGGACAGTTGAGAAGCCAACCGTCAACACATCTGCTAATACTGTCTAGAAAAAAACAAACAATAATTATATCTAAAACTGATACATTGATAAACAACTCCTAGCAATAACACATAAAAAAACCTGGCTCGACATTTAGAGGCCGTAAAATGCTACAGAGGTGTTTTATTGGTTTAAACAGCACCAAGTCTTTCATAGTCACTGTTTACACTAATGCTGTAGCTAAAGTGAAAACCCTCACCTCTGTTTATTTTGTTTTCTGCAGCTTTGCTACCATGCTGCTCACTCAGCGTTTGCTGGAACACCAAGTGATGTGTTGATTACATGGGTGACGGCAAACTGTGTGAAAATTAAAGGGATAGTAAAAAGGACAGGAAGACAGTTAGAAGACAGGAAGTTAAACTAAAAGTAGGTGAGTGAGAGAAAGAGAGCGGCTGAGCTGCCTTCTGCTGCTACGTGAGCAGCCATCGGTGCCAAGGCGAGGAGGCTCGGGCTTATCTCAGCGAGCACAAGCAGCTCTGTTGGCACAGGCTCCATGACTGTAGGTGCTGCTGTCAGAGCATGACGGAGAGCTCTCACTTTCTCTCTCACTGCACACACTTTCATCCTATACTTCTCTGTCTCTCACTCATTCACAGGGAGGAGTCTGTGCAAATTTTATACTGATGGGCTACAAGGAGATAATTAATGCTGGAGGTCTCAGAAAAGAAGCGTGGCATCACATGCTGTCTGAAACAGGAGCACTGGAGTAAGAGAAAGAAAATGGGGTCACGTTTTAGTCAGGGCCTCCAGCATTCCACGTTCTCCACATGTGCATGGGTTTTTCAACAAGTACATCAATGTTTTTCCACAGTCCAAAAACAAACAAGACTCAGGTTGATTTGACACTCTATACTGGACAAAGGTGAATGCTCGTTTGTCTTCATGTCCCACTCAGGCCCGGGGCCAAATCTGGTCCCCAGTGTAATTATATTTGGCCTGGGATTGTTTATGGAAAGGATTTAGCAATAGAAGATGATAGAAGAATCCTTTGATTTGACTTCGTACAGGTGGATATTCAAGAGTTATCATACACAAAAATAGACAACTACAGAAATGTGCATATATCTAGTGTGTTACCCACAGCCTGCCCTCAAGACACATAGGTCGAAGAATCTACCCATAAGGAAGTGTTTGTGTTTAAAGTAAATAATAAAAAATAAATTCTGAGTGTGTTTATCACATACTGCCTCATTTTCAAGTTTCACTAAGAAACAGAAGGCTGCTGAGACTCTCCGGTTTGAACACCAAACTAATCACAGCCACACAGTGGCAAAGTAGTGTATGTGCATTTGCCAACTTCAGACTCATCCTATTTATTCAAGCTTATCTGAAACTACACAACGTGCACAACTATGTCCTGGAGTTTTCAGATGAAACTCAGGATGTTTTTGACATTTATTCATAAATACCTCTGTTTATCATGGATCCATGAAGAAATCAAAAGAAATTCTAATAATGCTTGTGTGGGATGACCTGTAGCCAAATGTAGTTGTTTTTTATTATTAGGCAGACATTTCTCTGCAGTGTAGGGAGAAGAAAGTAAATCAATGTGGACAAAAAAAAAAAAAATAAATCTGTGCATACTGTATCTC
This sequence comes from Cynoglossus semilaevis, assembly GCF_000523025.1. Taxonomy (NCBI): domain Eukaryota; kingdom Metazoa; phylum Chordata; class Actinopteri; order Pleuronectiformes; family Cynoglossidae; genus Cynoglossus; species Cynoglossus semilaevis. The sequence continues at coordinate 12,573,975 of NC_024319.1, read as the reverse complement.
TGGAAGCTGCTTGTTAGTCTCAGTGGGAGGTTCACTTAACATTTTCTTACATGCACATGTTGCCAACCAACTATCCAGTTCATCAGGGAGAGGAGGCATATGAGGATACTGTTTGCTGAACTGTTATATTTAGTGTTCGAAAAAACAAAAAAACTGAAGGTTGTGATCTTCCCCTGTGAAGGCTGCGTTACTGCTCGGTTAAGCTCTAAAAGCATTGTCATGCACAGTGATATATAAGGAAATGAAAAAGTTTGCAAAAAACTTTTTCCCTCTTACTCGGGCTGTAACATTATAAACGTTGTCACATAATAGCTTGAGAAAAGCCTATTAACATTTATATAGCCATTTACCCATAAAATACTGTGAAATCCTGACACCAAGTGCCTTAAACGGTTCAGGGGAACTCATCTACATCATGTACATCAACAGAAACGGATTCGTTTTACACCAGGCACTGGCTTGCAAAGAAATGTCCGGTACCAGGACAGTGTCATTCTACCCAGCTTCTACTGTGGGACCTGTAGTATTAACTCAATAACAAAGTACGCAAAGTATCATTTTTATTAATTTCTTAACAATCAAAGTACTAGTTTAGCAATATAAACATTAAATTCAGAAAATATTAGCAAACAAGGTAAATACAATCTTTTATCCCTGTTTAAAGTGGCCACAGTATTCAGAGTGATCAGGCTACAGAAAAGATGTCTCCCAGTGGTTTGTGGGTAATTGCCACCCCTGGCTACTTCCTGTGATGTGTAAACACAACATGCGCACCACCTGAGACTATTAGATCTAATAAAAGAAGGGACGGACACCAGTGTATCGCCTGCAGCGCTGGCTAAAACTGTCAACATTCATAGCGATTAGCCACTGAAAGGTCAACCTGGTGCGACTATACAGCTCCAACTGAATACATGAAAATGCTTTTCCCAAGAACAAGTGCTCCAGCTGTGTGTCCAAACAAATTCATGCATCAGAAGCAACAGTGCAGCCCCTCTACAGCTCCCCTGACTAGTCCTTCAATAAATTGAATGGCTGGTAATTACGTAAGTCCCTGAGTCCCTATCATGAAACTGCATTTTAAGTGTTAGTTGGTGGATTGCTTCACCAGCACTGGTTTCCCTCATCTTCGGCCCTGCAGTGGAAGTCCAATGAATTACTAACAGGGGAATAATCAGTCACCAGGTAGCAGTAGTGGAGTCTGCTGCTGTATCACGTTACTCATCGTATTGTCCTAATTAGCATTTGTACTGTGAGCTGCTGTAGATGCAGTCGAGTCTGGACTTTGAAGTAGCACTGTATATTTGTGTCAAAAGTCAACACAGTTTACAAATGTGGAAGAAGACCGATTTATTTCTACCTAGTGTGTGTGTGTGTATATATATATATAGATGATGTGTTAGCTGTTGGCAGGATAGCTAACTTCAACATTGTCAGATAGGAAAGACAGATTTACTGACTAAATAACTACTGTTGGGTTTTTCCACGTTATTTTGAGCTAAAACCCTAAATAACAATGTGAAATTTTCGGAGCAGAAATGACTGCAGATTTATGCAAAGGTAAGGCTTTTGGCATCTCTCGTTAACAGGGGAAAACCACACATGAGCATGACACCTGAGCACCACACTCAGAGCTCCAGAAAAACAAAGAGAGAAGTGTGTTTGTTTATTCTCTCAGAACAGAGTCTAATCAAAACTGTTTTCATTGCAGACAGGAAAACAAAAGTCATACCTAATGAGCCCGCTGCTCATGTTTGGTGTTCTCTCAGCCTGCATCCTGCAGAGTTCAGGTTGGCTTTAATGATGTAAAGGTCAGACATGATAGTGGGACTCAGAGGCTGTCAGGCAGACATGGTGGGAGTCAGGGAGGGGTGTCAGGAGTCACACCCTCTCAGCAGGCGATGCTGCAGGCATCCAGGGGATCAAAGGTTTTACTCTTCCATCCTTTTTTCTCTGCCACCTTTATTTTATTTCCATGTATTTAAATTCTAGTCTTCAACCTGTTCACCATCTTTCCTTTCATTTCACTCTCATTTCTTTGTTACATATCCCTGAATGTGTTCACATTAGCGAGGTTACTGATACCCAGTCATGTGCATTGCGACAGCTCAAACCTTTCTTTCTTCTCCAGGTAACTATATTTACGTAGTGTGAGATGAAACATGTTTACAGTTCATCTTAAATTCTTTCTTTTAAGGTTTCGTTTAACTCTACAGTTAAATACTACCTGGTGTATTTCCTTTTTCTAACCATTTCTTTACCATCCATTTTTAGCATTTCTGTAGAATTTTCTTCACCTTTAAGAAAATAAACCCAGTAGGGGGCGGTAATGTTACTCATAAGGACACCAGTACTCAACCCAGAGAAGAAAAAGCAAAGACTGGAGAGAGTGGAAAGGGAAACCAGTTCATGCTCAGTCTAATAAGAAGCAATACTGTTGGGAGATGAGAAGAAGAAGCCCCAAAAGTGCAGACTCATAACTTGAGCAATAAACCCCTAAATTAATCCTTTACTATCACAGAGTTTGACTTAGGGAGTGAAATCCTTTAACAACATTTGTGTTATTTGCTCTAACGCTGCTTCCGTCAAACTAACATGTTTACATTGAGTTTAAAAGTCTAATTTTGTAAAGTAAATGGTGCTCTCTAACATCATGCATGTCTTTTATTTCCTTCTATTAACAACACCACAGGCAACAACACTCATCATCGCATGTTAATATAACACACTTCTTCAAGTTAGCTTTAAAAAAAGAAGATGGCAGAGAGATTGCTGCACATGAGAGAGCCGTCAAGAAAGTGAATCCATCACTGCTTTTTTTCAGGAGAAGAGACCTACGGTTAACACCGTCCTGGTAGGAGGCTCATCATTCCTGGTTATTAAAACGTCAGCGGTGGAAGCTCGATGTGTCTCCAATGACTGGCCTTCCTGACTACTGACAGACAGCACAGCAAGCTTCCTGCCATATTATTATATTCCCATTAGAATAAATCAGCATTATCAGCCCTACATTAGGCGTCTGGCCCAGGTTTGAGGGTAAGTAACGACACCACGGGACGTCCTGCAGATGGGAAGTGGAGACCCCGGTCACTAATCAACATCCCATTATGTGGTGAAGCAAAATAAATGACAGCACTTCATGCTGTGACAACTTATTCTAATCCAGAGCTACTCTAACTATGGAAAGTGTTTTAATGGACTGTACAGTCTGTGTACACTGGAGGAGAATCAGGGAGGGTGATTTGATGGCTGAAAAACTGCAGTGCATTTCAATATGAACACTCACAATGACTGCAGAGATGTTTATAAAAGCTGCAATGTCAATAAACAGTTCACCTGTCCTCCTGCCAAAGCCTTTATCCTACAGTTTCCTTTATCGATTATTGCCGACTGAATTGACACGGACGACTGTAGCCCAATCCATCCTTCGATCAAGGAGGATGGCCTGTGGAAGAGTGTCGATACGTGATGACTCTACAGGAAGCCGATCAAATGCGAAATCAGCAGACACAGGAGAAGACTAGTGTCTGAATGTTAAAATCAAAAGAATTTAAAGTTCAAGTGGTGAATAAGCTTTGTGAGGTAAACACCATTAGTCATCAACAGGGGCGCCGCTATGGATCTTGGGCCCCTCTCAAAGTTGGGCCCCTAGAACACGTTCCTTGATCCATTAATCTTGCCATCATTAATCTTGGTTAATCACAAATGTAATTAAGCATTATTATTCATACTAGAGATTTAATCCAATTGATCTTCACAAATTAACATGTTGATTTGACAGTCCTATTTGTAATCTCCTAACAAATTGCTGACAAATTATATTTTACCCCACATGTAAAAAAAAAAACAACAAACAAAAGATATTTGACTCTGTCTCAATGTCTTGACCGGAGGACACTCCTTCATTAACACTTTCATTTGATGTTGGTATCACCTTCTCTATTTTACAATTTAGCCCACTGTTTCCCAAAGCCTGGGTCGCGACCCTCAGGTGGGTTGCGACCCAGGCGATGAGATTTCTTTTTTGGGTCATCTCGCATCATGTTTCCCAGGAGTTTACAAATAATGTCTATTGACTTGGGTCGGAAGGTTTGTGTCTTTTAAAATATGGGTCCCCAGCAAAAAAGCTTGGGAAACATTGATACAGCCCACTGTGAGCAAAACAGTCGTTCTGTGTTCAAAGGCTTTTTTATAAGAGCTGTCCACAGATCTTGGACACACGGGTTCCACATATATCATTTAACACTTTCTTTTATTTCCCCTTTTGATAACCAGTATTCACAATGATTTCCAACAGTGAAGCAACCTGAGAGAAAACAACAGCTAACTGCTTTGGCTCAATGTTTAAAAAATCCCCATCACAATTAAATAATCTATGTGAAAATATTACTGTCAATGACAGAGGCAATAAGAAAGGAAATGTGCAGCAGGTTCTACCAAATATTTCTCCAACATGTGAAAACCCGGCGTGTATTCAATGTAATTTGTTTGTCATTTACCTATGGTGTAGCCTCTCTTCAGCTCAGCACAGCGGGGGTTGCGCCGCTGGGAGTTAGTGGTGTTGTTTTCCTCCACTGCGAGGACAGTAGTTGTCCTGGCAACAGGGGATGCTGCCCTGTTGAGGGGTGAGGCTGGTACCAGAGTCGGGGAGAATCCCTGACTGGCAATATCCACCGACTGAGACTTCTGCTTCAGTCTGCAAGGTAGAGAAAAGACAACAGAGATGCAAAGAGGTTAGTGGAAAAAGAAAATGAAAAATGTACTGTCTGATTAACAGGAAATGCTAGAAGCCCTTCAGTGGTGGCTGCTGAATCAAAGTGAATTTGCATCCGAGACTGTTGGTGTCAATGTGCTGCGTCACTAAACTGCAACCATGCAAGACCATTTTTGCAGTGGCAAGGAAGTTAGGACAAGGAATCAATAGGCCAATTGTAGCCTTGTTAGGGCTGAATTTATTAGCATCACTTTGCCCAACAGTGCAGTCAATGCTAAAAGAGGGAAACGCTGTGAAAAGACAGCAGTTGGACCAAAGTTAGAAAGAGACTTTACTGGAGAAAAAAAACAAATAAAAAAAATGTTTGAATCCAAACTTCATCTCTGCTGTTGGGAAAAAAACCAACAGAAAGATTCTGTCCATCATATTGTCTAGTACACTCATTCAAAGCTTGTTTATCAGGAAGATGCTTCGTTTGGATTTAAAATGAGTTTACTAGGCTAATCTGAACAGTTAATCCCAACCGAGTTAATCCCATTCACATAGGTAAACAGCACCAATTGGGTTTGGAAAACATTCTTCTTTTAATGTGCACTTGAAGACAAATGCACTGAGACTTCTACATTGCTGTAAACTTAAATGTCCCTCGTTATTAAACAAGTCAAGAAAATACTTTGTATTCAGATAAGAAGTAATATTCACAGTCCAGTTAGGTCAAAGCATAACATATCAACAATGAAGTTCCCATTCCTTAACTAATAGTTTCAACTAGGAGTAAATGTACAGGATGATAATAAGAATGTCTTTGTCCAGTCGAGACAACAGGCTTAGACAGGAAACAGAAGGTTTTTGGACAGAAAAGCCACAAATCTTTAGTAAACAACGTTACAACACTCACACTGGAGTTGTGTCACAGCTCTGCGTTATTGTCGGCTCTGCAGAAGCAACAAGAACCATCTGTTTTCCAACAGTGTGACAGCTCGAAATGTGGGAGCACATGTTGGTTGGGTTTCTGAAGTATATGTCGTGTCTCTTGTCCACTTTACTTTATGAAAGTCTAACTGTGACAGGCAAACTTTAGAAATAACTGCCGTGACATGACAAAGGCATCGTCACAGAAGTCCTCCAATTAACATCTTCTCTTTTTTTGCACATTCAAACTTCGTGAAGCTTCGTTAAATCTCCAGTCATGAAAACCTTTGGCATTTTGCTCTGAGCTACTGGGAATTTCTGAACATCCTCACAAACATCCATAAGACAGAATGTTCTTTACAGTGAGACACACAAAAACAACAACAACATTTTGGCCACACTAAAATCCATTCCCCTAAACAAAACTCAGAAGCATAGCTGGTGAAATATTATCTATCTATAGTCTGGAAAAGCCCTGAAACAGCAGTAAAGAGATTCCCAGCACTCTGCTCCCTTCCACACACACTTTCAATCATTCTGGGGAAAAACTGCTCAAGTCAACAGAATCTTTCTGGCCACTTCACCCGAGTCCTCGTCCCACCCTGCTGCAAAAGCAGCACACATGACACCGTGTCTATCTGCCGGATGAATATACATCATCTCTGCAGAGATGCTGCCTATCACAAACTGAATGCACAGGGGGGAAAAATCAGAAGAGGAAAGGAGTGAAAAAGCAGAATGATGAAAGAAGTGCTTTGTCCATTTCTGATTTAATCTTATCCTCCTCAGAACTGTGTGTTGCAACCGAACTAAACCCAAGTTAGCAGAATAAGTTGGGCTGAACTAATGACTTGTGTGATGAGGCTGTGTGTGTGTGTGTGTGTGTTTGAATTGGAAATAATGAGGTTGGAGCATGAGTAGCAGCAGAGACCTGCTGCTGCTGCTTTAATGGCTGCAGAGGACGAGGGAGAGCCAGACACGCAGTCAGACAGACCGAGATAGAGCGAGTGTCAACCTGTGTGAAGTCTATCTCAACTCCCTCAGGAGTTGGTACTAATTACTGTCTCATCAGTGCAGCACAAGTCCCTCTTTCAGTTCTGTTTCACTGACTTACAAGGCCAAGCATATCAAAACAGCCAGCCAGGATGAGAGAGAGAGAGAGAGAGAGAGTGTGTGTGTGTGTGTGTGTGTGTGTGTTTGTAATTTGAGTGGGAGGAGACACTATCAATGTGGTCTGCATAAAAGATGGAAACTCTTGTCAAAAAATGTGTGTGTTCATCTGTTTGTAAATCATAGACCGTAAAAAAGGAGTGGACACAGTCATCTGTATACATGTTACACGAGACGTGTTGTTATTGATTGTTGTTGTTGTCAGAAAGTTTTGCTTTGCAGGAAATATAAAAAGAGAATTGAGGAGGAGGTGAACACTCACACGCTGCTCACACTTTCTTTCACTCTTGAGTTCATGAAGCAGCAAAGTAGAGACGACGACTCTGAGTTGGTGATGACTTCTCACTTCATTTGGCCTTTTATCTACTTTGCATCTGCCCTTTAAGCAGTCAGATATGGGAACAGTCCATATTTGAAGCCTCATTGGTCAAAAGTGCCACATTACAAATTGACACAGAACTCCTGCCCTGGCATTTAGCGAGGGCAGATGAGTGTGTTATTATTATTATTATTTTAATTATTATAGTGTGGAGGTGCTAAACAGAGAGTGACAGGGTCCAACCATTTTTCATTAAGCTCCCGGATGGAATCAAAGGCCTTCATTAACATTTGTGACCACAGGGTGACTCTTCCCAGCCCAGGCTGTGAGTGAAACTCAGTACAACAGTCTAGGTTTGAAGGCCGCGACTGAAAACAAAGTTTTTACTGTAATGTAAACCTATGTGCTATTAAATCCACAATTCTAAACTGTTGTTGTGACCACTCGGCTGACTCCTCTCCTCCACCGTCATCCTCTCCTCCTAATCCTCCCTCCTTTTTCTTTCCCACATCCTTTCACCCTGACTGACTCGAGCAAATGGCTACACATCTCTGGGCCTGTTTTTTTCCTCCATCACTGACACACACTCTAGCTATAATCTGCTGGATCCTGGATGCTGCTGTTGTCAAGTGGTAAGCATGGTTCAAGAGTGAAGAGTAAAACCTAAAAAATAAAATAAATAAGTGAATGACGTGTACATGTATGAGGCACACGTTGAACTGTGGAACTGAGGTTCAAAAGTGTAAACATTGGTTCCTGCAGGAGTTGTCAATGACCTTTTATTTATTCTTCAACGTGAACTCCAGCACCGCTGTGGTGCATTCAGTGATTCCTCTGTGTATACACTGAATTACCAAGAAATAAAAATAACTGTGATATGTGTTTTTCCATCGCCCTTCCTCAAAGTTATATAAGCATCATCACAGTATTGGACTCCAAGGCATCGTTACTGTCAGACCCACTGCTGTACTGCCAGCATTATTACAGAGTATGACTTCAATCTTACCTTCCTCCCCTATGGACTTTAAATTTAGCATGGCATCTTATCTGTTACTAAATGTAAACATAGATTTGCTGGAGGGAAATGTGTTAGCTTATGCTGCAAGGCGAGAGACAAATGTGTCCACCCCCCTTTTTTTTGTCGAGGTCTAATCCCTCATCATAGGCTAACCATAAGCCTGTCTTGATTCGCTCCCAATTTTCCCCATTTCTGCCTCCTATGTCAAAGTGTGTAGATCCCTGTAGAGTTGGATTTCTTATTGGTGCCAGGTTTGGTAGAGCTGCTAACACATCACTCCCTCCTGGACTAGGTCAAATCACAACAGCAGCATGGTGGAAAACAAAGTACTTCAGTGTCTTTACCACCTCATTTTTATTTTCCATTTCTCCTTGGTCCGTTTTGGTCTAAAGATAGTAATCAGTCAGCTGCTGGTGCCATCGTCAGTGTTCAGCTCTGTGGGCCTCAGGAGCTTCTTGCTCACATGGAAGACAGAGATTGGTGCAATCAAGCAGCTCAAAGTGACTAAAGCTCAAGACTATTTACTGAGAGTGGGGGAGAAAGTAACAGCTCAATGTTAAACCAATGGTAAAGAGGGGAGCCAGGACCTCACGGGTGAGAGAATTAAACTTAAATCTTGGTGCCATTTCCCAGCGTTCTTGTTTTCTGGGTTTACAGAGACTGTGATTGTAGTCAGGCTGTGGGTCATGAGGCTGAAGGACAAGCTGTCAGAGAAGGAAGAATGTCCAGTACATCATTATGGACGCCACCATCTGTTTGAACAACCTTTGAACTTCTTCTTGTCTCCAATACCTCCATTTAGTGTGAGGTCGAGAGTGTGGTCACCAAATATAGCCCAGAGAGGCGACTATAGCCGGGAACTTACTTAATACAGTTTGATAAATGTAGATTGTAGACACCAAAATGTCATATTTATGATATTTATGATTATTTGTAGACACCAAAATGTCATATTTATGTTCAGTAGTTGAACTAATTCTATGTGACATTTGGCTCTGAATATTTCATTCCATTTTCAGCTTGAATTAAGTGGAAACAGAAAAATATACATTTTTCATTTCTCATTCCTCTATTGATGTTCATTGTTTTTTTCTATTTTTGGTATTGATTAGGTGTCAATGCCCTGGCTGGCATTATTTCTCTCCAGAGTGCACAGTGAAAGTGTGTCATTTCAATGAAATGTTGACACATTTTATATTGCTTAAAATAAGTTTAAAATTGTCATTCACTTTGAAAACCTGTCAACTCTACAGAAGCAGCCATGTTATAACCAACCAAACTAACAAATACTTCTGACCTGCATTTTCTAAACAAGACGTCCTTTCGTCCTCGGACAAGTACAAAACTGTGACATTACTGCATGGAACCACAGCCTGTTTCTTCACTCGTGTTTCCTCACCACGACTGTTGGTCCACGCACAGACATCTTCACCACTAACTGTAGAACAGAGAGACCATGTGTGACGTGTGTTTTTATTTTTGTAATTCTCCTTGAACGTGAGTATAAGATGTTGACACATTTTCAGTTAAAACCTGTCCTCCACTTTAAAATGTTCTATGCCCAATTTCTTGCATACTTTCAAAACCAACCATTAACCAATGATTTCTCCATCACTTAGCAGCACCTGCCGACCATGTTGGACACATCCGGCTTGATCAAAACCAAACCCTCCAAGCTGATGTTCATATTATTTTTCAGTTACACAAAAACATTGTTTAACCACAGCCATTTGCTTAAATTTGGAAAGTTTGGAAAAAGAAAAAAACCAACACAGCATTAATATGAGTCTGACTGCAGGGAATGTTTTTCTCCATCACGTTCTTGCTCCCTGTGCATCAGTCAAGCAGCAAACGCAGTCATAGTGAGGAAAGCGTTCGCTCGCTCTCTTTGTTCCCCATCCTGGCAACAAACGCAAACACACGCTGCTCAATCATAACACAGCCTTCAGCGCTTTGATTCAGTGACTATCTGTGGGGCCTTGGGACTGTTACTGCAGTCTTCTACTGCCCTCTCCTTCCTCTTCCTCCTCCTCCTCCTCTAGTCCCTCCACTTCTCCTCCTGGTTGCTAGACTGATTCCTACACTTGCGCTCTCATTCGCCAAGCCCCGGTGACAATAAGCATCAGGATTGGTTCAGGAGCAGCAGTAGTGGTTTCTACGTCACGCCACTAAGGCTTGTGGTGGAGCAGAAATCAGTGTTCAGTCAGAGTATTGGTCGTTTAAAGCTGAAGGTGGAGGATCATTTCAGATCCTTACAGAGCAGGAGGAGCAGATGTGACACATTAGAGATAAGGAGGAGGCTTTTCATTAGCACCTATCTGCTCCCCACTGTGTCGTTCATTCCAGGACAAAATGTATAATCAGATTCCAGATCAATAAATGCAGCAGAATTGGCGGACAATTTCACTTTTCTAAAACCAAAAGCATATGACATCAGTCATTTTTTTGACGAATGTGTATATTGTCAAGGAAATATTAATCTCTAATGATGACACTGTGTTTCTCCCACAGAAAGGAAACACACAGTCATTGAAATGAAATAGTCAGACTTTATTATTATTTTTGTACAATAATAAGATAATTACTACTTGTTGATCGAGGAACTATAATTTGTTTATTTGTTATGGTTGTTTTCAGGTTAATTTGTTTGTTAATTTGTCCGTGAGGCATTCATAGCTGTTTGGGAAAAGTGTGGGCAGAAGAATCAGTGATTCACTGTTTTCTGATTGATGCAGCATTTTAGGAAAAAAAGGAAAATCGATAAACAAACAAACAAACAAAAAAAATAACTGAAGCTTTCTCAGTTTCCTTTCTCCTCTGCAAATAACTTTGCTGGAAGCAACAGCAACATCCCATCTGACCCTGAGCAGTCGCTGCTGAAAACATGCTCATTTCTTCAAGAACAAACTTTTATTGGCTGCCCACTCTCATTAGACCAAAGAGCCCACACAACAGAGCACATCCATCTCATTTGGATCACATGTCCTTGAAGGAACAAAGAGTGACCCCACTGTCTGTGTGAGTAAAGGACTCAGACTGGCAGAGTGTCCGTGGAGGAGCCGAGAGTCGATTTGCTAACCAGAGCACTGGGACGTCCTTGTTGATTTGGATTTTAACTTTTAAAAGGTTTTTGTTACATGACCTACACTTGTTCTACTAGATAAAAGTTGGAGAACAGGAACGGACTGTGACCAGACAAATGTTTCTCATAGATGATCCCATTCACACGGACTTTCCCTCCAGCATCTATAAATAACCACATTGGTCTCGACTGTGTATTAGAACAACCATCAGGTTTATCTTGACAGCCCTAGTATTTATACATGTTACATCTTCTTTTATATATAATAAAACATCTCATTTTGACTGGAGCCTTTTCTATTTTTTTATTTGACAGAGAAAAAGTTGGAAGGCTACTACTGAATGGTCAATGTATTTGATTTATAGTGTGTAAAGAAAGAAAACTGCTACAACAGACTAAATGTTGACCTCGCCAAAGTCACAGTTATTTACTGACCTCGCCCATCTCTCCGTTAGCCACCACTCAGCTTCACTCTCACATCTGTTAGCTGAGACAGAAAGCAAAGCCTGGCCTGGAGCAGAAACATCTGTTCACACTGGTTCCTCTGTTATAAGCTGATCAGATGGATCAGATACAGAAGACCGAGCTTATGAACCAAGTGTGTGTCACATCATTAGCACTTCTGTTGGTTTAAGGCAAACCAGTGGTGGCTGCAGAGGGGGTTTATGTTAAAAACATCCTGGTGTGGCAGTACTGCCCCTTCAGAACACACACTGGCAGTTGTCTTACACTTGGAAGGGTGTGTGGCCAGAACCCACTCCTGAATGGCCTTAAAAACATGGAACTGTTATATTGAAAAAACAAAACCCCCCAGAAAGAGCAAACAAAAACCAGTGATTTAAATCCTTGCTTTTTCCTTTTTTTGTCTTTTACATTGTATTTAACATTCTCAATGTGAGCTGGTAGTTATGGTGTTTGGTGGGCGATTTATTAAATAAAATGACTTTCATGAGTCATTATGAGAAGAAACAAAGTGACAAAATAAGCCTGCAGGCCACCATGTGACCAGTGTGGTGGAAAAGATTGATGGGGACAGAGAGAGAGAGAGAGAGGGAGAGAGAGAAAGAGAGAGAGAGGGACTGATCTCTCCCATCGGGCACCACTTAGTGTACAGCCTGTGCTCCTGCGACAGCAGCCAACTAATACCACGCAGGCGGCTACACTTGATATTCCCAGCGCATCTCCGCTCAAATGGGACATCTGTTCACTTCCTGGAGCTCAGCCTCCTTAAACCAAACCTCCCTTCCTGTTACATTCCTTATGAGGAAACACGGATGAACATCTGAGCAGATTCCAGGTTGATTAGTAAAAAAGGACTTTGAAGGAATTCTGCTCAGGACAACATCTCAGACTCACTCCAAACACTCCGTGCCAGCTGTGTACGCCACGATAATAGAGCTGTCATTTCTTAATTCAGGATTAACAGACAGTAAATTAATGCACACAGCAGAGAAATTAAAGGACAAAATGTACTAACTGATCATGCAGATGTTTCCACGGTTTAGTCCAGAGTCTGAGGCTCACAGATAGAACAGGTGGTGTTTCTAGAGGTCTGGAGAAGAGATGTTCCCGCCAGGTTCACGTACTCCAACTTCTAATGCCCCCTGCTTCTGAGTGAAATTCTAACTGGTTTTCTTTTTGATAATTGATCTTAGTTTGACTAACTGAGAAGTATTTCAATTAGAACAATAACTACCTTAGAAGCTTCAAGTTCACTCAAGGGAAAATAAATTAAGATAATCCATGTAAATTTAAAGATTTAAACATAAACTTCAAAGTTGAACAAAGGTGTAAAATCTTGCACTTTAGATTAGGTTTTTAGATTTATTTTTTGCAGGATGTAGTTAATGTCATTTGTTCTGATTGGCAGAAGGACAACAATGGGTTTCAAGAGATTTGGGCGTTTTTTTTGTTTTTTGTTTGTTTTTTAGGGCACAGAATTAAAGACATGTTTGAAAAAGTAATAAGAGAAAATAAAATTCCAAAAATCAATCTACATTTGTAGATTGATATTTATCTTTAGTTCTGACAGAATATAATTGGCAGAATTATTTCACAGTAAAGTGAATATTATGTCTGTAAAAAAGTCCAGTTAAATGTGTGTGGGAGTTTGTCCTTTATGTTAAAATTACAAATAAATTGTAAAAAACAGTCAGCCTGTGGCCTGTCTTTGCTTTGTCCTTGTCATGTTCTCTCTCTCTCTCTACGCAGCATCACTGAGCACAGCTGGGTTTTTAGAAGCAGGGAGTGGAACATGGAGACACTGGGCCACAGCAAATCTCCCCCTCTCTCACTCTTCTTTCCATCTTCCCATCTCCATCCCTCTATCTCCTTTTCCCTAGGAGAATATTCTGCATCACTGCTCTGCCACCATTAATTCATCAGTAAAAAAAAAATCTCCTGCAAACTTCTTAAACAAACAAGTGTGCAGCTGGGTTCACACTCACACACAGTCCAGCATACTGGAAGCATTTGTTTTAGTGTCTGCCGTCGTGGACTTTCTTCATCGATGGAATTGAGGAAAAGACTGTTTGATGATGAGTTGCTAATAAGCTTGTTCACAGTGTGTTGTACATCTGTTTTGTTAACTGTGAAAACCAGTGTCTGTCCATTAAGAAGATATAAATAAACTAAGAATAATAATAATAGCTGAAATTAGAATAGAGCTGTTAAAGCAGGTGGTGACCACACCCTGACCAAAGGTCAGTATGCTGTGATCACCTGATCACGTAGAGCCATGTCAGAGAGTTAGACTCAACTTAAAGTTAGCCTGATTTATGTTTACCCAACAAATGACTAAGTAAATAGTGAGGACAACAAACATATTAAAGGTGATTTTCTTCTACATTGTTTTAAACAGAGGCAGAGGACGTTCAAGGTAATTAAAGTAGACTGAGAAAAACATGGATGAAAAGCTTGTAAAATTGAGTCCAACTTCAAGATTTGTACACAAACAAAGCCTGTATTGTCACGTCAAATTACACAGCGCGAGTTAAAAAGCAAACAAAAAGGCAAATGAAATGCAAGAAACAACATCAAATATCATCATTTGAACAAACTACAGGTTGACGTGAGTCTGTTTTCTTTCTTGTCCCCATTAGAAAGTCATTCCTAAAGAGCTGAGTGAACATGTGCTGCATGTTGTTGCCCTGCAGCCTGACGTGAGCTTCAAAGGTAACAACCTCAGACTGTTTGAACATGTACACCTTTACAGTAGTAACTGTAAACTCACATGAGTACCACAAAGTGCAGAGCAGAGACTGAGATTTTTTTTTCTCTGTGGAATGAAACATGAAATACCTTGATCTATTACATGTGCCCTCACACTGACACTGTACTCAACATGATAGACCACATGCATATAAAGAACCAGCAACATCTTTTACCCCTCAGGTGAAGCCCAGTCTCATCAATCAATATCCCTCTGGGAACAGATGGTCGCTGTGGACGTGTGTGTTGGTGTGTGTGTGTGTTGATGTGCGTGTACTATGTGACTGTGGTGAGTCATGGAATTGTTGCGACCCCTGTGGACTTACGGACGGCTGCATTGACAAAAGTGTCAGCTTCAATAACTCTAAATGACAGCTGCTAAATATTTATCCACCGTCACAAAATTGTCACTCGTCATTTACTTGAGTGGTTGTGGACACAGACGAACTCCCTTGTTCACCCTGGCTTTCAAACTTTCCCATTAAACATTAAACTCACATTCTGACACGGTGATGAGTTCTCAACAAGATGAAGATTGTTTTTCGAACCCCATCTGTAAATAATGGTCTTTTCTTAGACTGTGGTTGTGGCTGTTGGTTCGGACTACAACAAAAAAATACGGTGCTAGGGTTGGACGAGTCATGTCCCGGGCAACTTTTAAGGTCACTGTCTAAACCAGGGTTCTGGGTGAACCACTACAGGCCCACGACCCAACCCTTTGATATCTCTCCCTCAAATAATAAATGAGAAGAATGATGACCAGCTAGTGCAGGTAACGATGGTTACAGCTCTGAAAACCACGGTTGACTGAGTCAAACGTTTCTTCTCACCAAGGACCTCAGGAACAACACACAAACTAAAAGCAGTGAAGGCCTGTTTACTCTTTGCTGTTATTCAGTGAAGGGCAATAATGTCCATTAAAGGTTCCCATTCCAAATGGAAGAAAATCATAATATAAATCATTTGTGTCAGTTCTTTGACCAGTGTGGTCTGTAATAAAAGGCCTTCATTACAATACGACCACCGTGAGTTCAGGGAGAAGATTAACAATCGCCCAGACACACGTTCCTGATGGACTCTGTGTGATTGCCTGACAACAAAGACAGAAAGCTGCTTCGTTAAAGTGACACGTCTCAGTCAGACTCCATGATTAGGTGCAAAAAAGAAAAAGAAAAAAAAAGAAAACCCCGAGTGGTTGTTCTGTTAAGATGTTGTAGTCAGTACTGATTATTCATCCTGAGAATTAGTTGAAACACAAATCAACAGTTTTAACGTATCAAACGTCTCCTTTGAGAATCCACAGAAACAAATCAAGGGCTTTTGACTACTTTCAGTTTTTTTCATTTATTCTTAGACAGAAATTATTCTGAGTAGTTACCAAACCACTATCAAGAAATACTAAGAGTCCTTTCAGAACATTTCTACCACGAGGAATGTGTAATAAAAATGGAATCCCAAACTTTGGGAGAGGCTCTTATCACAAAGAAGAAAAAAAAGTGGTTCTGTGATTTATGCAATCAAAGACCAATACAACAAATCAGTGGCTTCATTATTTCTCTGCTTCCATTTGCAGTGCAGCAAATGTGCACTCTCTTCTTATTCCTTCATAAAACGACCATATTTTTAAAGATGAAAATTCCTCTTGTGTTAAAGGCAGAAATGGGTAAAAAGAGTAGGTACGTACCCTGCAGGGTCCAGGGAAGGGTCCATTGACTCTTGCGCTGCAAAGATAATGGAACTGATCCCTCAAACTGCTTAACTCAAGCATATAGAGAAAGAACTGTCACATGACCTGGTCCTCATTAGGTGAGTGGGACACCGTGCTAATTTATTTACCCGATATAACCTGAACAGGCAGACAAGACTTTAAATCTGCAGAAGCCAATTTGAGCCACAGGGGAAAGAAGTGTACATCAGAGGACGTGCCAAGCTCCATGGATGTAGGAGGGAAAACTGTCTACGTAGGTAAAGTGTACATGTGAATAACACCAGGTCGTCTCAGGGTGTCATGGTGGACAGGGTCCAGGGGCGTGTCATCTCGATCTGTTCCAGGTGGTAAAAGCATAAGGACTCCTGGTGGCAGAGATGTGTCACACCAGCCATCTGCTGATGAGTCACCAGCTCTGTGTGTGTGTGTGCGTGTGTGTTTGGTTGGTCATTACTGTGTGTGTATGTCTTTTTTCATACATTACCGCCAGGATCAAGGTGATGAAAAAAGACTTAGTGACTTAGACCTTCTAAAAGACCTCACAGTCAAATTGGGTGAGTTTTTTTTTTATTTCAATAGAAATGGACAAACGTGGATTGTTTTGCCACAAATACTGTCATGTGTTCAAATGTTTTGTGCAACAAAACATTTCTGGAGAAAAAGTTTAAACTAAACATCATGAAAATAATCCAGAATATCTCAACTATAGAAAAGTCCTTCCCTTTGCAATGAATCGGTATAATTGTTGCAGAAATACATTTGTGAAGGCATTAAGACAGTGAGATAAGATGTGTGACCCGCAGGCATCACTAACTGATGATAGTCTGTCTGAGTTTAAAAAACAGCCGTGTCGTGAAAAACAGGAGGAAAGATTATCTGAAGGCTACATACAGTAGCCTTTTTGTGCATTGGAGAAGATGCAGCTGACAAACAGAGCTGCTCCAGTGTGACAGCTCCCCCTTCAGGCCAATTCTGACCCAAATCTGTGTCCCCCTGATTTAACCACAACTACAATGACCATAACAATCCACTTAATCAAATCCCTTCACCGTTTCTCATTGAAACATCATGCTGAGCAGACTGCTACAGAAACACTGATCCAACTCACTGACTTCTACTGCCCCCTATCTGTCAAAATCATTAAAAAACATTTGGTTTAAACACATGCTCTTTCATTTTTACCTCTCTCTGTTCCTGCTGTTGCGTTCCCTCAGATTCTGTGCCAAAGACCTACAGTGATCAAAATCAATAAGCTGCTGCCTGATATAGAACACTACAGTGGTGAACAGTCATTCAGTGGCTAATGGGCTTCCTCCACTATAGACAGTTCGGCTTGTTATGGAAAAGGAGGCATATTATCCTCAGCTCTATACAGTGACCTGGTGTCTATATTGAAGCAGCTAAATTGAATTCAGTTTACTGTGGATAGAAAAGGTCTTTTGCTAAAAGACTGCACAGGCATGGGGAAGTCTCAGATACTGCAGTACAAGGAGGTACAGCAGATTTACAGCTTCCCTTTGACACAGCAGTGAACTCTATGAATTGACATACAGTATACAGTGTTGTTGCTGATTTTACATTTCATTTTTCTATTGCAATACAGGGTGGAAATGGGCTTTTCATAAGTTTATTAAATTCTTTAAGATTCTTTGAGATTTAAACATGATTTAAACTTGGTAGTATGTTTAACTATAACCTAACCATTAGTTAGGTCAAGGCTAACCCAGCTGCCCTCCGACCACTTTAAACCACATTTATTCTACTGTTGATTAAACTTTAACTGTTACAGATGAACACAATGACCTGCTGCAGCACAAAGCTCTTATTATTATTAAACACAAACATTGTCTCTTAACTTAAGTGACATTTTTAACTGAATTATTTACTCTACATTACATTACCTCTGTTGATGTGACATGTTTTGGTTATTTTTAAAATTATTTTTCCACACACAAAACGACTAAATTTACTCCTGTTTACAGAAAGGTGAGACGGACGTACACAGGCAATGCACACACTAACACGACAGAAACTAGAGCTGCAGAGGTAACATTTCCTTTACCTTCACATCCATCTGTCAATGTCATGGAAACACAACAGCACCACCGGAATGACGGAGATGAAGAGTCGCTGACGCAGACTTACACAAAGGCACATAATTGAGTCTTTAATATTGAGATGCATTAGGAATAATGTGTCGTGCCTCTACAGAGCTCAGTCAGGTTTCATTAGTGGTTTCATAATCAGATCCAACAATTAGTATTTAGTTGGTTTATAACAAAAATTAAAAATGGGGACATTAACCTAGGTTCGCTGGGCGGAATATCTTTTTTGAAATGCAGTATATTAATAAATATAAAGACGAGCTGAAAACTGCAATGCAATAAAACCTAGAATAACATTTTCCAGAGAAAACTAAAAGAGCAGAAAAAAGGTTTTGGTTTTAAAGCCAAAATAAAAAAATACAAATTTACATAAACCAACAGCCAAGAACAAAGCCAATACTTAAATAAGACATAACAATGCAGATAAAAGACAAATTAGCTAAGAGAAAACTTATAGGTAATCATTTAAGGTAATGATTTAACACCATTTAAAACATTCAGTAAATATTTTAGCCAGTAGCAGCTGGAATATTTAGCAAAGACCTAAAGGACAGCTAAAGTTAACACCAGGTATCATCCCTGTAGCAGATGTGACAAAGGTTTATTTCACCACAAACCAACAGTCCTCTCTTCATGCTGGCCTGACGGTGGTGCGCGTTAGAGTCACATGGCTCAGCAGTTTTTATTGCTGACTAAACAACACAGTTACTGTCAGGGTGAGTAAGATTCTGTAAGATGCAGAATAAAGAGCCATTGACCACATCAGGTCTTCCTCTCCTGATGGAGCTCCAGCTGCTCCATCTGTACTCAGGGGCTGACCTTAAAGGTTTGTACTGTATAATGATACTCTGATATACTAGCATATAGTACTAAGCATTGTGAGGACTTCCTCTGTGAGAGACCAGCACAGAAGTACTTTGTAGGTAAAGAAGTAGAAAACCAGAAGCAGTACAGTGTACTTCCCTGTACACAACAGATTGATTCACCATAAAAAGAGGATCAAAAAGTGAGGCGGCCATTTTGTCACCTAAAGAACAGATGGCTGCTTTAGGAGCTGTATCTGTTTTTTATGTGCATCATGTTGTATGAGTTGTGTATTGACAAAACTGAGTCGACCGACATAGTGTGGAACAGCCGTTACACTGACATCACATATAATGTTATAGAAGTAATAGTTGATAAGCTAAGTTGGTACATAAAAAGGCAACTGAGAAGGGAGTGTGGCTGGAATGAGCAGTCGTTGGGTAAAACGACCTTCAAATATCTGAAATCAAAAATACATCACAATATAGTGACTAACAATATAATAAGAAATACAGAAACACATGCTTCATACAGTGCAGAAATGTCTGTACAGTAGTCGCAAATTCTGGCAGTTCCTTCATCCATGCATTCAGCAAGGATTCTCTTTCACACCTTAGTGCAGAGCTGAGAGGAACACACACCACACACACACACACACACCACACACACCCACACACACACACACACACACACCCGCACACACACACACACACACACACACACACACACACACACACCTACCTCTGTGGGGGGGTGTTTCTTGCAGGTACACCATGAGATGACTCTTCATTATCAGGAGAAATCACTGAATAATTTAGAGCTAATCAATTTGAAACAGACACACACACAAAAAAACACTTTGCATTCGCCGTCTTTCCTGCTGGGTTTTAGACCTGATACAATTTCACCAGAGTATTGATTTAAAAGACAATGAGATTTTCTCCATATGGTATTGTTTTTTGCCACATATAGGGAAACGAGTAAAAATTTATATATATTTTAAACAATGTTTACTTTTCTTTCTCCATATAAACATATTCATTTTATTAAATGACCAGCTACTGCCTAGCTGGATTGTATTACTTGTGTCTGACAACACTGACTAAATGAAAATATATCCTTCCCAGGGCTTGTTCTCCTGAATTATAAATATGGATGCAGCATATTCTGTAAATGACCTTTCATGATAACTGTGCTTCAGTGTCCCTGGGCTTTTGAGCTGGACTGTGGACATTATGCAACTGAGATGACTTCACCAGACTGTGTGTTGGTTTCAAATGTCAGACATGTAAAGGATAACACGGCCACATAAAGTCCGTTCTTTTTGTTGCATCTTTAATGGGGGCAGCCATGCGGTGGGAAAATACATCTGACCTGATCAATACATTTCCAACACGACGTAATGCCTATAAACAAAACAATCAGGGCTGGAATTAGATTACACTGTTACACTGTTAGTTACCTAAAACTAAATAGCCAAGAGCATATTTTGTATTTTCTGCCCAACCTATTGTTTTATCATTTTGCAATTTCTGTGCTAACTTGTAAACTACTGTATTAATGCCTCTGTGCCTGTACAACAGATAACAGCTATCAACTCAGTTGGTGAAACCTCAGAACAAAAGCCCAGAAAAAGCCTTGTCATGGACACATATGAATTCAGTTCAAGCCTGTTTTTACAGACTCTGCACTTAAAGATTTTAAAAGTGACCATCAATACTGACTAATTAAAAACTTTAGACAAAAACACTGAACCCGGGGTAACCCTCAGATGGGTGGTGAGGAGCTCACGGTGCAGTGACACCACGGCCTTCGGTCACATGTTTCCACCAAGGAGGACACAGCTATCAGTCCTGGCAGCTGAGGCTATGTGATCTAATGGGGTTTTATAGGTTGTAGAGATCGGATTACACTGGCAGAGGCTCTACTCTATATCCTCACTGTGCGGTTGGTATATGCAGGACTTCACCTCTTTTAGGTGTGTCTGATTATCCTGGACTCCACACTTGCATGTAAAAAACTGAAAAAAGGTCGTTGAATGATCCAAGTCAATGGTTTTATTCATTTATTTATTTTTTTGTTAATGAAGATGAAGACAAAGAATACGTTCAAGGTTTCAACGTTTGTAACATTGCATTTTTACATTCAGATCACAGCTGTGTATGAGGCTACAGTGTGATTGACAACAGTCTAATTCGAGCACTACCTAAAATGTGCATGATGATAAACTTTTATAGTCAGTTAAAAAGCAGGAAAACAGAGAAAGAAAATGCCCTAATAATACAAAACAGCACGACAAAATACTTTCTTTAAGAAAAAAGAAAGATTCCTCAAGGATCTATTTGGAGACGCCTCAGTTCAGGGCTTTTCACAAACGTCTTAGAGAAGAGAATTTCAGCCAAAAGAAACAATGAATCGAATAGAAATTTTATTCATTGTATAAATATAAAACTAAAGAAGTGCTGAGGAATGACATCCGACATTATTTGTTTGAATTATCTTTGAATAAAGAGAAAGTGAGGACAAGGCTGTGTGATAGGGTTGAAGCTGGTGGGTAAATCCTCAACTATGGCTTTATGTGTCAAGGAAGTCGTGCAATTGTCACTGCCTACAGAAACATAAGGCAACACAACACATGACCCCAGCAGCATGACCTCCTCTGTGGCACAAGGTGATGCTGTTGTGACACATTTCACCGTTTTTCTTATTATTCAGCTACATACTTGAGATTCCGTGGCCCATCTTCAGTGCGATTATACTCAGGGTTGATATTACTCCCGGAGACAACTCTGACGGTCTTTGTATGGATGTTATATAATACATCAACATAACTTTAAGGTCAATGGCTCCTTTAACAGCAGCTGCCATAAAAGCCTTGTTGGTTTCACTGCACTGCCTTCAGCGTCTGCCTGTTGCCCACCCGACTCTGGGGTCAGAGAACACGTCGTTTATCAGGCCTCATTAGAGCAACTGTTAGTGACACAATGACTGTGAGCGAGTGTGTGTGTGTCACTGTGTTTGAGTTGAAGGTGCTCTTCATTCCATCCACCTATTCAATCATCCAACATTTTCTGCCACTTAGTTTATTTAGGCCACACAGTTTAAGGTAATGCATGTCAAAGTCACTTTTATTTTGTCGTTGGTGATGTAATCTAATCTGATCAATCTTCTTTAAGTTGGGTTTATGGTCAATGAACTAAAACTGAAACTACAGATGATTTCATCATGGGAAAAAAAAAAAAAAATTCAGGCTCTGTCTTTGGACGGAGAACAAAAAGTGAGCAAATTCTCCATCAGACACCAGACAACAGCTCTCCACTTATTATAGCAGTGCAAATAAAACATGAAGTAAAGGATTTTAAATGTATGGAAAATCTCTATCCCACTATATTTTTACTTTTCTATTATACCATTGTTTTTAATAGAATAGATTCATGCTTCATTGGAGGAAACATGCAGCTTCTGTTCACCATGGCCCTAATGGACCGAACATAGTCTTATTTCAGTCACCTCAAATTTAAACTTGCAGTCCAGGTAATAATATTTAAATGCAAATTTAAAATGTGAATGAAATATTACTGTAAAATGCAGTTCCCTGTGTGATTTAAGGGAATTGAATTGTACTGCAAGTCATTACATGAAAAACAAACATGTTTGTTTCATGACATTGTCAATACTTCCTTTTGATTGCTGCCTCCAGTTTTTTCTGAAACAACTTGTCTGCATATTTATTCTTCCCAGTGAAGACTGAAGCTCATTACATCAGCGAGTCTGTCAGGGTTTAAATGGAAAGAAAGAAGTATCATGGTTGACTGTAATTGAACATTCACGCCCAAACGGCACTGAATCTCACTGGCTGTTAACCTGTCACATGTCAACGTTGGTGAGTTCCACTCCATTTATGCAGACAACTGGCTGGATGTGCCTCTGAGGGCTATCAGCCATCATTTGTAAAGCCATCCTACCACACAGACAATTTAATTCATGACTTTCATGACCATCCTTTCATGTACATTAAATAGGGTTCATACATTTCCCAGAACCACACTGTCAGGGCTCAGAGAATAGATGACATCTTTTTTTTATTATTATTTTTTTTATAAGAGAATACAGCACGAGAAGATATCAAATAGTTTGTGTGTTTATTCAGAGACAGTCAGAGACTAACCCTAATCCAACAACAGTGTGGAATCCTTGCACGCTACAGAAGATTTATCTGGTGGACAGAGGTAGAATGGCTGATCTAAAGTCGGAAATGTCTTTAACACAAATAAACTGTGAATGCTCCAACCCACCATCAATTGAACACAAGCTTATTTTTAATCAAGGTACTCTACAATAAACAGGGGGATCCCACAGAGTGCTGTTTCCATCATTAAAGCTAACAGGTGATACTGCAGCTGCTGCTGACTCTGGCGCATCTCAAAAGTGTTAACCCTGGTGATAACAGGAACCATCACACACTTCCTCCGTGTTAATTTAGCAGAGACTGATGAAGAACAACCTTCCCAGTTCTTAATCAGCAGCGCAGGATTGTAAACACGTCATAGGCCGCAATCAGATGGAAGAGCGCTCATCGCTCACAGCTCAGGAGAGTAAATTCAATTTGATTAGTGTTAGATTTACGAGTTAGCACTTGCTCCGATGTGGATCAAGTTCACGCAGAGACAGTATATCTGGAGGCCAAGTATAGACAGAGCAGCAGTGTAGAAGGGTCAGGCAGGAGCAATAACACAGCTCAGTGCAGTACACTTTCCTCATACATTACCATATACAACACCTCTCTGTTCTGACAACATTTAGATTACACAGCTGACCAAACAGCACTCCACTGGAAAACTAATACCTGTGAAGGTTAACATTATTTTCAGCATTATTATAATTTATTAAGGTATGGTTCATACTGATTTAAAGTGTGCTTGGCATAATGTAATATAAAAGTCTAACGAGGGTCAAAGGTTAAATCTTGATTGCAGTAAATTATGTGGATCAAATCAATCACTTTTAATGGTACTCGTGGAGAAGTCACCTGTTCCCAGAATGAAAACCTGATGTAACCTGATAAAAACTACAGTAATCTCTTAATTAATCTAGTGGAGCGAACAGTTTCAGAAGGACCGAGTCATAATCTGTGATTAACATCGACTCCTGCTCTGTATCGACTTCCATTCCCTTCATTTGTCGAAAAATCTAAATTTCTGTTGCTTGACAGTTACATATTGATAACTAGGGTCAAATGTAGGTTTATGTTGATTTTCATAACAATGTTAAAGTGCCTATAACTGCAAAATGGAAGCCAACTCTGTGACGTGTGTTTTATTTATCATCACCCTGGTTTAAAGGAGCTGAATGGGGATCACATTGTACATTCCTAATGTCCACAGACTACTCCATTAATCCAATTGACCATAATTCCCTGCTTTCATGTCGTGCCTTCTCCCATGTATTCCAAGTTCATAGTGTTCTGGGCAGCAACGTATTATCTAACTCTTCTTTCTGATGAGTCACAGGCCCAACCTCAGGCTACAGAGTCCAGGCACGAGGAGAAGATGTGATTTGAATTCAGCAGAAGTGGATGGAGGGAAAAGGGCAGTTTATTTTAGGATGCTCGTACCACTGGGTAGATTTGTCAGAAATAATATAGACATGCATCGGTGAATTTCAAAAATAGCAGAAAGCTGGATGAATGCAAATACAGATACACAAATGAAATGGTATTTTCAGTGATTCCTCATGCATTTATCTCATGCCTCGGCTCTGCCAGCGAACACGCTTCTCAAATATTTGTAGGTTTTATTTGTCAAATGATCAATAATCATAACCATCTGAGCTTCAGCGTATTCCAAACAGTCTGGCCGGCGCTGACGGTTTTACTTGATGGAATTGTAAACACGCAGCTCAACAAATGCAATTAAAGTTTAAAACCATCTCCTTCAACAAAGCTGCTGAGAATCATGGCCTCACTGGCTATTTTGGAGATGAGGGCTGTTCAAACTTTAGCAACTAGAGACTGACTCACTAGATATAGAGCTGTTGATCACTGCAAGGTTTGTTTCTTTTTCAGACATATGGTTCAGTACCATTCATGTGTACTTGTAATGGGCTAGTTATCGCAGTGGCACAGCATTACACATCACTGCTACTCATATTACACAGCTGGTAGACAATGTTTTCATTTATTTTATCTTATAAAAATGGATGTTTTTGCTCCACCAACAGAAACCACACAGGCTATAAATAATTAACCATCGAAATAACATAAGGGCTTAATTAATTTTTACATTTCAGCAAATGGTATTTCTGCATTTATACATGAAACAGTTGGCTGAGACATGACTGACGTTACGTTCCTGTTTGATTTGTTATTTCTAATAAATAACTATATAAAGATTAGACAACTGTGTAACTGAGTAAGTATTTAAAGAGCATGTGTAGTTGTCAACAAAAATAAAAAACACCCCACCGGGAGGAAGCTTCTATGGAAAAGGCTCATCTCCCAGGGTTTGGTGTTTGTTCCTAAGCACAGTTGACAGGAGGATGTTGTCATCAGAAGAGATGCCACATGATTAGGACCCAATGATAAAGGCTGAGGTCGACAATGGAGGATTTTAGACTGGCTGCACTAAGGGACGAGAGGTTTCTGGACCACCGAGCTGATATGTTAATGGTATCAGGTGTGGGCGATGAAAATGAGGGGATGAATAACAAATATGAATCACAGTCTGCTGTTCTCATCTTCTGGGAGCCACACCTGGGCTGGATAAAACAATCGTTCCATACACACTAATCCACCACTGACGCCAGATGGATGCTGAAGATAATTGAGTTTATTAAGGACTTTAGATGATGTGTACAGGAGTTTTTTTGTAGTTGTTCTTTCTAAATGGAATAATAGTGGTAAAGGAACGAGGCCAGAACACAGGTGTCCAAACACTGGGCTAAAATAAGACTAAGAACAAATGTTCAACAAGGGACAAATTGTGAAGGACTAAAAACAAGTGGTACCTGAAGCTGAAGTACACTCGTGTCACTGTGGGCGTGTCATTATTTATCAGTATCTGGAGTATACTAGAAGACGGTTGGAGAAGCCCATTCATTAGACCCTCCATGATACTGTATCTTCTCTTGATACTGGAAGGAAAAATTAAACCCACCAAACTGGAGCTCAACATCTTTCTCTGCTGCCTTCCAGCCCGCTTTACTGGAACCACTTTAGGATTTCAAGGGGGAAAAAAAGGAAGAAGTAGAGAAGCAAGTGGAGCGAGCAGCCGGCTCTGTATAGGAGGCTAATGAGTGTTGGCGTGTCGTTGTCAGTGCTACCTTAGCCCGCCTGTGAACCCTGTGTCGAGTGAGTAGAAGTGGCACCTTCTTCCTCTCTGTCCTGATATTCTCACCGTCTATGGAAATGCATACTGTGATTTCTCGGCAAGTCTTCAGCTGCCTCTCAAACTAAACTTTAACACTGGTGCCGAAAGGCTGTTGGGAAACAGAAGGGCCCTTAAAAAGACTGCTTCGCCTATGACGCTCATTTTTATACTTGCTGCAGCTTGCACAGTTGACAATTGCAATTAGCTAAAAGGCCAATAAAAGATGTCATGAGAGCAACATGTCGGCTTTAAGATGACGACTCACTCACTCTGTTTTAAAATTAAGTTTGAGGCTTCAAAGGTCACATTTCTAATTCAGGGAATTGCTTTTTTTTTTTACTGTTAGAAAAACAGCTTATTTAATGGCATTTCTGTACCACCTGATATAAAGTCAAACATCTGCATGGGGACACAAACAAACAAAAGCTGCTGGCTTTTATTTTTCAGAAGCCCTCTGAGGCCACTATATCATCTCCTCATATATTAAACAAACCAGTAAAATCCAGGTCTGCAGGGAACCATTACACACAGCACTTTTTAATCAAAGCTGACAAACCACCTGTCTGACGACGTGACAGTTTTACCACTTTTTGTTCTGTACAAACCAAACTATTTTCTTCATTCTAAAAATAAATAAATAAATAAATAAACAAATACACGTCTCGGCATGGAATTTTCTATGTTATGGACATTAGTCCATAACATAGAAAATTCCATGACAATTTTAATTGGAGGAAAATAAATGCTTTACACTGTCTTTCATTTGGACTAAAAACCTTTCATGGTCTTTACCCAAGTTTATGTCCTAGAATAAACCCTCGTTCTGAAAAGGATGGATGAATAAATACTTAAATAAATACTAAGCTTTAAATCTTACTGTCTGATAGGGACGAGCTCAGAGCCATGCAAGAGTAAAGTATATTTTCATCTCATATACAGTTGAAACATCTGCAGTAAGTGTTGTAAATTAAAGTCCAGACACAGATAAAGATGCTGACTGTTTCCAGCTGCTGCAGCTCTTTTTAAAGATCCTAATTTAAAATACATAGCAAAAGGAAACTGTTCAGCCTGGCAGACATGGTTCTCCTGCGCCATGTTGGTTGTTTTTAGTACATACGTTGTTTTGTTCTGCTTGAGCCATGTCTGCCCTCTGGATGACATTGACTCTGCTGCAGCTTCAGAGTAGGTAATGAAATCAAACGTTAATATAAGGCTTCTTCAGCATTCACCCGTGGTCAGCGGTCCCCTGGGGCACCAGCTGCTGCACCTTGCTAAACTGCTAACCATCTAGACTGCAGGAGCATGGACAGGAAGGGAAAAGAGTGAGGATCAGAATGAGAGAGGTGGGAAGACCAAATAGTAAAGATCAAGGGACTAAAGATTAGGAGAACTATTTACCAAAATGACCAAGTGATTAGTCATCACCATACAAACAACAGTAAGGGTCATTTTTGTTTTAATCTATGCAGCCCTAGACGGATTGAAAGATATCACACACACTGAAGCCAATAACACCTTTACCACCCACCAGTGTATCTGTAATTTCACTGCATGTACTGTAATAATGTTTTGAATTTGTCCAACATGTCAGTGTGTGCACACTCTCCTCCTCCATCCCTCAACCTTAGGTGATAAAAAAGGACTGACCTGGTCTTAACCAGAGCCACATCCACCTCTGCAAATTTCACTTTATGAAATAACAGCTATGAATCCATAAAAAATAAAGGGCATCAGATTACCACAACTGATCACTTAAAGGCTTCACTGGTGATGTAAGAGAGAGGTTTTTCTATTCTGGGAGTGGGTGCAGCTGAGCCCTCAACCCCCCAGGTTGGTGAAAGCACATCTTTGAAGTAGAAAACAGAGACTGGAATATAATCCTGTAAAATATAGTTCTAAATAAAGCTGCATCAAAGTTTCATTACATCGTTGCCATGACTGGACGGCTCACTTTCACTTGTTTTACTGGAGGACATTCAACCTCTGGACATTGATTTAAGATATCATGTTTTTGTTGAATGAGGGTTGATATAAACATACGTGTTAGAGTTCCTTCTGTTTTACTTTTTACCATGAATTAATTACATACGTTTCATTTAAAGATACATTCAAACTACAGCATATTGGTGCAACATAAATTAAATATAATAGTAAAAAGTTATGAACTTAAAGAATGAGTCACATGTAAATATGCATGGGTTTTGCTTGTGGGCTGTTGATGTTGTGCAGCTGTCAAACGCAAGAAGGTTACAGCAACAACTGGGGCACACAGCAAAACGTGCCCAGTGGAGAAAAAAAGACGTTTCATAAAAATGTTTTATCAAAATGTTCAGACAGATCATTCAGCATCACTGTATATTTCTTGTAACTGTACCTAAAGAAATAACTACGATGGTATTCGGTGTCAGCCAGTACACAAATGAAAATACTTCTCATAATCCATTTTAAATCCTCCTCAGAAATCCACAAGCTAAAACAGCATAAACATGTTTGGTGCATTTGTGAAGAGTGATAAAAGGTCAGGGTTGGAAAAACAAAAACATACATCTGTACACTCTGTGAGACAACACTCGGCTGTAGCCATGGCCAGTTCTTGCACAACAACAACAACAACAACCTAGCACAGTTGTGTCACTTCAAGCGACATCCTGCTGCGAAGTGCTCAGCTGGTGGCGAGAGCACGACAGCAGTTGTGATTTCATCTGTGGCCACTGATTATCAACTGCTCGTCTCAACGCCAAAATCACCAAGCCTCTTTAAATAGGACACTAAAATCAATGAAGTAGCTGAGTCAGTCACATCAACTGTTCTCAATCAATGAGCAGAAGTTGGACTAAATAACATTTTCACCGCTCACAGGAACCAGCAGTAGCTCAGACGAGACTGACATTTATTATTATTAATCAATGCAAATGTGATCAGGGGATTTAAAGCCCGGGATATAAACATGACATTTTTATCTGGGAATATGGAAATGCGTGACTCATGACCTACAAGATGTTTGTCTTTATATTTACTCAGCCTTACTTTGTTTTTTTCCCCCCATAAAGGAACAACAGAATTAATGTGGCCCTTGACATTTGATTTCAGCCTCTTCCCTGTGTCAGCAGAAAGCCCTTCTCCTCATCACTTTCCTGCAGAGTTTAGTAGTCCTCAGGCTGTAATACTCATGCTGTCACTTTCTATGTTCTGGCCCTTCCACATATAGGGCGGCCTGATCAAAATGCTGCTGCCGTCTGCATTTGTTTAAAGTAAGCAGCGGCGGTGCAGACTAAGTTGGAGATGTCAGTCTAAAAGACTGATTATATCCACATTGTTCTAGCAGGCCTGAAGTGTACATTTGTGTCCACATTGGGTGTGTCACCACCACTGGAACGCTTTATGACTAAGTTAGGTGTTGTTTATAAGCAACATAAAACACTTTATACTGGCTAAAATCAACTCGTTTTTACAACAATCAAAGATCACTTCTTGACTGGTTTCCTCATGGACTAAATTCCATAAAAAACGAATGTAAAAAAAGAAAACATTTTTACTTCTCTCCTCTGCGGCCACCTTGTTTCTTGTCCCTGCTGTTAAAGATGAAATGCAGGCTCCAGCTCACACTACTAATACCTGGCAGTGAAGTGTCTATTGAGGATTGTGCAGGTCAGGCACTGTCTTCAGTTTCTTTATTGTAGTGATCATTTATTTGTATCTGTCTCAAAGAGAGCAAGTTGGGTCAACTGAGAAATTTAGAAATACAAAACAATATTATGATAGCTGTGGAATCAAGTGTCTGTCTGAGCTTGTGGGCTGGTTTAATAATAGGAACTAAATAGAGACAAGAGAGAAGCTTCTAGTCTTTGATCGATCCACCAAAAAGATTTTTTTTCTTCTCGTCGTCTTCTCTGCATTTTAAATCCACTTCCCAAACCTGAAGACAATCAACTCTCTTTAAAAACCCAGAGTTTCTTCAGATCCGTTTTGTCATTTTTCTAAATATTGCCCATATAAAACAAAAAGCAAAGGTGCAAGTGGCCTGACTCAGACAAGAACCCAGTGTGTTCACACTCTTCTGCCCTTCTCCCCAATTTATCCTCAATCACAGCAAATACTTTTTTTTTTTAGCCATTCTTTAAATGACCTTGGAGACTGCAGTGTTACTAACATTCAGGATTGCCAACAGAATTCAATGGTGGCTTTTAGGACACAGCACAAAGTGCAGCACAAAGTGCCAGAAACGGGAAGTAAAAAACAGGAACTAAAAACAAGCTCTAGTTTTGTTTGCATGAAAAGCATAGACACGGTCTAGTGACAGACGTGTACCTGTGTTGGCCCTCACTTTGACTCAAGCTCTTCAATGCTCTGATATAAAACTAATAAACTTCTTTGAGAAGGTGTTATCTTCATCTTAGCCACCGGGGGCTACAATAATGGCTTTATTGCTACAGTAATATCATTCAGGTAACTCTTGTTGTGGTGTTACATCAACACATGGGGATCTGCATAAACATATGTGCAGGTAAAAGTAAATAAAATATATAAATTATAGTATATTATTAGCATTTAAAAGCTACTGTATATGTTAAGCATCACTGTCTTATGTTTATTCTTTTATCAAGAGGACGTAACCCATTACTGAATAATCTTGACTTCTTGGAAGTTTTCATTTCTAAAATCACAGACTTCTCTTGTTCAGTTATTTTTCTGTTTTTGAAAGTAAAACCAATGTTCTGGGAGAAAATCCTGAATGCATTATCCTGGATACAGGATCTAGTACTTCTATTATGACAGATAGTTATGTACATTTGCCTAATGCTTTAACTATGGTCTGTTTTCATGTTTCTTTAAGGCAAATAGTTCATCAGTATCTAAACCAAGTCTCAGTGTGACAGCGGTTGCTGCTCTGTTTGAACCCTACACCAAGGTCAGTTCAAGGATAGTGAGTCTATTGAGTTGGGACAACGGCCAGATCCTCGGGAATGGATCATGCAGGTCTTAACAGGGGGTTACCGCAATCCCAGCGTGCACTGTACTGCTCCGACACCGCTCCTTCCCCTTCACATACATAAGTAATCGAGTGAAAGGCCTCTTGATGTTGATCATCGGCCCACGGCTTAAGTCAGATATCTAATTACAATGTATGAAGGTCAGGAGAAAAGGTTGGATCAATGTCATGTCTGATATTATGTTAAGACTGTAATTACCAACTTGTCATTAACAGCTTAACTGCCATGATGAGGATGTGAAATATCGATCTCAGCACACAGCAAAGGCGTGTATGAAGGACAAACTTAACATACGATGTGGACCGCATGAGAATAAAAGGTGTTTACTCTCTGTGTTTGCTCTCTCTCTCTCTCTCTCTCTCTCTGATGACTCATCCACAGTTACAACAGGACCCTCCCAAATCCTACTGTATCAGCGCGATGCAACATCACATTCTGTATTTACAGCACGGCAACAACAAGGAGCATTTGCTCTTTGACGTTCAGTTAGAGAAGCCATTTCCTCAAAATGAATCCACTCCAGATTGCAGCAAATTCAGGACTGTGCCTCCTGAAACCAATTATTGTTGTAGTGGTGACACCTTCACACCATCTCTACAGCATCTCCACCCAAGCTCTTGTCAACATGACAGTTATTTCCTGTTTCTGTCCCCGACAGTTTCTAAATACAGCTGGGAAGATCCAGACCTAAAACAAAGATGACAACCAAGACTGGCAAATGAATGACTCTTTGTGACCTCCTCAACCAGGATGTTATGCAGAGAGACTCCAGCTGGACACCACATCTCAAACTGTGACTGTTGTGTAACGGTGCCAGAGCTACAGCAGACTGGATGGATGTTTCGATAAAAGCATGAGGCGATAAGAAAGAAGATGAGTCAAGCCTGATGGAGTCACATCAATCTGTTGGTGCTATTTCAATTACAAAAATGTACCGTGTGGCAGGTGGAGGTGATAGAATTAATGTCATAAAACTACAACCTTTAGCCTGTACAATAACAATATAATATCTTAGCATTTTCAGTTCTTAGAAACTGAAATTCGCCTTTAAATTCTAAAGAAAAGCCTGATAATAGCTCAAGACTTTTTTTTAAGCCCAAATATGTTTTCATCATTGTGCATTTCTACACTCCACCTTCTTTATCATCAACCAACTTTGTCCGGTGATCAGATTCATCCGCCTATGTGTTGTAGTAGGCAGTAGAATGTACAGCAGGAGATTGTGTAAGAACCAATAAAAGACTCAGATCCACAGCACACAGTTGCATTATGATAATAATAGGCAGCAATATATTCGGTACTGAGCAAACACTGTGAAAGTGAGGATATAATCACAGGAAATGGCGCTGAGGGAAGTCTGAGGGCCAAAGTGTGGCCAATGTTCTGTGTAATATTGCGTCCCACATTTTATTCAAACCTAAAGGTAAACTGCGATGTTCAGATGTTTGACTAATGAAATTTTAATGAAAGACTTAATTACGCTCAGGCAGTAAAGTGACGTTGGAGACGACTCCAGGGAACCGCAGAGGAAAACCAATACTTAGAAGCCACAGACGAAGCCACGGTAATTTCTGACAGATGCACAGATTTTCCACTCCCACTTTGTTACATTCAGCAGTTCAGGAAAAGGGAAAATGCTTTTGTTTCATATTCAGCAAAAACGGGAGTGAGCTTTGAATTTCAGAACAGCAGCCTATTAGAGTCAATCTGAGCCTATCTGTGTCGTCGCTGTGCTGACGCAGCTCCCTGAAGATGGAGCTTTGGCTCGGTTTAATCATCTCCTCTCCGACATTATTGTGATATCTCACAATGCAAGGAGACAGGTGGATCTATGCAGCTTGGTGACAGCACTTGGTGCCATTACATCAACCTTAACTTCACTTCCTAACAATGAAAATCACATTTTCCAAACAATATACAGTATTTGGCCCATACTGGGCTGGTGTGGTCGCACCATTACAGACTGAATAAGAATACATTTCTAACTTTAATTTCATCAACATTTAAACTTTAGATTAGTACAAAAGTTTACTAAGACACTACCTTGGCGTTTTACTGCTACCATGTCAGCATTACACTCAGTGGCCAACTGTGACAGAATTATCTGAAGGTTATAAGAACCTAACCTGGGATTTATAGACTAGATGGTAGTGAACCCAGAAGGCTGGGGTTCTACCAATGCACCTCTTTAGCCCCTCAAGCTATAAATCAACCAATAAATGGACAATCTCCCCCCCCCCAGGGTTATGTTTAACTTTTAATGCCGCTATGCCTGCACAACAATCACGTGCATCCAAAATCTCCACTCAGATCTAATTAGATACTTATGTAAAATATATTAATGTGTCAATTTTAATTTAGCTAAATTAACTCATTATAATGGTGGAAATTTGATAGAAATATAACTAGAGTAAGACGAACCTCACAGATATAACAATTTTGATTATGCACTTGATAAAATGGGCTGATGGGAAAATCAGTCAAGCTGCCATTTCCACACCGGGCCATTCTATTGGTTATATGGCCAAGGGCTGTAAAAACACTATTAAGTTTTAAGGTAATGTGAATTCACATTATACACGTTATTGATTCCAAGTGCACTGTTCTATTAGAGTTCAGGAATTAATTATCCGAGAAAAAAACTCATTTGTGTCTTCAACTGGGGAGAACAAATGGACTGTTCCCCTGTCACTTGTGCAGCACATAGAGATGCTGGAAATAAAATGCAAAGTGGAACCAAACAACATGAAACAAATGGATTCACCCTAAACACACAGTCAGCATAGTGCTATGTACATCCTAGAACTTGATGTGGGGAAAAACCAAACTGCTAAATGATTTACGCAGTGTGTATACTATCAAAGGCTGCATTAAAAATAGACAATGTCCACACAGGCACCAGAAGACTGACAACTGAGTTTTAGGCACTGCCTACGACAAATAAAAACTGGCTTTAACATCCAAGGTGTTTCATCCTAGATAATTGATGGAAACACTTCTGATGTATTATTTATGTCAGGTCTTTACAGTGTTTATATCAGTTTACAGTTGTCTGCATATACAGTGCATGCCTTGAACCTACTGTACAGTATGTTTACACAGACGGTGTAAAAATGTTTCATTGTCATTGTGCAGCTAAGTTTACTTCCTTGTGACCAACTACTACCCTTCACTGTCTTATCACATCCAAAATCAGTCAAAACAATAGAGATTCCTAACATTCATTTTTATGATAAGAACAGATTAAAAGTGCTGACCTTTTGGTGCTGAACATCTTGGATGTGCTTTTTTTCCCTCTTCTGCTCACTGGGTTTTGATGTGGAATTTCCAAGCACTCTACAAGTGCACACAAACACCTGTAAACACACACACACAAAAAACAGGGTTAAGGCACAGAGGCAGATAAGAGTGAGATTTCCAGCATCACAATCAACTCGCCCTCCAGTGGACCGAATACCTCGACCACATCGACCTCAACAACCTCCATTAGACGGCCTCCAACTGAGCCAGGCAAATTGACTTGGCCTGGCAGGAGGCAGCGAGCGGGAGAGAGCTCAGTCAACACGACAAAGACGGAGCAAAGAGACACTCGGCAGGTGGATTCATAGTTATTTAGTTTTACCTCAACACAATGATGGCACACAATTACACTGGGATGGAAATAATTACTGCTGAAAATCAATAGAAGGAATATGAGGAAATATTGGCTAAATGAACCATTGGACTGATGTAGACATAGAAACAGCCATAACATTATACTTTACATCACGAGTGGTTAAAATCATCAACCTGCTTATTTCCCCATAAGGCTGTGCTGTAGCTGCCAAGTGTATAATTGCTGGGAGTTAGCCTCTGCTCTTTCATATAAAGGTTATCAGAGAGCGTGGAGGAGGAGTCGGGGTAAAAGAAGATAGGGTTCAATAATTAATGCTAAGGTCTATGCAGGCCTCACTTTTCACCCCCTCCTGTCCGTAATGAGATGAGTGTAGGGCCCGGGGGAAGGAGGGAGGGTGAGAGGGAGGGAGAGAGAAGGAGAGCAGGGTGATTAAAGTGCCCGGCCTGGGTCTCATCTACCCTTCTCTCCTCACCTCCATCCTTTAGACACCCATACGCACCGTCTCATTTATAACACCTGGGAGTATGATTTGTCCCTACTAGACAGGGACAGGGAGCAGAGGAGAGCTGAATAAGCAGATGGAAAGGTTAACAAAGTAGTGTGACACTGGAAACATCTGATAATCCATTCAGGTGACATGGAAACTGTGGGGGAAAAACTTCTGTAAGTAATCTCACAGCACAAGAGAAGGAGAAGCCAACACCGACTTTCATTCACAGGATGAAAACCGCCGTCGTACCGACTGCCACAGAAGTGCAGGACTCCATTATATTTATTAGGGAAGGTATTAAAACTACAGTCCATATTAAGGATTAATTGGTCGAATGTTGTATTACACTAATAGTGTGACGTACATTTGATAATGCAATTACAGGGTTTAGGATTAGAGTTGTTTCACTGTTAGGAGATAAGTACGCATCTAAATCAGGGGTGTCAACTCATTTTCACCGGGGGTGGGGGGGGCACATCAGCAATATAGTTCCCCTTGAAGGGCTGGTTGTAACTGTAACACTGTATAGATGTGACTACTCCACAACATAAACTGCCAGAAATAATTAGTATTAATTCATGTTAACTAATTTACAGGCCAAACTGTTTCTATTTTCACATTGCTGAAACAGTTCAACACCAATGACATGACAACGTGTAAGTCCACATGATGACTGTTTTCAAAAATAGTCATTTAAGGATGTTTCAAAAAGTCATTTATCATTTTACTAAAATAAATTATCAGTAAGAACTAACAAATGTAATATTAAGACTCATTCTGTGTCAATATTTAACTCTGATATAATATAACACTCTTGTTCCTATTGGAAGTATAAAAAAAGTCCCTGTAATTTAAACATGTTGAAAAATTGTTTTGGTTTATCATGCATATGGATGGACGGTGCAAAATGATGTTTCTGCTGCCAGACTGGAGCAACATCTGCTATGAATGAAACATCAACACTGACCCTCCTACTCTCTGTGAAAGCCAATAATTATTTCTAATTTGAATCAGAAAAGACAAAACAAAAAAAAAAAACAAAAAAAAAAATACAATGTCATGGTGATTTTAAAAGGATTCTCTTCAACCACAGCATGATGATTAAGGCAGAGCCGCCACTGCTAGGTGGTTGAACACATTGAACAGCGGCACATCACATCACAGCAGGAACGTTGTTGGACATCCAAAACACTCTAAACAATTTTAACAGCAGGAACGACATGAATGCCTCGCTGGAAAAAGGCGGCTGGTGCATGCAGAGTGAAAGCCTATTATTATAATTAAAAAAAAATAATGTGAATACAAATTTTCATCCCATCTTCGAGATAAATCAGAGCCCAGTGAGCATGGGAGTGGTGGGGGTGATTTAGACATTTTCATTGCTGTAAAATGTGACTCATCCTTCCATTCGTCACACTATTACAGGGGTTTTAAAGGAGATTACACACACACACACACACACTTCTGCACCAAGTCCCACACCAACCTCATAAAAAGGAAAATGTAAAAAAGTATTAGAAACAAACCTATTTCCAACATATTTATAAAACATATTTCCAAAAACAGACATGAGGAGGAGACAAGGAGACAGTCTAGAATGATGGCAATTATGTAGGTACAAACTCTCTATTTACTCTTTACTCGATTTACTCTATTTATAAAGAGAAGACAACAGGAATGTCCTATAGTAAATAAAGTGAAAACTAAAGTATTGCTGTTGCAGTTTGACCAGAACACTAATCGAGTATGGGAGGCGTTGATCTGCTGTTTTTTCCACCTTTTATCTCTTTTTAAATTTGTACTTATCTAGTTGTAATTGTAATGTTTTTAATACATTTTCCAATACAGGTTTCCTGAGATGGTTTTATCTGTACTGTACTGTATCTGTACTGAACTACAATAGCATCTGACATGAACAAACATT
Source organism: Cynoglossus semilaevis (assembly GCF_000523025.1). Classification (NCBI taxonomy): domain Eukaryota; kingdom Metazoa; phylum Chordata; class Actinopteri; order Pleuronectiformes; family Cynoglossidae; genus Cynoglossus; species Cynoglossus semilaevis. The sequence continues at coordinate 12,536,545 of NC_024319.1, read as the reverse complement.
GCTTACTTCTATCTCCATGATAAGAGAAGCTTGTTTGGGGATGGTTTTCATTAAGCCTGTCTTGTGTTTCAGCTTAATTGTCTCTGGGCGTGCAAAGCATCCTGACAAACACTATCAGCATCCAAGCATGTAATGGATTGAGGCAAATCCCTCAGACAGACACAGGGACAGCAGGTACCGTTGGTGCAAGTTGGGTCTGCAGCAAACCGCCCGAGCGTAAAAACAACAGTCAATGATGCAAGAGTGATGTGTTCGACCGGAAACACACTTCGCTTTAAGCTAAAGTCAAGAAATAGCTGTGAAACACAGGAACCGAGATGAGCTACGCTCAGACACGCTGAGAGACAAACAAAAACACCGGAGCATCTATTGACAAATTTACACAACAAAATTAAATTTTGTCCTCACCAAAAAGTGTAAAGATTTAATAGAGATACAAGTCGTGCTGGTTCCTGGATCAAGTCCAGGGTATGAGCAGCAGAATTGGGCGTATTGATCAGGGGAGGGATTAGCGAGGCCAGGTTATGTAGTTAAATCAGCGGCAGCCATCAGAAAAACTAGCACTGGCACCCAGTTAATGCAGCAGAGAAAAATGATATACGGTACTGTGCTTGGGGAAATAAAGACAGCTTTCTGACATGTACAATTTAAAAATCAATAACAATTCTGTGGAATTATTTATGATTTAGCCAAATGTCATGAAAATTAGGATATTTTAACAAATGTTTTTAAAACGTTTTTCTGTCATTAGTAATTCAGTATTTACTTATGTCTGCAGAGTCGTAATTAAAAATACGTCAGTCCAGCAGCTGTGGTGGCATTTAAATCAGAGCGCAGTTTACCGCAGAGATATGACTCATCTTCCTCCTTCTGTTCCCCACCCAGGTTCCTTGTTTGCCCCATTGTCAACACCTCACCATTGTTTACATCTCTGCTCGTACTCTTCTTCATCTCCCCTTTCACCAAGGAAGCAGCACAGACACAGGGCTTGATTACAGCACGTTTTCTGAACTAACAGGGGTCAAATTAACTTGGCAGGAAACACTATAGCATTATGGGAATGCTACAGTCAATTACCAGGCAGTAAATAAACAATGATGATAAGTTTTTACTGATTACAGATTTATCTTGTTCATCTTCTGCTTCACTTTAATATCCAAACATAAAGAAACTGACACTCTCCCTGACAGCATATAGAGCTTTTTTAACATGTTTATCAGAACTGTCAGATATTAAAGTTTATGATAGTAAAGCCACAATGGAAGACTCGTGCTTCAACAAAGACCTGATTGTTCCACTACGATACATTTCAGAAGTCTATGTCTACCACTGGTCAATTAAAAATGGAAAGGAAATACAGATGGATTACACAACTACCTCAGCTGCTGCTTAGTTTGACATTATATCACTAAGGTCAAGAACAATACAGACTCATGAACTTGCATTATGTAAGGAAAAATCTATTCACTCTGAGGTTTACTTTAAATAAACCTTGATGTTAGCAGGATGAGCCAAGGTTCCCTCAGATATCTGTTTTCCCCAGTAGAGGTGCTATTGTGCCATTGTCCAGAAGGATTCAATGGAACAAACCAAACTGTTTACTAGACTGTGATTGACAAGATTAAAGAAAAATATTTAATATAATAAATAAATTCAATTTAATATATTGAATTTCTTAGTAACAGAAGTTTTAACTTTATGAAATTAACAAAACAAACAACAAATAATAAAGCAACAATGCATCACCAAAGCATGAATCTATTTTTGGCTGTGCATCAGTCTCCAGCATAGATGTTGGCTGTGGGGGAAAACAAGTCAGCGCTGCAGCAGAGGGGCTAACGAGAGGGTACCTACACGTCTACAGCGCTGTCAGTTTGAATTGAAGTCATACCCTCGGTTCAGTTTGGGAGTGAATTCTGCTGAGTCACTAGTCTGCATAATATTAGGCTGAGAAAGACAAAATGCCTTTTGAGTGTCAGTCAAAAACAAAGAGCCTCTACTTTGATTCAATTAGCCTTTAAACAGTGTCCCAAAGTGGAACTAAAGGCAGAGCTGGCTCATTTTAAGTGACAGAGCCAGACCAGATTTTAATTTGCTGACAGCAGCGCCTTCTTCCCATCAAGATGGGTGTCATGGGTCGAGTGATGTATGTAATGTGGCTGTTACATTACTCTCCCATTCACCGGAGAGGAGGTAGAGGCAGTGGTGGTAGTGTGTGTGTATATACATGCAGGTCAATCAGAAACCATGGGTGAAAATTGAGACTACGAAGGAAATGAGCAGGGATTCATCATCACTCTCAAGCCAATGCCGGGGAAACAGATTTAATCACTTTTAGAGAACACCATGCAAACATTGCCAAGGCCAGCCTCTATCCCACCCATCACATAATCAGTGATGTTGTTCATAAAGTCATGCAAACATCCTGCATTCTGTGGTACGAGAACTGGCAGAAGCAGAAGGAAGAGAACGGTTCGTTTTCACAACCAGGAAAACAGGAGACATTAGGGTGTAACTGGGCTGGGCTGCTGTGGCTTAGCAGGGCAAATCCCCTGTAATCCCTCAACCAGTCCCATGGTGCCGTTTACTGCATCTAGGTAAAGCTGTTATGGAACACACCAAGCCTGCCCTGTTGACATGTTGGTCCATCCTGTCTCTTATTCATAGTTTCCTTACTCTCACTATTAGGAGAGGTTTGTCATACTTTAAAAATACCATTTTATAAAGAAAACTCTTTGTAAAGTTTAAAATGGCTGCAAGCAAATGCTCAACATTTAAGAACTGACATCAACAAAAACTACTTTTATGGTTATGTGATGAATCCAAGGCTCAGTGTTTTAATAAGGACAACTGAACAGCTGTGGACTATTTGGTGCTTTCTATCACAAATGCAGCTGCTGTGCTGCTCACTCCTCAGTCAGACTTGTTTTATTAAACAAAAACACTTGATGTTTATATCCCTACCCAAAGTCACCGTGCGCCTGTCCTGTGTCGACAAAGGCTGCTCAAATGATCAGTCATTTTGTCAGCACAAACTTTTCATGATTACTACACACTGAAGACAATATAAAAAAGCCCTCCCACAATGTGTTAGGTGAAAAAAAAGCTTTAAAGTAAACATTCCCATTCCCTTACAGTGGGCAGTTGAAACCCAAACAACACATATCTAGGTTCCTGTGAGGAGTCCGTCTGGCTGGACTATGGATGCTCATCCTCACTAAATCTCATGGTGAGATTATGGTAATCAGGCAGTGGAAAGTAGTGAGGACGCCAAAAAGATTTAGATCACCAAAGGAGGAAAAACAAACAAATCACTCACCAAAGTATTTACACCGTGTCAGTGAGCTGCTGTAGCTTTTTAGGATAGAACATTAAATCACCATAAATGAGAACCTTCTGATTTGACCCCAGCACTACAAATCATTCTAGCGGCCCTTCAGACAAATCAAAGGCAGGCTCTGAATGTGTCAGCCCGTCTGGGAATCTTCTCTCTAATCAATGTCTGCAGCTGCCGTGGAGCCATAAAGCAACATACAGTATTGAAGGAACTTGCAGCATTTCTTGGAAGCTTCAAAATTAATTTTCAACAAATTTCATTTGGTTTCCAAGAATCACTCCCCAACACAAGGCAACAAATTACTGTGCCACTGCCCCCAGCAGTGGCTAATTGCTTCTTGTGGATACACAAACCACCCAGTCTGCCTCCCACACACTCACACTCACTCCTTCACTGTCTGTCTCCGTGTTAATTAATCCTATTTAACATACTGCGACATCTTCAGCTTTACCAAATTCATAATTACTAAAAGGTACAGCGAAAGACAAACTAATAACAGGTCTTTCATGAAGTACTTTAACTGGTAAACTGAGACTTTGAAAGTTTTTCAAGCAGAGTTTCAATCGACAAAAATTAAATGGAAAAATGTTCCAAATCGATAAATGCTTTTACGTTTTTAAGCAAAAAAAGAAGAAGAAGCAAAATACAGAGGATAAAAAAACCCATGTCCTGCCAATGATACAACTTAGCCAGAAAAGTTAAATATATCAGTGCTTGTTGATGGTTTATGCTCATGCCCTCCTATTAATGCGAGACACTCTTCATCTGAGGCAGGACAACTGAACACACACACACCTCGTGTATCAGAATAGTACACTCTTTTTATTCTTTTTCAGTGGATGGTTAAGGAAGTCGACCAACTTTTCTGGCATGGGGCTTTTTAATTTTGAATTACAAAACAGCAATAGATTAAAACACAAATTAATTTTCCATAAATGGGGCTTTCAGGGAACACTGCCTGGCAACAAGTCAGAACTGATGTTTGTAATTCACTGCTTGTATTCCTCAGGCTAGTAAAGAGGTTCTTGGTTCTGCCTGAGAGCTGTGTGTAAGAGTGTCTGCGCGTGTGTGTAGGCATTAATGTGGCTCTGAGAATAAATGAGAGTTACAGCTGTTAAACCACTGCACAGCCTTTTGGCAGATAGTTATGTGAGATATGGATATTGTCCAAACATCATATCAACAAAAAAATATATACAAAAATAAAAACTATAACACGCACTTTAAATGCAGATAAGGAAACTGATTGTTAAGGGCCAACTGATTTAATTTGTTAGATTTCAAAGACAAAAGGCATGTAATTATTTCCGACTAAGTAAAATAATTCAGCTTATCAACAGCAATCTCTCTGCAGTAATTGATTAGTAGCAGCTACACACTGATGATGGCAGGGTGAGGGATTCACCACATCCAGCAGGAGCATGCTTCATTTTATCAAGGGAGTCATCACTTGTGTTGAGTGCATGTGTGTGTGTGTGTGTGTGTGTGTATCACTGTTTCGGTTTTTACTGACCAAATAATTTAAATTTGTATATGGTTTGGTCCTTTCGAGGAATGTTGATTTCTTTCAATTAATTTTGATTAGTTGGTTACTGCACAACTACTCTGTGATTATTATTTTTTTAAATCATTTGACAGCAAGAAAAGCAAGTAGAATAAAGTAATAAAACGAGATAAACAAGTTAGGAAGACAGATGAGAATCATAATGCATTTAAGTAAAGCCCATAATGTTTATAAGGAGGGGAAGGAATGAATCAACATAACATTGACAATAACACAATCATACTGATTAAATCCAAGGCAAACCTCTGATTGCATTAAATTTCATGTTACAAATTGTAGGATAATGGAGCGTTTGTCTAATTGTAACCCCTCTACACACCTAGTGAACTGTTTTATATTATTATTTATATTATTTCTGCATCTACCACATGTGGCTAATTATATCAATTTATAAGTTAGTGATTATACTAACGTCTAGTGATTATACTGTAAATATATTTTTTAACCTTTATAATATATTGACTGGACGGACAAAGATTAATTTTCTAATCTGAATAATCACAGAGCACCTTAATTAATCATGGATAATTTAGAGAGAGAAAAAAAATCCTAAAAATGACTTTGTTGACAGTGGCGTCTAAAACTTGTCATAGAGTTAGTTTAAAGCCGTTGTCCTCAACAACATCAATCACTCCACAGTCCAGAGGCAACTCTTAACATCAGTGTCGGACGGCTCTCCACAGTCCAGAGGCAACTCTTAACAACAGTGTCGGACGTCAGCTGTTCTGCCACTGAACTTCCTCAAGTCTTCTCAGTGTTCGTGAACCGTCTCCCTGGTGCATCGTTGAAGCACAGCCGGTGTCTTGACAATAATACAGCTCCATACTGCTGAGCCCATACTGGACTGGTGGATTTTATTAGGGTGTGCAGTATAATGAGATAATAAGAAGCCTGGACAAAAAGGAAAGTGTGGGCTTTCACCCACAATACCCTGGTGGCTGCTCACATCGTACCTTAAAGGCTTGCACCGTATTTGAATGATGTTAAGATATCATAGGCTCAGCTATATGCTTCCCTGCAGGAGGGAGTCTGAGGCAAATACTGATGACTCAATTCATTTAGTCTTCTTTCCTCAGAGCTCCGAATGTGCTGAGAAGGGAACTTCCCACCCTGGAAAACACTTTTTAAGACAGTAAAAAAAACAAAAAAAACAATGATGCCGTGCAGTGTTCAGCTCAGTGTACACCAGACCATGGCTGAACCTATTAAAAAGTTCATCTTACACCAATGTGTGGCCTATTTTGTTACATATTAAGACATCTATACAGGGTCATACCGGTCCAAAGTCTATCCTGCTTTTATATAGGCTATAATGACATCATCAAACTTGAGTATTTGTTTAACATTTTAACAATTTATAACCAACTTTAAAAGGTGTTTTTAGCTTATATTAGTTGCAATTTGACTACAGACAAAAAGCAACACTACGCAGCAACATGATTTCATTTTGTAAAATGAAATAGACATAGTCAAATGTTGACTTTTTCTAGGCATCTAGAAATACAAGGACTGTTGATCCTGCTTGAATGCCAACAGCAAACAAATTTGCAGCACTTTTTATAATGATGGTAATGAGAAAGTATAAGGTTATCATTGCATAAGCTAATAGTCTCATAGCAACAATGTCGATCTAAAAGAGCTGCTGAGATCCCGACCACAGGTTTTTTAAGTTGAACTTTTTCCATCTCAGGAAACTGACTAAGTTTCCTGACATGACACACTTTTGTTTGTTTTAAATATGCAGTTAAGGATATTTTCAATTGTTCAAATGTTCTTTAATTATTTGTTTTATTTGAAAAACCACACTGCTCAGTTTGGTGATGATTAATTTATGTAAATAAATAAAATGTGAAACTCCACGATAGTCCCACAAAGTTTCTCTTCTTCTTTCTTTTTAATGTGGCTGCACAGGAAAAGTTTGATCATTTCCTCTACTGAATTACACAATTTTAAACTTTTTGAATTTAATGTTCCTGCCACGGCACTAGTGAGCAGACAAGTGTCAATTGTAGGACACGCGCACACACAGCCTGATTGACGTCTCACCGGTCGTGTTTGGGTAAGGCAGAAATAAGACACCCCCTCAGGTGGCAACACAAGTAGAGAACATAAAGGTGAGTTACTGCGACCATCCACACCTGAACTTCATCTGCCTCTAATTAAAGTCATCGCAAAAGCTGGCTTTACTTTAAAACAAACAAACAAACAAACGAGCGACTAATTTATTAACGCTGCAGCTTAAACAGCACCGACAAACAGCTGAGCAGCATTAAGGCTTGATAAGGAGAAGACTTATCAGAATAAAAGCCGGCTCGGGTGTTAGTGGAGCAGCGACCTTCAGCATCACTACTCACTTTTCACAGGAACTTGCTGAGACGGAGCTGCTTCACATGCCACAGGCAAACATCTTCACCATCATCTTCTCTTCAGAATTCAGCGCTTCAAGTGACTGAGTCTTCGTCAGTGATGCAACGACGAGTGTGTACACACATACACTCGGAGAGCAGCAGACATGCGGTGTCATTTGACCTTCTCCCAATAGGAACTACCATCAGTGAGACGTAGCAGAGGGGAGGAGCGGATCATACCAAGCAGCAGTCCCCCGCACAGAGAGGGGGTAGAGAGGAGGGAAGGTCCGGGTGTGTTTTTGTTGAATGAATGAATGTTTTGTAATGAATGGGTGGATAAGTGAATGGATAAATGTGTAGGGCTAAGGATACGGCTGTTATTATTGTTGAAAAAACACATTTTGTTATTTTTTTTATGTTTTAGGTGATATTAATCACAGGGAAATAATCTGGAATTAATTGACAACTGATAGTGTAGGTCAAGTATACAACTTTATCATTGGATGATTTTCACCAATAAAAATATGTCATCACCATTTTTTTAGTTTGTTAGATGATTTATTTATGGCTGCATACTTGTAAACTTTATCACTCTACAATAAATGCTGAAATGAGACAGTGCTGCAGTGCGAGTCCCTGTCTGACTATTAGAGAAATAAATGACAGTCGGGGCAACAATAGGAGGAAGAAATCAATAGTAAAGTGCAGTGAGGTTAAAAGAAAATTACCCATATGTAAAGCAGTGTATATATACAGCGGTTTAGGGATAAATTCCTAATAATGTCAGCAAAATAAGACATTTAGCTGTTTTAGACCACAAACATGTTGTAAGTCCATTGCACAAAAAAAGTTCACCTCACACAGATGCTGTAGCTTCAGTACAACACGACACGTACTACAACATGCTGTGGAAGCAAATGTGGATCATAAATAAAATGGCAAATTAGGTCACTGCGCGGCACACTGAGATACTAACTGTGGTCTGCCAAATGGCACAGCTCTTTACTTCATGAAGAGACAAAGAACCAGCTTTCACTTTACTGAGCACAATGCATTGTGTAAAGTTGCATCATGGCAGTAATGAATACAAATGGACCACTGGCTTTTGCTGTACTGTTATTTGAGGCCAGTGGAACAATATAGCAATATATATAAGTCAGGAGATTAATATAATGTACCATAACGTTTGTCTGTGAAATATATAAAAGGCAATTAGAAAATCGGTTCAGTATTGAATTTTGGATTAGAAGCATGTATGCCCCAATACAACAAACTATATTCTGTGTGCTGTACATCAACTGTGATGTGTCCACAGAGGCTTTCGTGACAAAGGTGTCGCCCACTGGAGGCCCAAGGTCACATGCTGACAACTGCCCCTCTGGCAGCATTGACAGCACTAGCAACTCGTACCCACTGAGTTGGAAAGTGCATTTCTCAAGTATAAATGAAGACTTGTTACTGTATTGATTGATGGTGCACTTCAGCAGCGAGAGGTTAAAATCGATGTGCGCTGCATGGAGTCTGAAGACTGAAGGCTGGAGACTGATGCCTGTGATGCCTACCCTCCTGAATCCCCTGGAGTTCACTCATAAATAAATGAAGGAGACAGAGTGTTTCCTGAGAAACTGCTTGGTTTTGTCAAAGGCAGGGTCTCAGTATACCTATTTTGGTACAACCCTGCATTTATTTTTATTTGCAGACAAAACTTTAGATATGAGAGATTATGATAATGATATTGTAGTTAATGTTAAATACAGCTTTATGGAGTGGATATACCAGATCTCTGAAAGCTGAAATAGTACCATTTATTTTAGAATTGTAATAATTTCCTGATTTTCTGACCAATATATTTCAGCCATTTTAGACACACAATGATCTAAGTCATTAGAATACTTTTACCTATGCACACTAATCATAGAGGTTAAAATGTAAAGAATATGAAACACACACAAGTTATTGTCATCAGATCAGAAAATGTAAACCTCAGCACAAATGTAAATGTTAATGAAGAGTGTGAAGGTCAGTACTTGGAACATTTAGAAAAAAATGCTCAATATGAAGTAAATCTCTATTGATATTTTAATTTAATGTATGGGTTAAACTAACCATTTCTAATTATATATGCACGTAATGAATAAAACATTTTCAAATAACCAATTTTTAATATACTTTGATTCATGACAGGATCTTACCCCTGTGTGGGTGACCCCTGGTCCAGCCTTATTACATACAGTACCTTCAGCCTAAAATGAAAACCATTCAAAGGAATTCAACATTTTTTCTTTGAGCTCAGGCTGTGGATCATCTGAACCCCATTTATTCAAGATGTAATAAAGGCATAGCACAATGGGGTGAGATATGAATGCTCCAGCAGTATTTGGCGATGGCCTTTGGTGATACGGATAGACCGGTGCGGAAATGTCACCCAGTTAACAAGCTCTATGTGATCAAACAGATAAGACAAACAGGAAATGGCTTTTTATCCGCCTGTGGTGCTATCTCAATTATGATTTGATTCAATGTGCACAAGGTAAAGCCCTCTGTGTGTGGTGTTTTGTGTGGAAACACTTTCCAAAATTTGAGATAAAACATAAGGACGTTTTTGGTAAAATAAAAGGCAGAAACTGGGTAAAAAAAAGAGAAGAGGAGCAGAAACATGTGAAGTAAAAATAACAGGTTTCTGTTTGCGCCCTGCTGCCTCCAGATATGGCACAAACGGTGTCAAGGTGACCAGGCACTGATAAAAGACTATTCTGAGCACTAGAAGTGTGAAGATGCTGCACGTGGCTCCAGGGCAGCTACTGGTCCTGAGCGTTATTTTCAGTAGGGAGCAGAAAGAACATTTTATTCTTCTTTGACTAGATTAAAAGGACAAAGTAACACATTTTGGTCTTAATAACACAAAATTAAATTTTCATTTTTATTCACTTAAGCTTTTTCTCACAAATACCCCAGTGTTCTACAGATAAGGCACATTAAAGCAGTGAGTTAGGTACAAATCAGACAATAAAGTGAATTAAAATAATGTATCTGATTACATACATGTCAGGGAAAATACAACAGCAAAAAAAATTCTTTAAGCACATTAAAAAATAACTTTTTACAGGTTTAATGCTGCAAAAAGGGAGGATGTGTATTGAAAAAAAGCAATCACTCTGAAGTACTGCAGGTATTGTCAGAAAATGTCAGCAGGCAATCACTGCTGGAATCTCTGGGTTTGATTTAGAGCTTTGTCAGAGATGAATAAAGCCTTGAACCCTGCTCCTGTAATCCAGCGAGCAAACTATAAGTACTGACCTTTTGACAGGCGGTCAAGGTTGTCAAAGCTTATCATCACTCTTCTTTTTGTTAACCCATTGCCATTTCTGTTGACCAAATGTATTTTATTATGTTTGCACTAAGCCTTCATTTTCCCTTAGCTGCCTTTGAGCTGCATGTGATTTTTCTTCATTGATTCTAATAGTTTTTCTTACTTTAATTGGCTAGAGAAGCAAAAATACTGTATAGTTAGTTAAAATGTGGTTAAGTATGTGCTTGATTACTTGAACTTTAAATGACATTCATAAACTATCAGGAAAACTACAGTTGTCTGATTAGACCATCCTTCTACCTGCCCTTATTATGTGGAGCTGAAACATAAGCAAGATGCTGTGAAGACCTGGCATCATTAGGTTTAATCAACTTCGGATGCCCTGAAACAAAAGCAATCAACACACAGACACACACACAGAGAGCGAGAGAGAGAGAGAGAGGGAGGGAGGGGTGTGGGGGGCAAAGGGTGAGTCGATACCAGACATTCATCATTTTGGTCTAGCCAGGCCTTTTAATTACTGCAATGAATTCCCTACATGGCTCCCGTCACCAGTCACCTCCTATCTCAACTAGTTTTTATTGTTGAGGCTTTACTGTGGGTGAGAACCTGTTTTATAAATACATGTTGAAGGTAGTCTGTCAGTGCGGTAAACATTCAAGATAAATCCGTGCAATTAGGCATTGGAAATTGTCATTTGTATAACCTCTGTGATGGAATGTTTACGATGTCACAGACGGAACGGACCTAAAACATAAAACATCCTGTTTCTCCATGGAGCTTAAAATGTACATGGTGACTGTGAGGCAAACACAATCTGGACAAGGTGTGTGAATGTTATCAGACATGATCAGTTTAAGAGGGAAACTAGCACATTTTGTCAGGAAACAAAAAGTGACTGATTTAGTGTTTTACATGTAGCTGTCCAGGCCACTATATATGCATGACTACACAGTGAAACGTGTTCTTTCGAAGACAAACAAGTAGACCTGCAGCTACATCTCATGTTTTACAACGATCCACAAAATTAAGTTTTGTGGATCTTCTGCGACATCTGTGAGATGTCTAAACAAAGACTGGTGAGAGCAAGAAAACAGGTATGTGGAATACAGTGACCCCTGCAGGTCATTTATTATATTGCGATATCAGAGTCAAAAACAGATGTTTTTTTATTTCCAAGGAAACAGTACCAGGTTCCAATAATAGTTAGTCGCACGTATACATTTAGTTATCGGTTAATACACAAAGATTAAATGATCAGCAATATAATTAGAATATTAACAATATAATTAGAATATTAACAATATAAGAGCTATTTTCCTTCTCGACCTTCTTTTTCTTGCTATTACTATTTGTAATCTAATTTATTATTATTGTTAGAAAAAGTGCAATAAAAGTACAAGTTGACGACGAACGAAAGGAGCGCTAGAATATAACATGGCAATGACTCAATGGTTTGCCTTATATGGCGTTTGTCCACACTAGGCTTCCGTATTATTACCGGAAGTTTAGGCAGATCCATGTGTTTCATTCATTGTTGCTCTAGAATATATTGATAGCTGATCTTTTTTAAACAGTTCAATCATGCGTCAGAGGACGGAACCTCAAGCGTCAGCTAATGCAGCCGCGGAAAATATCCTTAAAAAGGTACTATGGCGTTAACGTTCTTTCGCTGACAAATGCCGTGACAAACATTGACAGGAAAGTTAGTTGCTACAGTTTGGTGACTACTAAAGTTGTATGTGTACAACGTGTCAAATATAACATATGCCGGAGTGTGTTGCTCTGTTTAGCCAAAAGATTGGCCACATTTCAGTAAAATAGATTGAATCACTTTTCAGTGAATTTCAACTGTTTGTCGCTGACGTACCTATAATGTTGGGATGATAACAGTACAAGGCATGGTGCTGTTGATGATAACAATGTACAGTACTATTTTATTTCTATGTACTATGTTGTTTGTTTTTTGTGTTACTGTGTATGTATGATAAGTAAAATACAGATTGTTGTTGTATAATTGCAGAGGGACAGAATACGTATGTTCTTTCCTCCTACTTTTCAAACGTAGTTATGTATCTGCATTTGTGTGTCATCTTTAGGCTCCACCTGCAGGTCAAACTGTTCCAAGCCAAAATAAAGCCAAAGGCAAACTTTCCTGTTCTTCCATGCTCATGAACTTTGGAAAGTGTTTATTCCTTATTGTCATCATCCCTCCATTCCTTAACTACGCATCACTGCAGAGAGAGGGACAGATGCTCCTGCCAAAAGGTCTGCTTTAGTATTACAAAGATATGAAGTTTAAGTGTTTATCAGCAAGTTATTGAAACACATTCTGTCCAATAATGAAATATCCTCTCTATTATTTTTTCTGTTCAGGTGGCCAGATGGTTGATGTTGGCTCGGGTCAAAAGATGCATCTTTTATGCAAAGGACAAGGGAAACCAGTTGGTAAATACAACGCATCATGTCAACATTCCATATTCAATATACCAGAGCCTCTTGTTATTGGGTCTAAGCCTAACCTTTGTGTTCCTGTCACAGTCATTCTGGATGCTCCGACTGGGATGTCATCAGACATTTGGTTTCACGTCCAAGAGAGTATGGCCACAGTTACAAAGGTGGGATATGATTATAGTGGAGATTCACTGTCAGAGTGGGACAAACTAAAGATACGGTCCTATGTCATTGTAGTGATTACTAAGGAAGCATACAGCAGTTATGAGTAGCTGACTTTTATTTTTAACATCTACACCAATTGATATGATTAAAACCTGTATCAAATATAAAGCTATGATGAGGACAAAAAATGATGGAAGTTCTGGTCCAAATCATGCCCTCAACAAAGAAAATAAACAACAAACTAATTTAATAACAAGAAAAAACTCTGAGTTATTATATAATATTGTCTTGATGTTCTGTATTAGCTGTTGCAGAAAAGGTTGCTCAAAAGTCATCCTTATTAAGTCCATAAGTCACAAACAGTATTTTATTGTATCTTAAGTAATTCTTTAAAGCCCTGTCCTGGTGTTTTCTAGGTTGTATCATGTTTTATTGCTCTGTGGGAGAAAAAACAAATAAATGCACAAGACAGGAAATCAGTATTACAGTTAATTCACATTTATGACCTGATATGTCTAAATGAGTAAAATGCCATGTTTGTTTTTCTTTTCATTAGGAGAATTCCCTTTTGGAAACAATTTTTTTTTGACATGGGTTTATACAAATGTTGTCATTTAATGTCCTTGCTGTCAGGGCCCTGTGAGGACAGGGACTGCAGTGACTCTGGCACATCATCTCTGTTTAATATTTTGATGCCTCATGTCATCTCAAATTAGGTCACTGGCTTATCAGGGACAAGATCCATCTGAACAACTGCATGTGTTTTCACGACACTGTGTGCATTTTCATGCGTCTCTATCAGAAATTGAAGACCAAGAGTGTCCCATCTGTCTGTGACATTGCTGATTAAATCTAAAGTTGCCCATTTTGCTATTCTGTTCAGGTGTGCACCTTTGACAGAATGGGGCTGGGCTTCAGCCAGCGATTGATGCAGGATGAAACCACAGGAACTGAGAGACTTTGGAAAATGTCAACAACTGGGCGGTGAGAGTGTGTTTATTGAGTCATCTCCTGTCAAGAGTGTCAATTCCTGTTTCATAAAATGTTAAATAACACTCTCAAAACATAGATAGATAGATGGCACTACCTATCTATCTATTTATCTATCTATCTGCTGTATCTGTTTTGAGACAGAGACAGAATACAACATTTATATGAAATATTTGATCTATAGTTTCATCTTTTAAGGAGCCTAACCAGAGGTTAAGTCATTTAGACCCTTCTTTGTGTTTTAGTACATTCTCCTTAACTTTCCATCTTACTAAAGACCCTAATAATAAGCTTGTGGTGGTGGTGATGATGATGATAATAGATGTAGCCACTTCCAGTCTCACCTAGATAAATAACTAAACCTTCTGGCCCAGTTCACAGTGTGTCCTGATTTCCATGCAGAGATTGATGACTTTTATTGCCTTCCAGGATGGTGGATGATCTTCACCGACTCCTGCAGGCTGCCGAAATCAACAAGCCCTTCATCCTGGTTGGCTCTGAGCTCGGTGCCCTCAATAGCAGGTTCTACAGCCACATCCACGATGTGTAAGTACTGCACACCAAACACAAATAAACAGGTCTTCAGCCTAATCAAGACTGATGACATCTGCTTTTAAAAAGTGTGTAAAACACACATATTCAATAACTATACCACGGAAAAAATAAAGAAATGTATATTTGTAATAGTTATTCAAGACATTTGCCTGATGTAAAGCACTGAGACTAATTGGTTTTGTATTGAGTTTTATTTAACAAACCAATATTATTATGGGATGAAGGTCTTAGCGTTTTTTTGTTAGGAAATTTCTAAAAAAAAAAAAAATGTGATGCAGTCCTGCTCTTGGTGGACAAAATATATTCTCATGTGCCTCAACTACAACCCCATTACTCAACTGTCTTATAGACAATGTCGTGATTAATGTGACAGGTAGCCTGTACCTCATATGAAAGATTTAGCATTTAATCAGGAACACTGTTAGATCTGTTAGTGAAGAGAATTAAGTCATGATGAGTGGATGTCACGTCTCCAAGTGGAAATATTGCTCCACAAAGTGGTCTGTGTGGTAATAATTCTGTGGGGACGTGGGACAGACAAATCTACAGGACATGACAGAAAGAATGACGCCCACTACCTTAACGTTCATTATGGCTCTCATCAGAAGGGTGAATTATACAGGAGTAGCCAATGAGTCTTTACTCATCTGAGTGCATTTGTGTGTGCCCTCTCATTGTCCCTTAGGCAAGTGTCAGACCTGGTGCTGATTGATCCCATCCCAGAGGACGTTTTCGAGGAGGACCAGTGGAATGAGTACTGGTGAGTTTGTAGGGGGAACCTAGGGCACATGAAGGACAAAGGTGGGGGGAATAATTAAGGGGGAGGGACGTGTAATTGATCAAAGGAATGTAGAGAGGCAGGATGGAATGATAATAAAGCATAAACTTAAAAGAATGGCAAAAATGTGAATGGCAAAAGAAACTTAGGAAAGGAGGATAGGAGCGTGGAAAGGGCGATGGGAGTTCTGAAGGGCAGAGTGGAGCAGATAAAAGAGCGTAGCAGGGAAGAGGAGACAAATAAAACACATGAAGGAAAAGAGTATTCAGATGAGGGTTGGAGACGGAGATGCTAGAATGTTCCATGAATCTTGCTCCAAATGTCTTATTGTTTCTTTATGGTAGAAATAGCTGATTATCTTTGCTGGTTGGGACTCATTAGAATGATTAATTGAAGACCATAGAAACTCATTAGCTGATCACACTCTTTTATCATAAAACAGATGAGGGGTAGAGTGAGGGTTGTGGCAGTTGTCAGGATGAACTGACGTAAAATGTGAACACTTTGCTTTAATCCTTTCGATGAGATACATGTCATGTGGTCGTCACAGTCACATTGTGTATCTCATTATGTAATATCTCATTAATTATCTTGTAAAGAGTCGGATATTAATAACCAGAGTCTAGAGTGAGAAAGCTGAGAAGTGTTAATTATACAACAAACGTCCTCTGAAAGGAGTAAATTAGTTTCTAAATCTTCTGTTACATTTGATGTATAGATAAAGTAGATGAGGAATAACCCACACATCATACCAGTGTCAAATATAATTTACTTTGTTAAAAATCAGATTGTATATGATTTAATATACACATAAAGTTAAACATTTCATTTGTATGAGGCGGTGTAGAGTGGCAGAAAAGTAGGTGATGGTGCCAAAAACTAGAAATTTATGTAAACCCATGTTAGCAAAAAGTTGAAAGTGTGCTCAAACTCATGAAAGATTGTCAGAGATGTAGGTATAAGGAGGAGGGAAAAAAAGAAGAGTCTGAGAGAGGGATCAATGAAGGAACAAAGGATACAAGCAGAGTTGGTTTAAAAGGAGAAACAAGACACACGGTGGGATGGATGGAAATTCAGCTCCTACAGAGAGAAAGGCAGTAATAAACCTATTCACTTCATATTCAGGTTCTTATCTGAGACTGTTCAGTCTTACTAATGCTGTAACCTCTTCGTAGTTGAAGAAGCGTTAGCCACAGAGAAGTCCTGTGACAAGTTCTATTTTTTTTTAGATGATTTAGATTCACTGAGGATTTAAACCGTTGTAATTTAGAGAGTTATTATGTTCTGCGATATGAGGGAAATTGCTCTGGTAGAATCATGTAATTACATTTTTCAGTGTGACCGGTTGATATTAGTTCCACGCTGCAACAGCAGCTCACAGCTTATGTTGGTATGAGCTGTGCTTAATAAGAAATGGATCCTTGAAAATGGCCCTAATTTTTACGTGACCCAAAGTGGAGCAGCAGCATTTATCAGTGGTATGTGTCCAATTATTCTCTGATTAATAGGCGTTCATTTCGCTGAGTCCGTGACAGTGTAGCCACAATTTAATTACTCTGTAGAGAAGCTAAGGAGGAATGAAATGAAGCAAAGATTTAAATTTACTCTGTTAAAAAATGTTTTATCATCTGTGTCAGATTTTCACGGAGGCCCCAGAATAGAAACAGAACAGGGATAAGACTGTATGAAGATACGGGAAAAGCAGCAGAGAAAGAGGCCTCCTGATGTTCATGCATCCTGCTGCTGTTATCAGGGTTGGCCTGAGCCTGACTCTCTCCCCGTAGATGCCTTTCATATTCCTTTGTTGTTGGCAGACATTGCATGTAGGTTGTTATTTCTTTCTTGTAGATATGTTTTCATTAGCCATCACAGGTTTAACAGTATTTTCTTTGAAAGATAAGTAATGCAGAAGGGAGCGGTGTTGCACCTGAGCTGGATTGTGGGAGAACTGTATCAGCTTTGCACTGGGACTGAAGGATTTACACATCAAAGAGCTGCTCATTAACACAAGCTCACTTCCAGAATTAGTTTGGTTACATCCGACAAAATGATTCGCTGCCATCTCCTGAGAATACACTCGTGTGTGTGAGTGTACGTGTGTGTGTGCCTTTGCTTTAACTTTGCTAGTAGAGGTCATCTTTTTTATATAGGATTGTGGCAGTGTCTCAGTTGCTTTCAGATTACGCTTCCTGATGGAAAAAAATGGGAGGCGGTCCATCTGAGATCATGTAAACCCTGGTGTATTTCAGGACAAATTGCATTCAAAGAACTGAAAGCCATCGCTCCGTGCTGTCAGTCCTGGTTTTAGGAGCTCAATCAGAAAAATCTCTACCTGTCTTTACACGAGGATAGACCATCATACTCGTAGCATGATGTAATTGGCTTTGTTCATGTGCATTGCAAATACTGTGTCGGCCCACATTTAGAGTAGGTTTAAAGGATGTGCTTGCGCTTGCCTTGTCTTTTTACCAGGGGAACGGTCTATAGTGTGTTCTAGACAAAGGCAGGAATGAAAGAAAATGTTACTAAAATACTAGATATGAGAAGTGAAAAATACAAACCACTTTTGTTCAAGTTGTCAAAATATTGAAATAATTGGCATCTTATTAGTCTGAAAATAATTATAAAAAATTAAAAACAAGAATGCT
Organism: Cynoglossus semilaevis; assembly: GCF_000523025.1. NCBI lineage: Eukaryota > Metazoa > Chordata > Actinopteri > Pleuronectiformes > Cynoglossidae > Cynoglossus > Cynoglossus semilaevis. The sequence continues at coordinate 12,518,396 of NC_024319.1, read as the reverse complement.
AATGTAACATCCTGTCCATTACCTTCTATAAATGTCATCTTTGATTTTCCTCTCTCCTCTCCTCTCCTCTCTCCCTTTCTCTCTTCTCACCTTAAACTGCAATAAGTAAAGTCATGTTTTCTGCAAGCTACCTTCGACAGCTATTTAATCATTCTTCGTAATTAAAAAATATGACTCAAATTCCACAAACATTTAATATCTAATATGAACAGCCTATTATTCATTGCTCTGTGTACTGGGGCTCAGTAACGTCTCCCGGCCTCATCCTTCAGTCCTCTCCTGACTCAGCTACATCACCTACTCTTCCATGGGCTCCGCCCCCCCCTCTACAGAATCTTAAAAGAAACACGAATGCCAATTGTAATTAGCACCGCCGTATGCGTAACTATTGCTGCTACGTTCCACTAATGAAGGAGGGCTGCCACAGCCCCTGTGTGTTTACACCAGTCTAATCTATGGTATGGATGGTGCAGACTGAAAGGGGAGCTGAGAAATGCTGGTACGATGCAAGAGTGACACCCTGTGGTAGTTGTGAACATAGCGCCTTTGAACTACAATTATCCTGTGCAGCATTGTTTTTTTTTTCTGTTTCTGTTTGATTACCCTTAAAGTTTTCTGAAAACAGTGATCCAGAATATTAATTTTAATATAATAATTTTAAGTGGATTTTATTTTGTTTAAAACAAGAGATCAAAGCATCATTTTCCACAAAGGTGAACCTTGTGAAAACGACATCAGTTCTCGTGTGCTGTGTGCTGAAGGCTTTCCAGTTGTATGTTTTTGTTTAGCTGTGTCTGTTTTATAAAGGTCAGATTGAGTTTTATCTTTGTTGTAACATTGTGTTGTCTGTCACTGATAAAGACGGCGTCAAACAGCTGCAGACAGAATGTGGAAAATGTCAAATCGGATCAAAGAGATTTGTCTGAAAAAGTTTCGTCTGTTTATGGAAGTGGAGCTGTGATTTAATCAAAGACAATCTGGCCTTTTAAAATGTATGGATTTGGTATAAAAATAGTGAATGCTGTATCTGCTGAGATACAAGGAAATGAGTTAATGTGTGAACGCTACGAATACATTCTTTACCATATATACATTTAGATGTGGGAACATTATAAACAGTGTTGGGTATTCAAACTCACCACAGCTCCAGTGATATACATATATATAAAAACATCCACAGAGATGTTTGCAAATGTATGTTGCGTAACACCTGTAATGATAGTTAAGCAGGTGAAGATGATCTAAAAAAAAATCTCACAAACAAAAGAGAAATGCAACCAACCAGGTCACAGTGTGCTATCCTCAAGTGTTTTCTACATGTGAAGGATTGCTCAGCAGTGAATATAGTTTTTTGAACCAACTCAAAATTCCAACCTTATAAAACTGCACACGATGCTTAAAACGTGCACTTTCTGGTTGATCCCCATGTAATTGTCCGTGTTAAAATGTTCTGTGCTTATTGTAATAGTTGGCCAACGCTGGTGTAATAGTTCGTGTTTTGTGTGAGCAGGCTCTCAGGTAACATAGGCCCTGCATATAAAATGAGATGGTAATGGGGTGGAGGAGGAGGAGGAGAAGGAGTTGGAGAAGAAGGGGGAGGGGGTGAGTCTTATCACTACAGGGCCAAATTCCGACAGTGAATTGCGCAGTTGTAACAAAAGTAACAGAGCGTCCATTCAGCCTGCACTAATCCAGATGGGAAAGTCAAACAGCAGAAAGTCCACGGCACAAACTCATTTCATCACTTTATTAATTTAGATATTGCCTCCCTGCTCCTGTGGGGAAGAAAAAAAAGAGCCCCTCTGAAATGACCAACATCGGTGAAGGCATTTTGCTCTACATGCCCCCCCCCCACTTCCACCCCCCACCACCTCATCTGCTCCTGTTATCTGTTTAATTCATCCCGCCAATCTTGGCTGTCTTTACCCACTAAATTTCCCTTTGACACGCATGCCTTACTTCGCATAATCCTCACTCCGAGGCAGAATTAAAAATGGAAAAAAAAATAGATGGGAATAGGACAGGTGGCTGGAGAATCCTTGAAATAATGTTCAATGCCAGGCCC
>NC_024319.1:12516064-12516309 GCF_000523025.1 Cynoglossus semilaevis | reverse complement strand
GGGTTGGGGGGGGGTGCAGATAGAGAGAATTCTTCACTCTTTATTTTTGGAATCAAGGGGTAAGAAAAAGGTGACAGATGGAAAATGTGAGGAGTCCCTCAAGAGGCAGGTCATAGAGCCAGTTCTAAATTGTTGTGCCAGAGAATGACTGCGGGGGGAAACAGTGAGGAGGAAGATGGAAATGTCACAGTGTCACTCTCCGGAGGTCTGATTTTGAAAAGTTTTCTCTGTGTTCTCAGACTGGA
>NC_024319.1:12505665-12516019 GCF_000523025.1 Cynoglossus semilaevis | reverse complement strand
CCATGTGCATATCCATTATTGACCTGTAGGGACTGTTTTCTTGTTCCGTGAATACCGCAGATAAGATATCTCACGCAGCCGTTTGTTGCCGTCGAACAAACCGTTCTCCTGCTGTTTCTATCAGCTTTATCTGAGCTCTGGGTGCTGACATGCTTTGACGGAGCAGGGCTTGATATTTGAAGTCACAGTCCTTTGGGTAGCAGCAATGTACATTATCAACAACAACAGGTGAAATGGGTTATTTTACACATGAAAAGTGTACGTTTGTGATAACAACCTCTTGATATGAGCTTTTTAATGGCAGTGATGCAGCACTGGAGGTTTCTCTGCTGAAAAAGCCGCTCCACAGTTTCAGTGTTAGAAGGTAAAGGAGTTGGTAAAATGTAGCCACAAATGAATGGAAGCCAGTTGAATTTGTATCACCTTTACTGTCTTATAAATACGGAGTAGCCTGATACAGTATGTGCAAAAAGTACTCAAGGAATGAAGTAACTGTCACTTGTGCGGTCGTGTGATCGCAGCTGTCAATCAAGTTGCTCTAGCGTTTTATTTGAATTTGATTCATATTCAGGAACGTGAAAGAATACAGTTTTTTAAGACTGTGTGTAGTCTTAATCGCAATTGAAAAAAACAATGTATAATAAGTTATACATATTTTTATCAGTAATTTTCTTCTTATCAATTACTAGACATTTCTGGCAACCCCAGTTGAATTCCAGCTAACTGCATCTGGTGCCCTGACCCCAAGGTTGAGAAACACATAATAATCTGCTCTTACCCTGGTGAAGTCCACAGATCTCCTAATCTGATTTACTTAGGGTTAACTAAAGCAGCTGAAGATCACGGTGCTGTTAGTCTGATCCAGATCAGGAGTTGGACCAGGACGATGAGAGACGAGCGTCTCGAGGTTCATGATCTACACTGTGCAGGCTGAATGCAGAGGCAGGCTTCACAGCAGTGGCCCTACTATTGATTGGGCTCTGAAGGCTGAGACCAGCCAATTCAGAGCATCAGTGAGCTGAGACCGATTGGACCTCCTGAGTTACAAAATCCCACAGCTGTTCTTCTTTTCACCTTTCAAAAAAAATCTTCTTTTTCTTCCAGGCAAATGTTTTCAGAGAAAAAAATTGAAGGTTAAAAATGGTTGAACTTTAATTGCCTACAATCCTGCAACATGTTATGGCTAACACATTCATAACTGCTAATGTTCAACATTCATCCATGAACGAATGTTCAAATACCTGAACCTTTGTCTTACAGTTGAGAAAAGTGTATTTGAAACATTTCTAAGTTAATTAATAGGTTGAAAACTCACAGAAATGATTTGAATTAAGTTTCACAAAAAATGAAAATTCACGCAGTGACCAACATGAATGCCTAATAATCCCAGTGGAATAATTCATCATATTTACATATCTGTGTGTGTGTGTTCGTTCAGGTTTGGGAAGCTTCTTCCATCGTTCCAGGCTGGACAGTTTTCCGCTGCTGCAGGAATTAGCCGCCTCCTGATAATCCTGGGGGCCTTACATCCAACTGTGGAAGGTGATGGTGTCCCAGAGGACGTCGTCCAACGCCAGGTAAGAATTGCTCGTGACAGAAGACGTCGGATGGTCACATTATTACTGCTCTATTATACAAGACATTGCTGCTGCAGGACTGACTTCAGACTGACTTTTAGTCAAGTACAACTACAAATACCATGTTGGTAATAATGGGTGGAATTTAGTGTTAGTGTGGAAAATAATGAAGATGTCACATACAGCACAAGGGCGAGTCAATAAAATCTGTAAGAAATTAGAAATAAGTGAGGTTTACTTTGCCCCAGGTTTTGATTAAGTTCCGTTGCATTTTTTTTAATTTAATCAAAACTGAAAGAACCTTTAAAAATAACTTGGTTTCCAGGCTTAAGACAAGACAAAGAAGCAGCACAAATTCAAAGGAGAAATTCTTTGATGAAAAGACTACCTGCAGAAGTTTAAAGACTTAAATAGAGGATAGGTAGAGAAATTCCTATTTTATTTTCATGAATAGGGATATTTTTTTCATTTTGAAAACTTCAGCTCCTGCTTTAGGATTTAACAGGTTCACTGCAGCTAAACTAAAGGAAAGACTTGTGTCTGTGTCCATTGACCCAGGAAGGTCAAAAATCCTATTTATTTATTTTCATATTTATAGGCCCTGTTGCCATCACTGATGACGTTTTTTCCTGTATATTCTCCTCAGTCATCACCAGTTAGACAGTGTGGATATAGAAATTTTAAAAAACATCTTTGCCCTTTCATTTATTTAACCACCTACCCAAAGGTATATTACAGGTTAACTGAAGAATTTCTAAAAATATTGAGCATTCAAATGTAATAATGTTCCCCGTGATTCATTAACCAATCACCATACAATGTAAAGACAGGACGTTTTATCCATGCTCTCTTCACTTGCTGAAAAAGAGTCAGGGCGGTCTCGTCCACCATTATCATTCTACGCCCACAGGGTGGTGCTAGTGCTAGAATAATCCCGCTTTACGCTTTTGCAGAGATGCAAATGCTTTATGATTGCAGGAGCGTTTGTCTTCATATCGTCAGAGACTGTGAATTTGCCTCCGTGTGACACGAGACATCCTTTTTTAAATAAATGAAAATTGAACCCATCCCAGCGGCTGACGTGATGCCGCCGCTGTCCTGTATCTCTGGATGCCTTCTATATTGTAAAACTCAGCTTTTTGACAGCTCATACAGTTTGTGAGGAAACGGCTGTTAATAAAAGCTACAAGCTTTTTGCTGTGTATTGCAGATGAGTTTTCCCCCCCTTTTTTTCCTCTGATCTGGTGTGAATGTCTTTAAGAGAAACCCGCCGCCGTAGCACTTGTCATTTTGTCTTTGCTGTGGAAAACATTTCAGCGAAAAAAGGGAGTAATTGAGTGTGTGGATAAACAACAGCCAATATCTGGTGTAACATGGGGAGGTGCCCTCTGCAGAATGACATTTTAATTTTCACACTGAAGTAAACATTCACTCAGTGTCCATTAGAGACACACACAGTGAGTTGTGTGTCACATTAAGATCGCCTCTGCCCCCCCAACCACACACACACACACACACACACACACACACACACATTTTAAAGGAACACTCCACACTTCAGGGACTTTCCTAACATTTGTTAGGCCTTGGGTGGTTTTTCACAGCTGTTTTTATGATGCACCTACACCTGTCTCTGGTTGAATGTGAACAGTTCGTTAAAGCGCCTTGTTCTGTGCTGCCAGCCACCCACGATTTGATGGCAGGAGAGATGAGGGAGCCGTTTCAGCTTTTCAAGTATTACAGTTGTTGCCAAGGAGATAAGGACATCATTGTGCTTGAATTCTCCAAGGACAGAGGAAGGTTTTGTAGACAGGCTAGTGAAGGTTATAACGTGTACACACACACGCAGGCAGACACAGGGTCACTGAACTCAATAGAGCATGCAGTCCATTTCTCAAGGGCATGTTCTGTAACCACTGCTTAATTGAACTGGAGCACAATTGTTTGCTGCTATGTTAACAGCTACAAAGCCATTTGTGGGTGACAGAGTCTGGTGGTGAACTTTACCTGAGCTCAGCCTGCAAATCAAACAACACTCATACAGTGTTACAGTAGAAACAGCAGTCTTTATCAGTTTGTATCTATAAAAATATGAGGCTGGGAAATGATTAATCAACAATGATTATTATTACTAAAATGTATATTCATTGTTGCAGCGTTGTAATTAGAATTGTGATTTCTTTTTGTTTGTGAAAATATTCAGGAATATCTTTGCAAACCATTGAAATAAATATAAAAGAAATAAATTAAATCTGATAATGATTAATTTTAAGTGTTTTTGTTGTGTTTGTTTTTTCTTACAGAAATATCTCCTCTGTAACCCGGCCCATCACAGCAGTGCAGTGGATGAACACTACTTTATGAATGAGAGTGCAGCTCAAGTGAGGTATACATTTTTTTTATAAACAGTTATATTTAGATAAAAAAACCGATGGATGGTTAAAATGGTAAAACTAATTTTTTTATTTATTGTCTTGGTTTTAAAGAGACATTACGAGGTTTAAGCCTCTCTCCAGCCAGGTGTCAGTGAGTGTCATCACTGGAGATGCATTTGATGAACAAATACCACGCCACCTGAACCAGGTAAGTTTGTCAGCTGAAGTCCGTCACAGTGAAAAGACAATATGATAAAAGCTGTTTGTGAAACCACATAATAAATGATCTTCTCCCTGCACCAGATGGTGGCTAAGCTTCAAAAGAAGTTTCTGGAGGAGTCTTACCCAACGGCCAATCAGATTCACATTAAAGGAGCAGACCGACGAATGATCTACAAGCAGCCATCTGTCATCAGTCAGTACCTGCGGAGGATAGTCAACCAGCGACAGTCCAGACAGCAGAGCCAGTGACCCATGGACAAAATGTAACTAGACCTCAGACCTGGGCCACACACATTTAAATATTAAAAAAAAAAAGCCGATTATCTTTTTTTTTTTACCTTTCCCTCGAGCTGTCTGTTGAGAATGTGTGCTAAGGTTCATCACAAAGTCAATTTTAAAACTTAATTTTTCCTTTGGAAGATTTTTAATTGAAGATAGCCTCGGGGTCCTGGGTGTGATGAAATATTTGCTGTTTTAAGATTGAGCAAATCTAATCTCTTCACGTTGTTATTTCAGTCTCCTTACCTGATAGGCCAGTGCCAAAAATTAATACATTACTCCATATCAATTTAAAGGCCACATATTTCACTGCACAACCTCATTCTCTTTATCTCAGCTGCCTCTGTCTCAATGTTCTGCCAGGTTATGTGGCCACAGGCAAAAGTACGCCGGGTTCCTGTGTCTCTGCTGCATCAGCTGTAGTTATCTGTCAAACCAACAGAACTAGTTTATATCCCAATCAGCACAGAACATGTTCTCAACATGAGTCTGTCCAGAAAACCAGAGTTTTGCATTTTGAACCAGGACTTCTATCATTTTCTAAAAATGTCATTCAGTTTTAGACTGGAACAGCAGGTGGCGTTAGACTGTTTAACTGGAATGTCCTTGGGGCTTTTTGAGAAAAGGTTTTCTACAGTTGTCGTTTAAAAAAAAAATAATACAGAAAACACTGTGTCTACTCGTGTGCCAGGAATATGGAAACATATGAAGCCACATTCATTACAGTGGCTGTAGTGGAGGGGGAAGCTGGAGGAGAATTCCTGCTTGTCATGAACATAATTCCAGTTTGATTCCACTAAGTCCCCAATTCTTAAACTAACTCATTCAGTACTGTAAAAACACTCAGAGGTCCAACTGTTCTACTAAAACACCTAAACCCCACAATTCTACCAATGTGAATATTAGGTCAGGTGGTCTTGTAAATTTGATTCCTTTTCAATCAACTAAATGGAAATAATTCAGTGTCCTCTAGTTAAAATATACATTTTCTTTCAGTCTTTATTTTTAAATGAAACATGTGCGCAGTACTTTTCTCTAAATTACCTCCAGGTAGTGCTATAAACAGGATTATATGCACTGATGTGGATATCAGTGCACTAATAAAACAGTGATGTTTTGCCTTTCTTAAAACGACTTTATTTTATCTTTGGTTTTCATGTAGTACTAATAATAATACTTGGATACCCCAGTCTTGAATTTTAAATGAAAGCCCAGACAGCATGACTTATCCTGAGGATTTAAGTTTAATTGTGACACCACATTAAAATAAAAATTTTCCAACAGATTTGGAATTTAATTCCATCCATATACATGCATAGCAACAACGTTTTAAGAAACATTTTCTCCCATAATCAGGACATTGGAATGATCATTTTACATCAGCATCCCCACTGACCTCCCACCCATCTTGTTCATCGGCAATAAACATAATTCTTGTACAACTTCTTTTTTTTCCTTAATGGGGAAACAAATAATTATATGCACAGTCCCCATTTTATAATACTGCTTTCAGTAATGTTCCCCCATTTACAAAGTATTGCAGTAGGAGCAAATTGCAAAAAAAGGAGACCAAAGTGTATCATCAAACAGAAATACGAGTACTATACAGGAATGCTGCCATCCTCATGAAAACATCCACATCGGAGTTGAAGAAAAGAGACAGGGACAAACAGCCACATATGTATGCAAAGCCATGTGTATATGCCAAAATGTGAGATGCAGGGTTGGGCCTGGTTGTCACGCCCCCGGTGGTGCGTTTTAAGGCTGAACAAGTCACTCGTAGCAATCTGCATGTGACATTTGGGGCATATACAGAAACTGGTACAGCAATTAAGAATACACAGGTGCCTCAGTAGCTATTTTTGTGTCTAAAATGCATCTCATTTCCGTATCGTCTATTGTTTCGTTGAGCCTACATTACAGTGTAAACAATATGTGTGCTACACAAGAATGACTATACAATAACATTACAAACAACTCTGATATAAATTTCAATTTTTGAATTTAAATTAAGATCACTACTCCTATTAATACTGATTGTAAAATAAATTAATGTGAAAGTGGCACCAATATAACTCTTGGTTCCTTTTTCATTTCTTTTTTCTTTTTTTTCTTAACCAAATGGTTTTGCATTTGTACGTGTTAAAACAGTTAAAGAAGAAGCTTCTCTTGATTGTCCACAAGCAGCGGTTAGCACTGCATGATGCACTATTCCAGACACAACAGTGTACCAAAACAAAGAAGAAAAGGGCGGGGGGGGGGTTAAAGTTCAGGAGGAAAAAGTGTGGGGTGGGAGGAGATGGACTTGTCTTTTTCTTCTCATTTATTTTACATGCTCAGCAGCATGTGATGAACAATAAAACTTCTTATGGGTAATAAAGTTTGACAGATTGTTGAACTGGATGTCACACAGTCGGCAGTACTTCCCACTTCCAGAGCCGTTCATGCCTTTAGTGGCGGTGGGGGTCCCGTCTTCGTTTGGTGACTTAGAAGTAGGCGACATGTTCTCATTAGAGTCGGTCTGGTTCTCAGCGGCCCACGTAGGAGAAGATTTAAGGGATTGGTTCTCTGGCTGCGGCTGATTCTCTTGTTGTGGTGGAGCCGTGCCTAAATGCTCTTCCGGTTTGTGCCCTCCGTTGACGATGACCATGCTGCGGTTTTTGGGCAGTAGAGGAAGTGGCTCCTTGCCAGGGTGGGGGCAACCGTTAGCAGCCGGCTGCTGGGCCTGCTCTCTGGTTGTTCCTGTTTCACCTGCCCCTCCTCCACCTGTACCTGCCCCATTAATGCTCTGCTCTTGTTCGCTGACCTCACCCTGCATCACTGGTCCCCCGGTCACATAATCAGTTGGCTTTATCCCAAAGTACGGCGATATTTGCTCTGGACCTTTCACCTTCTTTATTGCTCCGGGATAAAGGCAGTGGGGCAGAAACATATTCTTGCTCTCATCTTTTGATGGGATGAGCTGGGGCTCGGCAAATGGCTTGAGTGCCGCCACAGGCCCCAGGTGAGGGGGGAACATGCCTCCATTCTGCACTATAACCTTTCCATTGCCATTCTTCTCACATATGCCAGGGCTCTTATCGTACGCATCATCAGGGTTGTTATTGCCTTCACTCTTCACTTCAGGATACATGCTCGTCTCCAGGCCGCCACTCTCTTTGTGTTGTTGCTGCTGTTGTGGCTGTTGTTGCTGCTGCGGCGGCTGCGGTGCGCCTGCGGTGGCAGCAGCAGTTGCAGGACAAAAGTTCTGTTTGTGTGCCAGGTAGTTCTCCACCTTGTTAAAACTTATCTTGCACACTGCACATTCGTGATAATCCAACAGTCTTTTAGGTGAGCAACACGACTTGTCAGAGCCCGGTGAACACTTTTTGCTGAGATCAATAGGAGCGTCCAGCTCCTGCTGCTCCACTGTGTTGCTTTTAGGAGTGAGGACTGGTTTACTCACAGTCAGAGAGGCCTCCAGGTGTTTAGGTACCATACCTGGGAAGATGTCGCAGCGTGGATGGATGCGTTCTGCAAGGCTCTCCACAGATTCCTGGGATGTACAGGGGTTCATGGGTGGAACTCCAAGGAAACCTGGCTGACCCAGCGGGGGCCTCTGATGGTCCTGGTCAGGGAGACACATCTCGTACATCTTCCTGCGCTTGCGGGTTCTCATGGTTCTCTGCATGGATGGCACCTTGTTGTTAGACATACGTTTCATGGGTGGATCATGACGTGTGGCACAGTAATACTGCTTGTGGACCATGAAGGTCTCATGGCGACTGAAGGTGATATTACAGGCCTCACAGGTTGTCTTGTTCGGATCATTGTCACTCTCCACCAGACCTGTGCTGGGACTCTTACCGTCCATCTGCTTTCCGTTCAGCCTCTCCTCGGCTCCAGTCGGGGTGGAGACTTTTATCTGTCCTGCTAGATCCTTATCCGGCCCTTTAGCTCCTGCATTTATCATGTCCAGCACGTTGGAGTTCAGACAGGCGGACTGCATGAGGTGGCTGTCTGCCTCTGTTGGATGGCAGCTGGCCAACATGCTAACAGAAGTGTGACCACTGTTGGGGCTCACCGCCTCAGGCACCTTATCTGAGAGGGCGGAAAAGTCAGGAGACTTTGTCATGTGTTGCCAGCGACTATTACAGTAGTGCTTTTTGTGGACCAAGTAGTTGTCCAGGTTGCTGAAGGTGATATTGCATTCAAAACAGGTGGCCCCTTTGGGCATGAGAGGACTGTAGATGACAGGAGGGTAACTGTTCCCTCCGTGGCGGAGCCTTCGGTGAACTAATTCCGACATTTTAGCCAGAATCTCAGATGCCTGCGGGACTACTGAAATGTCTTGGGAGAAAGCAAACTGAGACAGGAAAGGGCCCATGGGAAATGTAGGCATGTTATGTTGCACAGGGGAGGAGGCCAGTCTGGGGCTGGAGGGCTCAGATTTGATTCTGGTGTAAGAGAAACTGGCTTTGCTGCCTGGGTGTGCCTCTCCCTTTTGAACTGACAGCATCGGCTTCTTCTCAGTCTTGTCATTCTCTCCGTCTGGGCCGGTCTCCTTGTTGAGGGCTCCTTTGGGACTTCCCAGCAGAGCATCCTTCCTGTTGGCCAGCTCTGTGCGTGCTGCCTGCTGCTGATGCTGCTGTTGCTGCTGCTGGAGGCTTTCCTCCACTCCCTTGGGGGAATGCTCACTGCCGTCGCCTTCCCTGTGAAGTTTGCTGCCGTGCCCATGTAAGTCCTGATGCTGTAAGAGTTCCCTGTGGCTCTGGAAGCTGATATGGCAGTGATTGCATCTGAAGGCAGCCTGTGACAGGTGAGACATGATGTGATGCTGGAATGTAATAAGAGAATCTGCCGTGTAGTTACAGATTGTGCATTTCAAGCTGGTGCCAGGAGGGAGGCTCTCTTCCATTTTGACACCTTTGAAGGAGATAAAAGAGAGAAATGCTCAGAATCTCACCTCCCACTTTTCCTTTAGAGTTAACTGTGGAAGCCATCACAGACTCATGCATTATGCCAAGCTGATTCCCATCCACTATGTTTCTTTTACTCAAGGATAAAACGTCTGCTTTTAGCTATATGTATATGTATATATATATATATACATATACATATATATATATATGTATATATATATATATACATATACATATATATATATATGTATATATATATATATACATATACATATATCTATGTATGCATACATTTATAAATTTATTTATACATTTCTATTTACAAATCTGAAAATGCTAGGATAAAACTGGTTTAAATCATCTATGTGTTAACAGCCAAGACAGTGGCTCTTACCACTGTGCGAGGTGCTTAAGTGCATTTCCAGGCCCCTCACTCCAGAGAAGCTTTTGTTGCAGTGTGGAAAAGGGCAGATACTGGGCGTCTGGTGAGGCCCAGTGTCATTTTCCTCCACAATCGTCTCTGGCTCCCTCTGTCGCCCACTGCAGTAGTACATCAGGTGGGCCTGTAGATTCCTCTCATTTCTAAACCAGATCCCACATGCCTTGCAGGGGAAGATGTCCTCTGGAGGTACAGGGGAAGGAACAAAAGGGCACGTTGTATCAGGTTACAAATGCTAATTTCATATTCATCTTAAGGTATAAAAAATGAATAGTTTGCATATATGCATACACACATACTCCTCTCCAACAGTTCTGACTCTCAAAGCCTGCTTTTAAAAGGCTTTCCCACCAAATCCTCAGCTGCCGCATATTGCTGTGTTGCTACCACTGTGTTGGTGCCCTTTCTCAAGGGCAAACCAGAACACTGGACCATCTGCTTACAGAAGCTTCCCTGTTGAGCTGAACCGTGATAGCCCTCGCTAAGTAAACAAACACGCTGTTTGCACCAGTCATGCTTTTTTTTTTTTTTTTTTTTTTTTTTTGATAAACGATTTTATGT
>NC_024319.1:12468938-12505600 GCF_000523025.1 Cynoglossus semilaevis | reverse complement strand
CCGTGATAGCCCTCGCTAATTAAAAAAAACCGCTGTTTGCACCAGTCATGTTTTTTTTTTTTTTTTTTTTTTTGGTAATTAACGCTTTAGTTAGAGCCTCATTGTGTTTATGTGAACCCAAAACTTGAAGGTTGATGGCTCTTATCTCTCTGCTGAAGGGCCTCATTTGGGTTAATCTTCACCTGGCAGAGACGACACTGCTTGTTAAGCAGGTGACTATATGCGCACTGTAGACTTGTATGTGTGCCTATGTGTAAGTGTGTTGTGTGCTTGCGTTGAAACTCACTGTTAACGATGGCAGTAGGCAGGATGGAGGCCATTGCAGCCTGCTGTGGCAGGAGCTGGATGCTGTCCAGCAGCCGAGCCGGGTACATGCCCTCGCTCAGTGACATGTGGTTCACTGGCTGCAGCCGTGAGTCAAAGTCCACTGCAAATGCCACCAGCTCTTCGCCCTCCATCATGTTCTTGGTAGTGGTGCACCACAGTTGGCCACCTGCACAAAACGGAGATGCAGGACACAGTTAGGTTTGCTGTGACAAAAGATGAAGTCAGACAGTGTTTTCATCTGAGTTTGAACCAAAATAAGTTGTGGTTTTGTAGTGATTTTCTTGTCTTTTTTCTTCTACATGCTGCACAGGCAGCATACTCTACTTCTACTACTATGTAGTTTAAAAATGTTTTTCTTGAAGGAAACCGTTATATTTTAGGTAAATAAACGGTTTCAGATGTACAGTTAACTTTCCTCATCTTCCTATTTGGTTTGCAAAATTGTTGGAGTTTGCTGTACTCGTGAGTGCGGAGGCTGTGTTTTTGTAGTTAAACTGAACCTCTCAAAGGTAATCTTCCCTCTGTTGCCACTGAAATGTCTTTTTAGGCCACTGATGTTCGTATCAAGAAGCAAAGCAAATCTCTGCTGGGGTAAACTGTACCCTACAGTGCTGTTCTCAGCTAGAACACAGAGACAGGTCCTTCACATCATTAGATTGTTGTGTTTTGGGATTAAGCATTCCTCTGAAATCTTCTGAACACATTCATTAAGTCAGAGAAAGGGAGAGCGGGAGGGAGGTGATGGTAGCGGAAGAGAGTGAAGGTTTTAGCTCAGATAATATTTATCTCAGCACATGACAGGCTTTTCAGCTGCACTTCATTTTCCACTGAAGAGATTAAAGTTTTTAATATGACTATTTACAGAAATCTGGTCGGGGAGATAACAACAAACTGTGATACACTCCCGCTAAATGGCAGAATTAGGACATTGTTTCAGAGGAAAGCTGGACAATTAATTAAAGCACGCTGTTAGCTTTCAAAGATGTGCAAACACACCGACAGTGTTGGGCTGAGAGGGACGGCCCCAACTGATGTAAATTAAAGAGAGTCCTCAGCAGAGGTGAGAATACTGAGGGGTGAGGTTGGAAAGCACAACCTGCCTCCCCCAAATACAGCACATACAGAACCCTGAGTACTCCTGTTTAACAAAGTCTTTAACAGTCTTTAAAATGGCTGTGTTAATATGGTAACTGTGATGGTGGGGAGTGTTTTTTAGAAACTGTTCCATTCATTAGATATTTATTTTAGTAATAGAGAACCTCACTGTTGTTGAGCTGTAATCATGAGATGCCTCAAGCTTCCGATTCAGAACGAAGTATTTCAGATTTCACGTCACATCTTTGATTAAACACCTCTCTGGCCTCTTTGATGCACTGTTAATTAGACCAGTACAAATGTGTCAAAGGTCCCTCCTTTGACACATTTGTGACATTAAAATGACATTAAAACGTGCCGTCTCTCAAAGTCCAACTAGTGTGTGCACCTCAGTGTGTGTGCGTGCCTGTCGGAGAATGCGCACGCTGCCACCATTTTAAAGAGCAGCTCCTATCTGTTGGCCAATCTGCCGTGACAAGACACACACTCTAGGCTGCTCCACTTCATCGTTTTGATTCTGTCATACCACACACTGCCTGGAGAGGCCCCTTTGAATTTTTATCTCCTAATTAAAATAACAAAACTCCTCTCCACTGTCTGCTCCAGTTAGCATCAAGGTAGATACAAACTGCCACTGACAATGGCAGGGAATATATCACAGCCGCAGCCACAAAAGTTCCTCTTCCTCCTTTTACTGGTCCCTCAGTTCAGACACACTTAACTCACAGAGAGAATTATGAAGTAGGCTCCCCAACACTTTGATACCAATCAGCGTTGTTGGTATCCAACTCAAATCAAAGATGTGTGTCAGTGTGTGAAGTGAAGCAGATTATGAGGAGTCTGATGAAAATGTTTCACTGCAGTTTGACAGCAGAATCTCCACTCAGATTGCAGCCCTTCAGCCAAGAATGCTACAGATCCATCTGTTGTGTGTGAGAAAGCTTGGAGTGAGTTTAAGGACTGCGTGTCCCAGTTTTACTGAGACACACAAAACACTGAGGCAGCACTTTTCCACTCACAGTCACTCAACCACGACCGGCTGCCATGTGATCTGGCTGCAGTTTGGACGGTCAAACCAGTTGTTCCTTATACATCAGGGTTGTGACCTGCATATTAGATCTGAAGCGCTCCACTGGTTTGGTCTCCGTACGGTTGATTTGGTTTATAATATTTCCCTGACAAAGCTGTTGGTCTCAGTTGGTAGTTTAACTCTTTTTTTGGAACATTGTGTCAACTTCTATATTTTACACACATTCACAGAAGATGTGATGTAACAACGCTCCTCACGTGGTTGTTGGAAAATGTTTGTTGTGTGGCAGGGCTACGTTGTCCAAATGGATCATTTTTCCTCCCGTCCTTCAGCCAAGCACTCTATGTTCATCAGGCTTCTTTTCCTTATAGTTGGTTAAATGTTTCTGCAACAAAGTACTAGTTTTAACATAAGAAAGTTTTTCCATAGACCAGCAGTAGAAATGTGGGCGTGTGAGGGAAGGTCACATGCATAACAATAACCAATCAATGACATTATATGTCATTGATTATTGTACTGTATAACATTTAATTTAAAACATTCAAACATTACATTCACTCTGTTCAGCTTGGAACCAAATGATTCATTACTGATACAATACTGGTCCCCAGCCCAGTGGTTGGACACCACCTGCTCTATAGTCTACTTCCTCTGAATGTCCTCTTTTCTTTTATCCTAACTACTGTTAGTCTATTCACGTAAAAAAAATCGTAGTACTTGTGTTGTTGTTATTGTTTATTAAAATAATCTGCTTAACATTTATCATAAAACTCCACTTTAATTGTCAAGAAACAAATTTAATTTAAATTCACTATTCTGTTTCTGCCATTTCCTAAATACTGTAGTAGTAATCCACATTCTAAAAGGAAAGGACAAGAATACAAGTAGGTGTAACTTAACATCTGCACATAAACAAATGCCAAACTCTGTATATATGCCTACAGTGCATCTGTGCATACATACAGAGCAGCTCGCGGGAACACATTTCACACGCACATATAGAAATGCAAAGCCGTGGTGGCTGATTATTCTGAGGCATCAGGTGTTTTATGAGGAAATCTGTTCCAGGAAGGAGCTGTTTGAGAGATTGGTCGAGGCTGTTTACTTCTGACAGCCATTTAATGGCGTGTAGACACGTGTTAGTCACCTCTGATGACCCGCTTCAAAGAGTGATGGGGGTCGAGGTCATTGGTGAAAAAAAAGTGGTAAAAGTAGGCAAAAAAGCAGGGGAAAAGTGGAGCTTGTGATTTGCACTTGTTTTCCTGCTAACTGTCTGCCGTGAGCTGCCTTTGTGCAGTGGCCAATACAGTTGGAATGAAGGCTATTGTCTAAATCCTCCTGCAGAGCACCTGATAAAAGAATAAAGAACTATGACATATTCTAAAAACAATGGAGGAATTAAGGGGAGACAATAGGCCAGCTGCCTCATTAAAACAATCAAAAAACGTCATCCTGTATGTAGTCCAGATAATTAAAAACCCACTGCATCCTGCAGTCTCTCAGTACCATATCCACCGGCTCAGTGAGGCCCTGAGACCGTGGCTCTGCTGGCTAAATGCCCTCTTCCCTCTCTTTTCTTTTTGATTAATGGTTTATTTGAACGTGCAGTTGAAGATGAACATATGAAGGAATTCATGAAATGAAATTACGATGCAAACGTGCTGTGCTCCCCCACACTACTCCCCCACCCTTCACCATAAGGACTTATAAACTAATCAAATGTCTCAGGATGAGTGGCGAGGACCCTGGACTTTGTGTTCCCTCCCCTTTTTGCCTGAAGCCCAAAGAGATTTCAAAGGGCAGGCATCACAGGGTTTGTTTTTTTCCTTTTTTTAAAAAAAATTCTCACTTTAAATTACCTTATAAGAAAATGCCTGTGTACAGTATCTACAGTATGTATTTGTAGACCAGACTGGGAGAGTAGAGCACATATGAGATTCTTAAGGAGGTTTTTTTTTTTTTTTGCACCCTGAAAACCACCATCGCCACAACCTCCGCTGCCGCCATATCTTAATGAAGCCACAAACAAATCTCTCATGCCTCGTGCAAAAGCTGAGAGACAACAAAGCAGCAGAAATAACAGAAGGGCCCGGATAATTAAACTGGCCTGAAGACAGGTATTCAAATGTTGGTGTGTAAACAGCACAACTCTTTTAATAGTTTAGCTGTAAAATGCGTAGTTAAGCACATCAGCACTCGCCTCTCCCATCTGTCCAAACACATTACCGTTGCAGAGGCCATTACAGCACTGAAGTACAGTCCCTCTGCACCACCGACGTGGATTATGGGAGGGGTTGAATGGATGCTTTAGTGAGGACTCACACTGGGCCGTTGGCAGCATCTGAATGCATCGTGGGGCCCTGTATCACACAGCATCACATTGCACTTTGAAAAATAGGATGTTGATGCGGAAACTTCTTCCTTTCCTTGGCCTCCTTACGCCTTTGTCTCCTCGTCTGATTGGCTGTGCGTGCTAACTGCCAGCTCCTAATTGTGAAGTGAGGCCAGTGACGCCTGAAGGAACAAGAGAGGCTTAATAATTATGTCTTCCACTCAGCTCCTAACTTCTCCCGGTCACAACCAAAGCAGACTCCTCGCACCTACGAATATCAAGTAGCTGCGTGATGTTAACCAGCGAAGCTTCATCCCACGAGGAGTAAATGACAGCGAGACACACACGTCAAATTCCCTGTCAACCTCAGTGGATCCTGTCAAAATATTCAATCACAACTCATGGGCGGATGGATAAATATCTGTATCTGCACCTGTCGGTTCTGCTGCAAATACTAAACAATTCCTCCTCATGAATGCCGGTAAACATTTGCTCTGTTTTCCGGATCACTGGACGTGGACACATTAGGATGTTTGTCAAGTCACAATCCCAGGATAGAGGGTAAAAAAAGCAGCCGAGAGAAAATAAAAATGCTGAGTGAGACGCCAGTCTGCACATCACTCACTGGGTCAAACAAGCCTTATATTATTGACGGCACACTAAACTAAAATTAGCTGACTCTACTGTTATTACAGCAAAGTAGTGGAAAAAGATTTGACTCCCTGTCCTTAATTCACTGTTTCCTTCTTCCTATAAGTGCGGGTAGCCACTAGGAGGCACTCTTCTCATGCTTAAGCTGGAGCCCCTGAGACGCGTTTGGCAGAGACGATGCAGAGCCTCTTAGACATGGCACAGAAGTGTAGACGCCAGTCTGCCTATACATCCTGACAGCAAGGTGTTAAAGATCTTACTCCGAGGAGGAAATGTGTTTGGATCAAAAAGTGTTCATCTGACCTCCTCCCAACCACCTGGAGGTATGTTGCATAAGCCTTAGTGGATAGGGAATGAAACATTTTTTTTTTTTGCCAAAACAAAACAAAAAATGCCTCAGATTTGTTTTTGCAGCTTTTATTTAATGATAAAAAGAAAATATTTCATTTTTTTCCTAAATTTTAAATTGTCACAATTTTTAAAATGGAATGAATAATATATATATATATATATTTTTAAAGTGCTTACAGAGTCTGAAAACCAAAAGCCGAGTCTCACATGTGCCTCCTTTTTGTCCAGACTAATTTTAGCGTCAAGTATTTTCTAGCAGATACAGCCAGTTGCGGGAGCTCACGGTTGGCCTTGAGCAAATGGCACGTGGGTTAGAATCCACAAATTAAAAAAGTCCTCCCGGGGGAGCCTCGAACACGGCGCTCTCTCTACAGTACACATTCACAGACAACAAAGACAAAAAGGCAGCACAGCACACACACACACACACACACACACACACACACACACACACACACACACACACACACACACACACACACACACACGTGCGTCACACGTTCAACACCCAATTTATGGAAAAAATCGAAGAAAGAACAATCCTGATTCAGCAAATGTTTTAAAAATATAATCTTTTACTTCTGAATTTGACGGATGCTTCTCTGCTTCGTCTCCAGAGAACCGTGTAGTCCCCCCCCCCCGTACAGTGGGGGTGATATTGGCAGGGGGCTGTTTGACTCTTAATAGTGTTGTAATGGTTTAGAAGTGAGGGAGAAAAAATAGAAAATGTGAATTAGCAGCTTTTTTTGTGCTCAGCGGCAGAGCTTAAGCTTTTAGATTTTCAATTTCAAATTAATTTAGCTTATAATAAAATGTGGGCTGATTTGCACGCAAAATAACAGTTAGAAGAAAACACACATTTTTAAAAAAAAGAGCTTTTGAATTCGGTGAGTGGGTTTCGCTCATTATATACCTTCTACTCTGCAGGTGGCACACACACACACGGCTTCTGTGCTGTCACTCTGACACAATACCTGCGACAAATTCCTCCAGTACAAAGCTGTTTTCTCCTCATTAGCTGCCACAGACTCTCAGCTCCTCCCTGTACACAGGGGAAGTGGAGGCTACTAATAAAAGGAAAGCTGTGACTGGCTCCTCTCCGCTCCGCTCCACTCTGCTTTATTCTTTATTTGGACAGGTTTGTCCCATTGAACACTCTATTACCTCTGCCTACTTCTCTGCGGGTTGTGTTGCTGGTGTCCTGGTTGTGGCCGGTCGACATGTGTTTACTGCGGCCCCCGCTGCGGCGGCAGGCTGGTTGTGGGGTGGAAGGGGAGCGTTTTGACCAAGCCCTGCTAATGGGGCCAGGAGACCCCTTATGGACAGAACTCCGCTGTGTTGAGCACTAGCAGCAGACCCTACCCCTCCCCCCGGTGTCCAGCTGTGGCACCGTGGCCCATGTCCCCCTACCCATCATGCATCGATGGGAGCAGGTGAACGGCGGATGGCGAGAGCAGTTTTCCTAGGAGAGCAGTTCGCCATTGCCACGCGCCTCAGTGGTTCCTCCAACATGGCTCCATCCCTGCACCACATGGGCTTCCTGGCCAGTATACAGATATATGTGTGTGCGTGAGTGTGTGTGTGTGTTTTACAGTAGATGCCAACGCTAATGCAAATTCTCGCCATTAAAAAAAAAAAATGGAAGCCTCTCTCTCCTCTGTCTCGGCCTTCTGCTGCTGGCACTTTCTTTAGTTTTCTTCTCCACGAGGACAGAGCAGCCAGAGACACACACCTGTCATCTATTTGAAGTATTTGAAATTATTGATCAGGTCAGGTGGGCTGTTAATTTCTAAGATTATTTAATCCCCCCCTTGAGTGCGTATTGATTCATGTCCTAAAATGAACATTTTATTTCATTTGCAAAGTGTTTCTGTCCCTAATTTATAGCTGCGCTCATTTGGTATTCACTGCACCGCAATGTACATACACACACTCACACACACACACACACCGTGTGACACGCACATTAACAGACGAGTCACCGGAGTAACATCCCAGCATGCCCTCTGTCTTTGCACCACTGTAATTTTACATATTGCTTAAAGTATGTGCTAATTAAATTTTCGGTGGGTTTGCACCAGAAATAAATAATCTGCAGCTAAAAGGCCTAATTGCGTTTGTCACATTGTGTCTCAGTGGCTGCTGCGGCGGGAGCACAGCCGCTGCCCTTGCTCATTGCCATTCTGTCGTCCTGGCAAGCCCCCGCGCTGCCCCAGGTATCACCACGTGGCCATCTGGAGCCGACATCTGTCTCTCTATTGATCACAAGGGTTTAGCACTTGATCAAACAGACTGCGACAGGAAATTGCTCTTTTCCCCACAGAAAAGGCCAGTCGCCTGCGTGAGGGTAATAGAGTGGAACTGAGATGCAGCAGCAGCACGGTGGGCAGGCGGGCATGGGAACTGCCAGGCAGGCACTCGCTCGTCGGTGTCAGCCGCTGTGGAGGTGGCACGGACTGCACTCTGTCCACGGCCATTTTCCCAGGGCTGCTCTTTTAACCTCTCTCAGTGTTTTTTAATGTTGAACAGTTGAACAAAGGAAAACATCTGATTTGCCCTGCTGTAGATGTAGACGGTGAGGACTTCAGCGAGGAGCGGAATGCTGCATTTTAATGAGCAGAATTTGTCTTTCAAATCAATTAAATAACTGTATAAGCCAACAGCTGCTTCAACGTGTCAGGAAAAAAGCTGGATGCCAGTGAAATATGCTGCACGATAAGTAGCACAGATGGTGGGAAATTAATGTATTTCTTCAAAGAAAGACGGGGAGGAAAAAAAATTAACTCCAGGGCTGCATCCTGATACCTGAAAATGCCCTTCTGTCATTTTTATAATAATTAAAATACACAGCAGAGGATAAAAAAAAACCTCTTAGTCTACAGTTTTAAAAATACAAGATTTGTGTTTTTAAATGTATAAAGTGTGTTAGTCCTGCACTGGAAATAATAGAAGACTCCAGTTGTCTCCAGCTCCCTCTTAACCCCTGTGGAGTTCAACACACTATTAGAGCCTGAGGTGAAGAAGTCTCTGAATGATGTGTGTTACAGTGTGTTAGCTGAGGCTGTGGTCCACATCTAAAACGCTCGCTCCTCTTTGCACAGGCATGCTTTCCAGGCACCCGCTGCTCTAACATCATGTTTAGCAAATATGAACGATTTGATACTGAAGGTGACATTTACTCAGCATTGTAGGGACATATTTAATTGTTGCTGCAGAGAGCGAGATATGTTTTCCCCTTGCCTACAGTGCTGGGATTGTCCTTTTTGGAATGTGATGCAAATTTGGGATGAAGCAACTAATTTCATCCTTGCACCCCTGTGCACCCCTCTCCACCCCCGTCCTCCCTCCGTCCCTCCCTCCCTCCCTCCCTCCTCCGCCAGCCTCCACCACCTCAGACATGAAGATTCTGATTAATCGTGTGACCGCCCCTCGCGTTTGCATTTTTTTTTTTTTTAACACAATCTCACGCTGCCACGGTTGGGTGTGTGAGGTGTTGTGCCACTTTTGGCAAGCAGAAAAGACGTAGCCCAAGGAAGAACAAGTCGAAAGTATGAGGAGGGGAAAAAAATATGACCAGGGGACGTGATAAAAAATTATCAGGCCGTGTGTTTTCCTGTTTGGTTTTAATCTACATTTAATTAAATTCTTATCTGCTGTGTGCTTATGGCTGCATTTGAATGGCGAAGCTGCATTCATTATGAATGGTAAAATTGAACTCAGTACATTGTGTGTGGCCCAATAAAGAAACAAGAGTCTTATTGCGCTGCATGCACAAGCAGTGACAGACATGCGGAAAAAATAAGTCAATTAAGATCGGTCTTTAAATTACTGCTCTATCAAAACAAGGGGAGAGAACACGCTTCATAATGGAATCCTGACAAGGAGAGGAAGCACAGTTGACCGTTGTTAATATACATCCCATTCGATATAGCCAATTTTATTAGCCTGTGCACAGAAAACACACAGATGATGCATGCAAGATTTACAAGTCTGTCATGATAGTTCATAATCGACGGAGCTGGAGAGGGAAAAAAAGTTGACTCGCAGAGGTCAAATGAAAAATGGCTGCAGCAGTAATAATAAAGCTTTCCCCATAAAGATCCTGCATGTTTATCTGAATGTCAGAAGTAAACAGCAGAGGTCAATGACAGCCCCTGTGTGGAACAGTCGGGAACATACGGGAAGAGTTAAATCCACGAGAGAGCCGGAAGGACGGAAAACAGAGATGGAAGAAAAGCTTTGAAATTGTAAAAGGCACAGAGCTAGTCAGCGGGGACACAGCACTTGATGAAGCTAAAAAAGCCACGTCTCAATAGCGGCAACCCGGAAAACGTCGTAAGTGATGCAACAAAGTTGGACCCGGACAAAATCCTTAAATCTTTCTATTCCCCCGTTCCGAGCTGCATGGGAGGGAGAGGGAAGCTCCCTGCCGCAAACCCGTGTTTACAGAGCTGTTCTCATCTCTAGGCCTTGCTCATCCATGGCACTGACACACAGTGTCGACATGATTAGGGCTCTGTCTTTGCATAGTGCGGTGTGTGTGTGTGTGTGTGTGTGTGTGTGTGTGTGGGTACAGAGGGTGGAGGGGACGGTGGATCGGCAGATGAATGACTCTGGAGCATCGGAGAGGGATCACGGCAGATAATCGCTCCTGACTGCTGTGCTGGAGCTCTCAGATCTGGTCTTTAAAATAATGTTTGGAGTCAAGTCCCTCCAAAAGCTCCTTCTCACGGGTTATCTTCTGCATTTTATGTTTGCTGTTTAAATCTTAACGGGACACGAGCAGCAAGGGAGAGCAAATATGTCTGGAGTCGGAGGAAGCGGAGTGGAAATGTTATTGCGAGGGGGTTAAGATTAGCTGTGGCAGAGGCTGACGGGATGAAACTCCTCTGTTGGAGTGGCTTTTATTCCTTCAGAAAAAAACTTGGAATGTTCAATTCAAAGGGCCGTGCGTTCAGGACGGCAGTGCAAAAACGCCATGAAAAATACATTCTGTGAATTCTATTTTCTTAATAAGAAAGGCAAAAGAACAAAGAAAAACATATTTTAAGTATCACTAACGGAAGTCCGTCAATCTGCTGATTATTTTTTATTCAAACTGTTGGGGAACTTTTACTGGTACAACTAGAATTTTGTGTTTCGAGCCTTTGTTGTTCTTTGCATGCAGTGATGGGTCGTTGCTACAACACTTTGTGCTGAGTTGAACAAAATGCTGAGTGTCATAATTGTCTGTCAGTTAAAAAAAAATCAAATCGCTATTTTTTTGTTTTCACAAAACATTTCTTGCATTTAGGAGAAGTCTGTCTGCATTGTGTCCAGGGATGGAAACCATCGCTCAATGTGCACATCCCTCCAGCCCTTAGACTGTATTGCATCATGAACTACTTTTCTGTCCCTTTGCCTGATGAAAACAGGTTCAGTTTGATTATAGTGGGTTTTAAATGGGATCTTTGAACCTGTGGAGACCAGATCTGTGTGGAGGTGAACTTTGGCTAACAGTGACAGCAGTGAAGGGCTCAAACACTGCATTTACTCGAGTACATTTAAATACAGACCTCCACTACGGCACACAGACAGTGAAAATACAGTACGGCATAAATTCCACCATCATAAATACTGCTATCACACAAACAGAGGAGCCATAAAGTACGGCTGCCCATGTCTGGGACCATAAACCTCTGGCGTTACTCATAGGGAATGAACACACATGCACAATTTACTGCAGTAGATCCTCCTTTGTTTATCTTTTAAATAAGCACACTTTATCACACTCCTGCATAAGCAAATTGCATGCAATGCGTGTTGTTTTAACATTTGATACGCTGTCGGGAAGATTCATTTCTCCCCACCAATTCAATTGTCTTTGCAATATCCTGCTGCCATAGGCATCAGGCCCCATCACCTGTGCGTTATCACTGGCCGACCTGTTTGGGGAGCTCTTGAAACGGTGCCACGGCATTGACTCGCAGTTAACAGCAGGTCTCTGAACTTCTCACGGCTGACGGCGGCGGCTGGAAAATTACGCTAACAACTAATTAACATCATAAAGAGTTCCTAAATGGTCGGCCGACACCTGCAACCTTCATTTGCACACGCTAACTCACAATTACCTGTGTTTTTATTTTGTGCAGATAAAGCATGCATTTTTTAAACGCCTCTTAGAATATTCATTTCTGAGCCTGGCACCAACACCGAATGTGTGTTTTTTTAATGTACAAAAAAGCCACAAGGCCTCCAAAAATAATTGCGCTGGCAGAGTTCCTGAAGCTTATTTTGTTGCTTTTTTGGACTTTTTATTTACCTCTATTTACTCAACTGCCGTGGCCTGAACCTGAAATAACACTTTCCATTTCTAATTTCTATATGAATGCAAAATATTTCCAGTCGGCAGACGTGGACCTCCAGTTACTGGTCCGAATAACAAAGTGCCGCCTGTCAGTCTGAGACACTTTGCTGGCTGGCTGAACTAAGCTGGTTTAGACTGACAAGCCTTCACAGCGGTGGCTCACTTCAGCTTCTAGACTCCGTCAGAACCCGTGTTCTCTCTCTCTCTCTCTCTCTCTCTCTCCCTCTCTCACCCTCTGTGTTTTTTTACTTT
This sequence comes from Cynoglossus semilaevis, assembly GCF_000523025.1. Taxonomy (NCBI): domain Eukaryota; kingdom Metazoa; phylum Chordata; class Actinopteri; order Pleuronectiformes; family Cynoglossidae; genus Cynoglossus; species Cynoglossus semilaevis. The sequence goes on along the minus strand of NC_024319.1, from coordinate 12,493,216 downwards.
AAAGGCTTCAAACTTTCTCTCTTAAGAACTGCGATGCACTCACACCTCATTACAGAGCCACATTACGGGCTACAGCAGTAATACAGCTTTAATCTTCTCCAAATCGTTATAAATGTCAAGCGGGGGCCGGGGACTTCCCAGCCTACTGCACCACTGGCTTAGCCCACGATCCCCTCATTTCTGTATTAGCTAAAGTCAGAGAATTACACTCAGTGCCAGATTCCCCTGGAACTCTCAACCCCTTTTGTTCCAACAGTCAATGTACCATTAACATACTCTTTGAAACTGCCCCCATCCCCAAAATAAGAGAAAAAAAAAACAGGCCCTAACAGCTAAATATGAAAACGGTTGATACCCATACCCTGCTCCGTACGCCGCCCGTACCTCCCCCTGCTTTCCCTTAGCCTCTCCTAATGAGACGCAACATCCCTGTCTCCCCACTGAAGAATCCAGACTTTGTGTGTGATAGAGAGACTGCGGCTGTTTATTAATAATGAATTTGGATGTTTTTCTTTTTTTTTCTTTTTTTTTTTGAGCGTGTGGAATGTTATCAGCACGCACACAATCCCACCAATAGTTTGCCCTGATGGGGTAGCTGGGTTCCCTCATTAGCAGAACATATTTAATCCAGAAGTTTCTTATCAAATGTCACACCTGCATCTCTAAATGGCATTTTCACATTCATTCGCCTGTATTTGGGAGATGAGGCTCCAAGGTGCTTTGCAGAGATTAAGAAGGAGAGAGAGTGCAAGCTTATTTTATCATATAACGGGTCTGGAAGGAATCCAAGGAGTTTTTGTCTTGTTGTTGTAATTAGAAAGCCTTTAAAGTGATAACGCCTGCATAGGAATATGAATATGTAGCAATCAGACTCCCCCCCAACTCTCTCTCTCTCTCCCTCTCTCCCTCTCCCTCTCTCTTTTTCCTCATTCTCTTCTTAAATTGTTGAATGCTCAGTATTTTTTGTTTTGTGTTCAGCAAGGATTAACTCAGAGGCTTCAAAAGTTTAATGAAAGCCACAAAAGTACGCATTTTTTCTTCTTTCTGAGACTGTGATTGTTTTTTGTTTTTTTCCGTAGCAGCAACAAACAAGACATTAGCAAAATTAGTTTGGACCCAGTTTTTTATACTTGACACAATGAAAATATACACTGATATACATTGTATATTCCCCATGTATATTGGTTTTAATAACTAGATATTATTTTAATTTCTAATCCACTACATCATTAGGCCACATATTGAAGATTCTTTAAGAAGTGCACCTTGAAATATATATATAAAAAAATGGAGCAGGGATTCTTCCTTTCAGTATTGGCATTTAGTCTCTGTGTATATCCAGAAAAGCTGCTGCTGCTGCTGCTGCTGCTGCTGCTGCTAAACATCAGGCCAGAGATAAGTGTAAAACTGAGAAGTATTGATCCAGTAATAGTGGTTTGCGCTTTGACTCTGACACCTTAACCCCGCAGACATAATGTCATCGCCTCTTATCCTTTCCTCTTAACACAGCCTACCTATCTGCCACAGGCTGTCACCTGCAGTAATACGCTTCTCAGAAGCCGCCTTAAATCACTGAAATCATTGCACTTTTCAGACATTATTTATTTCCCCACCTCTTAAAAGTGAAGCCTGATTTACAGTTGGGTAAAAGGTGGCTACTGCACACTCCACACCACCGCCTCTGCGCCTCCATTTCACATGAGACCCACTTGTGCATTCTGTCAAGGTAACTCCATTTATACCATTGTGAGAGCTGCTGCGTAGAAATGACTATGTTGTGGCTGTGGAATTGTGTTGGCTTACAGCACATGACAAATACAGTGGCTCCAGTCTCGGCGTAATGATCCCAGATGTGAGCCGGTTTAGACGTTTTCATTAATTGAAAGCGTCACTGTGTAACAGCGCAGTATTACACTCTGGCAGGTATGAATGAAGTCTAATACAGCTTAATTACTCTGCAGCTAAATACGCATTGTAGAGGAGCCTTATGTGGGACTCTTTATCTGCTGCAAATCACAAGTTTAAACCACCGGAGTGTGCAGGAGTGATAATTAGTCAGGATTTAGGTATTCAGAATTCTAATGGAAAAATGCTTGAATGAATGCAAGCCACTCTTTCTCTCGCTAATACAAAAGGAGCTTTAGCTCCAAACTTTTTTTTTCTTTTTTCTTTTTGATGGATGTGTTTCCAAAGACTGCCATGAGAGCGGCTAGGCCATCGCTGAAGGATGCCAGACGTTGACATTATATGCAAATTCTGTTTATTATCTTGCAGGCAGCACAGATCCTACCTCAGTCGGGGCCGTTGCAGCCCCCACAGCAACATTCGAGCAAGGTTTATGCACAAGGGCTTCTAATTAGCTCTCTGAGGGCCGCGGTTAGTGCAGCACTTCTCACAACAGCCGTTGGGAAGTCGAACAGTAACTGGGAGGGCTCCATATGTTGCCCACGAGGCCTGAGAGACAGACTGATCTTGCATGTCTCACATTAGGAGACACTCCCTGTACTGGTGATGGAGAGTTCATGTTTGGAATGCTTTTGTTCAAGAAAATCCGGCCTTTTGAATATCCTGCCCTTGATCGATAAGAATAAGAAATACATACAGAAACATCGGGGCACACAGGAGCACACGTAGCTTTTTTGTGGTAGCCGAGGAGCTTCAATAAGCTTCAGTAAGTAGTAGTTTTGCATTAAAGTATGATCACTTAAATTTTCTGTAATTGTTTTGATAATTAAGATCTTGGATATTCTTCTTAAATGCGAATATGTTCAAGTTCTGCTGCAAAAAAGTCTGCATTTTATGAACCACATGTTCTGTGTTATTTAATAGATCGATGTCTGTTCAGTCACCTGTGAAACCAATCCTTACTTACTTCTCTTTAACACAGAGTCACAATTAAAATGGTGACTGCAAAACAGAGGATGAAGGCACAACTCTGAGGCGGTGACAAAGACATGACAGATTGTAGTAAAATGGCTGATAGACCGTGCAAATAGACTGCCAACATCATGGGGCATTGTTTTTACCAAATCAGCTTCTGCTGCCTTCACAGCCATCCTGATCACATTCCAATAAAAAAAAAACAAAAAACAACTAAACACTGAGAGACGAGCCTCAGTGCATGATGTTCAGACACAAATCTTAATGCAAGTGCAGACAATCGTTTACCTTTAAAATCCATCACATATTAAATTTGCATATTAAATCGTGTCCAATCAAACTATGTCCTGGATGTGGATCAAAACATTTTAGTGCAAATTTAAAAAAGAGAATAGATCTATTCAAAAGAGTACAGAGTTTGTTGAGGTCGTATTTGCCTCTACAGAAATCCTTCTGTTCAGCAGAGGATTTCGATCTGTTGCTAAAGCTAAATAGTTGTTGAGATTGTTAAAGTCACATGAAGAGAAGACAAGAGGTAACCCCCCCAAGGTAAAACCCAAATAAGAGACAGCAGCTTGGTTGCAGGGAGAAGCCACAGCACCAACTGTAATATGAGGCTGAGGTCAGTGCGATTTCTTCCTAAAGAATACACAGTGTTGGACTGAAGGTCTGTTGAATCCGTGCAGTCACTGGGGGTAGAGGAGCTCTTGTAATTTGCACAACTGAATCCATGGAGCAGACATAAGGGAATAAGTTGGACAGAGAAGAAGACAGAGAACAAACCTGGCAGCCACGTTGAGGCCATGCCAGTCCTGCCTGCGCCACGCGGTGTGGCAGGGGGGCAGTGCCAGGAAATGTGGTGAGAGGAGGAAAGATCAAACAACAAGGGCTGCAGATCTCCACCAATCTGCTCTGTATTAATGTCAGAGCCAAGGAGCAGCTGAACCAGACGTGATCCACAATGTGTGACAGCCATGTATGTGTGAGTGTGTGTCTATATGACCATCCTAACTGGACAGAATTCATGACGGCCTGGAGAAATTACAGCGAAGTCAAATCTGACATAAACATGTCTCAACTGGTCTAAAGAAAGTTGACGAGTTTTAGTTCTAACAGAAGAGCTACGTGAACTTCTGCGGTGAAGTGTTTTGCCTGTGACTCTGGATGTCACACACACTGTGGACCATGATGGAGTGCTGGGAACCTGGTGGCTGTATCTACACGCCTCTCGGCTCCAGTGGGCTCCACACCCAGGCCCCGCAACCTGCTCCAAAAACTTGTTCTGTATAGCTGCAATAAAGGAAGCAGACGGCAAATGAGCTCCATGCTGCCACTGCTCCCTCCCGGACAGATGGCAAAATTAGACAATATGCTTTCCAAAATTACGCTGAAGTCACGTGGCTGTTTGTCTGCCTGCCTGTCCATCCTGTCACTTCTCTGTCCTGCACGGCCGTCCTGGCCACCTCTGCCAGGGTGTGGCGTCTGGGCAGGGGCAGCGCTGTGCTGTTTGGGATGATGGGAGAAACACAGCCAGCCTTGTTGCTGTTGATTGATATCTGTGCTCTGTGATGTAGGCATGTAGAGCCAGCCGGCACATCGGCGTACGAGCGCGGCTCTCAAAAAAGGTGGTGCACCTTCAAAACAATGCAATAACGTCGCAATCTGTTGTTATTCTGCTTATTTTCTGGAACTTGATTACCGGGAAAAAGGACACAGATAGTTTTTTAACTTAAACGGTAAATGTTAAATATCTCAGTGAAACTTTCTGTAAAGGAAACTGTCCTCAATCAGCAGGGAGGCTACTGTTACTGGTTTGGCCAGTAGATATCAAATGCATTTCATTCCAAGAATGTGTCTTGACTCATCACGTTTCTGCTTTTCCTCAGTGATTTGTCTGTCAATTAAAAAACAAAGCTCCTGAGGTAACATCGACGTTGAGGCTTTTATCAAATCATAAAGAGACACGTTCTATTCAGAACATCCCCACTCCCCCCAAGAACACTATTGATTTTTTAAGCAGTACAATTGCAGGCCACTTATTGAACATCCTATAATCATCTAACTTTGTAGAGATGTGTGTTAGACTGTGGTGGACAGCCTGCATTCCAGATCTGTCTCTGTTGAGAATGGATTTTTGTACAGCACGAATGGGCAAAAACAAAGGTAACATTTCTGCAACATAGTTTCTTTAGACAGTGGGATGTGGTGCTGTACTGAAAGAACACATTTTTAGCTAGGAGTTTTCAGTTTTTAAATGCATGTGTCCACAAGTTTGAAATCTGTAGTGTTGTAGTAGCTTCTATGTCAACGCATGACATATATCCACGTATTTGAAGTACGTCTACACCAGCCAGCTTGTAGTACTAGGTCCTTGGAGAGATGTAAGAGAGGGGTAAATGTTTGAGGAGCAGGACTCTGCCCCTGAAGAATTTCCCAGAGCTCCATGCATGTTGGGAGTGACACAGAGTATCTAATTACAATATTAGCCTCTATGCCTCACTGGCTTTTTGAACGGAATCTTTGACTGGAGACTGATAGTGGTATCTGGAGCTGATAGCACAGTCTCCGCTGTGAACTGGAAACAGTCTGCTGTTTTCAGGGAATCTCTGTGAAAAATCTTGTCTGAGGAAATTACGTTATTCCTCTGCTATATGCGCAGTGTGAGATAAAATTGCAGAAGTTGGCAACTTGACTATCTTGTCATAGAAATAAAAGTGGTCTTTCCTGCCGCCTCTCAGTGGCCCGATGAAAACGAAACACCTTTTATTGTTGCTGTGCTGAGAACAAACACATCAGGCCTCAGTATGACAGTAAAAATAGAAAGAAATTTGGCAGCAGAAACGTGGTGCTGATAAAGTTTAAAAACTTGGAAAACATTAAAAACTCGCTCCATACAAATGCCTTTTGATTAAAGTATCATTCAAAAGTACAAGAATGAATTATTTATCCAAATAAATGTAATAAAATCAGCAAGCATGGATGAAAGAGGAGCTACAGATGGCAGGACGCTCTGATTCCTGGACCGACTCCTCAGTACAGACGCCAGACAAATTCTGAATTTATACAGCAACCAAAAGAGTTGGAACTGAGTGTGACGACACTAATGCTATATGTTTTCAGTAGAATGATCACAACCACAAAATGCTCATTGCCGGCTTTGACTGGCCTCCCGTTTTGTCGCTGGGGAGAAACCTCGGTCCCTTTGGTGACAACTCCGTCTCTGTCTTTGTGCCCCGTTCAGGCAATTACGAATGGCTACATGTTTTTCCACAAGGGGGTGGATGAAGACGGGGGAGGGAGGAGGTGGAGAAACAGGGCTGTCGTGTGAAAAAGTCATTTCGGCACGGCACTTTTCAGTTCCGGTCATGCTCTGTGCCGACGCAAATTAAAACCTTCTCGGTAGCCCATGTAAATATGCTGCCGACTGCGCTGCGCTTTAATGAGCCATGATATGAAAGACACCTTAAACCAATGAAAAAAAAAAAAATCACTGTCCACTTAAAGGTGGTCTGCACACCTTAAACCAATGAAAAAAAAAAAAACTGTCCACTGTCCACTTAAAGGTGGTCTGCGTCTGACAGGTGACAGGTAGAGCTGAGTTTAAGGCAGGATTGGGTGGTGGCGGCGGTGGTGGTGGTGTGAGGTTGGGGTAGGTTTGGCACGACGACGACGGGGGGCAAAGCAACCCTGGCATTCAGGAATAATCTGGAACTGTGAGCTGCAATTTAGGAGAGAGTAACCATCTTTCTAGCCCCAGGCGTTTCAAAGAATTCTGGGAGGTGGAGGTGGCGGTAGAGGCGGAGAGGGAGAGGGAAAAACGGAGGGAGCAGATGGGAATTGTGTTAATGTCTGTGCCTAGGAGCTTGGTGTGTGCTTATTTTTTAAGGGTTGGGATGTTGTTAAGAAGGGAAGACAGTTACTATGTAGTAGTCTTTCATTGTCACCATCTTAAAAATGTACATAATTTCCCTCTATTCCGCAGCTGCACACACACACACACGTGCACACACACAGCTCTCAATCCTCTAATAACCTGTCTTCTTAAAAACCTTACAAGGATTACCTATCTGTAAATCTGCTTTGTATGCAGAATGTGATGGCGGGATGGAAATGAGCAACTGTTCAAGATGGCGCCTATACCAAAAAAAGAAAAAAAAAAAAAGAAAGAAAAGGCGACTCACATCTGCACAAACCGATTAATCCCAAACATTCAGAGGAATCTGAAGTCATTTGCAATATCACTGAATCCATAATCAAGATTGGCTGCCAGAGACTGAGTCTGCAGGCACAGAGTCAATGCCCAGTTCAATGAGGGCTGATGGGATGTATAATTTCATGACAGATGCACGCATTCACGGGGGGAATGCCTGGGTCATTTTAACATTCACAGGAAAGAAAGAAAAATCCATATATATATATATATATATATCTGTGTATGTATGATAGTGCCAAAGAAATACACACCTAATTATTAATGGGTGAAAGGAGGCGACAGAAAATGAAAAATGTTTGTTCACAAATACTAGGCTATTCATAGTATGCTAATTTATCATTATATACAAATATGGGGAGATGCATTTGTACTGTGGCTGTTCAGAAACACAGCCTCCTATGCATTCAGTCGTGCTCCTCTAATAGGACAAATCCCCGTGTTTGCATAACAATAATTACATCAATCATGTTTATTGTAAAGATTAGGGGCCTGTTGTTCTTACAGGTGACTCACGTTGAAGACACAGTCCACAGTGGTCTCAGACCTCTAGAAGGTGGAAGTGAACTAATGCACTTTTGGATTAGATATAGGTAAAATTAAATAAAATTTTTGTCTAACAATATTATTTGATGTTTATTTTGGAATCCACTCGCTGGCCGAATTGAACGGTTTGGCCCACTGGCCAAGAGTTGATAATCACTGCAGCTGATCATAACGTGGTAGCCTTTCCCATAGGTTTAGGTCTGTAGTGAACTACACTAAATTCATTCTTATTATTAAAAAACGCTGCTAAATCATCAAGTCTTATATAATAATCATGGCCAATCAGAACTGTGGCCCTTTCAACGGCTTTTGTAATTATTTCAGCCTGATAGGTGAGAAGCATTCATTACACACACTGAACCTTCCACTCCACTCATTATTTTGAGATAAAAAAAACCAAAAAACTTTGTAGCTCAAGAAGAAGCTAAGACATTTATCTGACCACTGAGGCTCTCTGCAGCCGGCCTCCTCCTTTATAAGAAGTCATCTCTTGTCCTGGCAACTTTGTGTGACCTTGTGTGGCTGAATAAGACTGTAAAATTGATTCAGCTCCTGTAATAAAAGAGCACACACATTATCAGCATTCTAATTATAATTAATACAGGCAGCAGAGGCAGAGCCATTATTTACGACGGAGGCCCGTGGTAAGCAAACACAATAATAATCTGCTCCATATTTTTATGGAAATGTTGATGAATGGCTCCCTTTTACACAAAACACCAATGGAACGTTTCTGTGGCCGAATATTACACTGCTACTGCTTTTTTTTTTCTTCCACCCCATTCACCTTCTGCCTTCTGCCTGACCCTCTGTGCTAGCTGTTACAGTTTAGTCCAAAAATACAGCAGAGTAAGTCGTTATTAAATGCTTTGATTTAGCTTTTGTCATTATTTAATTTTCACTATCAGGTCATCATGTAATTTAAACTTTATATTTTTCTTTAAAATCTTTCTTGTAAAACCGTGACCTTTCTAATCTAATTATCCTCATCTTCTTCCTCACTATTTTGACCCTGATCTTAGAATGAGAACTTTTTAATCTTTTCATCTTTTGTTGAACTAATATTCTTTATTACTACTTTTTATGTCATAAATGTATCGCTCTCTAATATTGTCCAAGTTTCGACTGTGTCACGGTTTATATATAAACATACAATTCCTATATAAAATATTTTTATCATATTGAAAATGTTAACTATATTTAAATACCTGATTTAGACTTTAGACTAGACTTATTTTTAAAAAAAAAAAATTTTTTTGAAAAATTGAAGTGGAATTTTTTTATATCAAAATATCACTTAGTTTTATAATTTCACAAAAATACATTACAATTAGATAATACTTTTTTACAAGATTAGAAAAACGGTTAATTCTCCATCCTGTCAATATGTGGTCGACTGGACTGAGGCGTCCTTTCTCCCATCGTATTATTATTATTAGGTGTCTGTGTTACTTATGCCATTCTCACTGTTTGATCATCGTGGAGCATCCCTCCTAATTTTGCAGACAGTTGTTTTGCAGTCCTTATTAATTCTTCTCACAAAATCCTTGATTATTGTCCAATGCTTCCGTCTGATATATCTGGCTCTGTTTGTCTGTTTGACTCACTCCTCCACTGAGCAGCCTGCCTTCCTTCTCAATCGCCTGTTTTGTTTCCCGTTTTAATGAACAGTTGGATTCTTTTATTTCTCTACAAGTGCTGGATTTGCCTTATCACCCCCCGTCCCTTTGAGGGTTGCCAATTGGTTTTATCCATGGATGTATCATTTCTTAGCCTTCCTCTTTTTTTCCCCACAAAGAGAAAGAACCACTCTGTCAACAAGCCTCTCCGGAGCCAGAGATTAAAAACCTCAACATCACCTACCTTCCAGCGCTACTCCCAACTGGTTTGAGTAAAACTCAATTAAACTTGTCCCCACTGAATTCCACATTACAGTACATTAAAGGGAAATTCTTCAAGCGTGATGACAAAGCTCAAATCTAGCTTCAGAGCCACTGTTCAGGCACTTTTCCTAAAACGACGTAGCCTTAGCCTCGTGTCACTGCTAAAGGCGCTGACTAGAAAAGACTGAGAAAAAGGTTTATTCTGACTTGTGAGGAAAAACAAACTTCATGATTTATTTATTTACAGATGTGTGTGATGATGTGAATGCAGCTGACAAGGCCTGACGTTATCATTCAGCTGCCAAGTAGGTAAAAAGGAGCTTATTATTGATAAAGAAAGAAGGAAACAGAGATAGTCAACAGGGTGACATTAGTGTCTATGTCATCCTTAAGAAAGATGTTAATCTTTGAAGACGGATTTCTGATCTCAATATTAGAGTCTACTTGGGTCAAAGCTAACTATTACACCACCAACGTACAATCTGTACAATGGGTGAAATCGAATTCTAAATGTAATTTTTCACACTTTATAATTTGTTTGTAATAGATGCATGATTTGAGATTGAGTGAAATCAATAACAGTTGTTGGTCAACACAAGAGACCTGGCCATGCAGGGATTGGCACGGGCAATACCCCAGTCAATGGGCTATAGGCGGTCCATAACCCCCAGTTTGATTTTTTATTTTATTTTTCTACCAGAGAGTATTTACAACTGGTCAGGCAATGAAACTGTTTGGCCATAGGTTCACTTACTTGGACAAAGCTCCACATTGACATCCACCGGAATTCCTTTATACGTTGTTCTCCAAACAAACAAAACATTGAGTAGTTTATTTTTTCCTGCTTTTTGCCAGTTAACTGGCAACCCAGAAAATGTAGAGATTTTTCCAGAAAAGCAGAACATAAGGGAAGAAAGGGAGGTTTGCCTGAGCGTCAGCCAGGTCCTCTTTACTGCAGGAGAATGTGGAGATGCACTCCTCCTCCTCCTCCTCCTCCTCCTCCTCCTCCTCCTCCTCCTCTTCACGCTCTTTCTTGTTCTCCCCCATGTAGGAATCCCTCCCCCACAACCCAAGTATCTAAGGGCTGCTTTGAACCATCTCAGTGTTGTTTCACACTGTGAATTGTCTGTGTGTGTGTGTGCTCATTTCAGCGTCAGCTGCTCAAAGGTGTTTTCGTGCTGAGATGAGTGGATGAGGTGCAGTACATATTTTGGGCCAAACATGCCCATCCTTTGACATTAGCGGCAGGCTCTGACTCTAACTGGGCTACAGCCCAAGATCGCTGCTTCTCGTCTCCGTCGCAGCCTCCCTTCACACCCGCCAACCCCCAACCTCTCCCCTCAATCCTCTCTAACACATGACATGTGTCACCACCACCGATCTGCACTGGAAGATAGGAGAAGTTGAAGGTCAGGGCGAATCCCCAAAGCCGAGGGAAGAGACAGAGGAAGAAAAATCTCCGAGAGTTTCACACTGATGGACTGTTTGAAAAGTTCATTTTTCTTTCATACTTAGCATATTTCATGGTGCTATAATGTGAGCACTATAATGTGAAATCTCCATTAACCAAAGATGGCGGCTGCACTAATGCAATGGATATATCAATTTTCTCATTGGATGGAAAAAATAGTTTTTGTGGGGCCCGGTCCTCTTTACTGCAGGAGAAGGTGGAGATGCACTCCTCCTCCTCCTCCTCCTCCTCCTCCTCCTCCTCCTCCTCTTCACGCTCTTTCTTGTTCTCCCCCATGTAGGAATCCCTCCCCCACAGCCCAAGTATCTAAGGGCTGCTTTGAACCATCTCAGTGTTGTTTCACACTGTGAATTGTCTGTGTGTGTGTGTGCTCATTTCAGCGTCAGCTGCTCAAAGGTGTTTTCGTGCTGAGATGAGTGGATGAGGTGCAGTACATATTTTGGGCCAAACATGCCCATCCTTTGACATTAGCGGCAGGCTCTGACTCTAACTGGGCTACAGCCCAAGATCGCTGCTTCTCGTCTCCGTCGCAGCCTCCCTTCACACCCGCCAACCCCCAACCTCTCCCCTCAATCCTCTCTAACACATGACATGTGTCACCACCACCGATCTGCACTGGAAGATAGGAGAAGTTGAAGGTCAGGGCGAATCCCCAAAGCCGAGGGAAGAGACAGAGGAAGAAAAATCTCCGAGAGTTTCACACTGATGGACTGTTTGAAAAGTTCATTTTTCTTTCATACTTAGCATATTTCATGGTGCTATAATGTGAGCACTATAATGTGAAATCTCCATTAACCAAAGATGGCGGCTGCACTAATGCAATGGATATATCAATTTTCTCATTGGATGGAAAAAATAGTTTTTGTGGGGATTTAAAATTCATGTAATATTCTTTTTTTTTTTTCTATTTCACAGCACAATAGCCAGTGAGGGACTGAAGTGATTATACACAGCCAGAGTCAAACTCCTAGGCTCTTATCTATTAGAGTTTAAAAAATCAGCAGAGCAGGGTGCATGGAAATCCCGTAACCATGACAGAGTTGGTTTGGAAGCCAAATATGTTTGATGAGATGAAAAAATAAATAAATTAAATACTAAGTATTTGAAAAGAGGGGTATGACAGTGCTGACCTAGACAGTCTCAAATTTCGGTTTCTCTTTTGTGGTGGAAGACAAAGATTTAGTTTTTTGCGACCAAACAAAACTGTTGTTGGAATGATGTGGGAAAAGCAAACTTATTAAACAGTGGGATTCTGGACAGATCAGGCAAATTAAAACACTCTAGTTTTCTGCAGCGTTTATTCAGAAGTTTTAAAAATGCCTATACAGCCTCATGTGTTAAAGTTGAATCAGAGTATTGCAGCTTATACCATAGATACCATAGATACCATTTATAACATGAAAATCCCTGTATTCAGTTGTTTTTTGTTGCTTCTTTTCAGGAATTGTTGAAAAGGCAGAGGGCATCAGAGAGTCATCCTGGAGGTACAACTTATCTGGTAAGTACTGAGATTTGTTTTTTCACGTCTTAAAAATCCAAATAACCAGCATTAGCATAAGCTTTAGTTGCAATCCTGGTTTGTTTTTGCCAATAGGCATGAGTACATGAAAGTATGCAGTTTAAAGACGGCATGTGATGTGTTGTTGGCACAAATCTTTTCTCATTGTCTTTGGCCTGAAAACATTAGTACGTACGCCTGGGAATGCACTAAAGGCCGCGCTACTTTTGGCCACTGAGGGCTAACGATGCAAATCTCCATTTGTTACAAGAAAATATTTGTTCGGTCAAGATGTTGCCATGCAAATCCAATCTTGTTTTCCATACAAAGTCCTTATTTTCTTAGGACCTGAAGCTAAACATTGAGCAAACTGTTAGGTAAAGGTCACAACATGTTGTCATGACTCCCACTTTTCTAAGCTTCAGTCTTCAAGAATCCCTCATTTCAAGATGTGTGTGCATGTTTGTTGGCCACTGAACCTGGTTCTGTGATTTGTCTGAATGGACAATTACTTTTGATATCCCATGATCCTTAGCAGGATAACGCTGTTTATGACGTATTGTAGAATTCCTAATATAGAAATGTCCCAGAATTGATTTGTTTATAAGTTGCTGAAGTAAAAGGATCTTGGTTTACCTCAGGGCAGTGTTGCTGGATGTATCCAGAGAATAATAAGAGTTGTGATCATATTTAAGATGTTGGTGAATGTCAAACCAAACAGCAATGACCTGTATTGCAGTATAAAATAGTATTACACTCAAATACTGAATGTGAAAACCTCCTGTGGAAGGCTACAGTACAGTATGTGGCTAATTCATGCTAATTGCCTCAACAGCAGGTGACAGGGGCAGGGGGAGGAGGGGGTGAACGTCTTGGTGTCTTTGTATACTCATCTCGAGCACCTTATTACTTTTCTTTGAGCAGTTACAAGAAAAAAGCGGAATAAATTTCCTTTGTACAACTTGTGCTCAGGGAGCATGACCTCCTCCCAGGAAGACAAGGTTAGTTTGGAATCAGAGTGTGATTCTTCTGATTTGGTCCAGCAGAGATGTTTTTGTTGTCGTTGTACCTCGTCTGACAACTTGTCCCATCAGGATGCGACTGAGTGAAACAATCTGACATGTGTTTTACATATCAACTGCCAGGCCTTTCATTTCAGTGGACTTTGCGTCTTCACTGACAACATTTTTATTGACGTCTAAAGACAGGAAGATTAGACACGGTGTCTAATTAGTCTATTTCTCCACCATGGTGTTTACACACCTGAAGCCCCGTGACAGGCTGGGGATCTGCACAAAGACAACAGCAGATGAAGACAGCGTTCAGCTCAGTTGTTTGTGCCAAAGCAGAGCTAGAGAACAGAGGAAATGAGGAATTTAATTTTTTTTTTACAAGATAGAACAACCTGGTACGCTAGAACGTATATCCATTAACAGTTACTGGGCTCACACAGAGTGACGAGATGTGTGCCATTAGCCCTCAAGTCTGTGAAGTAATCGTTAAAAGTCAGCAAAAAAACCCAAAAACAAAACAAAATAAGACATAAAATAATCAGGCAATAAAGTTAGCTGAAATAAAATGCAAAAATAAGTAAAATTTGCCAAGAAATTGCTTCATCTTCCAATCTGAAAATAGTTTTCAACCATGTCTTATACCAAATAAATATATGATAATTACATGGATTGTTGAACTGTTTATTTTATAGTTTTAAGTCAATTCATTAAAGCAATATCTTTCATAAATGAATACTGTCAGACACACTTATATACAGTAAATCAGTGAACACTACTGTAAAGGTACCATCTGTAAATGCATCTCTTAGTTTTACTAGTGAAGAAACACAGTAAGGAGGAGACGATGATGGATGTGCCTGGTGTCCAAGTGTACGGAGGAGTGGGATGGGAGGGCCTGCTAAATTCTTGACATGAAATATTACCTGCAGCTCTGGACAGAGCAGACCTGCGTGGATGGCAGGAGAGATAGCATCCATCCTTTCAGCGCCACAAACAAACAAACAAACAAAAGCTCTAAGATCTCTGACCCAACAAAGGAAGTACAACTGATAAGTTCCACTTTCTTCCCCTTCTCTTGCTTCATCTCTTTGAATAGCCTTTTCCTCACCTTGCCACCACTGTGCCCTTCTATTAAAGGTAGTAATGGCTGCCAACTTCCCTCAGGCCTTTTTTTTAATATTTGTCACTCATGAAGGAAGGAGTGGGAGGGAGGGAGGCAGGGAGATGATAAATCTTATTTTTGCCAGCTAAGGGCTTCTATCTTCCAAACAGGATAAAATCTGGCTGAAAAAACACTGCTGTGCGCATTAAGAAGCTGTGGGTTTAAGCCATGTCCGACGTGATCAAACCAGGATTTATGAAGCATCATAACTCCCAACAACATCCAGGGGCTTATTAATTTTATATGTTTCTGTCCAATCCCTGATATTCTTAGCTTTGACAGTCACTCAAGATAAGCCAAAAGCATCCTGACAGGATGGAGGGTGTGTATATTTTTCACTGTTCTGCCGCTTCCCCTCCAGTTGAATTGGTTTCAGTAGAAACCTTGAATCTGCCGCTGTGTGATTTGCACTCAGGCTTTTGTCTTCACTCCCTACTTCCTAATTTGTAATGGACCTTAAATCAGACCTGGACTCTGCTGAGCCAGTCACAGACAGAGAGGGAGAGAGATGTGGGGAGGGTTTCTGTGAGAATGACTTCATATAAAGAACTGCCCATACGTTTAAGGTGGCTGTACATTTACTGCACACTCACTGTCGTTTCCTCCTTTTTCTTTGTTATTGTTTGTTATTAGTGTTCATTCAACACAAATGTAGAGAACTAGAAGCTCAGTTCAGGACGTTTTATAAGATCTGTGTATTAAAGGTCTCTGGGTGCGTCAGGAGTGACACTGCCTCTGCAGCCAATGGCAGCGCCTCTGTGCCACACTTTTGCCCTTTCTTCAAATATTTGAAAAAGAGAGGTACACACTGTATATATTTATTGTATTTGATCTGCCCTAAACATTTGCACATTAGTATGGGCAGTAAAAAGCAGAAGGACAGAAAAGAAAATAACTGTTTGGCCCCGATATCACACATGAATTGGAATGTAATCACCATTTCTGTCCTGTCATTCTGTTTGGTCCGATATGAAAAATCTAAATGCTGATTTGACTTATTTTAACTGGGACACAACTGTCCTCTACCCTGTGTGGTCCAAAGGAAACAGTGAGGAACAGTAGAGGGAGCGTCAGAAAGGAGCAGAGACTTTGATTCCTAGTGTAATGATGGCATAGGTTCACATCAGTATATGAACAGAAGCAGTACATGGAAGAGGAGGAGCAGAGGTGACAACACCAGCTCTGACTCTCCTGACAGCTGCTTCACATCCCTGACATGCTGTGCACCAGCAGAACAGAATCCTGACAGACTGTTTGAAGATAAATCCACTAACCCCCCCAACCATGATTTCCTTCACATTATTATTATTATTTTTTTACCAAAGTAGCTACCTTTTAAACTGTATATGTGGAGCATTAAGGAAATGGTTATAAGCAGTTTGCATGTACAGTATTTCTTGATAGTCTTTGTACTTCCAAATTCTATTTATTATATTGAATTCAATAAATCTGCAGCTTTTGGTATGAGGGATATTATGGAGGGTTGACCAGAGGTTGACCTGGTATATGTAAATGATCCTGATAATATACTGTAGGTTTGATAATCTATGATGGCAAATAGTTCCTCCCTCTGACTGATCATTCATAGTTGCACTCTCTCTCTCTCTTTCTCTCTCTCTCTCTATATATATGTCTATATATACATTTTTTTTTTTCTGTGATAGTCACAGTGGAATAATAAAGATTATGTTTTGACATATGATTCATATTTTTTTTCGTATGATATGATTCATCTTACAAATATATTGGGGCCATAAACAGATTTTACCACACCGTGCATAAATGTTTGGTTAATCACATTAACCAAAAATTTACACACACTCTTCATTCAGTGTTCGATATGTTTTACTCCTTGTACAAAAATAGAACAGTAGCGAGATAAGCGTTTTATCCCTGGTGAGGGAAAATAACCGACTTTTAAATCCCCCCCCCCCCGTGTTTTACCTTTGTATACTGTATGTACTTTCACTTTTATTTCGTATTCATCCCAGCCACAGAGACTGCAAAGACAGTGATTGACCACCTTGTAAAATTCTGATATATTTTTAAGATCTCCTAAAGATCTCATACGGTAGAACCACAGCTAAGATTCAAGCTTCGTTTTTGTGTTCATCTGCCTTCACTTCCCTTCAAACCGTCTGGCTTTGTACATTTGAGTACAAACAAGCTACAGTGGCTATCACAGCCAGCAGTCTCTGACTAAGACCCTGGCACACACCGTCCACCTCTAGCCCCAGTGAGTGAAGCACACAGCAGTGAGGAGGCAGGCAGGATGTAATCTCCAGGAGCTGTTGATTCAAAGAAACACACAGGGTTTGGGTCAAAGGGATTAAAATGGTGGAGGTACTGGTTATAAGAGGCACAAGGGCTGCAAAATAGTGGCAGGAGCAGCGGGAGCGATGTTGGAGCCACCCCATAACAGAGAGTAGGATTACAGGGGAAACGGTGCTAGGACGGGGGAAAGTGCCACTGAACGGAACGCAGCATTAGCAGCTGGTTTTCAGCACTGTACAGGTTCAGTGAGCTCACAGCATCAGAGGAGGAGGTCATGTTCTCTGTGATGGTCAGCTGGTGCTGGGAAACATGGGTAAAACATGGAGGAAAAAGGCTGAACTGTAGAGTGAAGAGGTCAAAGCTGCCAAGCTGCCACCTCTCTGTGATTGTTGTCTGAAAAAAATCTCTAAAGTTAAACAAAGGAGACAGAGCATGCTGGGAAATACTGAGCTAAGAGGTTTGGATTTAGACCTTCATGCTTATGCAAACCTCACATGGTTTGGATGGCGTTCCATCAACAAAACATGTCAATCACCTCGCTGTGAAAGAGGCAGAGATACCAGACTGAAACCTATCTCACCCAGACCCAAATACTGCACTCACAGCTTCCATTTCACAGTCTGTGGGAGAGCGGGGTTTGAAAATCTAACATCTCACACTTTTTTTTTTCAAACCGGCTTTCCAAGGAGTCAGATTCCGGTTACATTTCACATTGAATAGACCTGTGTTTCCAGCAGTCTAGCCCACTTCTAGTACGCTGGCTGGTGGAGCAATGACAGATTGGTTTCACTTTCTGCACCAGGGAGCACAATGGAGTGGCTTTGACAGAGTTAAGAGAAACAGAGCATTGTTGCACCTCAACCCTCACCCCCCCATCACTAATCTTTCTCTTAACCACCCTTCCACCCCCTCTCTCCTCTCTCTCTTTCACTCGCACTCAGAAAATGAATGGTCCTGTCTGACCTGGACGACAGTGATGTCTAGTCTTCTGCACTACTGTACCTACAGCACACCTGTCTACCATCGAACTCACTGTTGTAGCACACTTTAGTTTGTTGTGTGTACTATAGACGTACACACAACAAACACAGACAGAGGAAACAGGGTCACCCAGCAGACGGGCAGAGGTCAAGAGAGTCCACACACCAGAACGGCTGGTGGAGGAGACACAGTTCAGTTTCACTACTTAAAAAATGAGAAGCTAAAGCTAACGTTCAAAATCATGAAAACCACTGCTTCACAGGAGGTCACTTCCTGCTTGTATGTTGGCGATCAGTGTTATAGTTGTGGCTTGTTTGGAAATTTGAGGGACATCACGATGAGGAGCAGTTCATGATGCACAGACCAGACCTATGCAACTGACTGACCAATCGCAGCAGACTTGAGAGTGAGTGAGAGACTACAGGTTACTATAAAAAACCCGAATCATCCCTGCTGTCAATTAAATACTGTAGACAACCTGCGTTTACAATCATTGAAATATGTCTTCTGTGTAACTGGTTCTCGCTCGCCACACTTCAACCTGGTGGAATTCAAACCAGCGATCCACTGATACCAAGAGTTCCTTGCTGAACCCATAATAAGCGTCTCCACGTCCTTACCTATGACTTTGGACTTTAAAAAGGTTCAAACACTAAGATCCCTTGCCCAGATTGTGTGATAAAGAAACACTGGAAGAGATAAAGGTTCCATTGCCAGAGGTTGTGTGCTCTTATGTTTTACCGTGTGTTACAATGAGAAAAGAAAAAACGTGTGATATCACACTGATACGGCGTTCTAAAGACTATGGGCTGTATTTTCTCTTCATGCAGGTGAATGTACAATCAATAAAATGGATTAGCAGCAAAGCTATGTATAAAGGTTATCACTGAGCTCTCCTGCACCAACGCAGAGGCGACCTCACCAAACAATTTCATAATGTTTCGAGGTTATTTTTTTTTCTCAGTGTAAATCTGATTATGTTTTCCTCGAACCTAAAATTGATTTGCAGGGATATATGTTATCAAAGGAAAAATGGACTGTGCTTTGCTAGATCCTATAAGACTAGGATGTAATTTCTTCTCTCTCTATCCTTTGACTTGGTCGTAGCAGAGTACCAATTAGTTTTTTTTTGTTGTTTTGTTTTTCCTTCCACTATCAAGTTCTATTTTCCTAATCTGGTGGGGTTTTTTTTCCAGTCCATATGATCATTGTCTCTTTCTACCTCAGTGCATCACAGCTCGACTTAGTTTCACTTGTTTAGTTCCACTCACTGCTGCTGCTGCTGCTGCTGCTGCTGCTGCTGCTGCTGCTGCTGCTGCTGAGTCCTGTGTCAACCCTCAGAGAGACTTTAACCGTGTGGTTTTCCATCAAGCTGACTGACGATCTGAACATCCCTCCACCCAGTGATTCTTCTATCTCTCTTTCTCCATCTCTCTCTCTCACACACACTGGCCCCAGCAAGCTTGAGAAAATACACCCCCTTCTTAAAGAAGGCAGCAGGGATGTGTAGAAAGGCCCCTCACCTCAGCTTCTGGTTTTTGTCTCTGCCTATCCCTTCACACACACACACACACACGGGGTGGGGGGTCTGACCATGGCATTCAAAAGCAGGGCTTCATCCTACAGTGCAGCAACAATGCTTTTCTCACCCACTTACCAGAGTAGAGATAGGGGGAAAGGCTGGATCAACCCTGGCCTAAAAGCTAGGGTTTTTCTTTCTCAGACACACACACACACACACACACACACACACACACACACACACACAGGATGGATTGTTTAATTATTGGCTGCAGATCTTGCATAGATTAAAGAAAAAACAAACTCTTGCAGAGGATTATTTTCATATCCTCAGAAAATGTTCATTGATAATGCCTTCAAGGCAGGAAGCTAAGAATTGAACTACTGTTCACAAGAGGAAATATAATCACATCAACTTGTGGTGATTAATGTATCAAATTGTGATCTTTCTTCCCCATCTGTATCCAACAAACTCAGTTGTACAGTGGCCTGCTCCAACTGTTAGCAACTCCAAAAGAAATCTACTTAATCATCAGAGAAGCCTGATATTTTAAATAATACACAGGCTACAGAGATGCTCAAGCAGAGGCTCGGGGCCTGATTGTGGCTCCAGGATTTGTTTGGTCCACTCGGTTTTTCCTCCAAATATTTTTTATGAATGCATTCGAATTTTAAGGATATTTTCTGTCACATCTTTTTAGCTTTTTGCTGAATTTCTAAGAAAATGATAATTATAATATTTTACCTGTATGATGTATTTTCCTTAATTTCTTCCCTTAATTTAATTTCTTGTAATTTCTTTCACATGATTTTCCCACAAAGAAGCTGATGTTGCTGAGGGGTTATTTCTTTTATAAAATTATTGAATTTTTAGTTAATGGTACAATTTTGCATTTTTTAGCTATTTCAAAAGTTTCTCCATGTTTAAATCTGCCTTAGATGAGGAAGTAAAAAAAATCAAAATCAAAAACAACGACATGTGTCTCTGAAGCCTGTGTGCTGCGACTGCCGTGTGTGTATCCTCCCAGACACACTTTCAGCCTCGCAGCATGATCAATACTGAGGCATTTCACATCATTGATTATACAATTATAGAGATGTTAAATCTGTGACACACATTCATGAAGGAGCTTTTACTGGTGAAGCAGCCTGTGAAGATGGAGAGGAAGAAGGAGCTTCCTCTTCATTTAGTTTTTTTTTCTCTCTCTCACTTTTTCAGACCTGGTGCTTAGAGTGAGCCCAGTGTAGTCCAGGTACTTCACTCAGATGATTATAATGCCACAAGGGTGCAATACATCACTCTTATTAGCCACACTGGAGCACAATGGTATCATAATTAATGGTCGCAGCAGGATTGAACACTGCCCTGACATGGAAAAGTGGGCCTGCTTAAGCTCTACAAGGCATTTAAATATGCAGAGTGAATGGCACAACCTGAAGCCTCATGCTCCGAGGACAGTCCACGCTCATTAGCCTCACACCCTACGTGGCACCGATACAACGACCCACACACACACTTACACACACAGACAGACACACACATCTAGAATACCCCCCCCCCACCCCCCAGAGACACACACATCTAGAATACCCCCCCCACCACCCCACCCCCCAAATTTTGCTGATTGTCCTGAAGCTTATTCCGTATTTATTCATACCAAATAGCTACAGTTAACAAACAAACATTGAACTAAAAATCTACAGTCTGGTGAGCGGAAGTTAAAAATGTTTGTTTGTGCATAATGAAGAGGAAAACCAGACAAGATCGACCAAAGACTGTTGGGCAGCTCACCACTTTCTCACAGCAACAATCGGATAAAATTTAGAAGCATTTAGCAACATGAGGTACCTGGTGATTAAATGCTCAATTAAAGGAAATTGTTTTAATTGACCAGTGTGCACTTCAGATATCAATTTATTAATTAGTTTAAATGAAATAACAATTCAGTTTTTATATAAAATTATATATATATTTTTTCAATTTTTTACCATGTTTAACAATGGTTTAAGTTCAAATCAAAGTTTTGCCTACGTTTTTAACAGTGTACCAACTTTTGTGGGGTTTGCATTTGTCAGCAGTCACTATGTAAATTTTTGGTAATAGTGTTTGGTTTGTGTGTGTCTGTGTGTGTGTGTGTGCGTGTGTGTGTGTGCTGCCTGTACTATAGTCTGTAGCACAGGCTGAGCGTCAGGAGAACAATGAACATAAAAGGCTGTCGGTGGGAGAGTCTGGTGCTGACGTCTTTCACGTGACTCTGAATGAAGCGACAACAAAGTGCATGTGTGTTTGTGCATGTGAATGTGTGTGTGTGTGTAGTTTACGAGTGAGACAAAAAAGAAGAAAAGAGAAAACAGCCTTTTTCAATATGTTGGAGAAGAAAAAAGAGAACATATTGTATGTGTGTGTGTGTGTGTGTGTGTGTGTGTGTGTGTGCACCTGCTATAGCTATACTTGTGGAAACATTTTGTCCTTGTGGAGTCAGTTTGTAGTTTGGATTAGAATTAGGGTCAGATTAGAGTTCGGTGTTAGATTAAAATTAGGGATGTGTTTGTAGAGGCACTGGTTAAGGTGAGGGCCGAGGAAGACTGAGGAAGACTGAGGAAGACTGAGGAAGACTGAGGAAGACTGAGGAAGACTGAGGAAGACGTCATGTGAACGGGAAGTCCTTACAAAACACAACAACCAGTGTGTGTGTGTGTGTGTGTGTGTGTGTGTGTGTGTGTCTGTATTCTATTATTTGCGTGAATGTCAAATAAAAAAACACTGCCCTTCGATTGACATGTGACTCTGAATTTGCTGTTCTTAACACACCAAACACACCACACTCCCTCCTCCTCCTCCTCCTCCTCCTCCTCCTCTTTCTTTCATTCCTTTCATTCCTCCCTGGCAATTTTACTACCTCTCTCCTATTGCTTATGTTGAGGCTTCTGCAAAAAAGACACGCTGGTGAACAGCCACCAAAACGCCTCTCCCATCCAGTCGGACCATACTGCGTTATCACGAGGCTCAATGCAATCAATTATTGCTGCAGTGGAATCATTAATAACTTCCTAATGAAAACGATTCTGTTGATCTCTGTTGTCTTTTAATTAAACATAATTAGTCGTCAGCTCGGAGCTGTGACGGGGAGTCCTTTAGGGTACTATTTTGTTTTAATACACTGATAATGAAATTTCTACATTGTGTTCCGTTGTTTAGTTATTATTCAGTCACACCATTTCGCTATGTTCCCAGATAACAGATAATCACCCTTTTGCCCTTTTTCGCTGCAGTCTGTGAGAGAGAGCGGGGTTGAAATGAACAATGACATTTTTGAACTGTGAGAGTGCTCTCATCTAACGGGTTAATGCCGCCTGCTGCCACTTAGCAGCGCAAGAAACGATGCAGTTTTCTGCTTCATTTCCTGGAGAAAAAAGAAGCTGTGAGCATCTTTGTAGAGCAAATCTCTGCAAGTCTAATTTTATTTCATAGGGGCAAAAAATTCTCATTCTCATCCAGATGCTGTGCTTCATCTCATGGCCCAAAAGTCTTCAACCTCACAGCAGTTGGGAAGAAGAAATGACGGCATTAGAAAAGGATTGAAGTGTGAAGATGGAGAGAATAATATAGAATGATAAAAAAACACAATGAGTTTGTCTAATTCTGCAGCATTTAAGCTCATGTAAAACTGTCGACTTACACTGGTCAGTATCAGCACTGAACATTGAGCCGGGATGCTCTGGAGACTTGTTGGACAAGCTGTATCTGAATGTGGTCTGAAATAAGAGGCTTAGAGTTGGAAAGTTGAGGTGATGAGTGAACGTCAGCCACAGTGAGTCACAGAATGTTGTCGTGATAACAATGTATATTTTCAGGCCCAGCTGTAGCTCTTGTGTATTGATGATATATAAAACAAATCCAAGCAACTTAGTTTTGATTGCTGTTGTAAAAAACAGGCACTAAAAGTTACGAGTTTGTTTGGTCCACTTCTCCAAATATGTTTTATGGTTTGCCTTAGGATTTTCAGGGTATTTTAGGCTAACTTTTAGCTGTAGTTCTGAGTACAACAGCTTCAGTGTATACACTTTTTTGCTAAATTTAAGCCATTTCTAGACAAATTATAAATATAATCTTTTACCTGTATATTGTATTTTTCTGTATTTCTTCCCTTATGTCTGTCTAACTTTGGGAACCACTTGTCAAAGAAGTAGGATTCATAGAAAAAAAAAACAAAAAAAAAACTTCCTTATAGCTCTGCATTAGTTGACTTAGTCAAAAAAAACAACAACAACAAATCTTTATGAAATATACGTTCATTGTTTTGTTTGCGGCTGCTTTGTTTCCAACAGTTGCTCAAATCCTTTCTTTAATTTTGAAAACCCTCAGAATCCCATTCAAGCAGCAGTTGTTATGAGACAGAAGAAACCTGAGGCTGAATCTGTGTCTGTGTTAAATCTCTCCTACTCTCCAGCTGTGTTGTTTATCAATCTGTTGTTTATGTGTAGAGGAGAAAAAAGTCTCCTCTGGTTTGTATCTCTCTCTGTGTTCCTGTCCATCATCCCCCCCGTTCTCCCCCTCTCTCCCCCTTCTGCTCCCCTGCATTACTGTAACATATAATTACTCTGCAGACTTGCTGCCTGTTTCTATAACTTCAGCTCTTCAAAGAAACTGTCGGAGTGTGGAGGAGAGCATTGTGGGAGTTCCAGGTGGATTTCTCGATAATGAGTTAGCGCAGTTAGTACAGTTGAGAGTTTTAGTAATGGCTGGCTGCTAAGGCTCTTGCTGGGAGTTTAATGTAAAACAAACAGGGCCATGCTGACAGCCTGGGAAAAACAGATATTGCACATTTCCCCACTTTC
>NC_024319.1:12396472-12468888 GCF_000523025.1 Cynoglossus semilaevis | reverse complement strand
GGGGGCAAAAAGACACATTTATATTCATGGAATGACAAGGGATGATAATTGGAGATGGTTAAATTCCTCAAGCATTACTTGTGGTCTACGGCTTCACTTATTTAAAAAAAAAAAAAGTTTCCACGTCTCCCCAGTGAAAATCATTGGGTATCTGGGTTCAAATTCCCAGGGAACACAGTTTCTCTGTTTGTTATTATTAGATCTACAGGATCCAAACATTAGGCAAAACATCTCGACTTGACACTGCAGTTATCTCGTCTAAGTGCTGATGTCCAGGGGCACCCCTTGGGGGCACTGGACTACACCTCCCTGCTGCTTGTTACACATTGCTACTGCATGTATTATACATAACACACTCAGGAATACGACTCTCAGGGGAATACATGTCCCATTCTCCTGCACACATTTTCTCCGACTCTTAAATGACAGGTTTTTGGGGAAGGAGAGGATGAGCAGTGGTGGAAAAATATAATGCAGAAATCATAGGACTGAACGCCCCACAATCAGCTGCAGCCACTCAAACCAATCAAACCCGGCCGCACTTAAAGACACCCCCTCCCACCATAGATTCATGCTGGCAAGCTTCCAGAACTGCTCCTATCTTCTGAGGCAGCCATAAAGAAAGCCGAGACCAGTGAAACGTGAGCCAAAGCACATTCTGTGAGCATATGTGTATGGAGATATTCACTGTTTTCCCAGAAGTAATGCATCTCAGAGAGCAATGAAGCAACCAACAGAGGCGAGACGGTACAGGGGTGAAGATATAAACAATCTGGACCTCAGCCCTTTCAAGGTGGGAAGAAAGTTCTTGTTGGAGGCAGAAGCTCTTCCCTGCTAGTCAGTCAAAGCCGGTGTCGACATGATAAACACAGAGTGCAGCGGGAAGACCAACTCAATATTGAATTTGACAGAGATTTGTCTTTTTTTTTTTTTTTACCACTCTGACATTCAACTTCAATGTCACCTCCAGAGGGTGCACACACACTGGAATATTCAACAGAGGATGATGAGGAAGAAAGTGTGTGTCTGGATGCTATGGTTGAAAGCCATCAAACACTTTCTGAACTAATTCGAAGTCCACCGGGAGCAAAAAGTGGAACAATTTTGGTTGGAGAAAACGGACACCCAACCAATTTCATCTGAAGCTCTGTGGCCAAGGAAGGACAGAGGTGGTGGAGAAAGGTGTGGGTTCACAGCATGGATATTTTCTTTCTAATGATGGAACCTCAGAACTCCATTTATCCAATAAAATAACCAATTACCTGAAACAGGTACCTCATATTTTCAAACAACAAATATTTCGATAAAATAACCAATTACCTGAAACAGGTTTTCAAACAACAAATATTTCAGGAAAAAGCCAAATCCTGAACGTCAGCTACAACTAAAATCTGTAGTTTTGTTTACAAGACTACAGAAAAATCCATAGAAGTAGCTGCTTTCCCAGGAACAATTGGAGGCCTGCTTCTATACAGTTTTCAAAACCACTACATTATAGACGTACTGCAGTGTTTATGCTGAGGTTGGCCGGCCTGCAGTCCTGATCTGTCTCCCATCGTTAAGTATTTAATGAAGTGAGAAATCAGACTGCAGCAACCACAGACTGTCTGTCAACCAGAGTTTCAGGTTAAATTAGTTCATGTTAAGGAAAGGAAGGACTGATCTCCTTTGTTATGTTGCCCGATAAATAAGTGGATTCTCTCAGGACAGATCCAAGTTTTTATTGTATTTTTTAAACAGTGTACTGACAGGAAATGAGGTTTGTAATAATGGAAAAACGAGAGTGGGCCTAAATGGTGTCTTGTGTTATTTGATGCGCTTCTTCTCAGCTCAGTGATTGTGTCACAGCGACTATAAAGTGACAAGATAATTTACGTTAGCTCCAAGATTTAAATTAATTCTTTGTATTATCGTGTATCATCAGTTGGCAAGTGTGCTGCTGCTGCTGCTGCTGCTGCTGCTGCTGCTGCTGCGGCGGCGGCGGCGGCCGAGTGATGTCTGCAGATGTTATTGTGTTTAATTTAATAAGGTCAAAACAGAAGTGACAAACAAAGGATGTGTCAGGGTCTCATACAGTAGCTGAGGTAATCATTTAGTGTAAGATTCTGTGTAAGAACTCGTATGAAGAAAAGCACGAGGAATTTCGTCGCGTCGGAACAAAATACAAATGTAAGAAATCCTTTTACCGCCTCTTTTTGTTTCATACTCTCGGCCTCTGAGCGCAAAGATTAGAAGATTTTAAAGAAGTGCGTAATCTTCTTTAACAGCTTATCAAAACTTTAATGATTTGCTGATAAAGAGCACAAAGTTAAGTAGCCGGCTAAGAGGATAACTCCCAAGTGCAGTCTAGTGATTAGTACATGAGAAGTGGAAGACTGAAAATCCTGGTTGCAAATCCCACTCCTGCCACTTATTCACTTGGAAGAAAAAGAGGAGGCTCTATTTCAGCTTTGGGCTCCGGTGTCAGGGAGAAATCATTTTTGAAAGGCAATAAATTGAGCTCCTTTACTGAAACACATTTTTAATTACAGGTATATATACAGTATTTTTTTTTTCATGTGTCCCCATTGTTAGAACTATGCGCAAGTATATTAAAATACTGCTCCACAGACTGTACACTGTCAGACCTGTCCTAACAATAGGATGTGTTCTCCTTGGTAATTAACCAATAAAAGCCACCAACAGTTTGTAGAACCTGTCATTGAGGCTTTGACCACATGGGAGGAACAGTTTTATTATTTAATGGAAACTATATGAGTAATTAGTTATAAAATATATACAGGAAGTACATACTTCTGCCTACATCTACAGCAGTGTAGCTGAGTTTCTTCTTCTTCTTCTTTCTAAGCCTGTTGTCATGAAGAAAACTTCTTCCTATGACAGATATATCATAATTCCTCCTTTGATTTATGTAAATCAGTCTGTAGTAGGGTCTAGGGTATGACTGTCTGATTTACTATAGATATACTGCTAAAGCTTTGCTGAATTACTGAGAGAACAAATGACGCAAAATGGCAAGCCCAGCTTCACTCTTACTTTGCCTGCTATCTTCTCACAGATAGGGATGCACTTAATATAAGACTGGTAAAAAAAGAGAAAGAGAGAGAGAGAATGAGAGAGAGAGAGAGAGGCATTAATTACCTTGTGAAATCTAAAGACCATTAACTCTGTGTGTCAAGTGATGTTTCTCAGTTCCTAATCAGAGTTATAGTGATATAAATTACTCTTTGGATGAAGGAAAAAGATATGGTGTGAGAGGATGGTGTTCACGGATGTCTTTGTGTGTGTCCTTGTAGGTGTGAACTTGCAATTATTTGTGCTTGTTTGTGACTTTGGGAAGCAGCAAGAGCAAAAAAAAAGAGAGAACGTTGGAGGCACAGAGGGAGAGGGAGGAAGGGAGAAGGAGCGAGGGAGAGAAAAAGGAGACAGGAAGGTGTGGAGAGGATGGAGAATTGTCAGTGTCTTTGCTGCGCTGCTGTGTCGTGGTGTGTAGCGCTGCGAGGGAGATAACAGGATGCTGGGATGCTGCTCGCTTGCTTACCTTTGCTGTACACCACACAGTTGTTTTTGTTGTCTTCCGCTCCCTGCCAAGTCACATCCAGCAGCCACCTGGGGCCGGCGCTCAGCACCACCGGGACCGTGCTCTTCGTCTTCTGGACAGGAGCAGATAACAGACACTAATCATTTGCTTATTTTGCTGATTAAAGAAACATTAATAACCACACAGTTATGCTGCTGTGCTTCTCCAAATGGCCACAAATACACACTTTTGCTAAGTGTGAAGCACAAAACACAAATATAAGCAATATATATATATTTTTAATTATTTTACATGGCTGAGAATCAGAGGAAGCTTGTCGGTATGTGTAGTCATATTTGTGTCCCACACAGCAATATGTATCTGTGCTGGATATACATTAGAATAAAGGAAAACTGTTTTACTATAACAGCCAAATAAGGACTGTTTAAGATAATAAGGAAATGAATACGAACTAACTACATGAGAATTCAGGTCTACAATAATAAAGACATCTCCTGTTAAAGGTCAGAGATTGTTATTATAAATAGATCAAATGTCCGTACTGCACAATACATGGAGATTTACCCAACAGTGAACACAAAGCCATTTAGGCCTTCTTGATTTTAAACATGCTCAAAATATAATAGCAAGTGCAAAGCTCTCTGATCCACATACTAACAAAAGTGACTATGTAAATACATGTTGCATTGCACTTGCCATGACATATTGAACACATACTTCAATATCAAAAATGCCAGTTAAAGTTTTCAAATGACAACCTTCTTTCAAGAACAAAAGTTTATATATTTGTTTTTTTTTTTTACATAAGTAGCTAAAATGTCCAGTATATTATTTACAACTCTCCTCCTTGCTTGGGAATTTGTTTTATATTTACAAGGTATTTCTGTCACGTGTTCATTATCAGCACTTATGGAAAATATGAAATGGTGTTCATCAGACTATACCAGAGAGCAGCCTCGCTGTGAGCATGGGCTGGTAGGAAGAAGGGTTTTACCAGGAAGTGTAAAGAAGTAAAATTCAATGCAGAGTCCTGACAAGAATACACTAACTGTGCAAACCTGTGTGTGTGTGTGTTGGTGAATGTGTGTGAGAAAGAGACGGCTCTGTAGCTCCAGTTGGAGTGGTGACAAATGGGTGCACTGTATAAAAAGGGAGGAATTCTCATGCAGGATTGAACCCAGTGATTCAGCATCAGATCTTTTAGATTAACAAGAACATCTCAGGTATCTGGGAATTATTGAGGAAAAAAAAAGTCTGGTGACTCTCTGGGAGGAGGAGGAGGCGAGTGTTCAGCGCTGAACTTTGGGCACATTGTGCCTCACTATCACCCTGATCTCACTATTTCCTGAAACAAGCAGGGAGGAATTTAAAGAATCAGTATCCATTTCAAAGGGCGATTGAGGTTAGAGTTTTTTTTAATATGCCGGAAAATTATTCTGAATGTGTTAGGTCATTTTTCTTCTTGGTCAAAGGTCAACTAGGAGTTTTATTCCTCAGAAAGAAAGGAAAAAGACAGGGCAGTTAGATAGAGAGAACAACATCCACTATAATACCTTCACTGTGTTTTTTGGGGTTTTTTTTTGTGAGGATGCAGTGTCTGCAGCAACACATCGGCAGCTGGGTAAAGGAGCCCATTATTAAAAGGTAAAATGTCAGTATTTCAAGGCCATTACTTCAGAACCCCAGGGCTGGCCTTCGTTAAGATGTTACAGGAATAGTTTAGCTAAGAGAAAATGGGTTGTCTTTACAAGCTTCACACTTTCTACATCTGAGTCAAGCAAACAGCAGGACACTGTCCATCTGTCCTAACTCTGACTAAACAAAACACCATGCTTTTTTTCTCTCCAGTTACTTCTTCACCCAGAAAAGCAACAACCTTCAAGGATAAATGCAAATGTCACCTGAGCATGTTAAGGGTCTGAATTGGCACAGATATGCACAAGTGATGAGCTTCAACCCCCCCCCCCCCCCCCCCCCAACCTCCTCCTCATCTTCTTTTCCTCTCCCTCTTCCTCCACCATTACCCACCTCCTCCTTCTACGAACTCTATCTAGTCTAAGGCTGCAGGATATACAGGATTTTTTTTCAACAGCAAATACATCTCGCACATCTGATTGGATTTTGTCTGCAATCTAGCGAGTAAAAGAAAACAACCCTACAAACTCTGAATAAAGACTGATTTCTGATTAGTTCCTAACGGTGCGTGTTGGCAAATGCCAAACTGATCAAACACAGGCCCCAAAAATTGCACCAATTGATATTCTTATTCCTTATTCTGGCATCTTCTTATCCCATTCTGGCAGCACATAAGAGAGAGACCTCTGTAATTTAAGCTGTCAGTGATTTCACATTTCAAATTAGCTTCACAATAAAGTCTTCTATCTGGCTATAACCTGAAAATCTCACACCCCTGTCAAAGGAGCAGTGCAGACCAGCCGATTGTTGCCAGGGCGACTATCTGAAATGGGAATCAGATTAACCCTTTCTTAGATCTCTAGACCGGTGCCATCTCTTATTCAGCAGCAAAAGAAAGAGGGGGGTGTAGGGGGCTGCTCTCCCTCTCCGTCCCTCTGAGACTCTGGGAATTCATGATATTCCAGCTGCTCCCAGTGTCATCGGCAGGGACACAAAGCTAAGCTGAATGTCTTCTGGTAGAAGACAAAATAAAGGGATAATAATAATAGTTATATTGTCAATTGTTTCCACTACAACTGCAGGATCCTCCGTCTGTAGATGGAAATCATACGATTTTTACAACCTGATCATCTGCCGCAAACGTCCAAATTCTGATGGAATGCAGATTAACAGGCAAAAAAAAAAAAAAAAGTAATTTGAACATGATGGTATTTTTCTATTTATAAACAAATTTCCATTTGTGACATATTGGTATTTTAACGTTTAATACAGCACACTGATTGTTGAATAGGTAAAAAGGGCCGAAACCTGAATGAAAAGAGAAACATATTTTTGGGTGGGATGCATTTGTACAGCAGGTCACCTCATGACTGGAAGGTCAGCAGTTCATTCCCAGGCTCCATTAGTTTTCATACCATCTGTGATGGACGGTTGATGAACTACTGTTTCATTGTTTGATTGATAGTTTTGAAAAGCATTTAAAGGCCAGGAAAAAACAAACAAACACAAAATTTAAAGGCCAGGAAAAAACAAACAAAAGCGTGTTACAATTACACAACAATTATTAAATTGGAGTATTGTCACTAAATAACCAGGGTTTCTAACAAACATATATTTGTGTAATGTATAGTGTGTACAATGTTTATTATCTGTTTACAGTCTATTATCCCTGTCACAGGCTGTAAAAACCCCTCTGGCCTCCTTCTCTCTGTGCTGCTGTGGTTTATCCACCCACTGCCTTCACTCCAGTGGTTTCAATACTCTCTCTGTAATTTTTTTCCCCCCTGAGCTCTGTTACCGGTGCTCGTGTAAGAGATACAGTGTCCAAAACAGTGTAGTCAGCGAGGAAGTGATTACAAACTGATGCTCCAAATTCGCTATAAAATGAAAATCAATATTTCCACAAGTTGCTGCAACATAAAAGATAACCTTCATTGATTTTTCTAGACTTAGGCCTCTGCGATAAAATCTAATATAAATTTTCAGCCACAAGGATTTGGATCAGAGCAGAGCAGGGGCTGAACGATAAGTTCCGTGCACATCTCTTAGACTCAGATTTTTTTCCTTTCCCCACCCCTTCCCCTTCTTCCCCTCTGCCGAGGTAAGTCTGTACTATTTATAATTGGCCCTCTGTGAGCAAAAGCTTCTATCAGGAATCTGTTCTAATTTTTATTACTGAGAAGCTAAAGCCTGTTCCAGATAATTTGGAAATTTCAGGGGAATTGTGATAGAGCTGATGGCACAGCCGGACCGACTCCAGAAAGGAGCAAACCTGTAATAGCCTGTGTGGCTGCGCTGATTAAATGTTGCCATAGATGAAAGACCTGCCATCACCGCAATAAATTAACCAATCACACAAATCCCAAGTCGCTACTAATCCCTCCTTGATACCATGATCCTCTGATCAGCTGAAGGAGGTGAAGAAAGTGGCTTGTGACACTCAGCCTTCCCATAACTCCCTGCTTCCCTGTGTAAACAACAAGCTAATGATATCACCGCTGACCATTTCACCACCACTGGCTACTCTTAACCTGCTTCATGGTCGGGGCAGGTGAAATCGATACAAACCTTGGTGGGAATGATTATTTTCCCTCATAGTGGCTTTTTTCTGTCTCCACCAAGGTCACTGGCTGGCACTGTATCTTGTCTTTATCCCACAGCTGCGGGATTTAGACAACTGAGAGATCAAAACCACTCTGCATGAATATCTCGAGACGTTCATCGGCTTTAGATCCTGCTTCCAACACCTACTCAGTATGGCGTGGTGCCATTTTTACACAGTCGAAAAGTGTCATAAAAAATAAGGAATATGTCTAAATTGAAAAGCCACATTTTTTTTCTCTTCACTGAATAAATTGATTTTTTCATTCAGTGTCTCCCCCTACCTTTGGGCTTTTTTAAATGCGACAACACCATGGCATTGTTTTTAAGGTTTAAGGTTAAAGGTGTGTAACGTTTTCACACTGTAATATATGTATGTAATATATATACACAATGTAATATATATACATTACATTTTATGTCTCTGTAAGATAATATAAATTTAAATACATTCTCTGTATTTCTGTAACGCTGGCTCTTGGATGAAGTTCATTTCCTTCATCCAAGAGCCAGTTAGTTACTTCCATGTTCTTTCCTATTTCTACATTTGTTACCATTGTAACAACGACAACAAAATAACCAGCTTATGTGTAGGTTATGTCAAGTCCATGTGACAATATGTCTCCAACATGCAGTGAGGATAAAGGATTTGTACCTGTTTTACCAGTCACTTTACAGCAGCCAGCACAGTCACACCTTGATAACGTCCATTGCAATTAGTTGTTGGCTGCGATGAAACAAATTGCATGTGGTCAACTGGAAATTTCATTAAGGGAGATTTTCCTGCAGCTCTCGTTATCGCTCTGCGTATTAATATTTTCTTAGCCTCAAGGATGGCTGAGTTGCAAGGGTTTTTCTTTTTCTTTTTGAGGGGGGGTGGGGGGAGGGTTGAATAAAATGTCCAGAGCCCAACCTCACTCAGTCAGTGTTCTCTCTCTGCTATGCATGCTGGGAAAAGCTGCATACGTGGTGCTTAGTTAGGAGCTGCAGATTTTTCATTTTGCCCTGAAATGAGGCTCTCTGTCAACATTCACCATAAAGTGGGAAATACCTCCATTTCTCAAGTCTGCCTTTGTGTCATTTTCTCCTCTTCTAAATGGCCACGGTTACATCTGCTGAAATGAAAAGATACCTACATTCTGCATGAAAAAAAAAAAATCCCACCACCAACACCACCTCCACCCCTCGCTGCCTATCTCCCTCTCTCTCAGGCTACAGCATCTGCTATTGGGAGGCTAAATAACAGGAATATGCAGGAATTGCACACTAATTCCCTTTAGAGATAGATCTTGGCTGGTGCTCCGTCATAAATCAGAGAATTTCGATATGAAATGAGGCAAGCTTCCTCTAATCATTTCTGCATTTCAAATTGGATCACTGGCTCAATCGCTTGGCTTTTAAACTGCTTGCCTAAGAGCAAATGTGAGGTGGGAGATAATTCAGCTGAAATCTCTGCCTGCTCTGTGCAGCGGTTAGTTTACTGCTTGAGTGCAAGAGAATGCTTTTTTCTTCCCTTGGCCCATCTTTCTCTTTTCAACTTTGTTAAATTGACTTTTCATTTTAAAAAAATCGATTAAATTGAGAGTTAGAGTCACCGCTGTTCCCCGGAATCTTTAAAAGGACACCCATCAGTGTGCGCATGTGCCTTTATTTGGCTGCTGCTATCATGGCGGGCCCTTTGGGGAGTAAATATTTTCTCATTTAAATCACCTTTTATCCTGCTGACTGGACTGTAAGCATCAAAGTTCATGTCCTGCATGTGCTATTACCTATTTGACTCCATTTGAAAGCTCACAGTGGTTGCAGTTATGTCGACTATGGGTGGCATTGCATGATTGCTGGCATGTTTAGTTGCTTTTCTCAGACATCAGAGATGGGTAATAAGGCAGGTTGCTCGGCGGTTGCTCCAGACTTTGATTAGGAGGAAATGCAAAAGTATTAGTCTTCTATCAGGGTAGCTATAAAATTCTTAAACTAAAAAAAAAAAAAAAAAAAATACAGCGACTAAAAACAACACTGTGCTTTTTATTGTTGTTGTTTATCAAAATAATTTGCCCCTGTTGTTGTCACTGTATATATTCTAATGGTGTCTAAGAGTTTAATATTATTTCCAGTTTTGTTTTCTATTTTACTTGACTATAATTGAGAGAAGAGCTTAAACTAAATGTATATGCAGACGATACACTACTCTTTCCTGCCTTTTTGACAAACTGTTTTTTTATGTATTTGTTTATGTTTGTGTGTGTGTCTAAACTGTAGTTTTTAGACCCTTCAAACGAGCCAACAGCGCCTCACTCAGGTATTGGTGTAACACAAAAGCAACATTTTTGTCTTAATTTGTCTTTGTTTGTTGTTTGATTTGAGGTTTTTCCAAATCTTTGTGAGTAGACTTTTCCTGGACTTTTACACCTTCAAACTGATACCAAGCATAAACTCTGAAGTGCGCTGAAGATGTAGAGCCCCTCTTCCTCCTCCCCTGCTTCTCTGTCCTCACTTCCTCTTTCTTACTCTCCTTTGATTTTTTCCATCTTCTACCCTTTCCTCTCTTGTCCTTTACAGTTCCCTCCTTTATTTTCATTTCCTATCCTTATCTCACAGCTCTGTCCCTTTCTCTTTTTTTCCAAATTTTCCTCAGTTCATCTCCTCTTCGTACCATCGCTCCGGTCCTTTTATATTTATACTTCACCTGCACTTTTCTCCACTGATCCAGGCAGAACTACTGTGAGAATCATTGTTACCGTGCAACCATCTCCAGCCCTGCAGCATCAAATTACAATGTCCCAAACTTTCTTTGTAGTAGAGAATATTTAATTCAGTGGAAGTGAGTGTTGTGCCATAACTGGGTAAATGCACACATGCTGAGAGTTTTGTTTTCTAAGCTGTAAACCAAACAAAGTGGTATTTTGATACATTCGCTGCAGGACTTGATTCTGTCCTGTGGGCGGTGTGAGTTTACATGTACTCGTGTTTGTACTTGGGTCGGAGGAAACAACGCCTTTTTGCGCTTCACTTCTCAAGATTTGAATTTCTTGAAATTTTTCTATTTAAATTCAATTGGCTAGGACTTGTTTGATCTTTTGCATGTAAGTTAGGGCTGATTCCCCGAGCAGTGAGGAAACATAATAGGGAACCTGAAGCCAGTAATGTTCACCTGTATGGATATTACCATGGACCCTGGGGGCTGTGGCGGCAGGTGGTGTATTCTCTGGACAGAAGCAGTCTTTCTCTGTATAAACATGTGTATGGAGGGGATTCTTCAAAATTGGAAAATGGGACGTCAGGACTCAACCTTTTCTCCAAGACTTTTAGCCAATTACGGCGAATATAATGTATATATGAACAAACAGTAAACTAGTAAAGGCACAATTCTATAATAAAAACCTTGACATTTGTCCTCCCTTCAGGTGCTTGATTTTAAAAATTAGCCTGAGCCTCTCATTCTTCTCTACTTTGATATACAAATATACAAATCTGTGGTTTATAATTTAGCCACAAAACCAGTGAACATAAAGAAAAAATAATATTTTATATAAAATACAACACCTCACAGTGAAAGAAATTAATAAAATGGCCCTCAGACTGTATGTGTGGATTACACACCACCTGATCAGCTTTGTGCTCCTGCACCTTTCACTAGTTTGATCTCTGAGTGCACTTCTGAGAAATGGGGTCTAACTAAATCCGCCGTCAAAGACCAACAATATTTACACCCCGTTAAGTAAATAAGATAAAGGCAGTGAACTTGGCCCTTTCTAAATGCATTAGACGTGAACTCTCTTATCAGAGTCTCAGCACATGCACAGTTAAGATGGGTTTCCTGAAGCTGGAAGTTGGTCTTTGTTACCCAATTAGTTTGCAGACAACCCCGTGTTATTATATTCCCACTTTGACAGCTTCATATACATCCATCTAATGAGGCACCGCTGGACCACCACTTAGAGGACGGACACTGTCCAGACCTTCATATCTCCCAGCAGTTATCAGTGTTCTTATCACCTTTTGCTTTTGGTCCAAAGCTGTAGATGTATTTGCTTGGTTGTTAGCGACCAACTGTTATATAAACACAGGACAGAGAATGACAATGAATTGTTGCAATATTTCTATTGCTATGTAACAGTTCTTTTACTAATTTAGTCATCTTTTTAATCCGATCAGGCAACACGTTGTACAAAGCTTTGCCTGAAATTTTGCCATAAATCTATTTTGTTTGTAAGCCGCTACTATGTCAAAAACCTTAACATTAAAGAATCCTTCCTGAAAATGGGGCAGTCTTGTGAATAAGGTACATACCCATATATCCATATTTTATTTTTTCAATGTTCTTACCTGGGCCTAAAGTACTGAAAGATACATTTAAAAAATGAATTGCAGTGCCATAGCGCCACGCAGTTGTCACAGGAAGAATTTGAAATATACAAATGTTTATCTTGTCTGTGCAGATATAGTTCAATACTTTGACAATAATACATATTATTCTTACACCCATGTAAAATAACTTATGTACAGACACACAGACGCCCATTGTCTGTTAATGTCCTAAAATACCTGCTGTAAATATTCTGGAAAAACAAGAGGACTGTGTGTTTGCTAACGGAAACACTGGAGAATAATCTGCACCTCATCTTGGAGAAAGTTGTTTCAACATATCATGAGTTCCAAGCATGACAGTGACAGATGGCAAAGCAGCTGGCATCGCTCAAAATTGTTTCACTTTTTTTTCTCCTTCTGCCTCCATGCAGATCTGCCTCTGCAAAGGACGTCTACTGTGTATGGAAGTTTTTGGATAAGCTTTCGTTTTGGGAAAACATCTTAGGCACCGGGCGATTTGGGTGAATTTTCGAACTTTGACGTTGACTATTGTTGTCTGTTCGAGTAACTGTAAAAAAAAGAATCCTAGGTTGACTTACTTTGACAGTATAGTATAAATAACTAATTCATATAAGTTACTATTGAAGTATTGATGTGAACAGCTGTTGTTTCTGTGGTTACAACATTTAGAAACATAGCGTGCAGAATGCTACAAATATCTATGATGGTGTGACCTCCACACGGTGTTGGTTCCCAATGGTCCAGTAGTTGACAGCAAACACCAGTTGTGAAGAGAAAAAAGGGGGGCAGACCGTCCACTCACCCCCACCTCTACTCTCTCTCTTCCCACCTACCCCCTCCCACGGCCCTGAGCTTCCTTTTATCCTGCTCTGCTGCCACTGCTGCTGCTCAGTTGTAACAGAACAGACTGTTGACGGTACACAACTGTGTTTGTTACAGTTACAGTACACCGTACAGCAGTACAGGTAGTATAGCAGTCACATCTGCCGTGGTGGCGGCTACTGAACCTTGATCGAGTGTGAATGCTACATAGCACCAAGACAAAAAATTTGATACCGTAAATAATTGGTCAGCACACACACTTCTGAAGAAACTGCGCAGCCATTACAGTGAGCACCGGGCAAATGAGTGAGTCCTGCTCTGCTTATCAGTCGACCTGTCGTATCAGTTTGGAGAGTTGTGTGGTGATGTAAGGACAGCAAAATGTCGGGTTCACTTGTAGATCAAGTCAACCATGCATTATCTCCCTAACAGCCCAGCTGGGCCAAGGCTGTGTACTGTACATGTGAGTGAGTGGGTTCCAGGGAATGTATGGTTTCTTGCTGTACACAGTCGTTCAGAGTGCAGGCTTAAAAACTGGCATCAAGTCTGTTTCTGTCACAGTGTTGCTGCGTTGCAATTAATCAGAGTCTTAAAACATTGATCTTTGTTAAAAACAAGGCCTGATGAAAAGCTTTGGCATTGGCAGGGCCATCAGTGCTGAAAGTTTATACTGTAGATGACATTAACCAACGGGGAACTGTCCAGATAATTACCATTTTTACCCATGATGCCATGATGTTGGTTTAAAATCAAGAAATAATTGATGCATGCAATCACAAATTGGATCTCAGCCTAAAATTTTGGCCCATTATTTCATTAGTTGAAGCCATGTTCATGGTGCCAAATTATCCACGTCCAACACAGTTGTTCGACCATGTCCAAGTCAAGGTGGTTTTTAGATAGAACACAGAGACCACCTTAAAATCTGAATAATTAAAAAAAATTATACATCAAAAAATATTTGATTGTTTGTTCTTGCACGTTTTTGTATGTGTGTGTGTGTGAGTGAGTGTGTAGGTCCTATCATGGGGTGCCTTCTTGCATATGTAATTGGATGTTACTGTAAATAATTGCCTGGGCATGTGCCAGTGTGATGATGGCAATGATTTGTGCATATGACTTTGTGTGTGTGTGTGTGTGTGTGTTTGTAGGCTCATGTGTGACTATATGTGTGCAAAGCATGTGTGTAGCTTTCTGTATGGGTGTGTTTGTGTGTGCGTGTGCACATCTGCCCCATCCATACTCCACTCTCAAGTCCCACTGATTCTCCTTTCCAGCCATGTTGAATCCTCTTTTCCTTATCAGGCCAGCCCAGGCCTGCATCAGGCTCTCCTTGCTATGACAGAGGCTACAACAATAGGCCTGCGATACCGCTGCTTAGCGCTGCGTTTCGGAGGGGAAACCTGCCACGGGCGCAGATTAACTACAACACACACACATGCACACACAAAATAGATTGCAGCCTCCAAAACAAAACATTTTTCAGAATGCCTCCTCTTGATTAATGAAGCAATGACAAGAAGAAAAATATAATTTCTGAAACAGAAAAATCCGCCGCCACTTGTTAAAGTTTAGGGCCAGCCAACAATAAACATATTGGAGGGAGAGGGTGAGCTGAAAAAAAGGGTGAGATAAATGACTTGAGTGATGGGATGAATAATTCCTAGAGGTTTTTTTTTTTTTTTTGGTTGCACAGGCCTATATTGCTTCTCCTGTACTAAATTACAGAATAATCACTGAGCACTGGATGACGGCATGTGTTCTCTCTGTCCCAGGTTAATATGGAGACAGTATCTTGACATTTTTGCACTTCTGCAGTCCACAAAGTAAAGCTCTCTGTTTCTGTTCACCGCTTTAAGCAGCAACGTAGTTAGTGCGCTCTGTCACACACGAACAGACACACAAGTAGAAGCATACAGTCTAAACACACAGACGTAAATGTGTGTGCGTCTAAATTCACATGTTCCATATAATCTCAAAATCTCAGAAATGCTGAAAACATAATGGTTTGAACACACGGACACAACAAATGGTAGATGTTTTTAAAATTAATAAAAAGCTTATGTTGGGCCACCTGGTGGAGAGGTGGTTAATACTCCTGCCTTCAGGAAGAAGATCAGTGGTTCATACCCCCTGGAGTAACTGATGCCTCCTTCTGAATGGAAGTTTATGGGTTGTTTTTAAGTATGTGCATGGGTTTTCTGCAGTACTCCACTTCCCTCCTTAATTGGTCACAGCTCCTGTTAACTAGTATGAGTGTAATACTAGTTAACACCTCTGGTTAACTAGTATGAGTGTGATTAGTTTGTCTCTATATTGTAAATGTTGCCCTCAACTGTTTTATGTAGTAATAGTGTAATGATTGTGTGCATTTTAGATATAATATAATTAGACCTGTGCCAAAGGTTAAAAAAAACAATCTTAAAGACAGTAATCAGCGGAAGGTGAAATATTTATCATCACTTCTTTAAACTATACCTTATATGAAGGACAAGACCAAAGTACAGATTACATCATGTTTACGTTTCAAACAGAGTTTGTACTAAATTCAATAATAAGGTGAAATCTTTCCTAAAAAAAAACAACAACAACCAATGGTTAATCTAACCATTGTTTGGTTGTTAATATTTCCAGCACCAGACTCAGTTGATTATTATACCTAATTAGCCCACAGCACCAGCTGACTTTTATCACGCCCTTGTAACCTGTTTTATTGCCTTTGTGTCAGGGCCCCTGTGTGAAAAAATCAGATTACTATGGTTGATTTGTTTTTTTCAATTGCGGACCTCTGCTCTGAGCAAAATTAGCAAATATGCAACAAGTTTATTAAGATGGAAGACAAGATACACAAGTGCCTAGATCTTTATCTGGATTAAGCAAGCCTCATGCATTTCAATTACGGTGTAATTTGCACTAAAAGGCCCTCAAAACACACGAAGAGAAGAATTCTATTGAATCCCGGCTCATTACAGTGCACCTTGACTAAGCCTCAGTAATTAGCATTGGTAAGGCATTGTACAAGAGGCGGTAACACTCTCATCAACACACATTTACAACACAGCTCTAAATCTGCTCCTCATTAATAGCCTGCCTCCCAATCAATTATTAACACCTACAATAGACGGCAGGCTCACCAGGGCCAGGCCTGTAACTCCAGGCTAACCACGGGCCACCTTCCCCTCTCACTCCTGTCCAGCACAGGTAATTACCACTTTTAAAGACACCTGCTACTCAATAGCTTCGACCCAGACTGTTAATTTAGCCCCCCATTGCAGACATTTATGTCTGAGTGTCACTATTAATTTGCGTTAATTTGGAGAGAGTGTGAGGGAGCCGTTCAGAGGCGTCATCGGCAGCCGGCTGAATGTGCTCGTCGCTCACCTGCACCGAAGCTGCGGCTGTAATTGGAGTCTAATAGTCTGATTGATCAGTGAGAGAAGTGAAGGATGAGATGGCGCTGTGGCAGCTCCATCAGTCAGACAGAGAAAAGAGGAGCAGGGAGAGGAGCGTGGCATGGAAGGCGGTTCACGGGGAAATGCAGTGTCCACGGTGTTTTATGTTTTTTTTCTTTTTACTCCTTTGTCTTTTCTGTGTCTTTTCTTCACTTTGAGGTCTGTGTAGTCGACCTCCTCTACGTCTGCATTACTTTTGAACCTGGCCAATTACTAAGTTTTCAGCTCACACCCTGCTTCTTTCATTTCCTCACAGTTTAGAGCCTTCAGTTTCCCTAATGCTTAAGGTTATTCTAAAAAGGTCAGATACAATAATGTGAACTCACCGGAGGGCCGACAACGTATCCTGTAATTGTTACACAAAATCTACAGTATTGTATCACATTTATTTAGTGCAATACTGTTTAAAATGAGCTTGAATGAATAATGAAATAAAAATATTTACCAGTTTTTAAAATGAAAAAAAAAGAACAAAATCCCTTAAATTTAGTTACCATATACAAGATATGAAAATAAAATAGCAAGTGTAAAAAAAGTAAATTACGAATTATTTGTAAAATTAAAAAATAATTAAAACAGATTATTTAAAATACAAAGTTACTAATATAATCCAATTAAATTTGTAACTTAAATTAGTAGTAACACAATACAGTACTATTCCTTGAAACACATAGAATTGCGCTCATGTTAAAAAGGTTTCATTTTTATATATTCTTTATGTCATTAACATTAATGAATAATGAGTAACCAAAGTGGACTTGTTGTAAAACAGACATTTTAGTTCCATAATTTAACTGTGTATTAGAATAAAGAGGTTAAACCTTTGTGGGAGTTTAATAAACAGTGACACAGTCAATAAAACCACTGCACAGAGGGACGTATTAACTGTCCACCACGGTACAAAGTGATTGTGCTAACAGGTCAACAACAGTAATAACTATAACTCCAGTGCCTCATGTCAGCCTGAGCGCCTCAGGTCCCAGACCTGCCATGGCTGTCTCATCAGCTGTGAAATCTGCTTTCCTCTTTGATAAATGCTCCAGATGTGACCCTATCTCTGTCCTGCAGATGCCCAGATTTCCTCTCACCCTCCCCACCCCCACCATAGCCACACGCACTCACACAAACCCACATATTCTCTCTCTCTCTCTAGTCTTTTCATTCT
Source organism: Cynoglossus semilaevis (assembly GCF_000523025.1). Taxonomy (NCBI): domain Eukaryota; kingdom Metazoa; phylum Chordata; class Actinopteri; order Pleuronectiformes; family Cynoglossidae; genus Cynoglossus; species Cynoglossus semilaevis. The sequence continues at coordinate 12,451,343 of NC_024319.1, read as the reverse complement.
TCCTTTTTTTTTCCAGCCTTGTATAGAACCGGTCTTTCCAGAGCTGCCTGGACAAATGCACACTACAACGCTCCACTCACCGCTCTCTTTCAGCATCATCCATCACTCTGCTAGGCTGCTGAGGCTTGTCGTCCAGCAGCAGCCGGACCCACATGGGCTCCCGCGACACAGCATATGCAGCTAGGCCATGTAGCTCACTGTTTGCTGCCTCTTGGGACTGGTAACCACCCTCTCCCCCTCCTTCCCTCCCTCCCCTCACCTCATCTCACCTCCTCCCATCCTCGGCTCCACAGAACAACTCCCCTGACACCAAATGCCAGACCTAACATACTTTCCTCCTAAATGTCTTTGAATGAACCCAATTCCTGCTCTGTTCAGTTTTAACACACAACCTCCTATAAAAATTAAATATTTTTCTACAGGAACACTTTCAATTCACATCAAATAATGAGTAAAACTATTCTCTTACAATTCTGCCTTACTTTGCCTCGTGAATATTAACCCAACATAATATTGACTGTACAATCTATCTATCTATCTATCTATCTATCATCCATCTATCCATCCATCCATCCATCCATCCATCCATCCATCCATCCATCCAGCCATACATACTGTAGGAGAGTACCTCAAAGTAAAAATATCAGTAATTCACAGAAACTTGCTGAAACAGTATGGTGTACAAATTCATTCAGTAGTCTGTGGAGGTCACTAGTAGAGCGAGGTACAGACCCACAGAGCAATGAGCTCTCAATTTGATTTCAGACCCCTTTTTACCCTCTTGGCTACACCTGACACACCTCAAAGTTGTTTTTTTCCCCATTCTCCTCTCTACATCCTCTGTCAGAATTGTTATTTTAACTTTTCCCTCTTTGGGTTTCTTTTTCTCCAGATATGGTGCTGTTTTAACTTTTTCACAACTCTGTCAAGTTCTGCTGAAATAAACGCAGTGCTGCCAACAGCTGCATGTTCTAACAAGGCGTCACCTCGATGTACAGGGCCTTGATTACCCCCCCTCAGAAAAGGAAAAAAACAAACTCTACTGTAAATTAGATGATTCCCTTCTGATCCACAAATAAAGTTTTTTTTTTTTGGCACATCCAGCGTCCAACAAACAACTTCTGTAACATTTTTCACTGAACCTAAAAAAAGAAGAGGCTCAGTAAAAACACATGCCAGTTGGTTTGACCCGGGCCTTAATGAGAGATAGTGAGAAGCTTCTAACAGCCAGTATTCCATTTGAGAGATGAAACTTGGGAAAGAGGCAGAGGAGGAGGAGGAGGGCAGGCAGCAAAGCATTGAAAGGTTCCCCAGGAGAACAGACACACATGAGATCCTTAACGGCAATGTGCCAGAGCTTCTTCCTCTGCTTTTAATTGCGAGGGAGGTTTGGCACTTTGTGTAACCCCTCCACAGCCTATTACAGGTGATGACCAGCACCTGCTCACTTGAAGGAACCTGAGGAAAGTAGCAATGAATTCCTCAGAGGGCACTTAGTTAGAAACTTAACACTTTGCTGAGTGCAGCAACCGGTTTAGGTGTTAGGTGTTAGGCCCAGAGGATAATGTGATCCTTTTGAAAAGTTTTGTAGCTTTTGAAAATGCCAAACAAAATAAAATTACAATACATTTAATCACTAAAGAAATTACAGATACATTTGCAAAAAAAAAAAAAAAAATCAATGAAAACTATATTCTAATATCAGGTAATTCACTTGATCGCAACACGTGGCTTCCAGCCCCAATTTTAAAAAGGCTAACTACTGTAGATGAAGTTTGGATGTCAGGTTATGTATAAAAGGAACATCCAGAACGTTTTTGTTTTAAGCAGGCATGTCCATGGATTTATTTAAGCCAAGAAAAAACACCTTTTGTTCTGCACAAATTACAAAAATATGACTTTCTAGGCATTAAGTTGACCTGCTGTCTGGCCTGTCTGCAGTCCAGATTAAACCTCTGTTGAATTTGTCTGGCACTTGAAAAAAATGGTTTTATACAAAATAATGAAATCCAGTCTTTTCTACGTGATAAACTGACAAAATATTTAGTAAAAGACATTGTAAATAGACTAAAAAATAGTAAAACTAAATATTATCTACAGCTGCCAACTGACTCAAATTTAAGACTAGGAGAAAGAATGTGTAACATATGATTCAATACCTTTAGCCCTCTGGTGTGATAGACAGATATTAACTTCTAGTTAAGTCTGTAAGTTAAAAATCTTTTTTTTTTCCAGAAATAGTGTTGTGTTATTTCTTGGGGTCATTTGTGGGACATCTGAAGGAAACTCTGGGATGATTTCTAGCCAAATTCCTGCAGACAAAGCTGTAGATACATGTGAAGTATTTTTTTAGAATGCAACTTGAGGTGTGGCTCTGTAAGAAATCACTGTAACGCCCAAGAATAAGTGGCTTCACAGTGACAGAAGCCATATTTCACGGCTATAATACAGCCGGAGTTATTTAAAGCCACTGATGACTTCAAATCCACCAGGGAAGCTTAGAAAATAGTCAAAACTGCTCTGAGATGATTTAATAGAGTTTTGTGTTGAAGGAAACTGGGAAAATGTGGGTTGGCGGGGGTGGCATTAGAGACACACGTCCTCGCTGACTTGTCCTTATGTTTCCCGAGGATGAATGTGAGTCCGGTCACAGATTTAATAGGGATTTCTTAATTAATCCAAATGAAGAATGGAAAATCAAAACCTTGGAGGACTTGTCACTGCACCAGAGCAGCAGGTCAACACAGCCCTCTGTTGAGATAGGAAGCTTATGTGCACATGGTAACATCAAAAACTTAATGAGCGTGACTTTGTTTATGCAGTTAAAGCCTGCGCCAGGCTCAAGAAATTGTTTTTGTCTCAGGTTGTGCAGATTTAATGGTTAAAACAGACAGACTTCAAAGGCGTTTACTGGGGACCAGTTGGATCCCAGTCATTACCTCAGCAGCTTTGAGTGTCACAGTAATTATTAGTAATACTGGCTTTAGGACCAGTAATTATGTTGGCGATGCTGCTACGGGCGAAGTTTGACCAAGTAGATTAATTTCTCTTTAGGTTCTAATGAGACTGAGTCTGTGAAACTCCAGTAGTAGACGTCATCTCAAAGTGCATTCGAATGAGCCACTAACTGTTCTACAAGCACATAAATAATTACTGTAAATAAAAGTGAACCACAAAATAAAGTTCCAAGAGACCCGAGGTCCAAGGTGTGAGATTGCCCTACTTTTCGTTACTACGTACCTATTTCTGTCATGAATTCCCATAAGGATACAAAGAATAATAACACTGGTAAAACTGCAAACCGAAAAGTGCTATTTGTCTTTCTTTTACCTTACTGAATGCAAGAAAACGATATTCAGATGTATTAAGAAATGGTGGTGTAGTTGCACGGTGAAGCAGTGAGTTGTTTTTTTTGTGTGTGTGTTAATAGTGAGATTCCTTTCTCGGATTTAAAATCTGGATAAAGACTGTCATCAAAATCGAAGATTCCAGTCAGTGGAAGGAAGGTGTTTTGAATTAATTTTGTAAATATGAATCCCATTTAGAGGAAAACAGATCTTGAGCCACAGTGACACTCAACAAATATTAGTGACCAATACATCTGATTTAGACATCAATTTGCTATCAGAGGATCCAGGTGTCAATCATAATTAGTATCACATATGCTATCACATGTCGTGCTCTAAACATAACTATATAATGTTCAGAAAAACATTTCCTAAAAGTAGAGTGGAATGAGAAGTAACTTCAACATTGGACTCTAGGTTGAAACATGGACATACCAGTGCAGTGCTGTCAGTGTTCATCTCAATCTTCCCCTCGAAGGGTCCCCATGTCGTCCCCACGGGGAGCTGCTGCCGGCTGTGGATCCGTCGCTCGCCATCTTTAAGGAAGGCATCCAGCTCTCCTAAGAATACACCAAAACCCACAGCAGACAGTCAGCCCTAGTGGACTTGATAGCAGAAAACACACACAGCGACTTTCTTTAACTGTCCTTTTTCCCGCAATCTTACATGTGCACTGACATTACCGCCTTAAAAGCCCTTGAGCGAACAGTGAAGGTTAAACCCCAACCATTTCAAAACGGATAAGTATGTCCAGTCGGCTTCCATCTGATGTTGTCCCTCAGACACATGGGGCCCTAACCTGACTTGAAAGGTGGCTGGTGTTGAAATAATCTCTGTGAAACACTGCAGACTTGTTGCTGCTGCTGCTGCCGCTGCTGTTGGAGGCTTTTTTTTGTACTTTTGTTGTTTCAGTGGAGACTGGTAATGTTACCAGTGCAGAACAGAGCTCCATCTAACTAACACTGAGACTGTAGAGTGCTAATAGTCACAGCCGTGAAACACTTCCCTGTCGGTTATTGGTTATTTAGGAAAGTGTACATTTTGTAGCAATAACTATAAGGTTTTATAGTATAGTATCAATTTAAAAATGTGTTTAACCAAATATAAACAAATAAAAAAAAATGGAAGGCAGGGGCACAATATCAGATGAACTGGATTTGATTTTTTTGTTTTTCTCCCAATCAGGTGATACAACATTTGAATTGTAAAAAAAGGTAAAAATATATGTGTTAGCTCTTAGCACCTAAGCTAGAAAGATAAATCTTCAATTTAAGAGATGAATTTTCATTAGAGCATAACATACATATAAAATAACTTCTTTTTTTTTTAACTCTACTACATAATTCTCCCATATCTGCCAACTGTACGATCCTTTATCAGTGTCTTAACCTCTGTGATGTCAGTGAGAGGGCTCAGCTTCACAAAAACCAAAGCCTGTAATCACATTACAATACTACTTTCCCCAATGTGTCCGTGCCAATGACTCCAGCTTATTTCTATTCAGTCCAACTCTGCAGCAGTTGTTAACACTGTGTCTCTTTAACCTATTTGTTCATACATGTGGCTACTGGCTATTCAGGGCATTTGGTTCAAGCTGAATGGGCTGAAGTGATCAGTGAACTTTCTGAAGCGTCTGTGGTATAATGACCTATTCAGCCCTGCTCTACTGTGTAAATATCAGCCGTGTATCTGCAGCATGCTGTTGTGTTGCGTCTCTGTTGTGCCTGTATGGAAATGTGAGCTTATTTGCACCTTTCCCATACATAAACATGACTCAAACATCAGGCTGGTATTATTGGCCTGCTGCAGATGATACCCTGCTGATCATATAAGCAATGCACGGTGGTAATTCCGAAGACATAAATGCTGAATGTCAGATACAAACTCTGTGGAAAATAAGAGTTGTTGGGACAGCTTTTCCTTCTGCACCTCTGCATGCTCCTGCAGCCTGCTGTCTTCCCTGGTGCTGCAGTGGAAGGTGAGCAGGCTCATTACAGAGAAATAATTAAACATTGGTGCACAGCTGGTCATCATCACTGAGAGCAACAGCCACCGCTTGACGCATTCTGTTTGTCCTCAGATAAGACCCACGGCCTTTAACTGCTTGGATGCAACTTCCTGTTTTAGCCCCATTTGTCACACAGCTTGGGTCATCCTCACCCTGCCATTTTGATTGTTTTTCCAGATTTATTTTTTCTTTTTTTGAAATGATGAGCTAAGGGACAGTGCCGGTGCAGGAAGGGAAGGGAGTTTGATTCAATTTATGCAGTTCTTGGTCCACGGTGCTTGGATGCCAGTTTGTGGGCATCTCACACCAAATGTTGCCCGAGGACCTTGGCTCACAGATGGCCCATCACATCTGTTGCTGATACTGGTGAGTGATCCCCATAAAACAGCTGTGGATGAATAATGACTTCCGTTAATGGACTGTCTGTATGTTCTCTACATTCACAACATTCTCAGATGATACAGATGTGCTCCGTTATCAACCGAGCCTCCAAAAACTCCTCTCATCACCTCCTCACCAGTCCCCAAATCCCAACTCTTGTTACCTGCGCTCATTATAAATGAATTTAGACCAACTACATAAGTCATGGTGGTTAAACTGCAAATGACAAACACAGCCGAGTGGAACGCAGATGATGATAAGCACTAAAGGAGATTTAACCAGACCCTCAGCCGTGTCTTCTCTTCTGTATTCTTCTCAACATCCGCTTCTCAAATGCCACACACTTGGCAGAACACAAGGGTGCGTGATGTGGCCCCCTCTCCTCTGACTCCCATCAAACCCATCTTACCCTTTCACACCCCCACCCTCTCATCACCACCACCATCCTCTACCCTCTACGATAAGATCTGTCGCTGGACTCTGGTCCTGAACTCCGCAGATATTTTGGCAGACCAGAGAATGTCCCCTTGTGTGAAAAGATTTTTTAAAGATAACTACTGGGATGTTTTTTTTACTGAATTTGTGAATTTAAAGACTATATTTCTTTACAGTTCAGGTACAGAGACGGCTCATCTCTTCTTCTTTTACTGTCACATAACTCAATGATAATGAGTTTCTCAGTGGCAGGGAGTCTGGCCCTGTGTGACTTAAAGAGATATGTGTATGGACCCTGACAGAAAAAAAAATGTTAAATTGGAATTTTACTATGTTAAGGTTCTGATTCTACATCGACAGACGTTGTCTTATAATGACTTGAAAATGCAATGATACTTTCACCTTTAACTGCCAATGTCTCTATTAATTAGGAGACACACAGGTCTGAGTTTTATTCATTTACTACCGCCATGTTAAAGGTCAGGGCCAGGGGGCGATAGTGGTGGTTTTGTCTCTTTTAACTGAATTCAAAGAAAGTGTAAGAATTGTCATAATTATTTTTTGTCTCATACTTGAAGCTTCTGACATAATTATTTTTTGTCTCATACTTGAACTTATTTTCAACAGCAACATTTGCTATTTTACTATTTACCATCTTTCTGTACTTGCTAATGTTTAGCTTCTGGCCAAATGGTTTGGCAGCTTTTTCATATCTTTTGTCATATTTATATTTATTTAAAGTAATTTTGAACTTTGAACCTTGTGCGGTCCATCAAAGTTATTTTTGGAAATCAAACACGCATGCAGGAAAATCAAAGTTTAATTAGCGGCCTACAGCAGGACAATAAATCTACAAATTATCAGCTAAAGTTTTACTTTATGACTTCCCACCAAAAGTAAATTATTTTTATAGAGAACAGATGATGACACAGGTTGACAGAATAAAAACAAGTGTAAAAATATGCCTGGAGTTCAGAGGAGCAGAGAAGTCTTTTTGAAATCACACTGCGCCTTTGAATCAAAGCAAATAAATGAGTGCTGTTCAAAGTTCAACAACCTGTGTGCGACAGTTCACCCGTGTGCCACTGAATCCAGTCATCTCCACTGATAGGCCTGCGTTATAGAGTCGGCAAATGGGCTATAAATTAGTGGACTGTGAGCCAGGCATATGGGGTGAAATAGAAAGCGCTGTATCAGTTCAACAAAAGGTGCCACATCTTTAAAGCAGATATGTGATATGAAATTTTCCAGCTGAAGGAGAAATGTCACAGTGCTTTGATAAGACAGCGATGAACAGCCCACCTCCAACCAGCCACGATTATCAGGTTCCAGTCAGCAAAATGCATCATTTATAACCCACGGCCCACATTATAATCTCAGGGAAAAGGGGTTGGTTTGAAACCATGGAGGACCTCCATCACCTCCTCACCCACGTCTGACATCTACCAGTCTGCACTATACTGCTGCCATTTTACCTCCATGGTCCATGACATGGGGCAGACAGTTTACAGAGTAGGCCTCTCCACCCAAACACAAGGGGCAGTATCATCCCTTTAGGCCAGGCTTGTTTTCAGGCAGTGGTCAGGGAGTAGGGACAGAGTTAAATATGTTGAGGGGATTAGGGGCATTTTAGCTTTGACACTGACACAGGCTGAGCAGGGGGTCGGAGGGAGGGGCTAAGGGTTCTGTGGGGTTCCTCTGGAGGGCACTTTCTAAAGAAATGCCCCACAAAGAAATGTGATGTAGTGTTTTTAAATGCACAGGCTTTAATTTCTATGACAAAATTCTATCATTTTAGGTTTGAATATTTCACCGCAACATTTGAAATGAATTAGAAACTCAACATCTGTCTTTATTTTTCTTTCTCTCTCAGACTTTAGTATTTTTTTAGTTCCACAAGTGCAACTTATCTACGTCCTTGTTTCAATATGCGTCAGTAAGTTTTCACTCTCCCTGCCCTCTCCACAGATCACGTAATTATTGCCTTTGAAATTTAATTTTTCTTTCTCCACTTGTTTCTTCCTGGTTGTTATTATTGACTTTTCTTTTCTTTTTTTTTTAAACCTGCCGACCATCTCAGCTGTGCTGTACTGACATGTATGGCACTGTATCCTGTTGGGTTCTAATCTTTGCAGCAATGTTCAAAGTTACTGTTGATGTTTTGACTTCACATCAATAGCTGCTGTTGGTAGATTTTGTTAGTGCTGCGTGTGCAGTACACTATCAACACAAAGACTGCTGTTTGCTGTCACTGCATGGAATGAAATAGAGCAGCTGTCAAACAATTCCATCAAAAGCACGACAAAGTTCACAGCTCTCCTGCTGACAACGATCTCCGAGTTCGTCTGCAGGGAAGCACTGCAGCTTCTATTGATGGCATGTAAAGTGAGACAGCAAAACCTAAAAAATGACTGTCCTCACGCAGAGATATCGCACATATCACAGACTACATCTAGAGGACACACACCACCACTGCTGGAATCAGATTGCTTTAGCTGTTTAGTTTTTTTTTTCCTTTAAAATCAAGGGACGTTACCGCACCTGAGCGCGTCAGGGTGAATGAGTAATTGATGGTTCAGTGGAGATGTACGTATTTGAAATGGGGGAAAAAAACATCTGCACAAGAAACACAACTTTCATGTGTTTCCCCTGGTTTTATCAGCAGTAAGACACAGCTGAGCCTAGTATATAAACTCCATGTGCTGAAGACAAAGTCTGTATTTTACTTCATACACAGAAACAGTTATTTAGCTGGTTTTAGACTTGGTGTAAAAGGAGCATCCACCAAGGGATGAGTCTCTATAATACAGGCTGACTTATGGCTTCCTGTTGACAGAATTATGTGACTATTGCATTTGTAGGAAGTGCACAAACCTTAGTCCAAAAACAGTTTGCACATATGTTAGAAAGGTGAGCAACAACAGGTAAACAAATACAGGATAAATCCTTGGTAGATTTTAGTGGAAAACATTAAAAAGTTAACATTGGTACCTGGACGTCTGAATATTATGGAGTTAATTTAAGAGGGGACTATTTTTACAGCACTCCTGAATCTCTTTCCAAGTCAATTACCAGACTCCAACTTCCACTGGGTAACAGGGAATTCTGCTTTTTTTTCCCCCCTGTGTGACCTAGTTGTCTTTTGTGAGTAGGTTTTAGCCAGAGCAGTTTGACAGTCAACAGATAAGATGGATTAGGCTTTTTTTCATCCAGTTTTGATGTGAACAGCGTAAAAGCGGGTTAAATCAGTGAGTTTCAGGAGTATTTTTAAATGCCTGGAGATAGCGTGATAAAGGAGCTAAACCTAAGACTCGGGTTCCAGGGAAGGTCAAGGTCGCAGCTTTGGAGAGCAGCTAACCCGATGACGGGGGCTGGCTCTCGCCTCTGTGAGGGCAGGCTGAGCACGGCAGCCGAGCCCACCTCTCATCACTGGGAGAAAAGATACACGAAAGGAGAGAAACAAAATCCACAGAGAGCTCGGAGGGGCGGCATCAAAGAGCAGTGCACCCTGTGTGCCGTGTCTGTGTGTGTGTGTGTGTGAGAGGGTGGAGGTGTGTGTTCAGTTCTTGCTTGAATGACATCAGTGTGTTTGTGTTTGTGCTTGTGCCTTCGCGTGTTTGTTTGGGTGAAAATTCCCAATCCTCTCTGAGCATCTCCATCCATAATTATGTTGTGATTATATGCGAGCACTAAAATAAAACAGTAATTAATCTGTTCAGAGAAGTGCATATTTAACAAAGCAACACAACATCAAAATTAAATCACATTTTTGCGAATATTTTTGTACAACATCCACCCGCCACCCACTCATTTTCCCACCTCCCTGAAACCTGATCTGACACCGCGCTTTACACGCGCACAGGAACTGACAGCCGTACAGTCACGTGACCTTTCTCAGCCAATCCCAAACTCATTTGAATCTTTCTTAGCTTCATGGCCAGGCAATCCATTGGAGCATAAGAAAAGGTGAGGATGCGACCCTTCAGAATAACAGTGATACAGTGCAGTGCACGAGGGTCAAACATGAACATGGAACGTGTTTGTTTATCACATGTCACATTCAGTAAACACTGAGAGGTTTTGGGTTCGTAACATTTCTGGAGGGACACATTTAGACACGTTTTCATCGACATCCATTCCCCCACTGCTGCTCATGTCGGTGACAGGGGAGAGTAATCCTATACACAGGCTGCTATTGTGAAATGAGAAACTAGCCTCCTTCCTTCGCTGCCAGACCAGATGCACCTCTCTCTCTCTCTCTCTCTCTCTCTCTCTCTCTCTGTCCTAATCTGTAAACGACTTAAAGGAGCCTTATCTCCAGGCTCTTCTGCTTCATTTCATGCTTGATTTACTTTAATTTGTCTGATAGGGCACAAGGATTTGGAAATGGCCCATCTTTCGCTGGAAAATGTTCTGATTTTTCTCTGGCATTGTTATATGGAGGTTTTTGACTTTTCTCTCTCCCCCTCTCTCACGCCCTCCTCTTTCTCCATCTCCATCTCCCACTCTCTTCCCTTTACCTCTCCCTCTCTCCTTCCCTTTTTTCTTTCTTTCTCCATCAGCTCTCCCTTTCTCACCTCCTGATGGGGGCCGGAGAAAGAGGAGGGGAGTATCTTGCTCCAGTGCAACAGTCTGTTTGAGTGCATTTAGATTCAAGCTAATACAGCAGAAACAAGTTTTTTTTTTTTTTCTTCCATGAGGTGTGATCTTGTGATGGGCGACGGCAACACTGAAGTCGTGTTTGCCTTTCAGATCCACATTGGGCACAGCGCAGCCGAATGCATCAAACCACAAAGATCTTATGTTTAAGTTAAGAGGCGACTGGTCCTACAGTTCCGCAAGTGGGTGAGCGGTTGGAGCTGATAAAGTTGCTCCACAAAGAAGGGACAGGGACAAGCCACATGTCTACAGATGCCTGGCCTTCACTTTTTTTTTTCTGCTGGCGGAACTCAAGTACTTGCATGACTGTCTGGCTGCTCCAGTCACCCAGACATTTTGCCCACTTCTATTTAGTGACTGAATGACAGCACAGGCAGCGAACTATGATTAGAGAGAAGCCCATCTCTAACCAGATCCTGAATAATCTCCATCCTTCCACCAATGAGGAAAGCACGGAGGTGGCATAAAAAAAAATCTGGAAAGGCGATGAGCACAATAGACCGAGCTTGTCCTGTGTGTACAAAGATGTCACATACTGTAGCTCCACTGGCCACGCTGCATGTGTTCACCGAGAGATGAAGTAAAACCCTCGATTTATTCCACCGCAGTCGGTTGGACTAATTTGTCTTAATCAAAGAGAAGTTTACATACAAATCTGTGTCGGAGAAAAAAGATCTGCTCATGTTGAACTGTTTCAACATGATGGCTTTTAAAAGAGGGAGAAAAAAACAAAACAAACGACCCCACCTCTGAACACAATGTGGATAAACAAATGGTTAACTACATACACAAGTACACTGAGGAGGAAACAGGAGGAGATGATTGAAATTCATCTCACAGCCTGAATTTACTTAACTGCGGGTCTGTGCACGGTGATAAACGGAGTGATGATCCGGGAACACGTCTTTATCCATGCTTTGCTTTAATTAACAGCGGCTTGTTTGTTGAAAAGATGATTAATATGCCAATGAAAATTGCATAATTGAATACCACAACACTCGCACAATCAGCGAGGAACATGCCATATTTTATTAACTTCTTATTATCACTATTATTGCTATTATTTGGTATTTTAATTCACTTGACAAGTGCCCCCAACACAACAGCCCAACACTGAAAAGAAGGAGACGGAGGTGGAATTAGCGTGACGGTGGGACAAGCTGGTCCCAGCTGTTATTCACCAATGGGAGGCCTTCACATGCAGGGCCACTGTTTGGGTATCAACACACATCAGTGTGATGGCTTTAAACGCTGTAAACCAGGGGTGTCAAACAAAACGGCCTCCTTGATGACTTTTGAAAACATAAATAAATACACACACACTTCAGGTTCAGGATATTTTTTGTAAAATTATTATTTCATAAAATATAAATAAATAATTATAAATATCTAATAAACGTGTACTGCATGAAAACAAAGGGGAAAACATGGCCTTATTGTAATTTATAATTTATTATGCTGTGATTGTACTGGTCCAGCCCACTTGACCTCTAATTAGGTTGCATGCGGCTCATGAACCAAAATGAGTTTGACAGCTCTGCTGTAAATGAAGTGTGGCTTGTTGTAATGAGGCCAAATAAGATTTGAAAGAAAGTGAAAGAACGGAGAAGCTTCAAGCATGCAGTCAGTAATGCAGGAACTATCTCAAGTGCTTCAGTTCAGTCCTCATTTTACAGAATGCTGTGCAAAGTCATGCATACAAAGGTGACTAAAAAGCAGAGTTACTCAGACACACTGTGAGGTCTGTCGTTTGAGTCTAAAAGTACTCAAAATGCGAATAAAAGTAGAAAAAAAGAAAAGAAAAACATATGCATGAGAGTTTCAGTTGAACAATACAGAGTTTACCTTGTGTTATATCCACGGGCAGAGCCTGTGTCATAGCGTCTCTATGTTAATGTTAAATACACACATCAAATATTCAGCCAATTACATTAATACCTCTTTGTGAAACGTGTGCAGCTACAGCGCCTGGGAGGCACGTCGCAGAACAAACATATTCAGAGAGCAAAAGAAAGAAGCAATGGTTGTCAAGTCCCCCGGGGCAGAAAGACAACCAGGGAGCAGTGCAGCTTTAACTCCGCCTCTCTTTTAGCCAGCATCTCTCATTTTATACCCCCACATTTCTTTGCACTTCTCCAAGTGAAGTGTACTAGCAGTTAAACAGGAGACGGGCTTTCTAAGTGGACACAAATTGGGCTGAAATGCAGACAAAGTGGCCGAGAGGGAATTATCTTATTCAATGTGCTGCATCTCCATTTTCCACACAGAACTACCAGTGAATAAAGTGACATCTTCCTCAGATGATAAGAACAGTGACTGTATTTGGTCCTATTGTAGATTGTATAAGTAACAACCATGAAGTTCCTCCATAAAGCCTCTTAGTACTTTATAGAGGATCAGCGGCTAAATTTGCATCGAGGCGTTGCAGCGCAGGAGTACAGTGATTTGTCTAATCTCTTGTTGCATATCTCTCCGTTATAATCACACACCCTGTATTTTTGGCTTGCATGTTTGTGATGTTAGGAGGAGGTATGTTTTCTACACACAGGTGATGATGGTAGAAATGCATTGCTAATCTAAACCAAAATCACACAGCAAAAATATTCCACAATGGTCAAATTGAGTTTCTGTAAATATGTATTAGAATAGTCACAGGGTTCAACAACCACAGTTGTTCTTTATGTCAAAATAGTTTTAAAAATATGACCTCAAGCTACAAAAGCCATTAGCCTGCACCCTTTCACAAACATCAAATTACAGGCTTACTGTAAGGCAGCGTTCTTCAACCTGGGGTCGCAACCCCAGGTGGGACCGCCTGGAATTCAAATGGGGTCACCTGAAATGTGTAGTAATTAACAAAAAAATAAATAAATTAATTAAATGACACGACAAGCTGAAGCGCTGTAATACTTTCCATCTTTCAAATCTTCAATGTGGCCAGTTCAAAATCCATTGTTTGAGAGATTGTTTGTTCAATATTTATTTGATCAGGGAAAATCAAATCAAATGTCAGTTAGCTCATCTGTATAAGCAACACAGTAAAACAAACATGATTTTAAACTAATTCTAGAAAAAAATAATTCTCTGGCTTCACTAGAAATGTGTGATGTCAAAATGTGGTCACACACCACAAACATTGGGGACCACTGTTGTAAGGCATTGTATGAAACGCATATGTTTGTATTCTTATATAAATAGGCCACATTTAGTTAGGTAAAAATAGAGTGATAGCCAAAAACTCAACAAAAGATTATATAAGCATTAGCTATTAGCCACATTTTTTTAAAATGTCTAAAACAGTAGAATAGGACAGCTGGCCAGCTGAAGCTAAAATAGAAATATGTTATTGGTTAACTTTAAATTGCACTAAATTACACAAGAAAAGCTACACTTGTCTAATCTGGAGTGTGTTTACCACAAGATGCTGCTAAATACTACACAATGTATCATAGAAATTGACCATGTTTGGGGAAAAATACACACACACACACACTCACACACACACAGCCACACCATATTTATACAAAGCACTTGGATCCCAATTTGATTTTTACTTCAGTCAGAGTGCAGAACTCACACAGGGCCTGATGATGGACTTTCATCATCGCTATCAGCAATCTGAGTGTCATTCATGTTTTGTGAGAGTCGTCAGAAGACTTTGAATAAACCTCTGGAGCAGTGAGATAAAACCTCCCTTTTCTTTAAAAACGAACAGCCGTGATGTACGTCCAAATTTCCTGATTACAAGACGCAGCAGAGAGAGAAAAAGTAAAAACCTCTTTTCAAAAACAGTCCTGAAAGTTTGGAGTTTGCTGATATAACAGTCAAGTGTGTCTGTAAGTCTACTTAAAACGCGTAGGTATCAGTGGAGACAGCTGTGACATCCTCGTCTTATGATTCTGCCGAGACAGTACACTATCAAACCTTTCATGACGTTCCCAAGCTACATTTCTGGTGACAAAAGCTCAGTGAAAGTCTCCTGAAGGATTCATCTGTATCCTAATATTTCCAATCCAATTTAACTGCGGCAGCCGGAGTGGTCTGAACACCAGTTTACAAATCTTTGCTTTCCAAGACTCTCTGTGCTGAAGGCTTGAGGGGTTCAATCAATGGTGCTTTGATCTCGGCTGGAACCATAATTATTTAACATTGTTACAAGGATTTCTCTAATCCATCCTACCATTAAATCCCTTTTACGCCCTCATCTTCTGCAGCCTAATCTGCAACCGGGTGCTGCGTTTGTCTCTCTCCCATTTCGACTCGCCCCACCTTTCTTGACGACACCCTGACTTGAGCCTGAACTTAAGTGCTGAGTTTTTAAATGCTTTGTTTATTGCAAGCTTAACAAGTGAAATGCAGTTATAACTAGTTATTCACGCACTCTCTATCAGTAACATTTGGTGTAAATCATCAAGTTTGAATAATTCTAAAATTGAGAAATCTTCTTAAAATTGCTAAACTTGTTGTACTGAGACCCAAACACATATATACATATGAAAATGGAGTTTCTGGGAAAATGAAGACATTTTTGTGTCTTCATCGTACAACTACAGTTTGGGACCAGATAGCTACACCCATTTCTTATAGTCTGCTCCTTAATTTTTTTCTTCTTTTATACTTAGTTAAATGCTTCAGTGGAATTTTAAGCTTCCGGTTACTGATGCCAGAAAGGTTTATTTCCATCTGTTTTATCCAATGATTGCTTTGACTCATAACAAAAAAGGGTCTGTTGTCCTTTTGCAAATATTTGCATGTCTGTGTTTCACCGTGATATAAATAGCTGTATGGGCAACTGCAAACATTTGCTAAGGCACCTGCCACACTATCTTGACCATCTGGTCCTTTAGTTCTCCTACAGTAGCATGACATATGTGCATCCTAACTAAAGTGGTTATTGTTTTCTCTATATTTGGGTAAAAAGATGCTTTAGATGACACAGCCTTCTGTGATGACGCCAGTCCAAAATGAATTTTTAGCAAATTTGTAAAGGACAGAGAGATAGGTGGGGGTGATTTATGTATTTCAGGGGAGGGTGTTCCTTTTGGCTCATTCCAAGTCTGTGCCTGATGGTCAGGTAGATTCTCAGATGGCCGCTCCTTCACCTGACCCATGTCTTGCCCTGGTCAGTGCCCAGCTGGCACCGGGAGCTGAGCAAGCTGGGCCATGCCAGTCATCAGGAAAAAGCCAAGTGAGAGGATTTGAGGATGGTGACGATCGTATCACTTCCCTTACTGCTCTGTCACACTTATCGCCTCTCACTGCATCTCCTCGTTCACTGTGGGCTGTAGCTGTATTTGCTGCAGTATCAAAAATGCTGACGTGTCATTGTTTGATGCTGAGGCTGACATTTACAATGAGATGTCACTCAAGTTTTTACCTTTGTGCTTTTTTTTTATTTTCGTCAGTTCATGAAGCTTCAATGTTTTTATCTGACACTAACACACTGTTGTGTAACACAGTGAAACAAAATTACAGCGTATGACAACTTGTTGCACCAAACAATATTCTGTCTCACGGAGGAGACAATTGCAATGATATGGCAATGATTATAATTACTGCTCTTAACAAAACCTTGGATTTCCATGAGAGGGTGTGGTTTACATGGGAACGTATTTAGATAAGGCTGAGAACAAGTTCATTAGCGGAGTAAGCTAACTAACACACGCCGTTCCCAATTAGCCCAGAGCAGAGTGAGTGCGAGAGGATGAGACGGAGTCAGATTGCAATCATTACCACTGTCAGAAAATGAAAAGAATTGCGTGGAACGGTATCTCCTAAATCAGAAAGTGATTGTGGAAAATCCGTGACGAGAAATGAGCACGAGACAGAAGATCAGTGCGCAGATTTGCTTAAGGACATACTGGCAGAGAGAGAAAGGGAAGCTGACTGGGTGTTCCACATCAGAGACTCTGCAAACATCGAAGAACCAGTCATCAGATTAATAGCAAGTCATTCAGCGCCGTTCTCTACTGTTCTACAGAAAGAGAAAGAGAATCACAGAACAGGGGGGCAATCGTGGACAGCACTCGACATGAGCGGCTCAAGTGGAGATGAAACGTGCAGGACAGAAAAAATGTTCAATTACAGGATATAGATTGTAAAGGCTTTTGTTGTTACTCAGCAAAAGGGAAACGGAATGGAGGTCCTTCAATAGTATCACCAAAGCAGGTGGCCATGTTCCGTGTTAGACCACCTCATTAAAAGACCTCACTCTCTTTTTATGTTAACGGCCATTACACATCCTATTCAGATGCACACACGCGGGGTGATTAAAAATTATCTGTTGGCGATCATAATCACACCTGCTTAAACTTAAGCCAAAGAATAACAAAGAACTTTTGAATGCCCGACTATCGGCACACTGACAAAGAGATTAAAGGGTAGACAGTCCCCAACTAAATAAATTTGCTTTTAATCGCTGCGAACAGGAAGTCATGTCATTTCCAGTGTTCCTATCTGATCGTCTGATTCTCCTCTTTATTCAAATTATAACATGCCCATCTGACTTTTACAGCACAATGGGAAAAATTAAAAAGGGAAATGACCTTTCATGGCAAACCACGATGGGAGAGTGAATGGCATTATTATGCACCAAGATTAATTTCGGCCCACTCTGTAGTGTCCATTAAGAAAACAGAGGACAAGAACACACACACACACACACACACACACACACACACACACACACGGTGTATGTCACTCACTAATTGGTTTGTAACTTACACAAGTGTGTTACCCTGCTCTGTGCTTCCTGCGGCTCTGTTTGTTTACTGTCAGTTTCACTTGGAAGTCACAATCAGATTAAAATCTTATTTACAATCCTAATCCCCATAATCCCTTGCTGAATTCAAATTTGGAGACATTCAATGCACTGCCAATTAAAGCTAGTTTTTAAATATTATTTCGAGCTCTGAAAATGACAATATGTTATATACGTGACAATATGTACTTATATTCAGTCAGTCTTCAGTTACTTTGTGGAAATCGCTTACCGATCTTTTTTATATGAAGTTCAGTTCAAACAGTCCTGTCTTGAACAGTCACATGTGAACCCAGCAGGTATCAGTAGGACGTTGGCACAAGCAGTAGAAAATATGGACGACAACTGTGTTTGTATTTACAGATTATTTAGTCTGTGACTGGTTGTGTTCCCTTTTATCCAAATAAAGTGAAATGTCTAAGAAGGTAAGAAGACAGTGCTGTGGTCTTTAGTGTTGATGCTAATTTATATCTGCTAACCAATCGGGCTGATGTTCAGTAATAGATGAACACACACATTTTACACCCCCTCCTCTCTGCACCACAACGATCCTAACTGTTTACATGAGATACTGCTACAAAAATGTAAGTCTCGCTCCATTTTCTCCTTCTTCCCCCCGTACAACAGTGACCTCCTCTTCATCTAATTCCCATTCTGATGGCTAAGTAGAAAGTGCGAGCATAATTACAGTCAGTCATACATCTCGTCATTCTACATTTATCCCTCCTTTTCAAAGAAAAGTATTTTTAAGCTCAGCATTTTCTCGCCCAAGCGGGGCCTTTTCCCTGCATGTGTTGCCTTCTTTTTGTCATGGCCCCCATAGTTCTGAGCTGACCCCCTCAGTCCTGTCTCTTGACTGATCACAGTGATGGTTTATTACTGTCGTCCTGGCGCTTATCTTCAGCTAGCAATGCTCATTTCCTTCCACAGATTTAAATGCAAATGTGAAATTTAATGATAAATGCATTATCTGATAGGTGCGATAACACTGATTCAGTGTCAGTATAAAATACACACCCCAGGGGGCTTCGAGCTAGCAAGCGCAACTTGCCCAAATCCACTTTCTAGCTCTTTCTCTCCCTCTCTCCCTCCCTCCCTTTTTCTTCTTTGACAAATGCATGTACCTGCAACACATTTCTTTAGGTCAGTTAATGCAGTGAGAGGAATTATATTTTGTGAGTTCAGCAGTGTGGGTGCAGCGATTGCTGAGCAGTAATTGCTGTACAACGTTCTTGTTTAATGTAATATCAATCCCAGTGATGATGTGAGGCTCTGCTACCAAATAAATAAATAAATAAAGTGAACTAGACCTGCAAGCATTTATGAAGGGCTCAAACATAGCTTATAGTGGTGAATGTTTGTGTGGCTAGTTTTATTTGTAATTGTGTTTCCATGGCTGTTCTTGAACACTGGGCATCGATATTGTTGCATTTTCACCTTATTATTTCCTGCCACTGATAACATCTCCATGTTTAAACTTAGCCTCACATGTTGTGCTTTCTTCCTTCGTCCATAGAAAATGAATGGAGATGTGATCACCGTGTTTGTGACGCCTGTGCTCCTGGTCCTGATCAAAAACAATGGAATCCCAGTGGAAGTGTCTGTCAGTGGTCCGCGGCCGCTCGAGTCACGTGAGTTAAACCTCATGGTCTGTCATGGTATTGATATGTCAGAGTTTCAGGGTTGAAACGTCTCAAGTCAAAACAATAGGTCTACAAACGGGCATGCAACACTTGCCATGCAAATGATTGAAGCCACTCAAGGTCAAAACTTTGACCTATAGTTACTACACTGTTAGATCGCAGGGATTCAACAAATACGTTTTTGTAGTGCATAAGGCTTTGGTGTTTTTAACTTCTGTTTTAGATCAATGGCATTTCTGTTCAAAGTTGTCATTGTTTACTCCTAAAGGAAATAATATTGACATAAAATGTGTGACGCAACATCAAATGTACGGTTGCATTTGTTGTTCTTTGGCTGTAATACCTACATACTTGGCTAAAACAATGCCTCCTCTGTCCATCAATCCACTGAAGCTGTCTCGCTCACTAAGACAAAGAGGGTTCTTACTTGGTCCGTCCCATTCATCTGGTCCCACTGCAGCATGCCTGGTCTTGTCACTCTGCGTCTCCATCTCTGACTCTCCTGCTTCTCGGTTGCCATTCTTCTCTCCTGCAACACAAAAGTAAAAAAAAAAAAAAAAGTTTAACGTAAATTTAGGAAAACTCTTTCCGTAATTAATTTTTCAGGACTAATTTAATTAGCTGCTGCAATGTGCCAGTTCTGATGAACTCGGGGAAATTACCACAGCAGAAACCATTCAATTTTCGAACTCTTCCTTGTAATACTTGAACGTGGCATAATTAGAGGCTGTAAGTGAGCCATTGTGAACAGTTGTTTTTGTAGATGTACATTTAGTGTGAGCTCACCAGATCCAGCTGCACACGTTTATGTGAAAGGAGTTCCCAGGAGTGCTGGCTTGAACAGGAGGAAACCCAGTGGAACAGGAAGGAAAGCAGTGTGTGGAGGAGAGGTGGCTATTTATTACCTTTTGATCTATTGTGGAGTGAGATAGAATGCATGTTATGGGATGTAGTGCTGATTTACAGTCCAGGGGCTCCCACAGACCACGCTCAGGGATCTCTCTCCTGGATGTAAGTGCACAAAGACTCTGTTAAACAGGCCCTGTTGTCAAGTGTGCAGCCATTACTCTGACAGGAGAACCGGTTGAGTATTCGTAGATGCACTTAATTTAAAAATATTAAAATTAATTTCGCATGTCTTCAGAAAGCACAGTTTGTACTCAAAGTTTACAAACACATAAATCAGTGTTTTTTTTGTGGCTGTCCCTGGTGTGGTGCTCTAAATAAATCGGATGTGGCTGACACAGTGGGTGCACTAACTTTCTTTCTCCACACTCTGATAGAACTGCTTCAGGGAAGTATTGGTCGTTTTTTTGGAGGCAAACTTCTTTCACTTTTGTCACCATGTGTCGTTTTCCAACCTTTGATGTTTTAAACCCAATAGTGAACTTTTGAGGACAGTGGATTACTACACTTAAGAGAGATAGAAAACGCTGGCAGTGGTACATTTGGATGTCATGGTCAATAGTTTGATTAGAGGAAGAAGGAACATACGATAAGACGTCTAATGCTTTGGTTCCTTAATAGAATAGAGAATAGCTTTTAATGTCATTGAAAAACACAGTGGCACTGTACAACGGGTATCGGAGTGACTGAATTACCAAAAAAGCACCTAACATGTAATGCAATGACTAGAATGAGTTCATTAAAGTGCGCTGGTGGAGCAGCAGACCTGGACAGAAGGAAACCTTGAAATTGCAAATGGAAGCTTTCAGCTGTTAAACAGATAAACAGTGCAAACCAAGAGCTCATGACTAGAAACGCAGGTCTGTGTGTTCAGGTCTTCTTCAGTGTACTGTTATTTATATTCAGTCTTTTCAGAAGAAAACGTCATACATGTTAGGAACAGGTAGGATAATGCATGAGTGAAAAATATACTGTAGGTTTACTGCCAAATAGGATTGCAGCATCCAACTTTGAAGTTTTCTTCATCTGCAAGTACACTCGTATGATTCGGTTATGGATCACTGTGTCATTTTTTGCCTGGTTTCTCAGATCACAATTAAAAATATTCACTGTTATAGTGTTAAATTATCATCAAATTCAACACATTTTGCTACTTGTAGTACTGCAGTTATCTGTGTATTGTACTGACTCTTAAATTCAAGGATTAATCCTATGCAGCTACACCTTTAAAGCTGATTTTCTTTCCTTTTCTGGTTGTTCTCTTGACTGCAGCCTGACCAGTGCCCTCTGTATCTCTGCTCTGGGACTTTGTACTGGGAAATGCTATGACACATTGCACATTTGTTTCTCAGTTTGATTATGATCACATCTAACTGTGACTACTTCACTGCACTGATCGTCAGTGTTGCAGCAACAACTACAGGATGCACACTCATGCACTTTATTTGGACTCCAGTTATATGCCCTTAGTTTCACATCCACCAAAAATATCCTGCAGGTGTAGCTTTTTTGGACATCCCTCTTCAAAAAAAAAGTTAGAATTGTTGTCAAAACAAGGCATGTATGTCTAAAAAGTGTTTCTATGGGGAGGTTTACAAAAATGTCCTACTTAAAGTCCATGAGGTCATTATGACCTAGTTTTGCTTATGCAAGCGTCTGCTTGGGATGGGGATTGCTCCCCCAACTCCTCTTCTCTCTCTCTCTCTGTATTATAGTGACGCTCACTCAACTAAATTCCCCCAGTATTTATTGGTGGGCCTGGAAAACCTCCTTAGCATACGAGGCTCATATTTTGACGAGGATAACAAAGGCTTGTATCAACAGTTCCTTTCAACGGAGCCGAGTTTTAAAAAGCTGGAGAGATAACATTAAAGGCACTACCTTGATCTCAGGCGAACATGTTAAGCCCTGTAACGAAACGTAGTGGAAGTGTTTAATTACAGCCCTGGAAACGAAGCTACAAGATGATTCCTTAATTAAGCAGCGATTAAGGATTTTCTGCCGTCTATCTAACGCACTTTGCAATGCATTTTAAATACAATCACCCAGGCAACCTCGCGAGGGAACAATGTCACAGGGCTTTGATGAAGTTTTCTGCACAAATGTCATAAGCAAAAAGCAGAACAGAGGAAGGAAGAAGTGCTGGAGCAGCACTTGTTTGATGACAGCACAGTTTGACAAAACCCAGACTACAAACTATGAAGGGGAATACAAAACACAAAAATAGCGAGACCTAGTTTTAAGGAAGGAAAGTGTTGACCTTTTCGGAAATAAACCGAGGCACTACATTATATTTACAGGTTTACTCTACGAGGCAGTGGGATGAACACCCATTAAATTCTTATCAAGGAAGACAGGTTGTCAGTGACCATCCTTCACATAATTATCTACATCATAATTTTCATCTGGCTTTGATTCCTTTTGTGCAGTCGAAAATGAGACACTTCAGGTTGAGTGAGGAGCGACTGAGGGAGAACAGAAGGGACATGGAGGGCTGGGGATGTGATGTGGGCTGCTGGTGCAAGGTTGGCGGGCATGCACGAGGAGCCAGTGAGCTGTTAAAATCAGCCCTATCTGTGCTCTATCAAAGGACAGCTCTCCAGCCAAATCACAGTCACACGCAGTGTGCCACACGTTCAGGTCAATAAGCTTATAGGCGATTTACACAAACAGTTCCTCGAGCAAGGTAGCAACAAAGTCATATTGGCTTTTTCAATCCCTTTTAGCATTGTATCCACCAAAGAAGCCCTTGAAAATGTCAATCTGCTGCACGTGACTTTAAGGAGCTCTGAGAACTCTAATCCCAACCACTCGTTCTAAAGACAGGCCACAATTATGGCTACATTTTATGTCTCTTTAGGTCTCACTGGGGTTTATGGGATTGTACTGGTAATTTATTATTGAATTGTTAATTGTCTTCCTTTGACATTTTTTTTAATCTCATTGATCAAATCAAGTATCTTCAGGTTTGCAAATGTTGCTCCAGCTACACTACAATATTCTCAATTTACACATTGCAAATGATAAAGAATGTGAAGAAAAGCAGATGTACTTTATTCCATTCCCTGTAGAGAGATGAGGTTAGCTGTACTTAAACAAAACATACAACCTCTCCACTAGATGTTGCAGTATCACACACATCGCACCTTTACCGCAATGCTGCGTTTATCGAATACCCTAAACAATTGTCCTTTTGCTTGACCTTTGGTTGATGATTTTAGAGTGTACTGTTATCGGGCCAAGGCCTGTCCTCCCTACAGCACTGGCAGTGCTTGTCACATGATATTGCTTATTTATTTGTTGATGCAGATTGTGCTGCAACAGATAAAGTTGATTCCAGGAAGCAACCTTATTCACCAAAGTCAAGCATAGCTGTGAGACTTTTCTGCTATCTGAAAAATACGCTCAAATTCCTTGCAATTTTGTGGCACACAGAGCACTCCAATGGAGCGAGGCTATTAGTGAAATGTTCTGCCACTGTCTCTTTAAATGCCAATAAATTCCCATCATTACAGAATCTGGCAGTTTTCCTCCTTGTCTGCAGCCCGGCTCTTTATCTCGCTCTGCCTCAGTCTCTGAGCATGTAGATCTGGCCCAGTTAGATTGTCATACTTAACAAACATTAATGATTAATTTCCTCCACTGAGTCAAATGGGGCTAAAGGGATGACTCGATTCATCTTATCGCACCACAAATTAGCATTTCCCCATATTCTCCAGCATCAACTGTGCATTAAAATTCCACATTTGCCATTCTGGGCACTGGCAGCTGTGGCAAAACAGCCACGGAGATGTTCCTCCTCTACTGCTGGAGATTGTGATTACTTCTGTGTTACACAAAGAGTGGCATAATTAATTCTGCACTTTTCACTTTGTTAGTGTGAAGCTCTGACGGCTGCAGTTCAAATGAACCACTGAGGGGGTTATTTGACAGGACAAGGTGTGTCTGTTATGGACTCAGCTTTTGTTTGTCACTTCCACTGTGAGAAAATGTTTGGGCCTGCTGCAGTGTTATCCTGAAATTTAACATGAGCAGTGAAGCTGCCGTTGGTGCTTTTTCTTTTTCCCACTACACAATTACAATTACACAATGACATCAGAAGCGTGCAGTTTACCTGCAAACCGTTTGTACACTCTGACTAGTGAAAAAAGAGGTGTTTTACACCTACGAGTTGAGACACGTGAAATGACATGTAAATTCAGTGTCAGAGCTAACTAAGGAAGTCATTTGTCATCACACACCACTTGGAACACGGCGAGGGAACAGCTTGTGGAAACACCCTGTGCTGAACTTCACAGCCAACAATAAAAGAGAGGCTGTGTCTGCAAGGTGAAATTTCACAATTTCACAAAAACCTCCTAGTATATCGTACATAAAACATTTCTTCCTTTTTTACAACTATGGCGTCAGGTGTGTGAATGGAGAATAAATCCTTGCTGTGGAGTCAAACCGAGCTCTTTAAATTTTGAAACTGACTGAGTAGGAGTTTGCTTGATGTAAAATTCTGTTCAAACTACAACAGAGGTCAAGGTCATTTCACCAGATTTGAGGCTTTTGTGTTCACAAAACTCATCTGATTCCTGGTGTGTTGGAGCAGTGTTTTTTTTTTTTTTTTAATTCAAGGTTTTTCGTTTTTACCCACACTGTTTATTATTGTTTAAAATAGAAATACCTTGTTGCCCATGTCGTTGTATCTTACTGATATTTATTTGATTATATCAGAAATTATTTGTAAGAACAATGTAATAGATGTATGTAGAGCATATGTTACTGAAACATAACCTATATTAATTATGTAGATTTCATTGGTGCAGTGATGTCACTTCAATTCTTTAACTAACAGTACACATATCTGGTTGCTATAAGACTTACAGTGATCCAAAAATATAACTTTAAAATTACCACGTTGACAGAAAAGCCTGAATAGACAAACAAGGACAAGAAAATAATGTAACTTTAAGGAACTAGTAAAAAGTCTAGAGCAGGGGTGTCCACACTTTTTTGCTTGCTAAAATTCAAATGAGCAGGCTAACTAATAACCACGCAAACTACCTAAATATAAATGTACTCATGTAGACTGAACATACTTTATTTATACCTTCCATGTTCAGGTACTGATTAATTGCAGGGAGCTGCAGGTCACTACCACACACATACGACAAACTAGGTCTAGAACCACGATGGGACATCAAGGTGCTCCACACACTTATCTGCGGAGCCCCCCTTTAGCTGCAAGGCTAAGGCAAAAGGCTGAGTCTTTGGTGGCATTCAACTTCTTGACCTTTGTGCCTTTAAGCGGCTTTACTACTTTACCGCACTCTTGATCAAAGTTAATAAGTGCTTCATATGTTAATGAAAATTGGTACTCCTCTTTGTGTTGCTACAGCTTTTTAATACCTATTATGGTGGGAAACTTTTAATGGAGGGTTTAGGTCCCCCTGACAAGCCCATTTCAGAAAGGGACTACGCAGATACAAGGCTAAGCTAAGACCAGAGAGTCGCTGCTCAGTGGAAGGAACCTCACACAGGAGACCGTGTTCTCCGTGAAGCAGCGGCAGATAAAGGCCATGGGATGAGTGGCTGCTCTAAAAATCCACATCCGATTCTGCACAGGGCTAATTACGGCATGCCATCACATTTGAGAGGGTTTAGTTAATGGAGGGGTTCTCTGTCCCCCCTTCCTTAGATGAGGAATAACACACTTTAAACCATTTAATGCTGCCAGGGTTGTGTCCTGTTTAATTCGTGTCAAATTCACATAAATGGTGTAAATTTACGGCATTGCAGCGTTAGTTTTAAGGAGATCAAATTGAGAAAGGAAATCGCAGGGGGAAAATGCAACACCTGATGGTTTCACACAATGTGGCTCAAAAAAGAGCCATATGGAGCGCAAATTATTGGGGTTTTAGAAGGCATTTAGAGACTTAGCTACTCTATCCTTTGATAAGTAAGTAATAAAAAAGGCTATGTTAAGAGTAGTATTTGACATGTAAGTACTTAGGGTTAAAACAGAGATTTTAAAGCCAGTTGTTTTATCTATAGCACGCGGCTTTGAAGGTCTTTGGCAGAAGTTGTACTTTTTTTGTCACAAATGTGTTTGTGTTTTATGGCCAAAAGGCTTTTTATAAGACCACACATTCTACTTTGAAGTGTGAATAAGTGTGTAAGAATACATTAGGATGGAGACAAGGGTAAAACAAACAAAGTGTAGCTGGTAATTACATTTTCTAGACCATTGTTCTGGTTAGCGTTGGCAGAGAACAAAAGGAAAACTCTATTGATAGGATAACTGGGGCAAAACTCTCCTAAAACACAAAAGTTATTTATTACCTTTTGGAATATTTAAATCCCACAGGGAAAATCAGTTTGAAAGTGTGAAAAACAAATTAAAACCACTCTCCTCTCTGAGAGTACTGTAAAAAGATTCAAAGCACTGGTTCTTCATTAAAAGTCAAATTCCAGGCGTCCGCGGGCCGGCGAGTGTACGTACAGGAACCTGAGGTAGTGAGAGGGATCTGTCTGTCATCCTCACACTGTAACCTGGAGCAGATCACAAATTAGTTCCTGTCGTGGTGTTCTGTGACCAAAATGAAACAAAACACACACCCCAAAAAAAGCAATCTAATTGGAACACAGTTCAAAGACGACGTTAGCGCATTTGGCGATGCTTTACAGAGCTGGACCTCCGAGCAGTAGCAGGTGCTGCTGAGCGTTGACAGAGCTACAGTGCACCCATTTACTGTAGCTCACCTTTACAATCACAGAGGGAGTGTTGCTGTTGCCAACGCCATCCCTGTCCCACATCAAACAACTGTGGATCCCGAGTGAATCGATGAGATCCAGTATCAAACTGAATTCTCTCACCTCACTGCACCTACACCAGTGGCCACGAGCCGTGCCAGCTTTGATTTGAATGAGTTGAAGAAATGTATTAACTGCCAATGGCAGGAGTCAATTTTCTTTTTGATTCCTGGCACCGTGCTTGATCAACATATTGTCCCAGCAAAAAGCATTAAAGGGAACACCTGCTTTTGGAAGGCAGAGTCCTGCAGTAGGTCTCGCATTTTCCAACCTGATTTATGAGAAAAGGAATGGCTGAAAATTAAAAAAAAAAAATAGGTGAGTAAAACTAAAGATAAATATGCTCTACGGAGGAAAAACAGAAAAGAAAAACAAGTTGGCCTATTTTTCATCAAGTGGGGCTGTGTTTTTTGGCAGCCACCTGTTTTATTCTGAAAGTCAACAATGCTATATTTTTGCTCTTAATTCTGGGATGTGACTGATTTCAACGGTGCTGCGACGACACAGATTATCATCTACTGCAGTAAAAACAGTTAAAAACACACACACACACAAAAGATTGATCGTAATTTGACCAAGGACAGAGAGAAAATGGACATTTGTCACTGGGGGGCAACGATGATATTTGTATTCCACAAAACATTACAGTTATATATTTTGAAGGTAATATTAGGGAGAGAATCTTAGCCATTGAGGAAAAAACACTGCTGCTCTGTTGTGGTGCTGATGTTATTTCTGCTGCTCTGATTGGCTTCAGATCCTGGCTTTATATACGGTCTACAATGTTGATCCATTTTTTTAGCTGTTGAGAAAAATGATTGTATTAGGGTGAGATGTTTGGATGCACGACTTCTGCTTCTTCTTGATCGAGCGCCTGTCATCGTTTGAAATGCTGAGGATGTAGCAGAAACCCGTCTGACTTCAGGTCTGCTGCTGACAGGTGCAGGTTTGACTTTGACAAAATGAGCGGTAACAGGTTTGGTCTGAAACCGAGCTCGGTCGCTAGGCAGGTAGAGGTGTCCGTCACAGAGTACGTGCTGTACAAAGTACTCACCTTTATTGCAGAAGTACTCCATGTCTTCGCAGCTCATGTTCTCTGTCTCAAACTCAGCAGTAAAGTTTTCCTCCGCCGTGAACTCTTCTTTGGCCAGGAGCTCGTTCTCCTCAGAGACACACTCCTCTTCCTCCTCCTCCAGGCCATCTTCAAGAGGACCTGAGGGAACACACGCACACATACACGCACACATACACACACACAAAGGTATATGTTCAGCAGTTTCATCACACCCTGCAGGCTTTCATTAAAAAACAGAACTTTCCTTGTTTCTTTTGTTAAGATACTACAAAGTTATTCATAGTCCTCCCACAGCATCGCACCGTCGACGGCATTCAATGAGTGGACATTTAAAATAGACAAATTTTCCGCTATGCCAATGAAGAAAATATTTCCATTGTAATTTTTTTTCATACCGCCTTTATTTTCCTTTCATTATATTTTATGTTCCATTACAGCCGTTATAAAATGAACCCTGAGAGAGTGTGTGCTCTGTGAAAAACAAGCTGACATGCAGCCAAGGTGAGCGTAGATGTTAATCCTGCTACCTGCAAAACAAAACATTACACAGACGGAGGGGGTTCGGGATGGGAGGGGGCAGGGGGGAGAAAAGTTCCTTTTCCAGACTTTTCATACAGGCACCATCATAGGAGGAGGAAAGAAAAATACTTTTATTAATTTGTTAGCCTTATCACAGGGTACAATGTTGATTTTCCATTTACATTCCATGCCTCAGGGTAATACACCAGTGCAATCTTAAAGGAGACACTTTTCCGTGTGATTAATTTTTACCCTCTCTGTGCAATATTATTTCTTTAAATCTAAACGATTTCAGACTTTTGCTCGTAGCTGTACATCTCTTTGGCTATTTACATATTACCATTTTTACTTCAATCAAGGGCGTTGATGGAATTACTGTACTGCTACCTGAATTGTATTAGCTGGAAAAAAACCCACCTCACCAGGCATTTGAATGTTATTAAGATAATGTGGATCTTGCAAACCTCTGCTTTCAACCAAAACATGTCTCCAATGTCAACGCGGGAATTAACGCTCACACTTCAAGTTTAAGGCTAGTTCTGATTGGAAATAATAACACTCTCCCAGCTAAAATAATACAACAGTCACAGAGGTTGTCGACTCGGTATTATGAGCTGTGTTTAAACTGAATAATCATATCAAATATTGTGCCTCTGCTGCCTGCTAGATGTGGAGGCTCTCTGCGTCTGCGCCTGTCTTGCGTGAGCTATGTCAGAGGCACATCCCAGAGCTCAAACGGCGTGCACTGATATCCTCTTGACACCTTTCAGCGTGTTTGTTCTATTGTAAGGGGGGGGGGGGGGGCGGCCCCTTAGCTTTAATAAAGCAATAATTTCAGTTCAGAAAATGGGGCTGCTGTGCCTCTGCTGTTTCTCTTTCTTCCCTGGCTGAACCTCATAAAAGACCCCCCTGATGTCCACAAACTGCCTGCTCTTTTCATTAGTCTTATAAATGACTCCTTTGTAGAAGCCAGCATCTGCAAGAGCCCCCACATTAAAAGAATTAGCGCACGGATCTCCATTAGACACTGTAGAGGCAGAGGGCTGCCTTTAAATTAGGATACAGTGTTTTTTTATGATCTTATCTGATGCCTTCAGCTGATTTCACCGAGGAGCCAAGTGAAGCGTGAAGTGACTGGATGAGTCTACCATCGTTTAAGATGATACTGGCAGATAAATATCACAGTATCAAGGGGAGGCTGTATGACTGCTGTTAAAAAGCAGGGCTGCCAGGCCAATTGAAGGTGGTGTGAAAGAAAGCAAGGAAATACATTTCTATACGCACGCTCGGTACACATTCCATTACACAGCTGAATAAGAACTGTGTGTACTACTAAACGATTCTTCTCTCTGTTGCGGGCGAATACAGCGCCGCCGATGCACCATAGAAAATAGACCTACAGTGTTGTGTAATAATAAGCGGAAAGCGAGATTAAAGATAAACTTCATGGTCAATAAGACACAAAGATTAGGGAGATAAGATGAGATAGAGCTGAGGTTTAATAGACTCAGAATAAGGGCATCTCACTTCCCCACTCCAGCTGATAGTAACTAAATGGAGCATTTTTGAACTGATACTGAGATACTGAAGGTCTTTCTAAATATGGAGAAAAAAAAAACCAAGATGCTCCTCCCAGTCAGAGACATTAAAGGCCCTCTGATGGCTAGTCCTCAGTGGATGCTGTAGATTAGAGTGTTTGCATATTTACATGTTTAGTATATCATACAGTATTCATTGCATGTGGAGAACCTGAAATTATTTCAGAGACAGCAATGATAAGAATAATGACTTTCTAAACGACCAGCACCGCACTCCTAACTCATTTTCTGATAGTGGTGTTTCTGCTATATTTAGTTGTGTACTGTTTAAAGTCCTGTCACATTCACTATGTGACCCGCTCCTGTTGGTGCATTTCTATAGGGGTCTGTAGTCCAACTGGGCCAGAGGAATGGGAGCTCCTCTGGAGTTTGGATGGTCAATGACACCACAGTCATGGCGACGTCATCAGTGAGCAGCAAGAAGTTAAAGTCTCATTACAGCATGCAGCAAAAAAAAAAAAAGAAAAGAAAAAAATTAAAAGAAAATTTAAATAAAAAAGCATTTGAGAAAAGGAGGGTGACTCTGGTGGTGGCAGCTCAGAGTAAACACAGATTTTTGAAGAGTTATAGGGAAATCTTCTGGGAGTCTGTAGAGCTGTTTTTATACATTTGAGCAACTGCATGTTTCATTTTCCCTCTGAGTGGGTGTCGTAAACCTTTACAGCATTTTCACAGAAAAGGAAGCCTCTTCCCTTATATTTATGCTTTCAAATGGCTTTTTGTTCTTTATTTTTCTTCTTGCATGAACTATTCTATACAATCCCACTGATCATATATTTACATAATTATGAGCAACAGCTCTCACTGAATATGTTTTATGAGGCTATGGTCTCACATTTGTCTTCCATCCTTCCCTCCCTATATATATGTGTGTTTATTTCATATAAGAAAATGACTTTTAAGTTAATTAGAATTCCCACTTAAACAGATTAATAATGCACTCTCTCTCACTCCGGCCAGTCCCTTCCTCAGGTTCTGCCACAGCAGTTGTCCACATCCAAGCCATTTGGCACAGTTTTAAGTCCTTCCTGAAACTCCCCTCCTCTTCTATGTTGATGTTTGGGGCTTGGTGGATTTGAACCCTAGACCCATAGAATGATAGGCAATCTTACCACTGACAATGGTGGACACCAGGCTTTGTTGAATCATAACAACAAAGAAACTGCAACTACAAATATCTAAATCATTACATTTATGTTTTTTTCAACCAAAATATAATGCACAAAAAAATAAGGAGGAAACTTCTTCTTATTCCAGCTCGGTGCACAGGTGTCTGTGATTCACCAGTCATCACCCATTCCCTCCACTCTGACCTGATTCATCCACATCATCCCATTCTTTATCCTGTGACTCAGTCATGCAGCAGGAACAGCCAATGCTAATAGAGACATTGGTAGCTGACTGCAAGCTTGATCACAGTGGCTCTTTTGTTCGTGGCGTGCCCTTCGTCTGATAGAGATCGACCATGCAGAGTGGAACTCTGGAGAGGGAATACGCCGTAATGCCCCATGCAGTGAGTCTATGAAATGAGGTGATAGTCAGAGACCATGTGATGGACAGAGGATTAATGATTCACAGAGGATGGGGAGCAGGGAAGAGGAGAGAGTACGGACAGAGGTGGGAGAATATGTGCAGGAGAAGCACACAGGTCTGAGCATCAGTGGACTGAACCACAAAGACAGACTAGCTTTAAAAAGGGTAGAGCGCTAAACAGATGTGAGCAAAACCGCAGGAGCGACTGCTAATTTCATGGCATGCTTTTTCATGTCATCCGCAATGTGGTGAGCTGGTGGTCGGGCAGTGATAGCGATACCTTGCATTATCAGCAGGCTCCACAGTGTGATGTGTGGATCACAAACCCAGCCTCCTCTATGGGTCCCTAATTAGAGGTGAGGTAATTGAATCTGACAGAACAAAGAGGCAGATCTCTATGAGCATGGAAATCTTTTTTTTTTTTTTTTTTGCTCCCACCTATACACATTTTCATCCAAACGGCTCATTGAAAATGTGTCCAAGCTGGCCTGGGGATAAAACGTAGCACCTGAGACTAAACACAAATGCATAATGCAGCCCTAAAATCCAACAGGACCTGGCTGCTCAGCCCAGCCAGCTCTGCTCCCTGTGATTGGCCCTTTGTGCCAACACTGATTCTGACTTCCAGGTGAACACATGCACTATTGGAATCTTATAACTTCTGCAGAGAAGTAAATATGGGTAGGAAAGGAGCTTCCCCTAAAGGTGGAGCATTTTGCAAACAAGGACAGGACAGAACAGGACTTGTGTATTGTTGGAAGACTTGGTACGTTTTTCTTGTGTACAGTTTAAAAGCCATCATTGCAGACATCACAACTAATTTCAATTTAATTGCCTGTTTAAGAACGTGTATGTCATTTTCTTAAAATTGCATTTGGAAAAAAAAGATGAGGAAAGTGAGAGAGTGAAAAAGGAGGAGAAAGTCAAGTGAGGAGAGGAGAGACCAGGGGCCATACTTTCTCCTCCGCTCTAATGACCTTTGGGAAGCAGAGGGCTCCCACAGCCTTAGAGGAGACTCAGTGTATATGCTACAGGGCTCAAGCCTCTAATTTAATCCTTGATCACTGTAATGAAATAGATACCATTTACGCAGCCCATAATGGCTTAATATGCTACAGGAACACTCAAAGGAATTTTTCATTTCAAACATTTTTTCCTCGCTCTGTGCAAACGATAGAAAAAAAGAGCAGAGACTTTTTTTTAACCATGTTGCAGACTGTGATTAAACTAAATGTGAAGCTAATGCCGTAACACGAGTTAAAAGTAAATTACCATTTGTGTATATCGTTTGTGAATGGCTCTCTCTCTCTCTCTGTGTGTGTGTGTGTGTGTGTTTGTGCGTGCGGCTGGGAGGAGTGTGGAACAGCTTCAGTGGAGACTGATGTGCTCTGAGCTGCAGTCTGTGACCAAGTATAAGCAATGGCATTGTTTAACTCCATATTCTAGTTGCTAAGCAATGTAATTCTCTTGATTAGAAATGGCCGCCTTCCTAAATTTGGGCACTTACAATCAACAGTCAGCAAATTGCTTAAAAACTCAGAACTAATGCTCATATGGAAATTAGGGCAAAAAAGGAAGCGTGGGTTTGTTAAAGGTGGATGAAAAAAGATCTCTGCGCTCACCCATTTACATTCACAAAGTAATGCACACAATGCAACAAAGTAGGTACGGAGGAAAAGTAAGACTGGAAGTGTAATGGGAGTATATTCTACGAGGCTGTTCAATTTGTAATTTATCTGGTATGGATTAGTAATACAGAATATGAAAAGAGTTTGTTACAAATATAATGTTTTCAGAGCGAAATAATGGATTTGAACTATTCAGCATCCTGACTTATGAGGAAAGATTAAAATCACACAGACAGATACTCGGTCTTCTCTGTAAAGCTTCAGTTGATGAGATGACATGTGATGACATCATGTATTGTGATAAACCATCAGTGTATGTTTAGGTTTGGTACAGTCCAGGACACACCCATCAACAGTATCACCATCACCGTCTACTGGAGCAACAGCATTTATGGCCACATTTCCAAACCCTGTTACCATAACTATGTAGGATCTGTCTCGACTCAGACATAACTGTTTGTTCGCCGAGTGTTTGCAGACTTGCTAAATTATGTGTTGTTGCGCCCAGTGTTTTCTGTCTGGACTGTCGGTCGGGGAATAACGCGCGCTTACTTCTTTTTCCAATGAATTTGAATTGGAATGGCATGAAAACATGCTGGCATTTGACTATGCCATTAAAATGCTGGAGGCACCTCTGAGCGTGCCCGAGGGCTTCAGCAGATGCCAGCCAGTTTCTCTGGGTCCTGCCTCACTCTGCTGCTTCTACTTTTCTCTCTGGAGCTTTAGCACACTTCCACACACACACACACACACACACACAGCAATCCCCACATGGACACTGGTGCAATGTTCGGTCCACAAAAGTCACACAGTTTGTTCTCCAACTAATATAAGGTTTAGTTGAAGCCAACATTTGCTTTATGGGACTGACAGACAGATTAAAACGCCGCTGAGACAACAGGATGTGGGATCTTCTTGTCACAGACAGGCTTCTGTCTTTTCCGTAGTGAGTGATATATTAGCAGCATTCAGTTACTTCTAAGGAAATAAAATTTGACCATGTGCCTGTACACCGGGCGTGACAGCTGAAACAAAGCGGGTAAAATATGTGTGGTCTTAATTACTGGTTTATAAGCAAAGCTTTTCACTAGAATGTTCTCTTTTAATGAAGCCATTGAGTGAGTCTCCTCCTGGGAGCTATCATGGTTAAGTGGGGGCATCCATCTTCAGCCACTGGCCTGTCTGCTGAAGCTCTGTCTACAGCACGCTCACCTCATATTGGTTCACTTTATCTCCACTAAGTAAAAAGTCTGTTGGAGGCTGCTAACTGCGGTATGAAAAAAAGAGAGAAAGAGTGAGAGAGAGAGACTTTTCTCATGCGGTTTTCATCCTTTGGAGGCAGCAGCTGCTTACTAAGACAATGCTGTTTAACCTAAAAATCATCACATTCATCACATTCTGTGGCCTCAGTGTGATGGCTGAAATGGCAGCGTGGTAAACGCTGAAGCTGCCACAGTAATAAATAGCTTTTAGTCAGGCATCATTTCAAAGACTATAATAAGGAGCCCTGAGAAAATGAAATAATTAATACTGTATCAAATAATGTAGATAAAACAATATTTTTCCATCAAGGATTTTCTATGAAATGGATATATCTAAGATGTCAATTTCATTCCAGTATTGTGATGGATTGGGGTGGGGGTGGGGGGCTCCTTTGCAAAAAAATTCTTCATTAATTCAATTCTAATTTGCCTCTGGTCCCTATTTCTACTATTGATAGTTCCACTTCTTAATACCACGGATAAGGGGGTAAAAAAAAAAAAATCATTGCAATAAGTCAGTGGAGACTGTGAGCCGAAGATATCATCTAAATATTACCAATGCCAAAAGAAGTGTGAAGTCTGATGAACATTTCAAAAGAACAATTCTTTATGGATCAGCCAAATCTTTTCCACTTTTTAATTAAAAGTAAAGAAAATAGAAGTTAATTATCCTGTAAAGATTAGCTGGTGGGCATCTTTCTGTAAATTAGTTCTAATTAAAAGGAAATTGTCAAATGACATTCAAAGCACTGTCCTTTAAAACACAGACTGAGAGGGGCTTCCTTCTCTGACTCCCTCCCTCCCTCTCTCTCTCTCTCCCTCGTTTCTCCTCTGCAGTCTCGCTCCTAATTCTTGATCTGGCCATGTGAAGCTTCTTGCAGGGAGATCACGATTCTGCCGAAGCTGTACACACACACACACTTACACATATTCACACACATCCACTGCTTCCCGGGTGGAAGGCCCTAGCAAACTGAAATAGTGCAGCTTCAATGTGGCTGCTGGACTGATACATATTTGTACTGATTAGTTTGATTTAGGCTTTGACATCAGCTGTCACACGATTCTATCATCTTGGTTAACTCTGCCAGTCTACTGGTAAAACTGGATTATATATAAACACACATACATATATATATATATGTAGGGTCATAGGATATCTGTTCTGACACAACAAAATTCAAGTATAATTTTCTAATGTTCTAAATTTAGAGAAGGGGCTCAGATGATTATCTGGATTTGTTAAAACGACATTATGATCGCAGCTATTTTTCTTTTTTTCCCCCCTAAAATAAGGTCCTGCCTTTATCCACTGGTTTTGAGGTAAATTGTTGTAAACTAAAATAATGTGTAAACATCCACTCTACAGCATTCTACTGACTTCTTCATTGATACTTTTTAAATATACAAATGTTTTATTTTTCCTCATCTCAAAAGTATTTGCTTCATTTCCTATATAACAGATAAAAAATACAAAACTGTACCTTTAATTATAATTAATAAGCTGAAAAAAATAATTTTAATAACACATTTATTAAAATGTGTGTTTAGGAATAAAGCTCATCATTTTATACCTAAAATGTTGGTCTGGTGCACTTAAATATTTAAATTTTTAATCTTAAACACTATAGATTTCATTTCATTAAGTTTTTCTATTAAATTATATTGTATTTTGGGAGGAGTTACAATATTTAATTATTAATATGCCAATGTGGAGTAGGGTGCAGGATCTCAACCAGCACTGCACAAACTACTGCATTAACTTATTGTCTCCGACTAATGGTGTAAAATCATATATACAACCTGTATTATTTGCATTTCTGCATTTGTTTGAGTTATTGTGCTGCATTAAGGGAATGCTCAGCAGGTTTAGATGTTGACCTCCAACAAAAAGAGTTCTGCTGATTTTCAGTTAATTTCCTAAAGAATTTAAATGTAGCTTTTGTCACTAGGCTTTGAAATAATATCAGTGAGATCAAGGTGTTCGATTCATTGTTTCCACCTAAACAAAAATATTGAATGAATACCTACACATCATCATCCACCAACACTGCACACATAAATGATGAATCAGACGGCCTCTCTCTCTCTCTGTGTGTTTTGTAACTTTCATCTAATTTCATGTGGATTTCATCATTCGTTGTCTGGGCTCGGCTGTTGCTGCCTGTTATCCTGCAGCATGCTATCAAACCAGATTCCAGCAGTATAGTCTGACAGAAGAGAGAGGAAAACATAGCTGAAGCCCCTCCATCTGCTCTGGCTAATGATGATGCTCTTCCTGGCCTGGAGCAGAACTGCACGAGGGAGATTTACACCCATAATACCCCCGGGGCTGTGGAGCTGCACCGTGCTCCAAAACAGCGTCGCTCCATCACTTTCTATATGATAGCTGGCAGAGCAGGTAACAATGCAGCAGCAACAATGTCTTTTTGTATTGCTGACAAGTGCCTTACTTGGTTGACATAACCTGCCTGGGTGTCTGAGGAGTGGCACCGAGCACACAGCAAAATGGATGACAGCGACACCATTGAGACATTGTGCACTTGCAACAATCATACCACACTATGTTTTTGAAAAACAACCCGGCAGTGTGAGCGATATCAGGCAGCGGTGAGTGAGTAAGGAAGGGAGTGAAGAAGGGAGGGATGCTTGGCTGTTGTTTCCATGCCCTAATTGGAGCGTGTGCTGTAGATCAGGCAGCCGGAGCCATGCCTTTATTTTAATTTCACCGATTTTAGAGCTGGATTGTAATTGTTACCTGGGCGCGGGGGTCTTTTATAAACAGTGTGTGGGCCCGGCCCTAACATCTATCCTCTAAACACAAGTCAAACGGTGAGCAGCAGAAAGAAAGATTAATACGTTGAATGGGAGAGAGGGGAAGTGATGCAATAACAGGGGGAGAAAGAGAGAGAGAGAGAGCTCTGCTCTTGAGGGATTGAGTGTTCACTCATAGTAAATTTCACATGCAGTAAATGGAAGAGGCACAGCTCTGACCTTTGTGCTGCAGCATGTGAGTAAAGTGAAGGCGCTGTCAAAATATTTCCTCAGAAATGACAATCCACCTCACCAGTCCCCAGCCTGACACGGCAGGCAAGTGGAGAGCCCCAACCTGCTGATCCTGACATTACAAATGAGGGGGATTATCATGACAACAAACTGCAGCACTACACAATGCTCACCCTGAAGATATTCTGGTGTGTTGCCCCTTATTATCACACACGTCCTCCACAGATAACCTGGTGGTGACACTTGGAAAACCTTTAGAATCTTTAAAGAATGGAATAGTTACTGTGTGTGTCGCCAACACCAAAAATTTAGATTTAAGATGAGGTTCTCAAAAGTCACACTGTTCATCGTCTGCAGTTGTACAGTAACAAACTTATATATATTTTTTTTAATGGTGGATAACAGATAAATGTAGGTTATGGAGATGTATCATATTCTGTAGTGATACAGTGAGCATCATATTGACTGACCTACACTATTTCATCAGGTGGACGATCATTTAACGGGAACCAAGAATTTGCTAGTTTTACATAAAAAATACAATTAAGAAAAAAATCTGACCAATAGCTAATCTGCCATCTATCTATGTTTCAAATGTGTCACACAGATTAATTCCTAAATTTCTTTTTAACACCTCAACTTCACCACCAAATTGCAGCTTTTAGTTTTTATTTAATTTCTGTGACAGAGGGTTGTAACACCGAGGTCTACAGAGAATAACTTAATCGTAAATAACACCAAAATATCACCAGGAAATTACTGGTGCTTTGAGAGAGCTGGGGAGTGAACAAAGATGGGAGGCAATAATTATATCTTGGCGTGTATGGCATGTCAATAGGCCACCTTCATTCTGGAGGACATTCCCCTGAGTCCCTCAGGCATCAAAATGATGTCCAAATTTTTTTTGTGCTCCATTACAGCATGGTGCAATTATCATATTTACTGGTGGTGCAATATGACAACGATGATGTTTATACCTGTCCCTGTGAAGACGTCAAGCTTTACAGCCTTTAATTTAGTAAATGTACAGTATGCATATGAGCACGTTGGCAGAGCTTTAAATTAGGTCAGAAGTGGAATATATCAATAGTATCCCATATGTGTATCCTTCTACCTCTTCTTTCTCTTTCCCCCGCCCCTCCTCAGCCTCCTTCACTCAGAAGCTTGGCGATGGAGCAGCTTGACGACTGCACAAGTGTGATATGTGCAAATCACATTTGCAGATGAGCTTGAAACTCCTTTTAATATTTAGATATCAGACATCCCCACGCTCAGAAGCCAGCTAAGACGCGATTCCGAGGAAGAAAAGCAAGATCGGCGTCATTAGGGGAATCGTTAGAGGCCGGGTTTACATTTTTTTTACATATTTGACAAAAAAATGTACAACCAAGTAAAAACATCGCCAGCTATCTGCAATAACAATGCAAATTTGTGTCAGTGAGCATTTAAGGATTGAGTTAAAATCCAAAGTCGCTCAGGTCTTTTTTCCTCTCTCTCTGTTTGGCTTTATCCCCTCAGATTATTAATGCTTTGATTTCTTTCTTTTTTTTCCCCTGAGAGGGCACAGCTTCTGGAGTCAAAAGCGGTAAAAGGTAGACTTGCCATGAGGCATGGGAGCACGTGTCCATAACGCCTGCCAATAGCTCATCAAACAAACAGGCCTGTGGAGGGACGGGTGGATGGAAGCCTGGCTGCCGTTTTAGGCCATGAGCTCTGCACCAAACAGCAGTCCTAACTCATGTTTATTTGCTGTAGACAGACAATAACACAGAAAATACTTGATTTTTCTTGAACCAAAAATGCAGCACGATGACAATTACACCACTATAAAGTAGCATTTACTTCCACCTTAAACTCCTTCCTTTGTGGCTCCTGGTGACCTAACAAACAATACTGCTGCTCACAGCCTCAACTTTTTCACCGCATGACAGAACATAGCCCCTGCAATTCCAGCCTACCTCCTTCATTTCCCCATGTCTTCGCCCCTGCACCAAATTTGTCTCTGTGCCATTTTAATTACAGCCAAAGCAATCTTTATGGTGGTATTCTGTGAGAACACCAATCTGCAAAAAAGGTGATAAGTAGAGCCGCCACCCAGCTATGGTATCAGTAATAAACAGACACTTAATTGAATAATTTGACCCAAGAGCCTGATCCTGGGAAATAGCAGGCTTGAAAAATTATTTTTTTGAATATCGAAGACAGTTCAGTGTTTTGCACGACGCCTGCAGTTGGAGAACACACAGTGGATTTGGCAGGTTGCCCAACAACTCGCCAATGTGGGCCTCGGTGATTCTTTACAGAACAGATAAGTGAGCCTTTGGTATCCTTGAAGCACTCGGATGTGTGCGCGTGTGCACGTACTGAAAGGTGGAAGTTGACGTGTGTAGGCACGAGTTCGTGTGCGAGCGTGTGTGTGCAGGAGACCGATATGTACCAAGGAGGGTGGGATGGAGGGTGAGGGGGGTAAAGTGTGCCCACTCATGATCCATCTCCAGCACAGTGGACACGTGGACACCTCCCCTCACGTCCCTGTGCCCTAAACACAGCAGAGTACACAAGAAGAGAAACACACGTCCACTGAGCTGCATTCCACAGAGCCTCGGAGACAATGACTCGCAGCCGCTTCCTGTTTAAGGATAGCTGTCAGAGGATGATGGCTCTGATTCAACACTGCAGCAGGTTTGCACAGAGCTCCCTGATAAAACGGAAAAAAACCAAAGGCTTCCTCCCTCTCTCTCTCTCTCTTACTCTCTCTCTGTCCCTCCATTTCACTCACTCTCTCCATCACTCTCCCGCTCCTTCTACAGTTCAACGCTGATTTGACTGCTAGCATAATTTTGCAGAGGAGACTATTTGCAGATGCAGCAGAGTTATCAATCCGAACAGACACACAATCCGGGTCCAATGTCACTTCTCCTCATTATGTTAATGGTTAATACATGCAAATGAAAACATTCTGGCAATTTGATTTCTTTGAAGATAGTTTGCATATTGTCTTAGCCATAATGATGGCTACACTTTCTGCCCAGCTCCGATTTATGCAAGGCTAGTTAGTTCATTTTTATCAGCTCCAGGTTCATTTCTAGGGCTACTGGAATGTTTTCTCCCCTTCCCCTCACTATTTAACTAATTAGGATTCAGGTACCATAAGCAGATTTTTCACGCTATTGGTGTTTTTCTTAATTAAGAAACAAATGAATTCTCCCCAGCAAAATAGATGGAACAACGGGATAGGGTGCCAGGGGCCAGATGCGGCGCTTCTTAATTAGAAGTCACTCCATTGTCTGAGGTTTTTTAATGAAGCTCCAATCTTAATGGATATCAAAAAAGCTTCTAGTGAAGAAAACACACACACTCACTCACTCAGTCACACACACAGACCAGCCATTTAAAATAATAAGGAAATAAAGATAATGAAAGACAAAAGATATGTACTGGCAGACCCTGCTCACACCTCCAGTTCAGTGCATGCATCGCTCTCCTCACCTCCAGACGAGCCCTATTAACGCAGCTCGATCCCTCGCCTGCCCCTGCCTGCTCGCCTGCAGTCATGTCTAATGTTCTGCCAAGTCAACAGTGAACCACTCTCTTTTCAACTTTCTCAT
This sequence comes from Cynoglossus semilaevis, assembly GCF_000523025.1. Lineage (NCBI taxonomy): Eukaryota > Metazoa > Chordata > Actinopteri > Pleuronectiformes > Cynoglossidae > Cynoglossus > Cynoglossus semilaevis. Next base: position 12,410,174 of record NC_024319.1, on the reverse strand, counting down.
CAAAGGTGGAAGCTTCATTACCCTGTGGATGACTATCAAACTCACCCATTCTGAAAGCTGTCAACTTGTTTGTCTTAAATAACCACGCTGAAGATACCAGTGCCACTTGACATAGGCATATGTTTTTGCACATAAAAGACAGATGCAAAATTTGCAATTAGGTGTAATTTTACAGCTGAACTCAATATGGTGGAAATGAAGGTGCGGGGTCAGAGCATACTGTATGTCAAAACCTATGAAAATGGTTTAAATTAAACAATGAAGAGAGGTTTTTGTTTTTGAATTCTTTTACTTTAATGCACAATCCCGTCCTTTAGCCTCGACAAATGCTGCTGTTCAGGCGACTGGAGGCGATAACATCGGGGGTGTTTCTGACTGAAATAAAACCCCTAGCATGCCCATATGTGCTGCCAGCCCCATCAGTTCTTCTTCAGAAGGCAGGGCTTAGGCGCTCCCACAGGATGGTCCCGTGCCCACTGATAGGGCCGCAGCAATCGCCTTGTCCAGGCCAAGTATCCCTGTTGCCCAGGGGCTGTGCCATCAATGCCACGACTTGTGCCAGACTGGATCCCACCCAGTAATCCATTTCAAAGACTTTTTTTTCACAGATCAGGTATGCAGTGTGATTTTTCTTTCCCTTTGTAAAGTGCCATGTCAAAGGCGAGCTAGGCTGACTTTAAAGTCGTAATCCTGTTTTTTCTCACCTTTTGGAAGTGAGACATAATTAGTATCAGACCTTCCAAATGTAGAGTTGGGAGAGATGAGAAACAGGGAAATGCCTTTAAAAAATAATCAGCAGCACAGACATTGTGGTATTTGGGCCACAGAATCTAAATAAACCGATGTGACTTCTGAAAGGTTAAGCATATTCAGATTTACTGCCATGTTTTTACAAAATTACAAAACTGATTTCTAGAAAAGGTCATACACTTTGTCTCAAACTTTTATTTATCAAGGTAAATTTACATTTATTCTCAAATCAAATTCAATGGATTCGGTAAATTAAAAATTATTGCATTATTGCAATTATAGCAGTGAAAACAAAATAATAATAATAATTATATTTTTTAATTTTTTTTTTTGAAAATTCTAATATTGCTGTAAGAGATTTATTGGTGTATATTTATCATGTGGAACAAAATTTTGCTAGGAAAATAATCACACAGAAGTATAATCAGCCAACTTACCTCCAAAACATACTATTCTGTTAACAATAAAAAATAAAAATAAATAAATAAAAGGATGATTCTAATACAAAGTCAGTTTTTTAAATAAAACATAATGTTTTTTTTTTTCTTAAAAATTTCCATAATCCTCTGGATGTTCACTCATGTGCTGTCTGTCACTAATTTAGAGCATTAGTTGTTTATTTATATCTGTGAATAAGATTAGAGGGGAAGATTACTCAGAGCGAACACATGAATAGCAATCAAAGAGCGGTGGATAATGTCAGTCTTTCAGTGATTGCACCGCTCTTTTCAAATCTTCCACTGGTGTTTTTCAGAACAATCCAAGTGGCTGTGCTTCACATGGTGTGACAACAATAATACAAAATCCTCAGGGAGTGAACTGCATGTAAACACTGCAGATAAACACACACAGTACACTGACACAATGTCCTCAAACGCAGCGCAAAAACAGAGCTGTGATCCCGATGAGGGCAATCGGTGCGGTACACAGTGTCATCACTGGTTGAACGTGGGTAAATCAGGGCTACGTTTCTCCATCTGTACAGAGGAACATGTTGTATTTTAGCAGCCCACACTGTTTCTGAGAGCTGAGCTATAGAACAGCTGTATGTTCTGATTACTCCAAACAAAAAGGTGGACACAAATATGACACCCGCTCATTCAGATGATTTATGAAAAATGGTATTATAACCGAATTGTCTTGTTTTTTATTCTTCCTTCAGCTGCTCACATTTAGACGAAGCAGGTACAAGTTCAGCCAATTATTGGTGGCAGGACAGAGGTAGCTGTTATTCAGATACGTATAATAAAGAGCTGCAGACGGCAATATCACCCACAAATGAATCTCAAAAATGCACACGCATGCAGGAAAAACAACAAAATGAATAAGGCGTCAGGCTGCAGTTTTGACAAACAAACTTTGCAGAGCAGACTGTATTTGTGGCTGCAAATTAAGGGACGTATCTGAGGAGCAGTTGGCTAATTATTTATCCTGCTGGCTTTTATGGCTTTCATTAATTTCCCTCCTTCTCTCTCGTCTCTCTATACCTTCCTCTGGAAGTCTGAAGTCAAACCTGCATCTGGTGCTGATAACGCCAGGGTCTCCACAGCCTCACAGGCTCTCCTCTAACCCGCCCACATGCACCTCCACCACAAGCAAGGAGCAGTTTCCATTTTCTTCACAAAGAAAATGCCCTCAGAATTGGCACAGGGCAAAATCCACAGAGATTTGTCCACTCCAGTAAAAGCAACACCCACGGTGGAGCATTGTTAAAGAGTAAAGTCACATTTCCTAAATTTATGAGTTCACAAAATCAAAATTAATTTTATTTTCCCATTTTATCTTCATTTTTTTAAAATATTCCATATTTTTGATTTTTGAATTTGGAGTGTGTTTGTGACAAGAACCCCTTCAGTTACTGCTGAGGTTCAAATCGATGACCTTCTTCCTGTAAGGCTGGAGTACCAACCACTATCTGACCTTGTGGCCTCTATTACGCTCTATTACCTTTTAGAAATATTGTTGTCAAAATGTTACGTTCTTACTAAAATCTTAACAAATGTTTTAATTATTATAAATAATATCAGAAGTATTTTGGCTCTAATATAAAATGTGTGGGAGGAGGGCAGTGTTTTTGGATGGGGTCCGTGTTTGTCTGGCACTGGTTACCCCTTTCCCTCTTCTTTCTCTCACTCTCATTCTGCAGGTCTCTCTTTCTTCCACCCTCTGTCACTTTTTACTTTAGGGGGTTAAAAGATATTTGGGCCAAAACTTGATGCTTTGGTGAGATCACACCCCAGCAGGTCTGAGCTCAGGCGTTCTGCCACTCCCTGATGTTCCAATCTGTCCCCACCCTGCACTCTGTTCGCCCAAGTTTGTTTCAATCCTTTCCTCTCCTCCTACTTCTCCGTTCTTAAGAATTTAGGCTCTATCCGATTCACGTCAAACACCAAAGCTGCAGTATCACTAGTGAACAGATTAACCAAGGCCAGTAGTTTAACTTGTGTTGCTTTTTTATCCTCACCCCCCACCTCCCCTCCTGAGTGAGTTGTGATGTTGAAAATGTGTCTCAAACAAAGTGAAGCTTTCATTACTGTTATCATCTACACAATCGTAGGGTAAGGAATAGTTCACTTTGAGGGCTTTTAGTCAGATGAGATCACTGCGATGGGGAACAAACTTTTGAACTTTTGAAAATCTAGTCAACTTCGAACGGGAAAAACTGAGAATGAAGCTGGATTATAATTCTAATTCACTTCTGAGGTTGCAAATAATTTGGGGGTGGGGGGGGGTGTTCCACATTGAGACGTTTCCCATTCATTTGAATTCAAACATTTTCTGCCATGTCGCAGGAAATGAAGTGGTCAAAAAGTCATTTTAACCTCAGTTTCAACAGACTTGTGGAAATAGAACCGTTTCAGAAAGAGTTGAGACAGAGTGGTGCAGTCTAAAAGAGCTTTTCATGTTTGGCATTACACAGATTTCAGAGCAGTTTTTCCCTCCCTCCTATGAAAAGGAAACCCATCAACCAATGCACTTTTTTTCTCTTCTGTTTCTGTCTTTTAGAATAAATTGATTTACCTTTTTTTAACCCCATTGAACCCTTGAAAGATGAATTTGCATGTAATTTATGATACGCATGTCAGGGCACCTCAGTAAATATTCATTTGTTTGTTCAGTAAACCTTTTGACCAGTTTAGCAGTGGCTCATGTCAGAGTCAGAGAATCAATAAACACTTGTGCAAAAGTCAAGGCACACACAAAGTTAGGGGGCGAAGCAAAGTTAACCCAGTTAAGTTCTGTTTCAGTCTCCACACTGACCTGCTCATTCTCCCCACAGGCTTATTGGACTATCAGTGCTCGGGTCATGGGCCTGGCCAGTCAAGATAAAAGAGACCTTGATGAACCGAAGCAGACAGAGCAGCTCTCCACTGATGGAAGGAGCCCATTCACTCTGAAAGGTAAGGCTGCAACTTTGTTGTATTGACCCGAGTGACCTGGTTCACTGCCTGGTGTTTAGAGTGGAGAAACTGACAATGGAGTTTCAATTCATGTCGGTGTTGGCCAGCTATGACATGTATTGACTTTATTATTTTTACAGTTGAATTGTCATATATTGTCATATAGCTTTTACTAAAATTAAAGTAAAAACTATAAACCATTCATATACGTATTACCAAATATAGTTTAGGTCTTGGATTTTACCTGTTTTACTGTTAGCATCAGTGCTGTACAGTACTTGCTGTATTCAGTATCTGTCATTACAAACAGGTATAAACATCTATAATCTATCGCAGACAGATTTGTCCTGCTTGTTGTGAAAACAGTTGAGTTTGTGAAAGAAAGTTAGCAGGACAGGCCTTGAGACTGTGCCTTTCGTCTATAAATGTTCTCAAAATATCATTACAAATACAACGTCACATGTTAACAATGAATTATAAAATAAAGCAATACCAGGCATAACCAGACATAATGAAAGCATTTTATCCTGCAAAGTCTGTACTTCACAGTTTTATTAAGGACCATGCCAACAACTGATATTTCCAAGTACTTTCTTCAGTTGAAATGTTGAGGGAAATTCCTAATTCTGTCACCAGGGGGTAAAAATTGGTGACTGAGCAACCAAAGGGGAAACAGAGCTTACTGTTTTTTCCTAAACTCATTATGAAGATGTTTAAGTTACACTGCACTTGTCATAATATTTTGAGCAAGTAATAGTCTAAATGTTTGGTCTGACTGCCCGTCCCTGCATTTAAATTGCTAGGCTGCATCCACAACCCACACCCTTCTTTCTGTGATTGTAGTGGAATTAAAGCAACTTCCCCTCCCACTGTGTAAAAGTTGGTCTCACAGTGTGGCCTGGAGCAGAAGCCACTAGGTTTCTTCTCAACAAGTTTACAATTCATAGTGGAATTCTACAGCTGTCAACAGATTTTCACTGTTTGTGATGTTTATAAACGAGTTTCAAAGTTACATTTTCGCCCAAGTCCTGAAACAACTCAGGACCTGTCGTTATGCATTTCCCTTTCTTTTTTGCCTCACCAATATTCCAAGACATAAAACACACACACACACACACACACACATGGCCCAGCCTTGGCCTGTGTAGATTTTTTTTTCTTGGGAATTTCATAAAGCCTTCATTGAGTGTGGGTAGAGACACTCAGGCTGAGGATCTAATCAGAAATGTGGGGGTCTGTCACACATAAACACACGCACTGTAAGTACATTCTAATTAGCTGGTGTATGCAGGACCTCATCCATGTTGGAGGGATATCAAAAAGCAATCAACGCCCCATCCCTGATTAGCTCTGGGAGCCACACAGACATTCACATTGTCTATGGAAAGATGACGCGTGGCTGGACTTTTGACTCTGCCTTCCAAACCACCATAATGCCATGCAATCACAAGACATTATGCACCGAATTCAACCCCAAAGCCGCGGGATAAAAGAAAGAAAAAAAGAGGGTGAATGGAGTATTGGGTTCATAAATCAAAACCCTGATTATGATGGTTTTTCATGTAAGAAAAGCCGCAGTTGAGAGCCAGAAGTGGGAGAATTGGCCCCGGAGTGCCACAAAATCAGGTTTTAAAAGCAGCAGAGAAACATGTTTAAAAAGCTGTCATGATGAAGAGCAATAGAGCGCTGATAGCAGAGAAATCAGCAGAAGTTAAAGATGACAACTTGTTACCAAGAAGAAGAGAAGAAGAGAAAAAAAGTCCGTACCAAGTGTTTCAAGAGAACACTGAGCCATTTTTATCATTGGAGGAAAATCAAATAGACATGCTATATCAACCACAGCAGAACTCCGCATTATCGGCATGAAATTGTGGAAAAAAGAAAGAGAAATATCCTAAACATATTATCTGCAATTTTGTCAACCATTCATAATCTAATTCGACCTGCAGCCATGCAGCCACAGGTCAAACTCGCTTCACTGAAGACCATAGGTGTTTTAGCTGCAGGCTCCAACAGAGAGAGGCATGTGTGTCACACAAAGACCACTGGTTAGCGACGTACCGAAAGGGACTCTGTATCACCATCTTATCTTCAAAGGACTGGGCAGGGGCTCATGGGAGCTGTGCCACTGCCTCGCCTACACACAGATACACACAGAGGGGGGATTTGGACCTGCAAGCAGGAACCAGAGATCCCTCGGCCGGCACCCAGGCCTGGACCCTCCTCCAACTTGCCTGCGGAGAACAGGCAGGGTTCCTGCACACACGGCACGACATCAGTGAGCTGATCCCCAAACACCACCACCCTTCTTCTCCACGTCCTCCTCCTCCTCCTCTCTCCCCTCTCCCTCCCAAACTCCTCTCCACCGACTGCCTGCCCATTTGCTTCCTGGCTTCGGCTTGACGGAGAGGATGGGATCTAAAGTCAACTTAGACACAGAGTTTCCACATTTCACAGATGGCCGGGAGAAGCTTTTCGCGGTGGTGAAGAAACAGAGAGAGAAAGGGAGAGAGAGTGAGGGAGAGAGAGAAAGACTCGTCACCAGGGCTGAAAGCAGGGCTGATTTCACACTAGGGTAGAGTGTGCTAAAGCAGGCCGGCTTTAATCCACTCACAGAGGGGAAGGCCTGGAGCGATTCCGCTGCCCGACCACCGTCTCTTTCCACAAAGCCATAAATGGTGCATTATACAACTGAGCTTCAGAGACACTGCTGATATGCTGATAGGTGGCAGACAAAGACCGAAGAAACCACAGGAGCAGGGCAACATACAGGTCTGAGGGGCCTTGGTGGAAGAGCAGAGCATCAGCCATGATGTCTGAAATGCCGTCTCTGCTGAGGTGTGCACTGTTAGAGTGCTTTATCTGCACTTCTGATCAGTTCAGTGTCTGGACTTGACCTGGAGACACAGATGGACGTGCACCAACACTTCCTCTGCTGCTTTACAGTGAGTTAGGAACCACATTATCAAAAGAGTTGATACATTTCACTGAAATAAAACAATCTTTTTGAACTGCTATGAGCAGGTTCAAAGGTCAGGCTTCAGTAGACAGGCATCAGGGCTTCTTTATACTCTATAAAAAGTATAGAAACATATACTCCTAGAATGATACATCTTCTCACTTCTCACAATATGGATTTTTATAGCAGGACAATCCCAGGCATCTTTCCGCACATATTTCAAAATCATAGCTTTGTAGATAAAGAGTGTGCACGTGTACTTGACTGTCTCGGCTGCTGTTCAGAGCTGTATCATTTCAGCAGTGTATGGTGCATCATTTAAAGGAGAAATAACAAAGAGAACCACAAGTGTTGCACAGGTTAAGATTTTATGCAGCAAAACTGCAGAAATGAGTTTATATTTAAAAGAACTACTTTTTCTTTTAGCATTTCCAGGAAGTGTACTAACTTTAGTAGGGATGCAGCTTGTAGCTTTTCCTTTCCTGTCGATCAAAAAAATTTACCAGAGGTTGTGGAGATATGACTTTGAACTTCTGAAGGGCAACCGTTTTGAATGAAAGGAGACAAGAAATGTATAAACATGGGGTAATTTGAATAAATTGCCACTAGGAAAATCAAGGAAGAGGGCCATGAATTATATAACGATTAAACAGCCACCAGCCTAAGCCACAAAATGGGATGTTTTACATGAAATGAACAGCAGTCCAGATTAGGGAGCTGTCCTGTTTAGACATGAAGCCAATTGAGTTGAAATCACATGTGGAGAAAATTTGAAAGATAAGTGGGGACTATGAGAATTGTTATAATCCAAGAGTCACAAAAAGCGAGCATATATTGGCTTTTCCCCTAGAAGCGCGGCGTGATAAGCATCTCTGATGAAAGAAGTTCATTACTTGTGCACTGTGTAATGTAACATGCTGTATTATTAGTCTATGCATGCCAACCTACAGCGAGGCAGCCTCTAAATGAAGCCTCAGGCATTTAATTGACATCATTAGGTGAAAACATATAAGAGATAATTATGGTAATTACAAATCCCTTTTATTCGCCCTGAGTCTTTGACAAGAAGGTTGTCATATCAACCAAAAGAGTTGTTGTCTATTTCCCTAAATGATGTCCGGTATCATTTGGGTAGGAATTGTCTCGGATTATCCTTTTTAATTGTTTGAGTAGTGGCTCTCAAAGGAGGCTACATTTATTTCAATAAGAAACTTGATTTAAACAAGTGAATCACAATGGTAGACTCTGACATGCATTTGCATAGACACTTCATTCCAAGTGAGACCTTGATCTTGAAAGGGGCCCCTGCACAAAGCTAATGGACATGTCTGTTAAGTCTCCGATGAACTCTAAGAGAATTCAAGACACTAAATGTCATCAATGTGATCACTGAAGACCCATCTTATTAAATTTCAGCTGCCTAACAAAAGCTAAAGGGAGAAAGGGCAAACACTGGCAATTTTACAGTTGTCAAAAACCCCCGAAAAGAAAAAAAAAACAAAACATTGCTTTGGTAAAAGCTAATCCAAGTGTTGCTCTTATACTTTGTAGGACAAAGTCAAATCTTGATCAAGTCTTGTTACTTCATCTCAGTGATGCATGATCCAAGCAGTCGGAGTAGATAAAAAAGTTGTATGGAACATCTTTATGGAGGGAGTGAGAGCAGGAGGCAGCTCGTGAAAGACTTGGGTGTTTATTTACAATATGCATCCAATCATCCTTTGTCGCTGTTCCACATTCGCCTTTTTCCGAAACCACAGACAGAGACGCTTGCTGGAGATTCCATTTTGGCCTCTTTGCTACACAAACTCATAATATGCTGCTGTCTTATCAGATCCTGCTTACAATAACAGATTCACTGCAAGTCAAGGCTGTTGTTTAACTTTTTGGATCCCATGGGAAAATTTCAGTTCAAACAAGTCAGGAGACATCTGCCAGTCCACAGCAGTTGATGATGTCAACAGTTCCCGGCTCGTACCAGATTCCTCCAGCACTTTCAATCATTTCTTGAGAGATTACTGCAAAGGGGATATTACTGTACAAACTACGACCATGTGTCCCGTCGCCACAAAGCTCAGCAACATATTACAGATTGTCAAAGCAAGCTATTGCCAGCGAGAGATAGATACAGAGAGGAGGGAAGAAGCCGTTGACCTATGTGTCCTTCATATTTGCCTAGCTTTCCCTCGACCTCAATCTAAAGAGTGAAATCATCTGATCCCAAACTCCCTGTCAACTGACATGATGATGGTGACAAAGCCAGCAGACATCAATCAATCAGATTATTATTATTTTTTTAGTCTAAGCTTATCGTTTGACCCAGTTGTTATTGTGTTTCCTTATGGCATAGATACATGTGTGTGTATGTGTGTGTGTGTGTGTATACACAGCAGGGCAGATGGTAATTATTAGCCCTATAAATACTGTAATATATTTAAATGATTTGCTCTTTTTGAGTTTTATTATACATTTTCATGGACTTGATTTATCTTTACTTAATTGCGTAGAAAACAAATTCACCCGCTTTAGAAATCACTTATTATTACACTACAACTACAGTCACTTTATATGTATTATTTAGGCACAGAATAGAAAAGAAAATATAAATAATAAAAATAAATAAATACCATAAATAATAACTTGCAATGGCTGGCTGTGAAGACCTGAGAATAAAATGTAAATACAGTAACTTACAGTAACATCTGTAATGAGTGGGACATACTAATTGTAAAATTACAAATATCTGAAAATAAATTAACAGCAAAAGAGATATCCACGAGGAATATGTAGCCCCAAAAGACCCTAATTTAAATTTGGCTAAGACTATGGGGTAATAACGTTGACCTTGATATTTGTCTATTTGTTTCTGTATGGAAAGTTAAAAAAAAGGCTTCCTTGATGAAGCCTGTACAGAGGTAATGTATTAAAGTAAATATTATATGTTGACGAGTCGATAAAAGGGGTCTTGAATTATTGATGTTTGACAAAAGGTCACGCGTCAACAATGTCTCTTTTCCAGCATTTTAATATTGAACACAAATTCAATTTTTGCTGGCCGTAAATGAAAGAGAAATTGCGGCATTAACTGGTCTTTATGGCTTTTCTAAAACCAATGTCACGCTAACATTTCTGCACTGAACATGTGGGTTTTTACCACAGAAATAAAGGCAGGTCTTAATGGCTGACTCTTTCTTCCACAGTCATGCTAGAAATAAGGGCTTTGAGGCAGTTATCTCTGGGTTCCAGGAATGCAGGATTGCATGAACATGAGATAAAAATCCAATCTGATATCATAAGACAAAAAGGCATTTTAGTTGGCTATAGCACTTGCTCAGTGTCAACAGTTTTTAGTAATTACCAGATAAGCATTTTCTGAAATAAAACACGAGGAAATGGGCTGATTCTGGAATAATAGTGTCTGTGTTTCTCCTTGGATGTTTACTCACACGTTCACTTTGTATTGGGGATAAAACAAAGCAGGCGATCTGGTCTTTTCAACACGTCAGCCTTTATTTACGTCACCATCCAAAATGACACACTAAACACTCACGTCTCGTCTAACCTGATTTGCATAATTTGCCCAAATTCAATCGATCGTCATCCACCTCTTCCAATTGGACCACAAATCCAGCGTGGCTATTCCTGCAGCAGGACTCCCTCCCTGCTAATCACATACAGGCAGATACGGCCTCAGATCACATGGTGTGTAAGCTGCGCTGTCAACAGCTTTACCAGCTTTGCAACGGTGCAAATCAAAACACAGCCTCTTTAAAGTATTAGCATGTTTTTGAAGTTTGTTTTATATTCTCAGCATATTTGACATTAAATGTTTATCTGTTTACAAAGCTTTGCCATTAGTGATTTTCCACCCAAGCCTCCAGATGAGGAGTGTTTTGTGTCCTTCGTCTGGTAGGAAATGCTGATGTACAAATTGAACCGAAAAGCTTGTTGCTTAATCCTCTGTTGCCACCTATTCTTCGGCCGCAGAAGCCTGCTGCATTTCATCCCCGTGCAAAGTTCTGCATCACATTGCAACCCTCCCGCCCACCAACAGCCTCTGTAATTCCTGCCAAGCCCCAGATTTGGACCAAACCGCTATTATATGGTGTCACTTTCTCCGCCGCAAACTTATGAAAACTGTGTTCAACGACAATCATTCTCTTCACCGTATGGACATCACCATTTCAGTTTCTGACTGAAACAATCAGTACTTTATGTGGGCAAAGTCAAACTCGTACTTTTACGTAATATTTTCCCTGTATTTGGTCAGTGATGCAAAAAAAATGAGTCATTTTCCAGAGGAATCTCTTTCCTTTTTTCTTGTCCAGGGTATGTCAAATTTCTTGTGTCGTTTTTGACGGTTTCCACGCAAATCTTTGGGTTTTATACTGTATGTCTAATTAAACTGGAAAAAATCCACATGTGGGTTTAAATGTATTTATATCGGCACAGCAGAAGACTAACAAAGCCGGCAGTCAGTCGTTGGTGAACAGGAAGAAGTGATGCTCTCTTCTCTGGGTTAGATACTGCAGAGCTGGTTTGTAGAAACTCTATACTTCACAACTATATTCTCCCATCAAACAACACTACATATCTTTGTAATATCTCTCTATAAGCTGATCCTTCTCCCACTCCCTCCACTCTCCTTTTTAATTCTTGTTTCCCCACCGAGAATCATCTTGACCACTGTATACTTGTAGCGGCCCCTAACTGTGACTCAGGGGACAACTAATTTGATTTTACTAGATTTCTGCGTGTTCAATCGTTGCTGTGGTCTTTTTTTAGCCGTCTGTAAAAATGGGAAACATTCAAACAAATGTAATGAAGTCAATATCTATGATACATCAAAGCCTTTGCATGGCACATAAATAACTGCAACGCCTCTGGAGCGACATCAGAAATCCTCTTAATTGAGCAATATCTCCATTCGTTATCCATGTGCATCACCAAGGTGAAAAGGGACTGAGGAAGTTAAATGAAAGAAGAATTCATGATGTGTGGCGGCCTCTCTTACTCACCCTGGCTATTTCCCCTCTTGGCATGGGCCAAATAGAGAATGTTAAATGAGGCAATTGTGTCCCGGAGGCAAAAGGAGGAAGAAGAAAAAAAGCAGACAGTGGCCCTGCACTCTGCTAAAACCCCTAGGAGCATTCTGCTGCATGATGAGGTTCATCCCAGCACCCGGGCCCGCTGTTGCCCAAATAGCTCAGAGTCCAGACCCAACTTCCCACCAGAGTAGGAGACTCCACTGTCTGCTCTGCATGCATTAAGAATGAACAGATTTCTATTGAATAGAGTTCAAAACCTTTGCTAGCTAAACAATGCAACTGAAATTAATAGTTAATAATATTTTATTATTTTATTTCAGAAAGTATAAAGTATACTTGCTACTCCAATACTATTTTTCTCATTTTTTAATGTCTCTTATGTGATTTTAATTTGTTGTATTTTTAGCCGCTTAAAGCTATTTTTGGCTAACTTTAAGCACTTTCCGATTGAGCATGTCATTTTGGGCAAAATAAGATGCAATTTTTATATTTGGATAAACTATGGCTACTGAATGACATTTAACATTTTTCTGAATTTGTATCATTTCATTCCCCCCTTCATATGCTAACTTTTATATAGTTATTCAAATTGTTACCTGCAATTTTCTTCCTGGTATCTTGTGATATCACAGTAAAAATTTATATGTTTAAAGATATATGTTTGGTTTCTTCTCATAACAGTAACCACAATATATATGGATTGACCTTCTCAGATCGTGGCATGATGAGAATATTGACGAGCTGACTGTGGCCCCAGTGCAGGCTGTGACCTGTAGAAATAACAGGATGTAGAGTGTGCTCTTAATATTCTATGACGGTGGCTGCAGGAAACTGATCTCCCTTCCAGTCCCACACTGTCAGCTATACAGACATACTCCACGGTGACACCTCTGATAATCAAAGCTTTGTCTGGGTCTTAAAAGGACGTACTTGAACAAAAGCTGGACCAGAGGCCCTCTTTGCTGTAGTGGCCTATGCACATCAATATTTAAATCTTACATCTCTGTTGTGATTAGAATGCTGCCTCTCTGTGTTTTCTCTTTTTTTTTTCTTCTCCCGAAACAACAAAGTGAGGGTGAAAATCAGCCGGAATCGATGATCTTTGAGTCTAAACTAGATTCCTGAGCAGTTTGCCACTCTCAGCAGCAAGATAAGATAAACTCTCTTTGACCTAAGAGATGAAGTTGCCATGACGATCAGGGAGTCCACTTTCTTTATTGATATTTTGCTGATGTAACAACAAATGGAACTAGATCCAGCTCTTGATAATGGTGATTAATTAATACCAATATTGATCCCTACAAGAAAGAGACAAGGCTATTAACTTAAAGCAGACTGAAAGTCAATTGTTGCCTCGGGGGCTCACTGGGCTCACATTGATATAAAATGTAAATAAACAGCAGGGAGTACGTCTGAGGACAGAGGTGTAAAATTGTAGTAGAATTAAATAAACACACTATGTTTCCAGAAAATATATACTATAATATATACAATATATACAGTTGTCATTTAAACATACTGCGAAACCGTAACGTTGTAGTTTA
>NC_024319.1:12381237-12396312 GCF_000523025.1 Cynoglossus semilaevis | reverse complement strand
GGTAAGGTCTAGATTGAATTGAACAAATGCTTAAATAACTACTTCCACATAGGTTTAGATATGTCTTTAATATTGTGCCTGATTAAGATTCAGTGCAGTATTAAAAATTATATTTCAGTTACTAGGGCATTTTTATAATGACTACTTTAGAAATGCAGTTCCAAGCAAAGTCAGCAAAAATGCTCAATTTTACTTTTCTATTGGACATTTTTCTAAAATTAACATGGTGTTTGGAGCTGCGACAGCTACAGTGGCTGTGTTTAAAAAAAGCCAACACCATGGTGACAGCTCCGGCCGGCCGCTGTTGGAATAATAGCAGTGGAATTCAGGAAAGAGGAAGATAAAGAGGAAACTGCATGAGGAAGTGACCTCCACCTTTACAGCCACCCTGCCCACATTTCACACTGCCGTCCGGGCAGTGTGAACAACAGCGACAGGGAGAGGGCAGGATTAGGCACCGCCGCTCCATCGTCTGCCAACCACAGCTCATCCAACACATCAAACAACAAAGGAAACAAACTGCAGCTGCTATACATTCCTCTTCCTATAGGGGTTACAGCCTGTGACATAAGCAGTAAACGCAGAGTTTCGAGCACAAAGGCTTCCTCTACACAATGAACACTTTACTCTGCACACAAAGAGAAAACATTACAAGGAGATGACATTCATCTGCATTGTTGTCTTGTGTCTAAAGTGAGAAAGCAACCGGGGATCCTTCAGCTAAGACGACAGCACAAGCTGTTATTGGCAAAGAACAGATGTTTGAAGGAGAAGTTGGCATTCCACAATCGTTCTTTTTTCCTGATGGAAATCAACAAGAGAAATGGCATTATTGCCGACCAGTATGAGCAGAGACACTTAAAAATCCCAGCACACGATTTTACTTTTTTCTGATTTAGTAACCCCCCAAAACACTTCTGCCAGTGTCACTTGTGTGTTAGGGCCAAGGGTGAAATCGAGATGAATCCGAATTTTTCAGCAGCTGTGTATAAAAAAAACCTGACAGGTGAAAAGCAGGAAAAACAACAAACTAACAAAAGCATATCCACAAACCTATCGTACATACTGTACACCCACTGATGTATACACAAGCAAACATACACACAAATTCAGATACAGGATTTTGGCAGCGGATTCAGTAAACACTCTTCTTATCCCTGACTACTGTAATCTGCCTCCGATAAATGCCCCTCAAAGATAGAAATGTCACCTGATATGATAAACAGTGTTCTGACATTACATAAAGTGGCTTTATGCTAAGGAGCTGGAAAGATTAACTGTAGAGCACAGCACAGATGGGGGGTAAAAAAAATGTGGGTAGGATAAAAAGCAGACTTTCAGCTGGATGTTGAGCTACAAGCTGACGGGTTCAGAAAATCAGACACCTTATTAGAATATCTGAGGCTGGTGTTAAAATGTAGCTACTCTAAGAAACCCTGCTGCTATAAACAAACGCAAATAATGACGCACGCCGATATATTTGATGTTTTTAACAGAAATGATCTCCTTCAGTGTTTATCACTGAGGCAGGCTGTGACTTAGTGACAAATACCTTGACTTCTTTTGTAAAAACCAAAATGATTGTGGTTCCTAAATATACTTTGAGGAAACTGTAGTTTACACTGATGGCCTTTTATTTGAATTTGTTAAAAAAAAGAAATGTTATCTACTTTTAGTTGTTTTCTGTGCCAGACATTTCTCTGTTAGCTAATGTCTTTTATGTTTCAGCTAGTTTGAGGTCAGAATAAATTAGTTAAAAAAAAGAAAAAAAACATTATTGTTTTTTGTTCACCTATTGTCATTAGGCTGATGATGATAATATTAATAATATTATTAGAATTGAATATTAGAAAATATTTAGTATCCATTTTTTAATAGAACCAGCTTTAAAAGAGTATAAGCTAATTATGGATAAATTCCAGCTACCACTGATCTTTCATTTAGGTTTTTTTTTATTATTGTTTTGATAAATAAGTGCTTATGTTTATGTATTTCTAATTTTTGTTTTCAGCTTACCAGATTTTTCTTGCTTAAATTCTATAATGCCATTGCAGCAAGTACAACCATAGATTTTTGTTTTTTTGTTTTTTGGTGTTTCTAGCGTTAAAAGAGTTAGCATTTAGTTTCCAAGCAGTCATTTGACCTTAAATGATAATACATTTTCCATGTATGTTCAAACTAAGTCTATGTCTATGATCCTATGATGGGAGAGGATGTTGAACCTGACTTAATTTAACCAAAGAAAGCATTGGACAGTGTAGTGATTATACTTTCGAGGGGAAATTGCGGGACAAAAACACAACAAAAATCACTATAGAAAAGTTTTTTTTTTGTATATACCGCAGTGGAGCAGCTTTACAGATGTGAGATCACTATCAGAAGAGCAGATTAGGCGTTTTGACAGTATGACATAGTGGTGAGCTCTGGGGACTGGCTGCACTTGCTGCTCGGGTGCTGCACAAACTTACAGTAAAAGAGCAGTATAATCACAACAGCGTGGTGCTTGACTGTGGTTAGACGGTGTGGAGTGAAGGAGTCAGAGGAAGTGGCATGAATCCTCAGACGGTCCGTGTGGTGAAGACAACAGTAAAAAGGGGAAGAGCACTAAGTCAGTTTAATAAGCACATTTGACATTAGATGTCTGTGCTTGGCCTCACAGGGCCACTTCACTGTGTTCCCACAAACACCGCTGAAGGCTCGCTCCCTACATCATCCAGATCTTTCCTTGTGCTATGAAACTTTGGGGGGCAATTTTGCAGAAAAATTACTGTGGAAGCCGCTGGTTTCCGTTCAGCCTGCTGGTATCTTCTCTTCCTATTAGGCATCAAAACGTGCTCCTCTTGGTACAAATGGAGGTCTGGAGACTAGCATCAGTGGCAGCAGCAGTTGGGGTGAGGTAAAGGGGAAAAAGGGTGGGGGGTGTAAAGAGTGCGGGGAGCAAAGACGAGAATAGAGGGAGCACTTGGAGGAATTCACACATCATATTACAGCAGCTAATCACAATCTGCGGAGCATCGGTGATATTTTCATCATTCCTGTCAAATTCCCAGTGACCCGCCTTGGAACGGCTAACAATCTGGGCAATTTATTGGCATATTGGCACGGGGTGATAAGGCTAAAAACAACAGCAGCTAGCAGCTGGCCCTGGGAGATGAGCTGATAACATTGATATGTGCTCCCACACAAAACACCTCCATTGCTATCGCCTCTTTCTATCAAACTCTTATTACAATAAAAGTCTACAGGGCTTCTCTTTTTTGTGCTTTCTTGGAAAAACGAACCAGGGAGGGGGATACGGGGGGGGGGGCTGGGTGGGTTATTTATATTTTTTTTTATATATATAAAAAATCAGATGTAACATTTCACAGCAAAAAAACAAGTGGGGGGAAAATACATAATTTATCACTGTATTATCGGGATATCCAGGCAGCCTAATCAAGGAGCAGTGAGTGACTATTTTTTGCCTTATCATCCAAAGTGGTGGAAACGGAGAAGGAATTATCAGCCAGCTGCAGATTGCTGGGCTGGAATTTTAATGGTAATAATCGGGTTTCTGATGGTATATCTTCCCCGCTTATCTTTCCCATTATCTGGCCTTATCTCCTCAGTCATCGGAGCAAATTAATGGTGCTCTTTCAGCATTGCCTTTTTATCACCACTCAGAGAGCACCCAAGGGGAAAGAATAAGCAAAATATTAAAATACTGCATAAATCACAATTTTAGATAACGCTCCAATGTATGCAGGGGAGAGGGGTGAGGTGGGGGCGGGGGTGGAGGGGCGGTGGTGCCCAACAACCTTTTTGTCCTTTAGAATGACTGTCTGGGCTGACTTTCTTTGCACTACCTCCTTAGGCTTTTTTTCCCAGAGTTCCAGGGGTAGGAGAAAGGATATAGGTCCCAGCGTGACCTTTCTGTTTCGGAACCATAGTTTGATTATTCATTACGGCTGCACCCACACACACAACGGCTCCATATTAACAAGATCTTACATATGACATAGTAATTCACACAGGACCAGGTCACCGTGATGAAAACGCAACACACAGATGCTACGCCTCCCCCGGTAAATAACAAAATCTGAATGCTGCAACGGGATTGGTCCATAAAGATGAGTAGAGCTGTCACGTCATCAACTCCCTTTGGATGGAAGTTTAAACAACAAAAGCCAGTACACATAAAAATAGAATTACAGTACGCAAAAAAAAAAGTTTGTTTTTTCAAAAAGTGGAGCAAAATAAAAATAATAAAACAAAAAATTGATTTAATTAAAAAATATATAAAAACTAAAATAAATCAAAATGTTTTTATAAAATCTATGGAATAAATTTTGAACAATCTCAAATCTTTTGATAAACCCTGAAAAAAAAGTTTGAAATTATAGAATATGTACTGAATATTATAAAGTTATAATTATAATGGATAAAATGAAAACACACAAAGTCACAGCTGTCAATCAAAAATTGTCCTTTACATTATTTCATGCATGCGCACAAGTCAAAGTCGCAGCGCTCACACACACACACACACACACACACAGTCTCACATCTGTGTTCACCACTGCAGATTCAAACCTGTATCATAATTTAGATTTGCTATTTTGAAAGCTTCCAATCAGCGACAGAAGCTTAATATTTACATAAAAACACACCGTCCAAAGTCACACACACGCATACACACATTTGAAAAAAATGTAAAAAAAAATGTAGGGCCTAAAATTCACAAAACAGAGTTAGAGTTGATATTATTTAATAATTCCTACGTTAAAAACAGAAATGGAAATAAATGCCACATTTCCATGGAGAAGCAGTTTACACTCCTGTCTGTGTTTATCGTCACTGTTTTTGAAATGAAAATTCAGGCAAAATATATTAACCTTTATTTCAAAAACCTTTCCAAAGCTAGTATTGAAAAAGAACTCTTCCTTTTCAGTGGTGTATGGAGCAGATACTGTGACATCAATATTTACTCTGTAGTTTATTGGCCACCTTGTCAAGTTTGAAAGTGTGTTTGACAAAAGTGTGTGTGTAGAAAGAATGTGTGTTAGAGGCTGATGGAGGGAGAAGTGTGTGTCTGTGTGTGTTCAACATAAAATTATTTAACAACGAGTTGGCCCCTGTTTTAAGCCTTTGGTTATTTTTAGACATGATGTAAAGCTCTGAGGTGTAAAGTCCTGACCAAATAATACACACAATAATGAAGGAAAAAACACACAAAAAATTACTTTTAAGCAAATAACTTTTTTTTGTCACAACTTGTTAGTAGAGACGAAACTTTAGCTTTAGACCACACAGTGTACAGATGTACATCCTAATTTAACTTAAACACACTCTCACACACATACATATACACACATTCGCAGACACGCACATATACACGGGATCAGGCAGACTGTAGCAGCGTATGGACCGTGACAGGCACCAGCCACATGCATGGCGATAGTTGAGCGCCGCACCGTCGGCTCCATGCAGTGGGTAAATGCGAGGGTCACTAACGTCAGAAATGGAGCAAAACTCTGATGAGCCTGGGAAACAGCGGAGATGGGACAGGGTTTAAATTAAAAGCAGAAACTTACGTTTGATCTGCCTGGGGTTGCTCTGCTTCCTTCATAATAATAATAATGAATTCAAAGGTTTTTAAAGGGAAATGAAGATGTTTTGTTTGTTTTGTGGGATATTTGTATTTCTGTGCTGAGTTTGTGAATACGTGGCATTAGCTTTCTCCACCACCACTGCAGGTGGTGCTATAAGCACATTTTGAGTTAAATTTACTGGTTCAATATCTGCACTCATGCAATATTTTAAGTCATATAAACAACAAATCTTTACTGTTGATTTATTATACAAAAGTATATTTATCTCCAGATTTATAACCCTCTAAAATACCCTCCGTCTTCTTCAGCAGTTTCGGTGGTTCCAGTTGAAGAACTTGAAGAACGAAGGTCCTGACGTCTCCATCCTACACAGCTGACAGACCTGCCGGATAAGAAGGTAACAACTGTATTTCATATGTTTCCTTCTAATTAAAGTGTTAGCTGCTAACAGTTAGCATATTCTCCCTCTGCCTGTGAAGACACTGTTTACAGCAGTAAAATCACATGAACCCATGGCTGAAGACAAACACAGATAGAAATGATAAGGTTATAGAGGAACATAGATAATATAAAACGGTAAAATTGGCTGAAATAATACTTCCAGCGTCTGTAGCTGCAGTTCAGGTTAGATTTCAGCAGTGCCGTAAAACCAGAACAGCTGCAGGAGACATCAGCCTGGCAGGTCAAACCAGTGCTGGTCGTGAAGAGCATTCTTCTGCAGTGACTGATGAGAAATTAGATAAAATAAATAAAACTTATTTTAAGGTTTAATATAAGAGCCAATGCAAACATGATGAGGTTTGCTGATGCTGTCGTATCGTCAGAGGTATTTTCACCACAGAGTCTGGTCATAATTACTTCTTCATCCGTTCTGTATGAGGTGCACGACCGCTGCTGCTGCTGCTGCTGCTGCTGCTGCGCGGCTGGTCAGCGAATCCAGGTGTAGCACTGACAGATCGATAGGTTTTGGTTCATCCAAGCAGGTATTGTTGTTGTTGTTGTTGTTATTATTATTCTATTTTTTTCTAGTCTGGTGGAAATTGAGAAGGAAAAGGGGAGAAGAAGAACAGGCAGAAGATGAAGAAGAAGAAGAAGGAGGAGGGAGAAGAAAAGGAGGAAGAAAAAGGGCACCAGTACTTTTTACGCACAAGTCTATCGTTCCGTCTGTCTTTGCTTTATCTTTCTGGTCTCTCTGGCTCCGGCTGCGTCTCTCTCTCTCTCTCTCTCTCGCTCTCTCTCTCTCTCTCAGTCGCTCTGCTTCACACACACATACTGTAAACACACATCCTTCCTCTCTCTCTCTCTCTCTCTCTCTCTCTGTCTCTCTGCCTCTCTCTCCTCCTCAGCACGGCTCTTCGTGTGATGGTGAGGCTGCACTTGGACGCGATCCGCACGGACTGACTGGGGAGGTGAAAGTGTTTCGCGCTTTTGTTTGAAGATAATGATTGTTCCTCCCCGGGCACCGTAGCCAGGGTTTTAGTGAAACTTAACCACGTCTATGATCTCTACATTTAAACCTCAAACTAGTTCATGAACCGTGACCGTGATCAGAATCTGTTTCCGAAATCAACACAAGTATCAGAGAGAAGATAAATACTAATATAGAAACTAAAAAAATCCTATATATATTTATATAAATATTTATATTTATTATATATTCATATAGTAATAAAATACAGATAACATATACTTTATTTCCATAGCACGCGGATGTAAACAATGTTATTTGTTATATTTAATTTGACTGATGGAACCCTGAAAACCACTGGTCTTTTTTCAACAAAACACATTATCACAGTTTTTTAGATTCATCTTGTTCCTGTTGTGCAACGAGACATTTGGCAGTCAGATTAGTTGACTTCAAATTGACTTTTTTAAAAAAAATTAAAATTCTTTAGCTTTATGGAGAGCCAGACCAATTTTTTTTGTGTGTTCTATAAAATGATGCCCAATTCAAACCACAGTTTCAATATGCAGTCAAAAAACAAAAACAAAATAAAATAAACACTAATAAACTCTGATGTCATGGATTACAATTTCAAATTTAGAGTTTTTAAATATCATTTAAATGTTAGCTACTGCGGTAAAATACAAAATGTGTTCTCTAATGAAATAATATTCCAGACCATAATTGTATTTTATATAATGTCATTCTCTGTGATGATTTGCAGTTTTTTAAATTCATAAATGTGTCATCTCTAAAAAAAAACAAAAAAAAAAACAATAACGTACCTTTGTTTTAAATATATGCAGTAGCACACAGGATTTGGCAAACTATAACTATAAACTATAACTCTGAGTTCTCTTAGTTTAATTAATAGGAAGGTTTTGCTCCAGTACTGTAATATCAGCTGGCACTGGAAACTGTTTCACTGTGGTATTAGACAAATGAGACCTTTTTTTTTTTTCATTCAACACCATATAGTGTCCAGGCCACTGTGTCATCATTAGTGCAGTCGAATGTTTCTGCGTTTCAGACGTTTTAATTTTAAACTCTCTTCATAAAAAACATCAGAAACACAAAGCTTTTTTTAAATAACAACTAAAATAGTATATTTACTCACAGACAATTTTTACAGTTGCTGACAACCAGAAACAGGAAAATGTTTCTTTGACACATAACTTCAGCTCTAACTTACATTTGTTTCTTTTCAACATTACAGTGATTAAAAAAATAAAAATAAAATAAAGGGAAAAAAAGATATTTTTCTGTCAAATACATGTCCAAATGTTTTAACCACTTTTTGTAAAATTAAGTTCATTCCCAGAATATCCCAGGAGAAATACTTCCCTTTATGCTCTGTTTATTTATCAATAATTTATAAACTGTAAGTCAGACCATGAGCGCCTGCACTCAGCTACAGTTCGTCTGCCTATAGATGGGGGAAAAAACTGAATATTTATAAAAGGAGAGCAGAGGGAGAAGATGAGAGAGCAAGAGAGAGAGAGTGGGGGTGGGAGGGGGAGGGAGCCTTCAAATCATTCAGATTTTGACTGCCATGTTCTGAATAGTTGCCCAAACTGGAAATCACTCCCCTCAATTAGCCAGTTGGACTGTCAAGGAAGACAAGCAAGTGGCCTGTGAAATTATCTTGTAACCCAATTCCACAACTTTGGAATGGAGTCTGAAACTACAGAATAATTTATGTCACTGACGGGTCAGCAGCGCCTCACCTTGAGGAGAGCATCTGTCTCCTGAGCCGCCTCACTTTGTCTCCTCCTTTTCTACTTCTGCCTTTCCCCTAAAATTCCTGAATTCATTTCTTTTATTTCAATGCCTTTTCTTTTTCTTTTTTCCCCCTCTTATTTGATGAAGCATATATATTTAGAGACGCACTCTTCAAACATACTAAGCTAAAAATCCATGAATAACACTTTTAGGTTATATTAGAAACCCGCCATGAAAATTAGGAGCAACAACATACAGGACGAGCCGAGCCAAATTACCAGTTGAAGATTAATTTAACGCCACTCCTAAATCCTCTGAGACTGGAGCTGTGATTCTTCTCTGCTGTTCCTCAGCCACTGTGGCTCGTTTGAAGCCAGCTTTGATTGACAGGTATAAATCTACAAGAGGAAGAGAAAGCCGCAACTCTTTTTTCCTCGTTGCTTAGACCAGATGGTTGTGATAATTAACATGATTCTGTTTCCATCGCAGGGGAAATCACTGACACAAGGTTGGTCATATTAATAGGTCAAGGTATACAGTATGCTCCGTCGGTGCTGTGTGCTGCACTCACATAATGTGATTAACAGGGGGAAAGGTTGATTTAATGTGCTAAATCATTCAATCTGCCAAGTCACATTTGGAGGATGCCATTCAGTGTCAGGACACTGGAGGTGGGCTGTCCAGTGGCTGCTTCATACAGTGAGTTGTTTCACTGGAGAACAACCACTTCCTCCACCGCCCATTGGTTATTATCATCGATGTTCCGTGAGCAGGGAAATGACCTTTGCCTCTCTTTTAGAACTGGGACACTGGGAAATTGATTAAATAAACACAGTGATATTTGGTTTGAAAGATTTTCATATGAGTCACAATCACTACCACAAAATATTCATGATTTTTTTTAATATAATAATATTTATAAAAACATCAATGTGTTCAGATATGACTCTTAAGAAATAAATATTAATAAAAAGATAGTCCAAAATTTTAATTTAAAAATTATTTTACAAACAGAAGGATAACAAACATCAAAGACAAATATGGGGATGATTAAGAATTACATAAAAAGTTTACCAAATATATATATTAGGATTCATTAAATATATATATAACAAAAATACACTTATGTCCTGGGGGACAGATTATAGAAATGAAATTTGTAGTGGAGATGTCAAGTGAGTTTTTCTTTTTTTTTAAAGCTGTCATAAAAAAGTCATAAAATGTTTTTTATATAATTAACAACATGTATTAATTACTACACAGAATAAATAAACAGAACATTAATGCTAATTTATGAAAATTAGCCTTTAGCATCCATCTGCAACATTCTTTTTATCAATAAAAGCTGATGAAACTGAAACAAATAACATCATCAAAATAAAGTAAAAAACAAATCCCATGGAGTGTTTTGGAAATAAGAGGATCAATAATTTAAAAATGTTATTAAAAAGACAATTGAATGTTTTTAAAATTGCACCACATATTTTTTTTCTATAAAATAACCTAAATTAATTATTACTCTTCTCTGCCTTTGCTTTGCTCTTGCGACTCCAGTTTATTTATTTTCTCTTTTTTTTTCTTTTTTGCATCATTAGAAAGTTACAGTATAAGAATTATTCAACGCTCAATTGTTTTCCTTTTATCAACGGCTTCAGCTGATGTTTGTGTTTATTTAAAATGAATGACATTTCCTCATGTTGTGTTTATTTCTCAAATACAGTTTTATAAAAAGCAAAACAAATTATTACTGTCCGATCTGCCAGGACTTGATCTTCCTCTGTTGGACTGATCTGCTCTGCTGACTGAATAATATCTCAGGCTGTCTACTGTGACAAATCACTGGGTTGATGTCCTTAGAGCGTCTCTCATGTCCAGTGGCGGTGGGACAGAACAGCCACAGTCTGGACTGGAGCTCCATTCCTAAAGAGCAGCATCAGCAGCTTAACTTGGTCGTCAGTGTTAGAAGTTTGTGGCTGTGGTTTCACCCTCTGGCTGTTGGGGATTGGTTTGTCACCAGATGAGGTGCAAGTGTGTGTGTGTGCTGTATGTGGCAGGCACACAGTAAATGGGTGTTCTTTACAAAAGAGAACCAGTTGAAATCAGACACGGATTTTTTTTAATAATTTGAAATATTTTACCACTGACACCTGGATGGACTTCACCTCTCATATAATAATACCTGAATTATTGCTAAATCAGGGTGAGTGTGATATCTACTCAGTTGTGCAAAAGCCAGAAAAAGGCAACCGAGCAGTTGCTAATGAAAGAACTAAAGTGTGAGTTTTTGAAAAGGCCTTTTATATTGTTTTGCATTAGGAAAAATATGCAGGAATTTTGGATTTGTGTTGGGAAAAACAAAACAAAAAAATTTCATGTGTGAATCATCAGTGCGGATAATAAACAAAACCTGGAAGATACATTTTTTATCCAATTTGAATTCTTATAAAGAACAAACTTAAACAAATCTTTTAGGAAAAAAGGAGAAAATGTCTATTAGAATCAAAGTCCATTGGTAGATTATGGGGGTTTATATAATCTTATATAAAAATATAAAATCTTATAAAAAAAAACTCTACTAAACCTTTCCAAATGTACAGACACTTTAAGCAATTTTCTATATTGAAAATAAAAAAATACATAAATATATTCTTAACCAGATAATCGTTAAAGAATAGAACTATTATTATACTTTATTTTAAGCTACAGGCCCCAAATGAATAAAACAAACAAACGGAACAAAACACTCTCAATGAATGAGTCTTAAAGTTTTATTCAGGTTTTATTTTGATATTTCATACTAACAACATTGACTCATCACAGCCAATCCCATCTGTGAACGCTCACTTTTTATTTTATTTGTATTGATATTAGCTTGATTTGTGTTGCTGCCACCTGCTGGTTCTGGTTTAACTACTGAGATTTTACATCAACAGGTATTATAACCTGAGAAGGAACCATACACTTTGACTTTGTCCTTTGTCTTTGTTTTTCCTTAGGATTTTATATATTTTTTTGCAAACTTTCTCTTACTTTCCTATTATTTTATTCAGTTTCTTAAGGTGACACAAAATCCCCAAACTAACACCTGCAACCTCAAAAAACAGAAAATAAAAATCCCACAAAATCCCCTGAAATAACCCAAACCCCAGAATAGCATGATTCATGGTTTTTAATATCTGTTATGTTGGAGTTGTAACTCCGTCCTGGGAGGGATGCTGGTTGTGGCTGAATGCTTCAGCTCTCCGCCCCCCATCCTGTCCTCGTTCATCCTTCCAGCTCGTAGCTCCAGCAGCAGTGAGCAAACAGATGTCTGAGAGAGTGCCCACTCTGCTGCTCCAGGTGCCAAAACCACCCGCGGCCCTGGAGGCCTCAGCGCCAGCTCCGTCCGTGGAGGCTTCTTTTCTCCACAATGCCATCCAGTATCAGCCCCCACCACCATCACCCAATCTCCTACCCCCTACCTCCATCATCATCATCATCATCTTCATCATCTTCTTCATCATCTCCCATTTCCTTCCTTCAGCACATCAATGTCATTTACCATGGGATTTATTTACATGAATAAAGCAAGAGAACACGCAGAAGGACAAAAGGTGATGCCTTGGAAACGAATGAAAACGCTTCACCATGTTAACCAATGAGGATGAAGAGAACAAACCTGGCTCCTCCCTTAGGAGTGAACAAGTTTGTAAATATAACCTTTTTAGGAGAAGGGGGTAGAAATCATTAGCATCGAGTGTTTATGTTTGTGTATCTATTTGACTCATTTCTTCGTTTGGTCAGTTATTTGCTTTTACTTTTAGTAAATAATAGCATTTTATTTTTTACAAACTTATTATTTCAGCATTTTTGACAAACTGTCCAGCTTTCAGTTTTATCTTGATCTGTGTCTTTAAGTCACAACTGTAGACCCCCGGGAGTAAATATTTTAATGTGGTAAAACCTATAAAGTTTTTATGAATTGAACCGAATTATTTTCACAACTAGTTAAACAAAACTATTTAATATGCATAATAAATAACAAATACACATTAAAGCAAAGATGTATTGCATTTGTTTGGCACTTGAGGATTGGGTCTTTAGATCTTTTACATTAACAAATTGTAATGACCAGCTTCAAAGCAGCCTTCTGATCCAGCTGACCCACATCTACTGTATATACGCCATTCCCTCTATATGTGAAAACAACATGTCTAGCAAAACATCATTTGTTAGATATTCTTTTCGCGATTAAAATGCATGAAGCCGTGTGTACATGACAGCAATGTGCATGTGCACGGTTCATTACGTCACTGTTTGTGTGTAAGTCAGAGGACGGTACGTATGGAACACATGCGCTGATTTATCCATGAGGAACACCTCATGTGTTTCTGACATCCTGTGATTTAATGTTATTCATTTTCATAAGGTCAAGTAAATTATATTTGATAAGTGCTGCTGATGCTGCCACCTTCCCATGTATGTGCACCAGTAGGAGAGGACCCACATCTGAACGCAGCATTATAATACAGACCCTTGATGTATTTTATAAGTGTGTCTGCTGCTTTATTACATATGCAGAGGCATCAGTGCACAGCAAAATGGAAAAATGCATCAATATATTTGCTGAAAGGCAGCCCGTAGACAGCTCGGAAAATAAATCTACATCTGCCAGGCTCCATGCAAACAGCAGAGCCATTCTTAATGGTGAAACCATCGATGAAAACAGATAAAAATATTAAATATTCAGACATTCCTTTCACCCAGTATCAAAAGCGTCCAGATGTGGGAAGCTGAAGTTGTTATCGTGAAGCCAAGACAGGCATTGAAAGAAATTCCTCTGAATTTTCAACCATATAAAAAGTATTTTATGGCATGCAAATAAATGGTAATTTTTGACTATGGAGGGAGGGTGGGGGAGAACATGCCAATAAACCCTATCATTTAGGACTAAAAACTCCACAAACAGGAGACACTTTCAATTTGCTTTGCCTGTCTCTCCACGTTAGATGCCTGCGATTGCCGCGAAATTAATCCATTTAACAATCTGTGGCTTAAATTTGAGGATTTCCAGTTTTTTTTATATATCAATAAGTTCCAATTGAAGAGAGGATTCTTTTGCAATTCAGGCATGTGCGGGCGATAACAGCAGAGTTGGCATGAAGAGAGGCAAAGATGGATTAATTATGCAGAGAACATGGAAATTCTGCTTATCATCGCTTAGCAAAGGAGCCCAGCTCACATAATCAGAAAGCACGGATGAAAAAAAAATAACAATGCAATGGCACCTTCCAGCCCGTCATCTTACAAGTTAGATTTTCCTGTAATTAAAAAGTAACATACAATTATATTCATATCTCCTATACAGACTATGAGTGGATGTATATTAAATGGTTACATTGGGGTATATGGCAGCATTTAAAAATATATATATATATATATATAAACCCAATAGAAAATCATTTTTAATAGCAGTATAGTTCTCTCGGGTTACACTGAAACAGGAAACAGAAAATTATCTTTAAAAAGCAAACAAAGACAAAAGCTACAGTGAGAAGACAGCAGCTCCTCTATTCTGTTTACTTCTAGTTTTTACATTGAATAATACAGAATAATAGCGTATGAATGCAGCTTTGCTTTTATTCATCAGGAGGTTTAACGGGAACATCAATATTCTGGTTTTGGTTTCCCAGTTCATGTCCCTGTCAGATTTCCACCATCACAGCTTTGTGTGATTCACAGGATGACGAGGAGCAGGGCTCAGTCTGCCAGGTCAGTCAGCGAGGCTCCAGTATGTGCTGTGGTTTCTGTTTGTCTTTCTGTCATTCCTCAGAGACAGGCTAGGTTAAACTGTTATGATGTTTTGGTTGATTACAAAAAAGATAAGTGGCATGGATCTGATTTCCCAGGATTCCTTGAGTTTAAAACAGAGAGAAAAACTATCAATGCTGGAGCTTCTGCAGTTGAAAATGCGTCATGGTTATGAAGTGAATTTAGCTTGTGTCTGGAGTGGCCAGTCCTCAGCGACATCCTTGTGAAATTGTTATTTTTGATGTGGTAGACTTGGATTTGTTACTGCAGCCACTCCTGCAGCCACACCCTCCTCATCAGTGCAACTACCTCCACCTGCTGACCATCTCCAACATTCACTCCACTCACTCTTTGACAGATTGTCTTGGCTGACTTTCCTGCATTTGTTTCCTGAACCCTTCCACAGCCTTCTGTCCCCGACTATGACAGTTTCCTGTCGTTTCCTGATTTCCGTCTGCCTGTGGCTGAGTGGCACCCCGCCTGTTCCTGCTCTGGCCAGAGACCCAGCTCACCTGTACCCTTGTT
>NC_024319.1:12338445-12381147 GCF_000523025.1 Cynoglossus semilaevis | reverse complement strand
TGTGCTAACCCTGCAGTGAGTTTGCTTGATTTAATTGATAATATCAAATAAATAAATAATATGTTTAATTCATGTTGGGTCCACTTCATAACAATTTTAGCAATTTTTTAAGATAAAAGCATTTTTTCAGCAGACTGACTCAGTCATGTTAAGTCATGAAATGTTCACGCTAATGCTTTCTGGCTTTCGTGTATTGCTCCACATTCACTGTTTTTGCTCATTGACCACTTTTACGTGTTCCATACCAGTATCAATACTGATACTGCAACCTGGAGTATTTGAGATTTTACATGTGAAGTCTATTGATGCTTTTTGTTTAATTATTTACACATGTTCTTGATATAATGTAACACAGTCAATCTGTATTCACACTTTTGATTCAACTAGCTTCTACAGGTTTTTGATTGGTCAGACAGACACAGCCATTTAAACAGTTAATGTACATTTTTAAGTGGAAAAAAAAGTAACTTTCAAGTCCTAAAGTTCAAATGTGACTTTTACAGCAAATAATTCAAGTGTAAAATAGGATTCCTTTTTGAAGTCTTGACCAAAGAGCTACAATATAGAATGACTTCAATATATATCTCACTCAACATACAGTAAGAGTTACATATTAACTCAAATGTAAAGTGCAGCAGACATGCCATCAGTCTGTGGTGTTGTTGTTCAAACTGAGTTTCTCACTACTCCAGACACTCGACTTGCACAAGTTGCTCTCTGCTGCTTTACTTTTTTCTTCGTCATGCAAAAAAATAAGCCCGAACTGCTGACATGATAAGAGTGCTACGATAAAAGACTGTCACTCATCTTCTAGCTGCTGCTCACGTAACATATGCTGCAGAGCACGGTTACTCAGTCTTATGTCGTTGGCTGCCTTTGCTGCAGCACAACGATGGTTGTTCATGGCATCTGTGTGCGATAGTTTGTGCTCATGGATGTGATCAGACAAACTTATCCAACCAACACTGCCATGTTTTCTACTTTTGGAATTTTTGAACATGGATGTAAAACAAGTCTGAGTTTAATAACCTTTTACAAGTTTTTCACATTTCACACTCGGATTTAGAGATTTGGATTTGGATAAAAAGATAGTAGCTGCGAGGACATGACCAACGTGCAGTGGTGTATTAGTGTGTTGTAAAGAATCATCAGGTTTATATGATACAGAAAAAAGGGGGCACGGAGCTGTTGAAGATCTTTGAGTGTGTCTTTTTTCAATTCCTGCGAGTGTTTCATGGTTGTGTTCAACTAAACAGGCTCTGGTGTGTTTCAAATAAGTCTGAGTACTTTGAATTTAGAAATTGTATTATTGTTTGGCGGTGCATTGTGGGATTTTTTAATGTAAAAAAAACTGTGCTGTGTCTCATAAAAGATCTCTTCCTCATGGGTAATTTGATTTTTTTTCCCCATAAACACCAATAGACATAAATCACTATAGTAAATCACCCTTTGATAGTGTATACAGTATATATCCAATAATCTTGGAAAATGAAAAACTGCATCAGACAGTGCCGCCGTTCTGTGGTGGTTTCATGACATACCTATACATAGAAGAATATGGACTTCATTTTTCTTTACCCCTTGACTTTTTCATCTGACCCCAAGAAGCAAATCCCTTGAAACTTCTGAATCAGTCTCTTTTTTCGGAGCTATCTTTCCAGTTCACTTGCAGATTGCAGACACCTTTTCAGATGACACACCTGTTGCCTGAGCCTTGATTTCGTTTTTTGATCAGACAGCCTTCTGACAAAAGACGGGAAGAAGGGGCTGAAGAAGAGGGAGAAGCAGAAGAAAAGATCCTTATCGAATGCTTTTCTCCGGACAATGAATTTTCTCCACCATTCAAATGTATCTGCAGAATGCTTGAGTGATTCATTACAGCAGATTCTCAAGTGTGACAATGGACCTCAGAAATGAGTGATGCTATCTTTTTGCTGATTTCATTTCCCTGATCCTCCTTATCCCCCTGGCCTGTGTACCTCTATTAATTAGAAAGTAGGGATTTCCACTCATCAACTGATGGGTTTCATGCTCTGCTCCGTCACAAATCTCCGGTCCACCTTTTTCGCTCCTCTCCTCCCATGGCTGCCTTGGAATTTGTGAATTTAACTTTGGCTTCAGTCTCAGCTGAAAGTCAGCGTGTCTTTGGCAATTTATAAATATTAATAAACCGATTAAAGAGCATAAAAAAGTTATAAGGCAGCAGTTTGACACCCATGGACAGTGATGTGGATGACTTCCTAAGGAGACAAGATGAGACCAAATGTGCCAGATCCATCCTGCTGCTTTTTCAATGTTTTATTGGACACCTGCTCTTCCTCACTGTTTTAAACAAGTTAATTCAGTCTCCAATTAACCACTTCACTGACCGCACAAAAAAAAAAAAAAGAATTATGATGACTACCACATAACAGTCATGTGGTCATGAAAATCCCAAATAGAGAGAAGCAACACAACACAAGCTAACGATGAGGAAACACATTGCTAATACTGTAGAACAACTGTGTTTCTTAAATTGTGGGTCACGAGCCAAAAGTAGATCACGAAGATACATTTAGTAGACCACATGAATGGATCACATCTAACCAATGTTGTTCAGAACAGCACCAACGAAATCTTTGTTCAAAAAGGAGCTTTTGAATTTGTCCTCATTCACTATCGTCAGATGCACACACAATTTCACCCAGACAATGGTATGGGTTGACAAAACTGGGTTTTAAGGGTGTTATAACCATTAGAGAGTGTATGCAAATGTAACAAACCTCTGGGTGGCGGTCACCTCCTGCTCCAAAGCCTCTCATAAAGTAAAACAAACAGCCGTTACAGGAGAGAAAGGTAGTCGGCTGTTTGCTATCAGCGCTGATGACACGTTGTGCAGCTCCAGCAGCAGCTCTGCCTTCAGTTTTTAGGGACTGTCTGACTCTTGAAAGTGCCATTAATTATTAATGACACCCAGCACTGCTGAAATGGCCAATTTTCCTGTTGTCTCTGTGACTAGAAGGGTGCTTGAGGGCAAAGACCTGCAATTAGCAGTTATGTGTAGGTGGCCATTCTAGACAGCATCAACTCTTGTTAGTAGCATGAGTGGAGAGAAAAGGAGACTCAACCCCAAGACTAATTATTCTCCTCCTTTCAATATGAAGACATTAAAGATGATTAGTCTTTCTAATTAGGATATGCTTTTTGAAATAACTTGTGCCTTTTGCTTCTGGCTTTTATATACGATAATGTCTTTGTTGCACATAGCTTAAGAGCAGTTCTATTACTGTAGAGAGCATTGGAAGGAAGTGGTTTTTCTGGTTAAGATTAATAACAATCTTCTGTGTCCATGTTTTATTTCCCATAATATTCATCATTATCATAAGGCTGACTTAGCAGAGGTGTACCCAAATTCTGGCTTGTGGACAAATGTGGCTCTTGGACAGTAAAACTTTTTTCAATGGTCATCATAATAGGAATGGACAATAAGAAGGGCTTTCCTGAAATCTTAACAAATTTAGCTAACTTAGCTAACGTTTATCAGTGCCTGAACTGTCTGTGGCTGTACTGTAGCTGAGTTAAATTCTGTTGATTTTGAGTTCATATTTCTAATATTTTGGCTGATAATACTTTGACATTAGTTCATGGTTACTGGCTTAACATTTTTTATTCAGCCAATAATTACCATCACATTAAAACATAGTACTCATATCACTGCAGAGGCAGTTGGCCCTTGTGTATCTATATACGTACACATATATTAGTTTGAAACGTCATCCTCTCTTCCTAAGTATTTTCAATATCCCTACAGTAATTCTTCTCTGTGATACTGCTGATACATAGGCCTATTATATTAATCTTTTCATCAGAGTAACTTCCCCCAGATGTTGTTACCACATAAGAGGCTGGTTCTGACTTGCCCACCCCTCACGCCCCCTTAGCAACATAGGAACATGACTGTGCAGAAAGAGGAGAGTTCTCATCTGTAAGATTAGCTTCGGCAAGTGGACTCCTCCGCTCTGGATGTCAGATGAGCTGAGTAAATTATACTGAGATCCTCTCAGAGATGACAGATGAAATCTGTCTCTTTGGGCTTGATGCAGAGCTGCAGGTGATGCATGTTATGTGATAAGGTGGTGATGTCACAGCCGCAGGTGGCTCCTATCACTGCCTCCACCACCTCCACTACCCTGCACCTCTCCCCTCTCCCCTCTCCCCTGGACCTGTGTGTGTGCAAATGGCAGCACTGTGAGAGAACTTTTATCTCTCCCCCATCTGTGTGGTCTCAGACGTGATGATCTTGGACTGCTGCCATCTCAACGTTCATGCCATTTAAGAAAGGGAGAGGTGCGGTGGGGGTGGGACGGAGAGAAAAGGAAGAGGTGAAGAAAGCGCTCTGATCTGACTTTTAAGTTTCAGCGAGCAGCTGTTGGACAGTTTAGAGGAAGACCTGAGAATCACATTTGACTTTCTCCACATCATGTGATATTTTATGTTTAAAGATCAACTTCTGTTTATGTCTATTCCAAAATACCTCCATTTCAAACAGATTCACACATTTAGAGAGAAAAACAACTCACCCCCATCAATAATGCAGCACAGTCATATGGAAATGCAGTACTCAGTTTACCATTTACAGTTGTAAAAAATAAAATTACATTTTATAAATTTAAAACAGTAACTTAAGAATTTGGAATACTTGTATACTGTATATATTTATACTAAGTACTTCTTGAATCTACATGATGACATTTAGCTCTCTGTTGGCTGACCTGCAGTCATCTGTTGGGTTTTAAGTCTTAGTGTTAATGTTCTTTTTTTTTAACCAGCTGTTTACTGACATTAAGCTGTTTTGAGAAAAAAAACCTTTGGATACAAAGTTAATTTAGCTGTTTCAGCTAATTAAAATATATATTATAGTCTATTGTTAGAAGTCTTTGATAAAAATGTTTCTTTCTATACCTGACCCATGTAGTAAACTGTTTTTATCGACTACGTAACTATCTCACCTCCTTGGCCGAGTTTGTACAAAAAAGCAAATCTTAAGTATGTTTACAATCTATTAAAATAAAACAAGTAATACACATGCATTAATGTGTGTTTTAAATAATTAATATATATTTATATATAACTTTATATATATGTAACACTGTTAATGTTTTCACACAGCTGTAGAACAAACAGGTACGCCTGTACTTCATGATAGGGACATCTTCACACCGCAGACACAGAGAGGAGCCTCGGTCGACTTATCACTCTAAAAATGTGGAAAAGTAAATATATGTTGCTTGTCAATAGTTAGGAATGCTTTGCCCTTTGTTTCTATGCAGCGGGTATGCATGTTGTTGTCAACGTGCCATTTTCGGACTCGGCTGCACTTCAGAGATACAGAGGCTGGCCATGTTGTCTTGCCTGTACTGTGATATTACAGCTTGGCACACTTCTTTCATGTTCAGGGATAAACAGCGGCTAACGGTATATCAACTCTCAGGTTGTGTGTTTAGACGTGGCGCGGCTTTTAATGCGGGCTATAACATCAAAGATTGTTCTAGGACTGTTCCATACAGTACGGCTGGAAATTCAATTAATTTTTATGATTGTATAAGCAAATGAAACAGAAGGGCGGCAGGAGAGCACATCGTACAGCTAAACAGCTTTGAACTACAGATAGTTTCCATTAATTAAACTGGATTGGAAGTTGTTTAATCAATTTCAGAGCCCAAAACAGTGACAATCAACCGCCCGCAGTCTCTATATGTGCATGTGTGTGCGTATACATGTGTGTGCAGGAGACTGTGGCCACAAAAAGACGGAAAAATGAAAGCATTTTGTCTGTTTGCAATGCTACCAGTGGTGCTGGAGAACAGGGTCTCACTAATTAACCTCCCCGTTGATAGTGTGCTTAATTACTTTATATTGTGATTCAGTTTTTTTTTTCTTCCTAGAGGTTATTCTCTCTTTTAGATTGCAGAAATAATCTCACATGCCTCAAAGGTTTAGAGCGGAGAATGCAACGCCTCGGTGAGACGTGGGTGCCAGCAGACATCAGTGGATAGACTTTGTGATTACCAGCACTTCCACATCAATGGAGAACTGTTTGACACCTGGCCTAGAGAGAGGGCAGCATCATGGTGCAAGAACTTTGATTAAATGGAACAAAAAGACAAGCATAGTCAAGGAGAGGTGGAAAAATGTTAAAGTAATTTTGTCTGATCACTACACTGGCCCTCTGTCTTATCAGGCAGGAGACCTCTCATCGCCTTTAAATTTCACTGGCCTTATAAAAGACGGACACAAGACACTTGTTTAATAAAAAGAAATGAAATGAAATGAAATGAAAGAGAGAGCAACAGAAGAAACACAGAAGGTGGAGAAATGAGACTCAGATTCGCAGCCTTTTGATTTTTGGTGGAATCACAATGTTGATTTGAATCATTGTCCTTTGACTGTTTTATGCAGAGTCGAATAGAAGAGACAGAGGAGGGGAGGTGACGGAGAGGACACTTTTAGATGTCACTAAAATGGTACTGATGAAAACAAGCTGAGGTAAGAATTTTTAACATGATATGTTGAATAAAAAATGTTACATCACAACACAGAGGTAAATGATGGAGATGTCTGATAAGTTGATAATATGAAGATCCCTCATAAATAAACTGTCATTTTTTTTAAATTAAAAAAAAAATCTCTTTAATATGATAATGATAATATGAAAAAAAAAATCTCTTTAATATGATAATAAATAAAATAGTGTTCCGTCCTGGATGTTGTGTTTTCGCTCCTCTCCATTTTATCCTAATACGTTTATTAATGCAACAATTCTAAAGCTGGTCAGATGCAGCTAATATGGTATGTTAGATTACACACACCTGTATCTCCCTCCCTCCCTCCTCCCCCCCCCCCCCCTCCTCTCCCCCCCCCTCCTCTCCTCCCCTCCTCCTTCTATTTGTTTTGTTTTGGGCGGTGAGGATAACACCTGCCTCCAGTTAATAGTCTTTCTAATTCACGACTTACACCCATTTCAAAATCAAAAAAAAATCACACCTTTTCACAATTTGCTTAATTTCTGATGTCATTTCCACTCTATAATTACTCCCGGCTCCTGCATATTTATCAGTCAGCGAACCTGAAATGAAAATATAAGACCTTGACACCACTTTTGCAGAATCAAAATAGTATTTAATTTCATGTCTTTGGCCGTCAAACAACATTGTTCGAGGGACGTAATTAAGACAAATTTATCTTTTTTTTTTTATTTTGGGGATATTGCCGAGACATGTGGGACCTTTGTGATAAGAAGGGGGGACGAAAGCGTTTGAACACCACTGCCCAGCATCTCAGAGTTATTGTGAATGGCTTTCAGGGAAATTAATGGTGTGGGGGGGACTGCAGTGTGGCTGTGGTGAAACAGGATGCAGATGTGGTTACAGGGCATCCAGGTAAGGAAACAGTCATTTCCTAAACACACACACACTCATACACACACACAATAAACATGGGTAAAGTTTAAATGCAGGAGAAAAAACAGGGATTAGATCGTTGCCATTGTGTGTTCCTGTTGCTCACACTGCTCTGTCTTTTGTTTTGTTTTTAACCCAGACCTAAAGGTTTTGCTTTGTAGAATACACCAGTGATGCGGTTCCTTCAGTGGTGTTTTATAATGCAAATGAACTGTTTTTTTACTGATCTATTTCTGTTAATAATCATAAAAATGTGGCCCTTGTAAAGTTCTGACGTCACATTACCTTGAGTCACATATGATTATTTTTTCTTGTTTATTTACTCCTTCCGTTTTATAGACTTCAACTTATTTTCACTTATTATAACTTGTCTTCTGAACAAAGACCACATTTCCCTTGTCTTTCAATCAAACTCGCCTGTCCTTACGAGTCTTTCATAAAATATTATAAACTGTAGTTACTGAGAGGCATGTGTATGTATACAGATGTACATCTGTATGTATATATGTACATATCTATGTATATATACATACATATATGTATATATACAGTATATGTCCAAAGATTGAATTCTAGATTGCATTATAATTTTTTTTTAATCAAATGTCTAATTGGACAGTAAATTATGGGCTATATTTGTATTGGTCTTATTAAAAACACTAGCAGTCTTATTATGACTATTTGAATTTTGCTCATTTATGATGCAGCATTTTAACATTCACCCATTTATTGGACTTCACTCATCTGAATGCACATACGGAGGACTAAGTGTCAGACAACTGCTCCCAGCAGAGTGAAAAATTGCTCTTGGAGGACAAACAGATTTTTCTGAATTTTTTTTTTTTTACGCTTGTGTACAGCCAGATTTTCTGTACGCAACCTGCTATATGTTATGTTGTCAGAAGTGATTTTTTTCTGCTCTCCATGGCAAAGAAAAATTAATTGCAAAGAGGACCAAAAATTTGTTTTCAAATTGGCTTGGTGAAGCTGAATGCCAGGGATGGAGGAGGACAGCTGTGGGGGAAGGCTGGCCGACCCGCTGCCTTCTGCCTCTCCCATGCCTTGCTGCACAGAGTCTGTGACAAAACAAGCCTCCAGGAATACTGGGCAAATACTGAGAGCCTCTCTCGGGGATCTGCACCGTTTTCCGATCCCACCGCAGCCAAAAAAGCTCCACACTCCCAAATCTGTCCCCACTTCCGTCTCTAAATTGAATGGTTGCCTCTGTATCTCACTGCCATCGAAGATATGACATTGTTATGATTGTAAAATGCCTCTTCACTCAGTGACTGCATATATGAGCAAGTCATCTCCTGCCAAGATGCTGCAAAAAGCAAACAAACATCTTCTTATAACATGCTCTAACAATGCGGAACAAGAAATAAGGTCAAGCATGTTGTAAGTGATTCCACCTCTTCTCCATCTGTGTGTGTGCTCCCACTGTACCAGGCTGTCGGGGCTCAGCCAGGAAGAGATGAGTGAGATTGTGGAGGCAGAGGTAGGAACCATTTCCACACCGCCACAATTACAGGAACCCTCATTACATTGCTCACTCTTACTCAAATACAGATAGAAGCACCCCAAAAAATGATGTGAGGGCTAGAAGGAGAAAGTGTCTCACTTCTGTTTGCTAAATTAATCGCTTCCTAAATGGCTCCAGGCCAGGCAAAGTTAACATTTGCAGTTTCAAAGGTTTTCAGCGCTTGCAATGAGCCATGAAATTACTGCATGCCGTCGAAAATGGCAGCTGATGACAAGCCCAAGGAGCAGGTCCCACAGGCGGAGAGAGCTTGGAAGTGAAATCTTAAACACAAAGTTTCTCCTTCTGATTCGGATCATGGTGAAATCCAGAACCAAAACTGGATGTGGGTGTGTGGGTCCATGTCCAAAAGGGGGACGGACTGTGACAGGACGGATGATGAGCAGCCGTTTGCAGCCTTGAAGCCTGGTCCTGGACAGAGGTTGGGTTTCAAACGGTATAACGATGGAGCTGAGGTGCAAAACAGACTGAGATTAATTGATTTAATCACGAGAGTCATGAGACACAAACATCATTAACATTAAAATGATAATAGCAAAGCAATTTGGCTGGAGGGGAATTGAACCAGTCCACATCCTCGTGTTGATACATTTCTGTCTGCACTTTTTAAATCAGATGTTTAATTACATCCACACAGGTGCAGGCG
This sequence comes from Cynoglossus semilaevis, assembly GCF_000523025.1. NCBI lineage: Eukaryota > Metazoa > Chordata > Actinopteri > Pleuronectiformes > Cynoglossidae > Cynoglossus > Cynoglossus semilaevis. The sequence goes on along the minus strand of NC_024319.1, from coordinate 12,371,522 downwards.
TCGTCACTGCTTTATTCCTACCCGCTTACATGTTATTGTTATGTTATTGTCAATTGTTTTGTAATGTTTTTTATAAAATGTTTGACATTTTGGGTACCTATTACCTTTTTTTTCATCTAGATTCCTGTCTTTAGTTGGTGAGCTCTAAATGTTAGCTCTTTCACACCGAAAACTGATTATACTATATTTCTTCAGCACATTTATGGCACATTACATTATAGAATGTAGTTGGCAACAATTCTTGAAATAATATTACCTATGTTAAAAACACCCAGGAGTTTATGCTGCAATTGTCTGATTTTCACAATTCACATTTAAATTCCTCTGAAACTCGTCTGTTTTTAATGTTTATTGTGTTGACAATCTTCATTAATTTTTCTATTGACTGGTCACTTCTAAAACAGTGTGCTAGCGGTTTATATGTGACAGATTAATTACAGAAAGAATTGATTACTTTGGTGCGGAGTAAATTGTTCAATCTCACTGTAGCCTGAGTAATATTTGCCCCGTGGCCATCTTTCTGCCATTATTCCACCTGCTGGCTGCAAGCTGCAGGTTCTCTGGGTATTTTATGGCACTTGAAGTGTTTGATAGCTGGTCAGATGATGAATGGAGGAGTGAGTATCTCCTCGGTGTTTCTGGTTGATTACTGCTTTAACCAGGATACATTAAATCAGTGTTTAAACATGGAAGAAGCATTTAACATTTCTGTTCAATACTAAAAAATGGAACAAAAAAAAAAGATTCACAGGAGTAGAATTTGGTATTTGTTCAAATGGGTAGTTTAAAGTAATATATGAATGATATTTTTTAGTTGTTATTGATGTTAAATCTGTTGTGTGTAAATTATGTAAGTTATGCTTTAATACACTGACATATTTTCTAGTGCCTACAAAATGTTGCTTTAAAGAAGCATGTTTGGATTTTTCTATATTTGATGGCAGTAATGTAGTAATAATAATAATAATAGTAGTAGTAACAACAGCTCCATAGCTCATTTCTTTTGTATTCGTATTTCTTTGTCTTGTAAAAAAGGAAACCACGGCCAAGTACCAGGCTAACATTTGCATGCGAGTGTTAATACTGTGGGATGAACCTCACAGCATGAGGAAACATGTTAACATGAACAGCACAATGCCATGTTAACTGGCTAAAGGCCGTCCAAGTCCCTGCACCACTTGAAAAGTGTTGTTTAAAGCTTCTCCCTGAACCCAGTCGCTCTGAAAGCGCCATTTTCTCTCCCTTTCACTCCTAATTACCATTGCCTCTCCAGAAAGTCCTCTGGTGTTCCATCTGTCCCATCAGCCAGTGACAGAGATGCTCTAATCACCTTGCATAGCAGGGCTCATATGGGAAAAGACAACAGAGCCACCATACTGTCTGAGATACAGAGCTGCTGCTGCTGGATGCCAACATTCACAGGGGGTGAGCTATAAACACCGGCCGCAGCCTCGTACGGGACCACTTCAGTGATGTGCGCTGGAATCCAGCCATTTTATGTTACAGATCTCTTATACACAGGCTAACAAAGCTGATGCCAAACTGAGCTTTGTTTGGAGTGCGTGTGACATATGTCCAATGGAAGGCACGGAAGGAAATGGAGCTACACAGATTGTTCTCAGGAAATGTCTCAGCAGAAGACTCAGGAACAATTTGGAAGTGTAATGTTTGAGGATATCTGAAAATTTGATTTAATTGAAAGATATGGGGAGAGGAGAGCAGCTTGTAATTGAAAAAGAAACTTGACTTTATAAACCATGCATGTGTTCTAAAGCCATGTCTTCACAGATCCATGCATTATTAAATTTTCCTCTGTCTGCCCTGCAGCGTAATATCTCACCCTTCTTGTGTTTGATTCTGTCATGCTCTCCCAGGTTGACAACCCCTTGACTTCTCATTTTTTGGCTTTTCCTCCTTCCCTCAGTGACTTTCATGATGTTCTTTTTTGTGGGCATGGCAACTTTCCTCCAAAACTTTTTTTTTTCTGAAGCAAAAAAAAAAACTTTCTGCTTCAGCTATAATGAAAGCCTTCTCATCTTGAGAAGAGAAGTGGAGAAAACTCAAATGATGACAGCCATCGTGAAAGGGCAGATAAGCCCGTGTGGCTTTGCCTCTGATTATATGTTCATCTGAGTCTGATCCAGCCATGATTCTAAGCCTCAGCCTCGCCGTCTTCACTCTCCCAACAGTTGATCTTCTGCATGTCATTGAAATCGCCTTATAGCTGATCCAGAAGACAGGGAGGGAAAGTGACTGTTTGTCACAAAACTTCAGTCTCGGTGTGGATGAAGAGAATTTTCATTATTGCCTCAGAGCATGACAGACTGACCAGTTATTCTACTAATGCAGTGTAAACTTCCATCTTCCATTGAAACCTCAAAAGCGCCATCTGATGTCAATCTTCTGTAGATAGTAATATACATCACACATGTCATCGATCTGTCTGTCTATCTTTCTATCTGATGTACATGGTCGTAGGTGCAACAACACTGACATCATTGCTGTATGTTGCATTAAAATGCTATGTAACCAAATTCAACTTTTTTGTGGTTACGAATGCCTCTGTCCTATCAACTCTGCTGTCTGGAAGAAATATAAAATGAAAGGAGTTCAAAAGAGTTTATATGTAAAGTTGGTAATTCTCTCCATTTTTTTTTTCTGCCTCCACCAGTTCCTTCCTGCTCTTGTTCACGTGAGGCCGTTCTCGTACGTCCTTGTTTTTCATGACACATGAGGACACCATTCCCAGGTCAGGACTGCTTGTGTTGTATTCAGCACCGGTGAGTAACGGAATTTCAAAATATTTCAATAAAACAGTTATCATATTCCAGAGAGTCCAACCTTGTGACATCCTAAAAAATTAGATGAGCAACTCAAAGTAACCCAAACTTGTACCAGTTTTATTGCTGCTATTATTATTACACTGCTAACATTAAATTGCTCATTTACGGCGCAGCCCACGTCCCACATAAGTTGTAGTTTACATTTGCTCTGAGCTTCGAGTCTCTCTGAGTCACAAATGGAACTGCTCCATCCAGTACAGCAGTACTGTAGATGAGGTACTGTGAATGGAAGTAAGCACGGAAATATACTGCGCTTTCACTGATGTGATCTATAGTGAACGCAGTATCAAGAGGTTGAATTTATCTTGCGGGCAAGTGGACCAAACAGAAGTCTGGAGGCAACTTAAGGCATGTGAGTTGGTGTATAGAGAGGAAGTTGAAAGGCTTTTTTCCTCTTCAGAAGCCACTGCTCTTACAGCACAGTTATCAAAGCTTCATATTTGATTTTTACCTCAGCGTTTCCATTAAAAACATGATAGTCGCTGTACGAAGAGGAGACCTATACGAAGGGAGCGACACACTCCTCTGCTACCCCACAGGGAGATACATACCCTGCTCACCAGAGTGTGCCGGCCCAACAGTTCCTTTCACTTAACTTGACATTTCCAGCTGCACTGTCCTGTGTTGTGTCACATCTACAGCCCCTGAAGTATGCACTGCTGAGCGCCGCGGGTCTTAAATGAGATCCCAAAGGGAAAGTAAAGATGCCATTTGAGGTGTGTGTGCGTGCGTGCATGCGTGCGTGCGTGTGTGAGTTTGTGTCTTTGCGCAAGGAGTGTTATCTTAGCCACTAATGAACAATTGTATAATTTCTATCTAAAGCAGTCATAAGGCCTGCTCAGTCTTACGGTATCTCCTCTAAATACTGTCATGATAAAGGGAGCGTTAAAAGAACAGAGCTGCTGGAGGATGAGGAGGTGCGGAGGAGGAGGGGCTTGGAGCTGTCAAGAGGGGCCACTTTGGTCAGGAGGAGTGCAAGAAAGGAAAGTCTCTCTGCCTTTATCTGCCATTTCCTGCTCCCTTCCTGGCTACATTAATAATCTGTAAGAGCAGACAATCACGCACGGCCGCCAGAGATAAAACGCGGATGACAAAATATCAACTTCCTGCTACAAAACTTAAAGCCGTTATTAGAATATCAGGCTCAGACGGTAATTAATTTCAACTTTAATTACTTCACTGTTCCTGCAGATTAGATCACAGGTTTAAGATGGGTTATTAAAACAACTGGGGAAATCTGCAGCGAAAAAAAAAAAGAAAAAAAGAAAAAGAAAGACATGGAAAAATGCAAATTTTTTATCCAACCTTGTCTCTTAACCTGCTTGTTGAGTGATGCAATTACATCTTTGTGGTGGAGACAAGGGTTTGATATGATGTAGATGAAAAATACACCCTACTACTCTGGTTGGGAGCTGAACGGTTTCATATATAGGACTAATTAATTTGCAGAATTGACTTTTCATGTAATGATAACCCTGTGTTTTCATTATTATCAGTCAGACACAGTAGAACACAGCGGAACGTTCCACAGAATCTCAGCGACCTCATCATGATAACACTTTAAACTGTTTCCGCCGATGAAACATGATGATTTGTGCAGTTTGGCATCTACCTCTGTCTCCTCTTCTATTTTAGGAGCCCCTAAAATAGTGATGCACCGATACAAACAAACACGTATGTGTCTGGGATCAACCCATTACACTGTAACAAGGCCAATCTGACTGACTTGTATGTGCAGAGCAAACATCAGGATGAGGACGAGACGTTGATTTCTCTGCAGTAACAAAAGAACTGCATTCAAGGCCAAAACTTTAGATCCCCACCCACCAAAGCAGCCTGGCTTTGTGCTAATGTGACGACTCCATGTCAATGGACTCCGTATATGTAAATAGTAATGGTTCTATCATATGGAAACCACCATGTATTCACTGCAGGAGGCAAGAACGTGATACAGTTACAGTATGTATCTGTCTAAAGATGGAGCCCATTCTTTATGGCTTATGGTTTATTATGGCTACCATAACGTGGTACCAGGGTTTTAATCAATTACAATTTTAGTCAGATGATTAATCGCAATCATAACTTATGATTGATCGTGATTAATCAACAAAATATGACAAAACATATTTTTCTATAAATTGCTGAAAGAGGAAGACAAATAACAGCATGAAATTGTTTCACTTTTTTATTTGTAACCGATTCAAATTATTGATTTTTATTTAGCTTCATAGAGTTTGTGGACTTTAGTCATTGCGGTTCATCTTGATGGTTGAGAGTTGACTTTTAAAACTTTGGTGAAACCGTTGTCTTCAACAATTTTGATCAATCTACACTCCACGAATCTCACTTCTCAGCCTTTTGGGCAGGAAGAAGTGTAGTATCTGTTGTTATCGCTTTAATATCTGATACGCCTCGTATGCGAGGACCATGTAATGAATTGATCTTTGGATCAGAGAGATGGAGTAGGACTCCGGCCTTGTATTGCAGTACCTCCAGAAACAGTGTACATTGTGTTCTTTGCCAGTTTCCCCACTGTGGCACGACTGAAGGATCGTATCCATTTGACAATTGTTTAAGTCATCTTGTCGGTCATAGACTTATTTACTGCACTTCACTTGTTGAGGCAGGTTCAAGTCGAAGACTTCACTGTACAAGATGGTATTTGAAGCTCCAATCATGTATGTGAATAATAATGTGTGTAATAGAGCAACAATACTTGAATGGACTGTGGAATTATTGGATATATTGGAGTCTGCGTCCTTCTGCCAATGTGTTAACATTAGATTATTCAGATTAATTAACACTTCACACATTAATTAAGTCATTAACAGGTTAATTTTGATCGACCTATTATAAATAAATATTTCGAGGAGAGAACTGGTTTGGAGCATCAAGTTTTCATTACACAGCGGTGTTAAAGAGCGTTGGGTGGAAAGAGCTAATCTTAAAAATCCCTGCCACACAATAACCAGAGTGACAGAAAGGAAGGATGTATGAGATAAGTGGCCAGTGATGAAACTGGATGCCAAAAGCTGAGGACAGTATGTAATGAAGAGAGAGCAGAGGGGAATGTTTAAAATAAGTTCAAGAACAAAGATAAAGCCCAAGGATGATGTTATCAGTGAGATTGAAGAGAAAAGCATTTCAGCAACAGAATGGTCACAATCACTTCATCAGTCTGACTCCACCCAGCTCCATCCCTGTCCTCCATCATGTGCTATTTCCCCTGCTACGCACAGTCAATTTTCAGTGTGTGTGTGTGTATGGGCCAACATTCCAGCAGTAGGGTAACAGAGAGCACTGATGGTCTGTCATAGTTGAGGATGTCCTTGCATTAACTCAACATCCATCACAAAATTCTACAATTCCAAGAATCCAATTTTCAGAAAAGTTGGTTCTATCCTGTAAATGAAAAAAAAAAAAAGTTTAAATTACAAACCAACTTGTATAGTAAGAAATGTGTGCCAACACGCTCCAAAAGTTTGGTAAGATTCAAAACACCGTAAAATGTAAGGTTCAATCCCAGGTTACAGGTGTGAGGTGTCAGAATTAGAATTTGTTATTTTAAGCGTTACAAAACGTATAAGACAGGTTAAATATAAAAATATTTAAATTAATTACGATTAATTTGTTCACAGGAAAATCTTAGATTATTATAGTTTTGCATAACCGTTATGGTTTGTTTCTGACTCAGCTAAGTGGGATAACAAAATGATGTCTCTTAACACTGTCTCTGTATCATGCTTGGACACTTCACCACATCTGAAAAGATATTAACATAAAATTCAGCGTCTAATTGTTGCCTTTAAATTTAAAAGTTAAAGTTTCTCATCAAAAAAGCAAAATTATATTTATAGCCTATGAACTGAAACACCTTTCAATAAAACAATTTATTTCAATTTATTTTACAAATTATTACTTTATTTCATGTTCCTTGAACTGCTATTTGTACATTCAATTTTATCATAGGATTAAATTGGAAAGAACAACATCTGGTGTGTACTACCTAAACAATATACCTGAAATAGTCAACGTGTAGGTAAATGTATTTAAATTGTTACTACTACTGTGTCTACTAGCATCTTACAGACTCTCTACATGTACAACACACATTGTCCAACTGAGGCTGTTTGTTGGAGACTCAGTTCTTTCCCTGTAAATGACCCATATGCTGGTAGTGACCACTGTTTAGGACCCTAAATCCAACACGCTGATTTCTGAAAGCTGCTGAAGCTCCACAGAAATCCTCTAGATCCTGCTCCCTGCTGGGGTTGGACCGCTGGCCAAACAAAGCTCCACAGCGTAGACTGGTCCAAAACTCTTCTCAGTTTGGACGGACACACCACGGCTGTGCTGTGTGGACAACATGACACAGTCTCTGTGCTCATTTGTGAGCTCTTTAGCTGTTCATCAGTTAGCGATTAGCAGCACGTGGCCTGCATGGAACCACTTGTAAAAGTCAGTGCAGACAGTGGCATCCCCCTGTGAGAGCTCAGGATCGACCAACTCTGGCATGGCTACAGGATACTGTGTATGTATATATATATATATATATAATATATATGTATATACACACACACATATATATATGTATATATATCCTGAAAAGATATTAATATCAGAACGGGAAATGGGTCATTATGCTTTTACCATAAAACTTTATGTGGTGCTACAAGGAGTACTTTAGGTTCGTCATAATACAGTGCTCGAACCGTTCAACATTGTGTGTCTAAGGAGAATAAAAAGGCATTAATTACCCCTCCTCACAGGCGTAAAGACCTCAGTCATTAAAGTTATTCACTGTGACTCACTGCCCTGAAATTTTGTTTTAGGTGTTATAATAATCATAAATCAAAGTACATTCATGCAATGTTGAATATAGGGCAGTAGGATCTTTTGAATTTCTTAAACGAGTATTTTACACCTAAGACATCCTTGTTGATCGTCTCTCCTAATTATTCTTAATTTGATGACGTTATTTTGAAGCATGTTGAGTCAGGAATACTTTTATTGGGATGGAATTTGTTTTTTTTTGGACCCAAAGAAATATAACATAATTAAATAAATGATTGTATACAATATTAGATTTAGTGAGGGCAGGTATTTTTCTGAAGGAAGTCGATGAGCATCTTGTTAAATGTGTTTTTTTTATATATATATATTTAAATCAAAAATATTGAATAATGGAAGAAGTCCAGATTCACATATTCATAGAAACGATAGAGCCTCTGCTTGATTACGTGAATGCTGTGGTGGATGTTCAGAGCAGGGTCTCGGTGGAATGTCTCCACTCCTCTGTTTAAACAAAGCCTGAGATAAGATTTAAGGAGAATACTTAAGGTGATCCAGCTGCCCTCCACCAAGCTGCAGCCGAGACCCCACCATAATAAAGACCCAGGGAAACGTGGCTCCGACACCCACCTCCAGAAGGCAGGGCTGCAGATGGATGAATACATTCCCTCTCACACTTCCTCACAGCTTATCCTCTCTCCAGTAAATGAGACCAGGCTAAGAGGAATATTTAATTTTATTTTTCTCACACCTTTACCTTAAGGTTTTCCCAGTTTGTTTCTTAGAAGCCACTGCTGTCGCCCCCTTTTAATCACAAATCCTTGTCGTTTCACTTTTCTGAGCGGGGCTCATGTGAGAATTACTCAGAGAGCATATCATTTACTGTGTTCCCTATCCCCTGCTTACAGCACAGTTCAGTGATTACACCACGTTTGAATTTTGCCAATTATTCAGTGTCCTCTTTCCTCTTCCTTCACCGCAGGCAGGGAATTGCATCTTGTTTTTTTTTAATTGCATAGAAATCCTGAAGAAAAAACACGTTAACTGAAAAAAAAAATGCGTAAAAACACAACACGGGCATACTTAGTTATCAAAAGAGTGTGAAATATTTAGTCTCTTCAACATGAAACTTTACAAATAAATTGGTGTACTTTTTTGGAATTGTGACAGTGAGCCGTGGCCTGTCCCCAGACCTATCAACAGCAGTGTTGCCAGATTTTAAATGTTGAAGTTGAGTGGCCTTAAAATGATTATATTTTGAAGACAATTATTGTAAACATCCATCAACTGGCCAATCAAAAATGGAGTTCCCAGATATTTCCATGCTAAGGCCCCCCAAACAGCATTAACTTTTAGATGTGGACCCATCGACAATGCTAATATATTTTCTGACTTTTATTCATTATTTAATAAATGTTACATTTGTTTAGCATAAAAAAATGAATAAACATTCACCACATACTAGCTTAAAGGCATAGAGCAGAGCAAATCATCAAGCTGCGGCTGTTACACGAGGTGCGTTCAATAACCATTGTAAACTTGAGTATCCAATGATTGCAGCAGTTTACGAGTACAGTTCAGGACAAATGGTCCTGGATCCTGTTCCACTAATTAACTATGCGTTAACAGATGTAATATATGGATCATATGACGGCACAATATGGGATCTGGAGAATTATGGCTCGAACAGAGGATAAAAATATTATGAATACAATAATTATCATATCAACAATACCTATTATGATAAGTCAACACCGATAACCAGTTAACCTATTAGAGAGAAATTGTGTGAAAAGTCACATTCTTGACATTTGCCCTGTTTAATTAAGGTAAATGAAAGTGTCTAAAAGAGCACTCCATCAGAGTAAATTACCACACCAAAGGTTTTGGGTTATTATTGCTTTTTATTGCTGCTGGGGTAAATACATCCCAACAATCATCATCATTGCCCTGGACGATTCAGAAGCCGAGCGACAGGAGAGAAGGAGGGAGGAAATAATTAGCAGTGAGAAGCGATTGCACTAATGAGAGGAGAATTTGACTGGGATACTTTACTTGACCTCAGTGTTCCTCGGCTGTCCAAGAAAAAGGGGCTGATTTACAATTATACTCTGCAATGCAGCATGAAATTGCTATTGTACAATACTTTTTTGAAAATGTTATCAAACAATTACTTTCATTTTTTAAATTTTTTCCTCCGGAAACTGTTGCACGTGTCGCCTAAAATGAGATGCTGGAACACAGCAGTCTGCCTGTCATCGGCTGCTGTTCACGCCATGCAAATGAGCTGGCTCTCTCTCTCTCTCTCTCTCTCTCTCTCTCTCTCGCTCTCTCTCTCTCTCCTCCCCTCATTTCTTTCTATCCCCAGAGTCTCAGTTCCTAGGGATGCAGTGGCAAATAAAATAATACGCAGATAAAACTGAAATATTTTATGACAGAATGATAATCATTGCAAGCATACGTGCCACTGATATGGGGCTGTTGCCGGATGGGGGGAGGAGAGGAAATAATCCTTTTTGTTGGCTTTAAAAAAATGAATCTCAGTTGAATCACATCAGAGAAGAAAGAAAGACAGAAAAAAAGAAAGAAAAAAAACTCAAAGACAGTTCCAAGATGAGCCAACTCCAGGAGAAAATGACCTCCTCGTTTTTGGTGATAAAGTTCTAGCCAAAATATGATATCAGCCTGCGACGTGACTCATTAGAAATGTGTGTATGGTGTGGAGGCAGCTCTCCCTATCTGCCAGTGCCTGGCTCGCAGACTGATAAGAGGCAAATGCAAATGTCCTGATAACAACTGAATGCAAATATTTATGATATGATATTCCCTGGGAATTATGTGTGGATAAAACAAAGTGTATTATTTCCCTGTATTTCTTTCAGGTTTGCCAAAATGCCCCCTCTCGTCTCCCCCCTCCTTCCCTTTTTTTGCATAGGAAATTTGCATTTCTTCAAAATTGATTGGGTCTGCGTATTATGTTAAGCTATTTGTTTGCTGAGGATGGTAATTAGTTACTGTAATTACAGCGATGACAGTTGCTAAATTGTTTTTAAAGCATTACAGTGTGTCTGTGCCAGAAGATTGCAGTACTTATTTTAGGATTTAAGCATTTGCTGGAAACACTCCCACTCTAAGGCCAAAGTGGGAATTTTTTTGAAGTACAAAGCAGCCATTTTCTAAGCAGAGGCTGTTTTTTTTTTCTTTCCTTGAAAATGTCGGTTAATTTGCACTAATTGCTGGTTTGACTGGGTTGTGCAGTTTCTTCTCCGATCAGGGACTTGTTACTGATAGGATGTCTTGAGGGATCAAAATGGGCTTGAAATGGCTTAAATACATGTTTGTTGGCTTTGTACGCTCATTTGAGTCAGACTTTTAATGTTCTGTGTCACCCAAGAAACAAATTGTTGTTGAAGGCACATTTGTAATTACAATTCTCAGTGTAGCCTATACAGGCTTTCAAGTTTAGTAAACATTAATTAGTGTGGGCACAGACAGTTGGGTGTTTTAGAGGGCATTTCATGTACAGCAGAAACAGCAAATGTCTGGATAATGTGGATCAGAACGGCTGCAGCTGCCGGTGTGTGTGTGTGTGTGTGTGTGTGCGTGCATGTATGTTTGTGTGCGAGACTACTGCAGGATTGAACATAGAGCCGACATACTGTAGGACATAGTGTTTAATTAGAAACAGATATATTCAAGTTCAGGGGGAATATCATTTAAACACAACCTGAGCCAATAATTCAAATTTGCCACTGTAAAATTTGAATTATTTTTAGTATCATTTAATGACAACATATAGTTTTCCCCCTATTTAATCAAATTATATACAAAATTTAAAATGGAGAAACAGCATCACCTCATGCATTCTCTTTGTTCTTTGGTCAAATCCACTGAAGTTGAACTTCAACAATTGTATATTAATACATTTGATTAAAAAAAAACTTTCAAAGCTGCACATACAGCAGGCAGAGACACTGAGTCAATGATGCTTCTATTCAGATCTGGGGAAAAAACAAAAGCTTTTCCTACATACTCAAAAATGTCCCTCTCATAAATAATCTAAAATTTTAATTGCATTTGAAATATAAAAACATAGAGAATTTAATTTTGAAAAAAAAACACCTAGCTAACTAGCATTTCCTTTATACTTTGTGCATTTTTTTGGCCACTTGTTTTTTTGGTAAGCCGTGATTTATGTCTTACACTATTTTAACATTTTTATTGTTTACCATTGTCATATAATAAATGAAAAATTGAACTGGCATTCAAAACCTATAGAGCTACAACTACAACCACTCAGTCAAAGAACATATAATATTTATATGCCATATAATTACAGTAAATATCAGAGAAACAGCACAGAAACAGAGATTCACCCAGACTCAAAGTGAAAGAAAGAATGTGGAAAAGATAGTTTCTGTTATATTTTCTCCAAACCATGAAAAACATCAGAATAATTCCTGCTAACCAGTGATTTATGTGGCTGACCAATTAAACAGCTACATCTTCACTACAGCGTTTGTTTTCAAAAGTTAAGTTTATAAAGACTTGGTCTAAACCTTGAGGAGGCGTGGGACAGTCAGATATCAGACAACAACCAAGACAAAAGAGACAGAGTGAAACAAAGATGTGTCACTGTGTCAAACAGTAGGTAAAAAAACAGCAGAGAATGTAATGGAAATCAAAAGACAAAGAAGAGGGAAAGAAACTGTGCTCAAGACTGGGATAAAAAAAATGTGGCCTTGCTGAATGAGGTGAATTCCCACATTGTGTTTTTGTTGCTTAAATACCCAGCGCCCCCTTAAACCCAGCCTGAAACCCCCTCATGTGTCCACACACACATACACACTGCATCTGTGTTAGATGCACCCGCAAGTTACTGTTTAATTAACACCTACTGCTGCCTTAATAATAATAGAATCACTTTCCCCCTTTTCTAAAATCCCTTTGAAATTACACAGGATTAAGGAAAGTTGGTTGCTAAATTGCGGTGTGCATCTGTAATTTAATTGCATCTTAGGCTATTAATTAATAAGGTGCCAGCTTTAATAGTTATTGTATAATTGCTATTAATTAAGAGCCATTCTTGATAAAGTGTCACCGAAATCAGACAAAAACAATTAGCTTTTTTTTCTTTTCTTTTTTTTTTTTTTTTGAGGTAAGTGTCTTTTAAAGGCTTAATTATTAGCACTGGAGGAAATATACAGAAGTTAAAATGATAAAGAAGCGGGTGCAGATATTAATTTGGACGGGGAGAGGGGAGGGGGACGCAGTTGACATCCATAAGGGAATTACCATACGCTAATTATGGGATAAGCTCTTTGTAACATGACAAATAATGCAGAGAATGTGTCCCCTCCAGTTAGCTGGTTAGATCTTTTTATTAGGCTGGACTCTTATACTTGACAAATGTAGTCACATTTAGTGTCATCAGCAAACGACTGCATGTATTCAGTAACAACGAGCTTCATCTGCTCATACAGCAGCAATAATTTATATTTTAATTCAGTTACGTACAAATGTATTTTCACCTGCATGTCCAACTTTATCTCTGAGACCAAATTCCTAATTGAACATTTGTGTAATTTGTATTTATAAAACAGATACAACATCTTAAACACTTAGGAGAAATTAAAAGTTCAACACCAGGCTAGTCAGCAAAACAGGGTCAGTTCACTGTCACAGGGTACATTCCTATAGAGCAGCACTGTCCAAGTGTCCAAGTGCTCAGTCATGTGATATATTTTAGTTATCCTGTATCCCAGTCAGTTTTGTTGAAATAAAATGAGCCTTAAAATGCTAACAGCTAAGCAAAAATAGATATAATGTTATTATTAATTCTATTTAAAATAATAATAATAATAATAATAAAAATCATTCAATAGTATGTTTTAAAGAAGAAGATAAAAGTGGAAGTCAAGGTTTGCATTTTTGGTCTGTCTTTCACCTCTGTGTAACGTCCTGGTCACTGATGTAAACAAGTCGTGTGAAGTCCTCTTGATTGGGTCCGTCTCACTGATAGTGGTACGTTAAGTAAATAAAACAAACAGTAACTCACAGCACAGGTACAAACACGTCTGCCGTGTTACATATTTGGTGTGACTAGCAGCGTCTGTGTTTGAACTAATGTCACCTCAGGCATGTTCGTGGAGAAATAGCACCAAAACAATATGTAAGCTTTGTTCCTCTTATCTGGCATAAATCAGCAGGTTGTGGTTATAGAGCCAGATTTATAAGCTGAGTGCTTGTTGGGGTCAGAATGAATTATGTGCCAGATTGTGAAGCATAAACACACTTCTAGAGCATGGAACTTTAAACAAACCTGACTATTATTTGCAGTGCCATATTACCATGAATACAAATGACAGCGTGACCTCAATTTTCTGCACTGAGTGCGAGCGAGAGAGGGAGAGAGAGAGAGCGTGTAGTGAAACGGTGGTTTAAGTGCCGTAGCATTGCAAAGTGCTTGTTTGGTCTCACTTTCCCTGCTATCACAGAGTCAACAACCAGGCTGCTTAGGAATGAATTGGTAGAAATAATATTCAGGTTACGTTTCCACAGGCAACTGTTAAAACAGTTCGTTTTCCCCAGCGTTGAGAGAAATACGTTTCCAACGTACACGCTGCCATTGAACGTGTCCCAGCCTTTATTTAATGAGCCATCAGCGGCAGAAAGGAACCCACGGTGTAACAAACAATTAGCCTAAGAAGTCATTTTCACCTTAGTTCACAGTGGAGAGAAGCACCCAACCACTCACTAAACAATTACAGCGTATTAGTTACTTGTCACTCAGACCTTTTGGTGGTGATACATCTCCATTTATTTTGTTACACCACAGCTTTTTCCCACTCTCGCTCGTTGTTCTCCTCCCCTGCTCTCCTCTGCTCTCCCCAGACAAACAGGGATGTGCAGGGAGTCCACAGGGAGCTGAGGGATATTTCACTCTGCCAGTGAGGCACCCTGTGGGAATAGGGGTTGAAACTGTGCGAGTATGTATCTCATTAATTCACTTATGTAATTTGGAGCACTGATAATCCTCCAGGACGACCAAGTTGCACGTCTCAGAAACAAGAGTCGTCTTCGCCGTGAACATACAACCAAGTACCAACTGAGCTGCTAATTGCTCGTTGTGTTAATGTGACCAGTGATACATCCTATAGTCTTTTCTAGGGCATGAATGTGAATGGATATAAGTGAATGAAATGATGTAATAACCAGTCAATGTACAGCCTTTGGAGGCTTCATAGATGCAGAATCAAGTTTCATACATGAGAGAAATGACTGTTCTGTATGATTTATTCACTTCAGACCATTCAACAGTCTGGCTGACGAGCCAATCGTGGCTGTTCTAGTCAGCCCAGTACTGTGATTTCTTGTAGTGAGTATAATTCCCCATGTCCCATTCTTATATCCTTACAAGGGGCCCAGAATTCCTGGCAGCACCTGTGCCTAAATCAGTGAGTTGGAGCAAGCAAAAAATCAATTAATTGATGATTGCCAATTTACACCAAGCCTACAAGCCTCAATCTTTTGGAAATTAAAAAGACGGTAAAAAGCCTGCTGTAAACACAAAACTTTGTTTCCTATTTATGAAAACATTTCCAAGTGTTGCTGTCGGTACAGCCTGGGCTCAGCTCTCCTCCACTCCTGTTACAGATGTGTCTTACTGCTGCGTGGGTTTTGGTGACCTCATCCTAACACAGCACCACCCACTTTCACCACATCTGCAGCTTTGCTCTAATCAGAGGGAATTAAAAACACCTGCGTGGCGGTGCAGACGATTTTGATAAATAGTTTTGTCGTTCATCTTTGACCCTGTCTCACTTGATCCTGGTCCGCTCAGCCCAGAGCTGCAGGTTCTCATTCTCACCTGACAATCAGTGAATGATTTACAACAGGAGCAGCAGGCAGATGCAATTAAGGAGAGGTTGGGACGAATGTGGAGTCTGAACACGTTAAAGACCGAGCATTTCATCAAGTCCTAACCCTCAACCGTGAAACTCCGTCTCAGATGAAAACACTGTTGTTGTTTTTTACTATTATTTAGAGACACAAAATTCTAGAGTGTTTTTGCAAGGGAAGAGTTGCTGTATGTACCGTCCTGGTTAAATGGTAATGAATTAGTAATGATAGACTAATGGTTGCTTGGGTGATGCTAATTGCCAATTGTTTTCATTGTAACATTGTATGGCTGAATTTTTTTTTGGCTGTTCATCAATATTTTTGACACTGGATTATAGTTTGAATAATTAATCTGATGTCTTAGTTACATTTTGGATAAATTGTCAGTTTTATGTCTATGTGTGTTATATGTTTGAGGCTTCAACAGTTCACCCTTTTCTTGCGGCTCATTGTTCCTCATCCTCACCCTAACGCCACCTGCAGGTCAGGGATGGAAAAAAAGACAAAGGGCAGGGGCTGGGGTGTCAGTATCATGCAGTGTGACATGTCATGTCAAATAACAACGAGCAACATAACATCATTTAACCTTTTACAACACAAGTATTGATCCAGCTGCTTATCATGCTCCAATCACAGCTCAGGGCTCAGCTCAGCTTCAGGGGCTGTTTGAATCCACCCAGCGATATTCTGAGCAGACAAAGACATGCAGCGCTTCTGTTTTCTTACCCTGTCCTTGGCTCATCCTTTTCCCCCGACCACTTTGTCTGTGGAACAGCGAGAAGATGTGTCACTGGCTGTTTCCTAGCACTGACTAAATATACAATGGGGGAGGCTGGAGATATCATCTTTGCACAGTGGAGTAGAATGATTAAGAAAAAGACGCCCACCCAGTTCCCTCAATGACTTTTCAATGATGCAGACAGAGACTCTCTCCTCATTCTAAACATGTTAAGATGTTGTTTTTTTATGTCATGGATGACAGGATTCACAAAAATGTTTTCTGTCTCTATTAACACAACACATTCCTGCAATAGATGCAGCTTATATTAGTATTTTTATGAATTTCACATTTTACATCTATAGAAAAACATCAAGAAAACATTCTTGCATTTAAAGAAGAGCAGAGAACAAGTATCATGATAGAATATATGCCACAGTTGGAAGAAATAAACTCTGGAGACATACTGTAAACCCAGATGGATTCACATATACCCAGATGGCCTGAGTTATAAGTCTGTTCTATCCAAAGCTGTTGCTCAACACTTTACCTTATTGCAAAAATATTTTTTCATTATGAATGCCTGCAACTTGTCAAAGGCATATTTTTATATGTAAAAAAGCACAATAAATGTATGGTTTCATTTTAATAAGTATATCAGCAGCTGCTTAGACCATCACAGATTATTATCAGGAGATTATTTTGTTGTAGGGGTGGACTGGGAGTAAATGCATTTGAAAGACTTACATATGAAGGTAGTTTTTCCTAGTGTGTCAAGGTAGTGTCATCCCGTCACCTCTCAGTCCTCGTCAGCGGTCACTGGTACATAAACGAAGCCCTTCCTCTCTTTGTTTGTCACCTGTATAATTTACTACGTTTTCAGAGATCTTGCATATGCACAGCCCAATACGCCTGAGGAGGAATACTGTCATGGCTTCATCCACTGTCGCTATGTTTGTTGTTGTCTAAGAAACTGACATTGGCCCACGAATTCACACTGAACTCAGTACTGCCCCCTAGTGGGTATGAGCATGCCAAACATAAATTACGCATTCAGAGTATGTGGGCGGTGATGTTTGAAACTTATGAAATTATTCATGTAGGTAATGGGAGCATAATTTAAGCTAAAGTGAGCTAAAGATTTAGCATCATGCTATAATAATAATAATAATAATAAATATGATGAAAATATGTCAACCAGATAAGAAATCCATGGCAATTTTTTAATTTGGGAAACATGTTAAAATATTCCTGTAATGTACCAGTGTATGCGTATAATTACATATATACTGTAGCACTGTGGCAACAGGGGCTCTGTAAAGTCATGGGCTCAATAATTATAGTTAAAGCTGTGACTCCTCAGTGTGAGCTCAGTGTAATGATGACTTTATTACCAGGAACAAATACTATAGAATAACATTCACAGGCAACAAAAAAATATGTCCGTGCAGCATCTTATAGACTATAGTCAAAGCCTCTTTCCAATTAACGAGAGATGAGCACAGGCCCGTGAGCACAATGACTGAGCCCCCGCCACAGTTATCAAATTTGCCATGAACACTGATAATAGATATGTATGCTAAGGAAAACGAAGGATGCTTTAATAGAGTTTTTAACTGTAGATCTAGAATGGAAAATTGGACATACATTCTAATTGAATACCTGGATGAAAATGCGCCCAGTGCACCGTTATAAATCATCTGGAATCAGTTTTGCTCGAACTCCTCTCTCCTGCTCGCCCACTTTACAAACACAGAGCAGGGCTTTTTCAGCCTCTGATAAGTGTTAATAAATTACCTGAATTTGAAAATTAATGGCCAGCCGCCTGCCTCTGGGAGATATCATTGTGTTTCATGAATATTTCGATTCTGTGATTAGATCAAAATGCGGTGAATTCCTAAACAGCCCTCGTGCCCAAGCTCCACTGATCATAAACTCTTTCCTTCTCTTAAAAAAAAAAAAAAAAAACCATTCCATGCAAATGTGCTGATATGGAATAATTAGAATGACTTTTGCCGGTATTTCTCTCTTGTAGCATTTGCATGACTTCAGATCTCACCTGACTGACTGATCTGCTCCAAGCCACAGGAAAATATATGTTTTTGTGCAGCTCACCCCCCAAAAATTTACCTTGCCAGGGAAAGATAAAGGCTCATATTGTGATGGTAAAGAGGTTTGTATTTACAAAAAGAAACAAAGGCGAGGCGGTTGCCAGTCCTGGAGGACATTGATTAGGCCCTTCCTGTCATTTCCTATTCATGCCCGGTATCAGTGGCATTCCAGCTCATCTGCTTTTGTGTGCGATAGGGATCAAATAGATTTCCTCACATTGTCACAACATTCACAGATGCAGGAATGTGAGGAATGAAAAGCGTGAATACTGTAGCTGCGCTAAGTTTGACTTAATACTATTGTGATGCTACAGTATTGTCATCCCACCACATAAAGACTCTTTCAGTCTGTGTTTGACATCCATCTCTCTCATACATCCACATGAACCTAAAGAAAATATATGAAAAAAAACAGCTCTGTCACCACATTCAATCATTTCAAAGTTCAGGAAAAAGACTTGTCTAAAAAGACAGTCTTTGATTTGAGCCTCCTTGGTAACTGGTGGTTCCTCCTACAGATTTAAGATTTGGTTTATTGGGCACACTTTAAAATGACCGTAGTTATAAATGAAAGTTTTAATGGATATGACATCTGACAAGGTGAGCCCCTGCTCCAGCTGCAAACCCGAAAAAGTATAAAGAAAGTATAAGAATAAATGATTAAAAGTAAAACTGTCTATGAAGAAACTGTGTACTCTAAGAATGTTTGGAAAAACTGTGAATATTTCTAATGTTGATTTAGTGCCAGTCCAGGAATAAGAGGCTCTGGTTGACAATGGTCGTTTGTGTTTCCACTGCAGAACAAGTTTTCTGGGTTTGGCAAATCTCAACTTTTTCGTATATTAAAACAGGACAGTGTTTCAAATGCAACTCATGCTAATTGGTTTAAAAAAACTCAACACACAGAAGCCCTGTTTGGTCGACACATGTGGAACCATGAACATGAAAATGGAAAAATAACCATAAGGTCATGTGAGTGGAGCAGGTTCAAGTGCTGGTGAATTTTCTGTCTCTCCGTCCAGCTTTACTTTGTCTGCCATCGTGGAAACAACGTTTTTAATCTGGAATACGTAAACAAAAGAATGATGACAACCAGCTCGCCATTGTTTTGTCTGGAACAGGGTGCAGTGAGGGGAGTGGTCTTAGGTGGGCAGTGAAGAGCGCTGACAGCTATTGTGAGAAATAATTGGCAAATCCTCTCACTTCAGACCGCTCATATTCTCTGGTGGACCTTCTTTAAAATAGTTTTATCCCATTTATAATCAGAAGTTTTTTCTAAAGTAATTTTTTGAGTGGTTGAGGTATCAGTAAGGGTAAAAAGAGTTCATGTTGGACTTTTGTGTTTTATTATACTGCAGCCACACCTGGAACATAACGTGCAGCATGGGCGTTCTGTTTTATTAATTAATTTTTCTCTAAAGTTGTGTTGGCTCGTTCCCTCAGTTGGCACAAGAAAAGCTTTGGAGAAAAAGCTAGTCTCTGTGTTGTGTGTCTTTCAGATCTGCGTTAGCCAAAGAGTTCTCAAACACAGAGGAATGCTGGTGGATGCTGGGCCTTCTGTGTGTACACGTTCACGCGTGTGCATGTGGTTTCGTATATGTGCATCATCGGCAGCTGCACGGGACCCAGGGGACAGGCCTGTGTAGATCGGGTCCCCTCAACCCACAGCTCATTAGCAGGGAGTGAAAGGAATCCACACAGATGGCTGTCAACGTTCAAAAAAGTCGGCTGCGTGAGACATGTCAATTGAGGTTTAATTTCCTTCTGCTCGTTCCTGTGACACTGCACAATTCAAGCGATATTTGTTTATTCTAGCCCAAAAAACAAAAACACGGAAGCCGAGTGACATCTGAAAACGTGTTTTCTAATGAGCACTCAGACTACTGAACAGGAGCCTGCACTTGTCATTCATCAGCACAAATTACTCGCTCTAACTTGACATGTTTTCAGTGCTACAGATGACGAGCTTGTCTGTTCTGCAAACACTGAGAACGGACCACGTTTAAACCAGAAATGTGGCATCGAACAGTCCGGCGAGACGCCACACAAAATCAATTAGATTGTTTACCTGTCAAAGTTGGAACAGAGGCCTCGCCACTGCAGCAGTCGCTCATCATTTTCCCTCCCGACACTGTCACCTGCTCACTTCCTGTTATTCAATTAATTCAATTGTACACACAGTTGTGATACAGTGTCTTTGTGCCACGGGGAGCTGCTCGTCATAATAAGGTGTTACAGTCTGCGAAGAGAAACCTGCCCTTAATCTTTGAACTAAATGGATAAAAGTACCAATTTAAATAAAAGGATAAAGATGAAGGATGTTACATTCACACCATGTTGGACAGTGGTCATTTAATCCAAACTATATTCTCATTTGGGTCAATTTCTATTTCTCTGTTGGAACCTTTTATACATTCAGTTTTGATATGCAAAAATTAAAATAAATATATAAATATATATATATATATATATATAATAAAACAATAATAATTTTATGGTGTGAAATACTACCAGAAAGTTCAACCTACCTTTTAATTCTGGTGTTATGGTTCCTATGTCATTTCCTAATGAAAGTAAAGGATAAACCCTCGGTTTATTAAAAAATTATGGGCCTGGATAAGTTCAGAATCTCGAGCCGTGGCCTTATGTTTGGTATCAGATACAAAACATTTTTAATGCTATATAATCAGGTAAAAATACAGATTTAAGAAGACTGAAGACTTTTGTAGAAGAAGAAGAAGAAAAATGCTCGTGGGAGTGAGGAGGTACAGTAGTGGAGGCGCTCACTCATTCACTGCAGTGTGT
Organism: Cynoglossus semilaevis; assembly: GCF_000523025.1. Classification (NCBI taxonomy): domain Eukaryota; kingdom Metazoa; phylum Chordata; class Actinopteri; order Pleuronectiformes; family Cynoglossidae; genus Cynoglossus; species Cynoglossus semilaevis. Next base: position 12,350,352 of record NC_024319.1, on the reverse strand, counting down.
GGATTAAAAGGTGCTCTGCACCAGGGATGCTGCTACTTTTCAGTAATTGTACATAACAGTCATCTGAACACTACTTGAGCTGACCTACTTATGGAGCTCAGGAACTTTTTATCCTGCAGCCAAGTCTAAAAATAACCCCGTGGCCACTTTTAGATTCATCTCAATGGTAACCCTGAGTGCCAGTGACAGAAGCCTGTTAGACGGCAGCTTGAACACTGGACACTGCATCACTGGACTCTCCTCTACTGCTGGTTTTTCATGCAAAAATGAAAAGACTTTTTTTTAAATATTATTATTGCCAGTAGTCAATGATGCCACACAGTTCATGGGCTACAGCAGAAGTCTTCATGGGTTTATTGGAGTGATCTTCTTTATTCATTTACAATGGCAGTGAAATGGTCCTATCAGCAGTTGTTTTATATGTGTAGACAAAACACACCCAGCCACACTTCTTTGTTCTCGGTTCATGACTCCCTTTTCTCTGTTTGTGCGTCGTCGTGCAAACGTTCTCTCCTGCTGTATACATCGGCTCCTTTCAGATGACTTGGAATGAGTGGCTTTTTCATACAGCACATATTGTGCAGCTTGGTGGGGAGACCATTACCCTGAATCAAAGAGGACAGCAGTCTGCTCAGAGCAGAGCCACGATCACGTGGCAGCCTGTGTTTCAACAAACAAATAGCAAATCCCGCTTACTGCAAACTAACTAATTAAAAGATGTAAGGGGGGGGGGGGTTCTTCACGGCGGTTTGCTAGAAGATGGGTGACAAACTCGGTCAGAGTTAGTGGGTGATGCTAATAAGGATCTAGAGCGGCTCAGAGTTCTGATTTCGTGGGTACAAGGAAACGGTCATCCATAATCTGCTTCGGCTGAATAGTGAGAATAAAGGGCAAAACTGCTTCTGTGCAGTGACTCTGCGCTGCCTCTTTTCCCCCTCACCACCTACTCTTCTCCAGTATTCCTCTCGGAGCATCTTGGGAACGTTGAGCTCAGACAGCAGGATTAGTCAAGGATCCATCTTGAGACTCAGATAATGTTTTTTGTGCGCAGACTCCCCTGCTCTCTACTGGCTTCTGCTCCACTGATTAGAACTCACACAAAAAAACTCCAGCAAAAATGGCTGTTTGTTGTTTAGCTGTTTGTCCCTCTCTCTCCCTCTCTCCCTCCATCCTTCCCTCCTCCCTGCCTTTGTAGATCTGTTTTTGTCAGCCATCCTTCTAATTCAGCACAAGAACAAGTCACAAGTAGGTCAAGACAATGCTGCAGACAGCAGTGTCCCAGACTGACAGCGACATGGAGCAGCCACAGGGCTGTTTAAATATGCCCTCTGGTCTTTTCCATCTGGCACCGTCTAAATGGCTGCTGCAGGATTTCTCACATTCTCTATGTAAAAAAAACAAATTCTTTTTTTTATTTGTAAACAGTTTAGCCTCCACCTGACACAAACAACTTTCTTTCCTTCGCCTCGCACACACACAGCGGCATAAGTTCAGTGCACAGTTCCCTGATGGCGTTTGACGAACACACACCTTTACAGTTGTGCATTTGTAGTTTTATGTTGTGAGGGAATGTGTGTGTGTGTGTGTGTCCCAGCTGCCTGTCATTATGAGTGACAAGCACCTGTGCGTGCGTGTGTGTGTGTATATGTGTGTGTGTGTGCTTTGGAGCCCAGCAGCTGTCTTCACACCTGCACGCACACACACACTTTTCCATCAGGGACCACTGCGTTCTCTTCGTCTTCGCTAGCACACAGTGACACTTTACAAATAATTTATTTGTTCACTCTGGCTCTTCCATTTCCTTGAGGCGATTTGTCGTTGAGAAAATTTAAATCCAAAACAGCACTTAAAAATGAACGTCAGAAGACACAAACCGTACTAACAAAGTGCACTGCGACAAGTGACTTCTCTGCGCACCTCATTAAGTAAAGTACTAAAAAAGAGCTGTAAAATATAAAGCACACGACATGCATTTCCAGGCAGGTGTTTGGTCCCCACTTAAACTCTAACAATTATTGAAACACAGAACACTGACGTTTCATCATTAACAGTTTTTCACTGATTAATTATGAAACAATGATGTATTTTGTGTGACTGTCAAGAGGGTGAAAAAGAGTCTTGGTTTCTGTTGTCTCTCTCTTTCCAACACACACACACAGACTGACACACAAATGCTGGTGCTCCGTGCTGAGGCAGGGCAGGAGCAAATTTAATTTAGAAACATTCTCTCCTTCCCTCCACATCCCGGGCTGTTTAAGACACAGCGGTGACTGTTCTCTGGCCGTGTAAGAGAACCCCATTATCAAAGCATTAAGATATGATTAAACTGACATTTTCTTAAGAAAACGAAAAGAGTTGGGAATAAAGGGAAGGAGAGAACTTACATACTCCAGATCTTATCAGGATGGAGGTGGGAGGCAGAGGGGGGGCCGGGGAGGGGTACATACTGATCTTTGAAGGAGCTTATTACAGAGCGAGCTCAGAAGACAAGCTCTGTGGTGTACTGATCACAGAGGTATGCGAGCCACCTGCTAGATTTCACTATCATTCAGAGTGTCAGTCAGTGCTGAGGCCCCTTGACTGCTGCCTCCTGCAACCTGAACACTTTTAAGAGGGGAAGGGGGGGGGGGGGGCAGTGCAAATAATGTCCGTCTCAGTCCAACAGGCAGTACAATAACTGATAGACATCTCCTATATGGGATAAAGGATTTGGTCTGTCTAAATGAACTATAATTCAGACTTTAACAGCAATGAGAACTATCCCGGGGAGGCATCTGTGGCCTGAGAAGAACATATCATCATGGTGGTCATACTGAGTTTATTTATTTTTTTATCTCATTTAAATGTACTTCTGATTGTTAAAAAATTAAATAGATATAAAGAGAGAGTTGCAGTCCTGCCTCATTGAGCCTGTTAACGCTAACTACCAGCTATGTCAAACTACATGGTATAGTTAAGTATACAAATATTTGGTGTCATGATGAAATAACTCACATCCAATGCATGTACATTGACAGTCTCTCAATACTGTATTTGTATGTTTCTTCATCGTGTCTTTTGTGTGTTTTTTTCTTTAGAATTGATACAAGATGAGAAAACATTGTGCAGTGAGTAAATGAATCGTTGGACAGTTGGTATAAATGATGTCACCACTTTTTAGATTGTTTCACTTCTGAATCTTCCATTTTTCCCCACAGCTTATTTGAACATCCACAGTACATCAGTGTGAGCAACTGCTTCATCAACAGATGTTCTTTTTTATAGGTAAGTGCATTGTAGAAATTAAAAGTAAAGAATTTCCTATTCTGCCACTGAAACTCAAATATAACATAATACAAGTTTATTAAATCTATTAAATCACACTGTTCCCTTAGTCAACACCACGAAGCATGTAGCATTGGCCAATCAGGTTCAGCTCTAAATATAGCTGTAGTAGTATCAAGTGAGCTGTGGGTTTAGTAAAACTACAACAAAATAAATTACAAAAAAGTTCATTTAAAGAAAAATTACACTGTTTTGATAGAATAATTCCAAAAAGTCACATAGACTAAACAAATCTATTTAATCTCTATATATCTCTATATCTATCTAATATATTGGTCAGCAGAGGATCGTCACACTGCATCTCATTCGATCTGTGATATTATTTTGAACTTGATTTAGAGATTAAAACGTTAAAGATGAATTAAAAAAATCCAAGTACATTTTTTAACAATCTTCTTATTCTTAATTCTGAAAACGCTGGACGACCTGTTGTGGAGGATATTTTTGCAGTGTTGAGCAGCAACTCCTTATTTCTTTTACTGTTCATGAATGTCTGTGTTTCTTCTGAGGTTCCTCTGAAGGCCAGGTATGCCCAGCATGTGATGGGGAATCTGTGTAATTTTCTTTTCTTTTTTTTTTCTTTTTTGAACGGCATGGCATAATCAGGAGGAGTCAAAAGCTTTCTGGCAGCAATTGCCTTTTGGCCATAGACAGAATGTACAACACTTTGCAATCTCCCCCTGCAGACATTCTTAGCAAATAAAACCCCAGTCTGAAAAATGTGTGTTTTACTCTTTGTGTTACATTATTAATGATTTTAATCCACAATTTAACCCACCAAATCTACAGGTTTGATCCCTATGCAGCTTAAGGCCAGAAAAAAAAAACAGTTTGAAGGATTTCTTTTTTCAACCATGACCAAAATAAAAACAGTGTCCTTTAGATCTGACCAAGAAGGAAGTAGAAAAAAACGATTTGTATTTACCACAGAATATGAGATCTTTATATTGTAGCTGACATAAAACTAAGTCTGATCTGTAAAATCTTCTTGTGTACAATACTGTCTCACACCGTCACATCTTTCCTGTACTTTTTTTTCATCTTTAATTTTTCATAATTCCTTCTCACAACTCATATTTCTCCTCTCTCCCACAGCCTCCCCCCTTTTTCTTCTCATGCCCCTCACCGTCTCCTCCTTCATCACTGCTGGTTGGAATTGAATTATCATCCTCAACATTAGGAAGGACCAGGAGAAGCAGCAGAGGTAAAAAAGACAACATCAAAAGTAATCAGTGAGCACATCTAGCCTCCCCCTCTGACTCCCCTCCTGACTTCGTCCCTTCTCGTCTTTCACAGTTTTGCCATGAAGGCAGGCGGAGATCTGTGAGTGTGTGTTAAGTGGCACGACGTGAGGCGTTGTTGCTGATTTCCACAGCTTCGCTCAAAACACTCCTGCTGAGTTAATAAATCCGACCTCTGCTTAATTAAAATAACAGACCATCCTCCACTGAGGAGAGAGAGGAAAAAAGACACTTTGAGAATTATTCTAAATCGTGTGTTAATTAAGATTTAGTAAAAACAAAAAGAAACCTGTCAGGGAACGTGTGTGTGTGTGTGTGTGTGTGTGTGTGTTGTGGTAAATTATAGGTCAGGAGCAGCTGCGTGTGGACTCTAATGCAGGGAGAAGTTACAAATCCTCTGGAGGAGAGCAGCGTTACAGCTGCTCTGGTAAACTATTAGACATCTAGTCAAACTAATGTGTAAATGCTAATATATACAGCATACCTCTATTAACATATCTGGAGTGCAGAGGCAAATCCCCTTTAAAATGGACGACCCAACAAGAAAATAATCACATTTACAAGGGCTTATTTAGGGATCCGAGGGTAATGCAGCCTTTTCTGCGGCAACAGTCGGCGCTGCCCCATTAATTGCTAATTTTGTAGCGTTGCTCTCTTGACCGTGGAAGGTGAACAGGGCCAGAAAACAGTCACAACATAATGATTGCGTTGTAATAACTGCATCTTCTGTCTCATCATGAATCTTGGCCCCAGCATCCATGAGGGCTCTAATTCTCCAGCAAGGAGTGTTAAGAGGATATCATTACCACTTTTTTTTTTTTTTTTTTTTTTTGTAAAGTAAGCTTCAGATTTGGTTAAATATAGTAGCATTTTTTTCCACCCAGTTTTGCATTGAAGCTGGGTCAAGCCGACCCCTCCCATGGCAATTCTTTTCAAAGGCAGCTGCCAAAGCGCCTCCTCTGCCACAAATGTAGCCAGTATCGATGCCATGCTTAAAAAACTGATTGAAAAGAGACTTACATGTTTCAAAGCATGCTGGGAGCTGGGGGCCCGGCAAAAGCCCAGAGTATTAAAGCTGAGATACTCAACAGAATATGCTATAAAAAGGAAACATATGCCCATAGGTCCAACGGTGCAATAATTAATGCATGTATGTGATTCTGAAGATTTTCCAGAGTGGTAATATTTTTGGTAAATCTTCATGTTCTGGCCTACTTTTCATTTGTGAGAAGAACAATTCTGTTAAAAAAAATAACTTAAACTTGCAAACCATATTTGTGATATTTATATTTTAACAGAAAGAATAGTTTAGAGGGAATGAAAAGATTTTTTTATTTGGTTTGGGTTTTCTTTTCTTTTTAAATGTCACACTGAAGGTAATTAGGTCACGGCAGTGCAAACATTTGTTACTTCGAGGATTCATCTTCGTATCAATTCAAGCTGCCTATGAAGGACACAGCAGCTGGTGAAAGAGACGTAAAGACGCGTTACTGCTGACAGTGTTAATTGATGAAAGTGTGATTCATGGACCCTGCCATTGTCCCCACGTTCTCAAAGATCACCTCAAACAGTATCAACAGCACATTTTTGACGAGACATTTTTAATTAGTCCGAGCCAATGAGTAAATGCCTGGATCTTTGCAGCCGATATAAGAAGATGATGATGAAGAAACACCCCCCTCCACCACCATCCCCTCCTCCTCCCTCTCTCCTATTCAGCCAAATCCCCAAAGAGTCCTATTGTTATCTCAATATACTGTTCGTCTCTAAATCGGAGAACATAATAGAAACTCTGTGGTGAGAAGTGTGGCGCTGTGCACAACGTTTGCATATTTATTCAGCTGTCACATCTATCTGAGCAGATCATCAGAGGAGATAAACTAAAGAGATGAGGGAATAATGGCTCTCGCTGAGAGACTGCTGAGTGACACCAGCATATTCCTGGAAAACACCAGAAACTGAGTAAACAGGGAAGAAATGAAGAAGGGAAAAAAATCTACAAAGCCATGAGATTGAAAATGAGCTGCGGTTAATGACGGTGATGACAACAGTGATGAAGAAGATGTGAATATCATTTGAATGATGGAAGGTTTTTGAAGAAGTAACGAGGCAAACAAAGCAGAGCTGCAAACTTTTCTATTCAAAATTGTTACTTCAAAAAGAGAAGATTTTGACTTTTTTAGGGGTCACAGAGTTTTTAACTAAGGCGGCGTACACTATTTAAAATAAAAAATGAAACATTTACGTGAAATATAAATAAAAATCTCCCCATCTTCTCTCCACATTAACCTGTCTGTGTAACTCCCCAATCGTTAGCATCACACACACAAGCAGTGGGCAGTATTTGTCAGTGTTGAGAGGTTAGAACCCCAAACGTCCAATTACAGGAAGATTCTTCAACCGCTGGGCCACAGGATGCTCCAAATATGACGTCGTTTTGAACATTTGATTCCAAATCAAACATTCAAGTTGAAATTAGGAGTAGCACTGGCAACGGTACATTTGATTTCCTCTCCACACATGTAAGTATCTCTATTTAAACAGATTGTAGAGTCTAAATGCTGCACTTGTTAGAATCACTGACCTTTTATTTCACATATGTAGACGCCATCAGTGAGTGAGACTGTCACAGGGACCTATGTGTCATCTGTTCTTCAATGTATACAGATACATGCACGCGCGCGTGCACTCAATGAGGACAGTTAATTGAACAATATCCAGGAAATGACAGGAGGACAGTGAGCGTAATCCCTGCTCAATGGTGCCATCTAGTGTTTCTTCAGGGTAGCCCCACGGAAGCTAAAGCTACCACTGCTACCGCTGCGTAAGTTTGGATAACAATTATCTGTTGTATTTGCATTAATGTGATTGCTTTGTCTGCAGACTCATCTGACTGCAATTATAAAGAGTAGCATTAAAACACTAATTAATTAACTCGATTGTGACTAGATTGATTAATTCCAAACAAACATGAGATCGCAGACAGGCAAATGAGCTCTGGAGTGGCGATGCATCTGGGAGTGCTGCTGCCGAAGACATTTTGATTATCTGCAGACACATGTAGTTGCAAATCTTTTAATTAACACAAACAGATAGTGGCTGTGAGTTGGTTGTACAACGGATGCTGCTGTTGCTGTTGCTTGTTACCCATAATCATATTTTGGTCAGTAGTTTTGAACGAATGGGTTTGAGGAGGGAGTGAGGAGAAGCTCAATCATTGTTTGTCCGTGTCCGTGTGTTTGTTTGTGTTTGTTTGTGTGATGTCTATGCTCCACTTTTTAAATACACATTTTAATCATTTAAATAACGTATTCAACATTTCTGTGCATCCTAATATAAACTGTTTAACAGTTTGTAGTCACATTTCTTTTTCTCTACGTCTTCTTCTTTTCCCTTAGACCAAGTCTTCTAAAGAATATCTTTACATTTCTACTTGTAGAGCTGTTTTCGTAGCTACCACACGCCTATACAACACGATATCCCAAAGTTTAACATTTTAAAGAAACACAAGCCACCATTAAACTATGAAGAAATTCGTTTTAAAAGAAATGCATTCAAAGAATGAACAGTTAATTCATCAAACATTCAGCCCTAAAGCTGTGAACAGTTTACCTTCTAACGGAGGACATTTTTCCCCATTTATGATATATATATATATATAAATCTAAATATATATAAATCCTTTTATTATATTATATTATATTGTTTATTTTAAACAAACACTTCTGCTAGTGAAAATACTAATAAATTGCACTGTTAAAAATAATATACAAAAATAAAAGTGTTATGGTGGAGTAAGGCATTATCTGGTTGTTATTATTCGAATGAGAATAAGATTTTAAATGTCATTACAAAAAATTTAAAGTAAGTGCATATTTTAAACAATGTTTTTATGTTTTGTTTGTGTGTGTGTGTGTGTGTTTGTGTAAGTGTTTCGTCTCTCTGTGTGCGAGATGGTTTTTAATGTCCAAAGTCATCGCACAAAAAGAGATAATCAAATTAGGATGAAAATCAAACAGATGGTCACATAAATCATCCATTCACAGGCTGGACTGCTGCCTCTGCTGCAGAACAATGAATCACTGCCTATCAACGCTACCATCAAAACATAAGGGCCGTTATGAATAGGAGAAATGTTTCTACCCATTTCTCCTATACGTCTCACAGATTTGGCATCTCGTCCCTAATTTTCAGGCAAAATAACCTGAAACAAAATGCAACGGTAAAATAAAACAAAACTATAAATGTTACTGTTGTTGTGACATCATCACACAGGTTAGAAATTCAGATTTCTACTTTTCCACCTTGTGCAGTATATCTGCTCTAGATTTAAAGTGTGTGTGGGGAGGCGGGTGGGGTCACTCAGTTGAGGCTGTGCTGTCGGCATCTGCACATGCAGAAAAGCCTAATCAGAGAGATACCAGTAAAGTACATGTAATACTTTGGAGATTTAATGCAGTTTTTAATTGGATAGAGGCCCATTATTTTTCAATACAGAAGGGGCACTGAGGCACATAAAGCTCTTGAATATTTTTGCAAATCGTGTTCAACAGCATAATGATTAACCGTGGCGGTAAATTTGCCTCACAAAATGAAAAGCAAACTTCATGCAAGGCGTAATTTAATTGTTTCCCTTCACATTTTCTGCCTCCCATTGTTGGAAGCTTAACATTTTTTTAGAGTCTGCTCAACAGCTGATGCTTGAGCTGCAACAATATGAGCCACGAATTCTGCAGAATTCCTTCCATCCTGATGTCAAGAATCCTTTTTTATTACTGTCAATTTTAAACTATTTACAACATCAGATGCTTTTAAAAGAACACAATAAGAAGTAGAACTTACTGTTACTGTTTTTTCATATATAAACAAAAGTGATATTTTTTTTGAAGTAATTCTCTCTGCCTCATTATTATGCATTATCCATATCACACAAATGTGTGAGGTTTTTTTTGTTTGTTTCCCCAATAATCCATTTCAGCAGTCACAACTCCAAGTCACATTTGCATTTGGTCACTGTTCAAGGAAAACAGTGCCATCTGGGCACAGCTATGGGTAATGCAAAACTGAGCCAGTTTGTGAACATGAATATTCAGAATCAGAACGTGGAGCAGAATATTACTGGTAATGTCTGTTCACACAAAACAACCGTGTACTTTTGAAACCTGCACATACAGACGTCTTCTTTTAAAACTGCAGTAACTGAGGAATACAGAATCTATAAATTGTAGATTATATATATGTAAATTTATATGTATGTGTGTGTAAAAATAAATGTTAGCACAAAGTGTCCCCGTATAAAAATGTATTGCATCTGCTACTACTGATAAACTGGAAGGTAATTTTTTTTATTATTATTATTTGTTTTTTATTTTGAACATCAGTTTGTTGTTGCATCTACTGGAGCCAACTGTTAACAAATGTCATTACAAGTGACATGTGACTTATACCGTGTAACTAATGTCCAAAGTTTGCCATGTTACATAACCATTCAACTAACTGTTCCACTGCAGCAGCAGAGAGAGCAAACAGCCCTGGGCTGAAGGTAGAAGTGCAGTCACATATTGTTTACATCATAATATTTTTATATATACTTATCTTCTTTATTATGTTTTTTCCCTATGTCTGTCCTGGACCTGGTGATGTCCTTTAGTTTGGTCAAAAAATAGATGGTTATTGATTTTGGCTTTTCTTCCTCCACAGCCTCTGTCAGGAAGTTGGTCAACATTACATAAGTGACCAAGTGCCGAACCTCAGATGTTGTCTACTGACAGGGAGCTGAAAATACAGTCAAGCAAAACTACAGGTAATAGATTAGACTTGTGTCACAAAAAGCATTTACATAAATACAATTCAAATGTTTGTTTTCATATATTTGTTGTTTGTGGTGACTTCAGGGGATATATTTACTTTTTAAATAATGAATATTCTACACAAGGAGCTCCTGCAGGAGCTCGCTAAAAAAGGCTTACAACAGTGCTGCTATGTTACACCAATAGTGGAATAAATAGATGGTAGCAACAACCTTCCTCGAAACAGCAGCAGCAAGGCAACTTCCCTGGTTGAGAAACAGAGTTTTGAGGAGAGATGTGACTGCTGCCTCACTGTTTTTTCCCCTACTCCTTCTGATTACTCCTCTCATCTTATGTAAATCCTCTTAAGTCACATGTTATTGTTTATTGCAACTGTGAAGGTTAGGTGTTTCTAAGCTCCTGTGCGTTCGCTTATCTCACCAGCGCATGCATCTTTGTCTCTCCAATGTGTCTTGTTTTCATAATACACTAATGGATGAGAAAAGTTGTCAGGACTGATGCCATGCAGACAACCGACCAAAACCACTGCTGAAAAATGTTAATCTCTCCCAGTGGCTAACAAGTCTTCACAAAAGAGAGGCAGCCGCATGCTCCGGGGATATCACAGTATTATCAGAATTATTTTTCTGTATTTAGGGAGGGAGCAGGCTTTTATTAAAATAATAAGAAGAATTCCTGCATATTTATTCTGACCAGTTGCTTTCACTTTTGGTGAATTGCAATCTGCTTTTGTCATTGAATCTGTGGTCAGGGTCACTCCCTCTCAGGATGTTGATGAGGTTTTATTTATATATTATGGCTTGCTGTTCTGTAAATTAATATTCCTTGAATATATATACAGAAAGTATGAAAATATATAACAAAAGTCTGAATATGTATACAGAAAGTCTGAATATATATACAGAAAGTCTGAATATATGAGGTATATATGAGGTCTCCCAAAGTGTTGGTTTCACTCCATGACCTTCCACAGCACCCGCCTCTTCATCTTTCCTGGCCGTGTTTCAGACAGACGCTGTGCAAACTGTGGAAATGACACAAAAAACAGAAGATACAGTGACATGTTTTTTTTTTACATTGTGTACAGTATATTTTGTAATGTCTAAAATAAATATCACTTAAATAAGCTGATACTGCACAGCAAACACCTTTATTGCTCTTGGTGAAAGCTTTAAATTATTTTTTAAGAAATGGATAAAGGGAGTCATGGAAGATGTATGTAGTTAGGAGTTAATGGAAAAACACTACTACGAGTTTGCTGGGGGGAGGGGGGAGGGGTTACGCTAATGTCAATATACTTTTGTTCTCATTGTAATGATCCAAAGCCATGTTCCCCCTGCAATTCTCTGATTCTGAAATATTTCAAGTACCTTACTGTGAAGATGAAGAGAAGAATATATATAAATATATATGTTTGCTTTTCACACAGCCTAGTTCTTTGTTGACTAATATAAATGTTGGAGGGTGAAGCCTCCACAGCAGATTCTGCAAAAGAACTGTGGCAGATGTATTAAAATGCAAGATTATGTCCT
>NC_024319.1:12322741-12338345 GCF_000523025.1 Cynoglossus semilaevis | reverse complement strand
CCAGAAATGCCTGATGATGCAAGATTATATTCTAAGACATGCTCTCAGGAGAATATTTTGTTTAGAACTCCAAAAAGTATTTTATATGACACAATGATGCAAATTTAGGACTTTCACAATTGTTTTTTAAATACTCTAATTCAATGAGAAACATGTAGAAAAGATACAATTTTGAATAACTGTTTTCCAAAAAGTTTCATCCAAACTGACACACAAAATAAGAATTTTTGTAACAAATTAACAAAAAACGTTTTTCAAGATGCTCTAATTTGTTGAGAAATAGAAAAAATTATATTTTGAATTTAAAAATACAAACAAAATTTTAACCATCTGACCACATGAGACGCAATTAGGGTTTTACCTAAAATGTAATTTTGAAAAATTGTCTCTAAATGAGAAACATTTTTGATGAGAAACATGCAGGAAAAGATACAATTTTGAAAAAAAAAAATGTACAAACATTTTCATAGATATTTCAGTATTTGACCAGAAATTATATGAAAAATTCAAAAAGTCAAGTTATTTTCACAAAAAAAGGAAATGACACGAACAGTTTCAATTTTAACCAAAAAAAAAAAAACAAAAAACTTTTTAATGTTTTATATATAAATGTTTATTTATATATAACCTTTGTTTATCTCTCCTTTTAGCTAAGGAAAGAGAAACATTGGATTTCAGACCAGTACCTGAAAACCTACTGTTTCTCAGCTCACTACGTTTTCATGTTGCTGACGGACGGCTACAAGTTTGATGTGGACTCATGGAAGAACATTCACTTTGAAAACCAGGTGAGTAATAAATGGTTTCACTGTGTTACATGATGGCACATTTCTTTTGTACAAACTTACCTGTGCTGTTTCCAAGAATAGATGTTGAGCCTTTACTATGAGTATATTAATTTGGGAGAAAGGGTAGAGGGGTCATGGGGGTGTGTTTAGGAGAATTGGCAGACATACCAATCAGCAGCGCTCCTCTGTGTCCATGAAAGACAGGCAGTGTATCACCCAGGGCCACCCTCAGGCTACAGAGCTTCTCTGTCAATGGAACTCCCGACGATCACAGGCAGCGCTCATGAGTCATGATGGAAAAACACAGCAACTGAAAATATCCAACATAATGGCTGCAATTTCCAAAATTGCATGGCAGTTAACATTTGAACACAAGGGCTCCTCATCCGCTGCCGCCGAGGGGAGAACTGATTCACTGTACACAAATGACACCATGCTTTTGGGGGTGTCTGGGAGAGCCGGGGTTCATATTACATAACAGACACAATTGGGAATTTTGAAGTGAAGCTTTTTTATTTCAGTTGCGAGACATTCCAGTCTATTCTGAACATGCAAAGATGATGTCAGAGTCAATGTCAGATCAATTTCTCCTCTACACACATCTCCTTTCCCTTTTCTCTCTTCACATATTCTCTTCTTGATTTTCTCTCTTTACTGTCCTCTCCTCCCCCTGCTCTCACCACCTCTACATCACATTTTCTCTTACTTTTTCCTCTCCTGTTGTCCCATCTTCTCTTTTTTCCTCCTCTTGCCCCCCACCCATTCTCCATCCTCTGCTCTGACCACCCCTCCCATCGCCTCTTTTCTTACTTTTCCCCTTCTTCCCCTCTCTTGCCCTTTGCTTTCCGCTCGCCTCCTCTCTCACTTTTTCCTCTCCTCTCTTGAACTCACCATACATCTCCTCTTTTCTCCTCCAGGTTAAGAACACCAACATAGGTTGGAGTTTGGGCTACATGCTGAGTATGTCCAACATGATCCCGTCTGAAGTGAAGCTCATTTTGCCGATGACCAACCCAGTCTTCGCCGGTCTCATCTTTCTGTTTTCAGCGCTGACCATCATCGCTGTCATCATAGCGTTCATCTTTCTCATACGCATGTGCTACTAGGACACAGAGGGAGAGACAGAAATGTTAAGATACACACTGAGCAGAAAACACCAAGAACTGTTGTAATCCTATCAGTAACTGGTCCCCTGTCCCCCACTTCCTACTGTTAAGGGCCTAGTTTATGTTTACCTCAGGGGAAATTACACAGAATGACAGTTTTTCTGAATTTATTTCAAACAATGCTGATGTTTGGCCACTATTTTCTAGGAGAAATCCACAACATATTTACTCTAGACTTTTCTAAATAATAATAAGACGTTTAACCCTTGTAAAGTCCTTCGGGTCTAGGTGACCCCTGGGTCACACACACGCAGACACATGCCTTTGTTTCTGTGTGTGCATGAGTATGCGTGCGTGTGCATGCATGTTCCTGTACTGCATGACATGTGCCAACTTTTCCTCACATTCATTAATACTCATATTCTGGGACAAGATAAAAATGTGTGTACAAAAATGTGAAGGACCACACAAGGGTTAAAACCCAACTCTTCCATGATTAACATTTGTAATAAATTCTAAGCAGATTCTTTGTACAAATTCTAAAGTGTGCACACTGTCAGAAAGTGTTTACAGATAATGTTACTTATATCTACAGGTTGTGCCTTTCCTCCTTTCCCCTTTGTCTACTCCATCCTTTTGCCCCCCCCCATCCTTCCATCCTTTTCTTGCCTTCCATTCCTCTTCTCTTCAATACTCTCCCTCTTCTGTCCCCTACCCTTACCTTTTCTTCCACTCTGCTTGCTCCTCTCCTTTCTTGTTCGCTCCTCTTCTCTCCTCATGAAAGCTGTTTGTGAATCCTGTGATGTTGACAATAAACACAAATTATTTATGGGAAATAAATGGTCGCATCTGATCTTTGTGTTCAGTCCATATAAATTCTTAGGACAAACAGACATGGGTGTCAGCCTTCCTTGCTACCTCATGGACTTCATATGAAAAATTGATAAATGGAATGTTAGAGACATTTTCAAAAACTGTAAAATGAAGGGTTCAATGTTCTGTCGGCTGCTTTTTTATATCTGTATTGGTTTTTTAAAGCCCACCAGATTTGTCTGTTTGCTTATTCCTGTTGTTCACTGAAATATGTCTTGAATGTCTTGATGTTAGCATATTCAGTAGCACTGGTGTTAATGTATAGCACCACGGCAAAAGCATGATGAAAGAGAAATACTGTGTCCTTTTATCATCCATGTTTGTGCAACTAACGAACTCTGTTGCTTGTAAAAAGCATTGTAGCAATGCCAGTTTTTTTTCTGTCTTTTTTTAAGGTTATTGTATATGTATCTGAAATAGAAAAACTGAACACTTGTCATTACTCACTGAATGAAATTACCACTAATAAAATTACAAGGAATGCAATACATGTCTTCTTCTTATGACAGCAAATACGTATGAAGCGCCTGAGGTAAAATAAAAAAAAACATTGACACAGTGTCAGTGTTACAAAGAAATCATTCTACTCACAGGTTTGTTACTGGTAACATGAGAAAGCCCATCCATTTTCGACCGCTTATCCGTTACTGGGTCGCAGTGGCAGCAGTCTCTACGACCGCCACCCAAATCACACTGTACCGCACTAGCCCCTCGTGAACCTTCCCGTGTGGTGGGTCCACTGGAAGACGCCCACATGAGCAAACCTGCAGGGAAAAAATATGAACATAATCAGTTAATTCTTGGTGGTTTAATCATTTGTGTAATGATTTTTTTTTTACTTACTCGTAAAGTTGTCCTTAGTGGCCTGTGCAAAACACTGCACTCTGGTGGCACCTACCAAAGAACCGATTTCTATATTTTCTGTTTAAAAAATTAATTTTTGTTGACTTATTCCTTTTTATTATTGAAAGATGTATTTAAAAAGAACGTATAAAGAAAAAAGAGACATTTGTCACTACAGCAATAACAACTGGTTCTACAGACACTCTCAGAATCACAATGTGAAAAGACATGGAGGCATGTGACCAAGCAAATAAAAAAATAGCTTCAACATTATTTCTGTTGCATCTTTTACACACCTGTACAAAAAGTTCTCATAAATACTACGTTTTCTTTTTCTTTCTGTTTTTTTTTTCATCCTTTGACAGTTCAGACTTTCCAAGAGACAGACTTGAATCTGCTTGGTTTTGGTTGAACCTTCTTTCCTGTGCATCTGTCTGATCAGTCAGGTGGGTTTAGCTGTTTTTAAGGATGTGACTCCCTTAAAAAAATATCTCATTGAGAAAGCCATCATCTTTCATCAATCTCTACTTTCAATTTTGGGACACATCCTGTCCCCACCCACCTGACACAAAGCGACCTCAATCACCAATGCTGGAAAGTGTTTTAGCAGCTTGCATCACATAAACGATTTTCAAACAGACAAACAAAATATAAAGCAACATAAAAAGGAATAAAAAAAAGAAAAAGAAAAAAAGATTAGATTATATATCAGCTTAAATCACTCCATTCAATAGAAATAAACCCTTAAATCTTCCTGCTCATGATTCCAATGGCTTTTGTTTGGCAAGACAGTGGCATGAACCAGCCTATATTGACTGAGAGCATCACATCAAGGAGTACTCTGAAAAATCGTTATAGCAGCAGGTGTCAACATGTGGGAGGGGGACATTGGTCAATGCAGCATCAGGATGGTTAAGTAAATAGACCACTACAACCTGCTTGACACTCAAATTCACTAGACCTGTTCATTCACTTTAAGAAATTCAGCCAAAATGGTCAAAGGATGTGGTTTACATACGGCTACTACTGTACGCCCCATATGTCCAAAAACAGGCAGTTAGTTAAGCCAATAATAAATATGGGATCGCAGAATGATAAGAAGATTTCTAGAGTAAGAATCAACAGAAAAGGTTGGGAAAAGTTGGTCTACTTAATGGTTTACTGGTAGTTTTTTTTTGCCTAGTTTTGTGCAACCCTGTGTGGAACCTACAGACAGATCTACAGGCCGTCTGGTTTTTCAATACATGGAACAACGCCGCTTTCTATCATCACTAGGTTTCACCACGTGACACAAAAACATTAAAAAAAAACACAGGTACTGGGTGAGGCTAATTTATAAACACACCGTTTGCCTGTTCTCATTTAGTTAAAAGGAGGATTTCAAGAAGCAATAAGATCACATGATGGGAATCAGATTAGTCTCAGAGGTGAATGTCCAAAGAGAATGTAAGATAAAGGAAGATCTCTATTTTTCACCTCTTATTTTCTATTTCTTTGGTATGAAAGCGCCACCTGTTGGTTGCGTTTGTTCAACACTAGATAAACAAGAAAATGTCAACAGCCTCTAAAACTAATGCTTTCTGCACATGGAATCCTCCAACCACATATTTTCCTGCTTTTTTCTTTTAAAAAGTCAAAACTCACTTTTTCTTTATGCAATGAGGCAAGCAAAGCTGGTAAAGCAAACAAAAACAAACAAAAAAATGTAAAGAGACCAACAGGGAAAAAAAATGCTGTGGAAAAACCAAATATTTATCCTGTGGCTGAACTAAATACAAAAAGCAGCGGATCAACATTTTCCACAGGTTGCACTGAAGACAGTTTCCTTACCGACCAACATCAGCTAGACTGCACCACATAATTTAAAATCATCTTCATACAAATACAACTCTATTTTTGTCTTTTCTCTAAAAAAAATCCTGTACAGGTAGCATTGTTCATTTCTAATTTTGATGCCTCTGAGAAACTCAGAGAATACCTCAAATTATTTTATCACACTTTGTTTCTTTTTAATAATTATTCAACACTATGGAAACATTTTTCCCTCAAAGTTTGAGAAAATTAAGGCCATAAAGATTTACGAAAAAACATTACTATTCTAAAAAACTACTCAAATAAAAAACAAAAGAAAATAATGTAGCTTAATAAAACTAAAGGAAGACAACCTTTTTTGTTTGTTTTTTAACTTGACTTCCTTTTTACCCTTTTTTTTTATCTAAAAAAGTCAGAAAAATGTTCCTGGACATTCAAATGTTCCTTTTTTCTGTACAGCTTGATCGAGTGAAAGAGTTTTTAGATTTCAGTTTGTCTTCATTTTTTTTTTCTTTGGAGGCAAAGTCCAGCCTCATTATTACAGTTGATAGAGTCACAGCTGCTGACTGGTAGCTGGTTTTCTTTTGCCTTGACTTTAGTCCTGGTTCAACCAGTTTAAAAACACTTTTATTTTTCCTATTATTCCTTATTTTGTCTTTGTATTTGGTGCCTGTGCACAGTGGAACCATTGTCCTGTCAGTGATTTCCATCAAATCTTACTCATCCTCCAAGTTTTAGATTGATCCTCTCCGTCTCCATTGCCTCAGTTCTGCCATTACACAGTGATGGCAGTGTTTTTATCTGAAAGACACAGAAAAAGAAGTCAGAAAAAAAACTTAAAAGCTGTCTTTCACTGCTTTGAAAACAGTATGCAAAGTTCTAGCCACTATGTGTAAAGATGCCTGACTCCAGGCCAACTAGGAGGCTGAAAAAGGGTGGGCATGTTTATACAGGCAAAAAAATTTCAAAATTATAACAAAATACATGGGTTTAGACTGTACTGCAGAAACAAACAGAAATTTCGCAAAAATTACTGTATTTTTTGTGGCATCTGTGAAGTGTCTGTCAATATCTGCACTTCTCTATCTATCTCACTTAACACTCATTCGCACATTTGTTTACAACATCACTGTTGTAGTTGCATTTCAAATTCTTACCTCCACGTTTATATTTTATATTTTTATTGCGTTTAAGCTTATGGAGTCTAGTTTTTTTTTATTTAGATATCTGGGTCCTACAAAAATCAAAAAATGAATGTTTAATCGAGAAAACCTCTATTCTCCCCCACAATCAAGGGGAATCCAACCCAAAAACAAGGTCATTTTGCCTACTTGCTTACCACCATTTTGTAAACAATGCCAAACGCTGTGAAGCACAAGGTTGATTTGCGTCGTTGCAGAAGGCACAAGTTCAAACGTCAGTTTCCACACTGAAATTTTCAATTGGAATTGCAAAGTTCGATTTGACAGCCCTAATTCACTGATATAGAATCAAATTGTTCTGCAGCACCCTTTGACATATTTTTTTGGCTCTACTCTACTACTCTACTCAATCTTGATATCAGGTTATGCGGAGTTCCCACATTCTTTCTTTTAAGTGTGAATGTGATTGTTTTCAGATCTTTTCCTCCCAATTGTGTTTTGTCATAAAAATCAGCCCTGTGTGATCAGCACAAAAAACTTTCACACCCTGAAGATTAATGAGAAAAACTGCCAGGAAGATTTAGAGTTGGCTTCTAGAAACGATCGAGTGGTGCCACCATTACATTGTTCTGTTTTAACACGATAAGTTATTATTATTATTATTATTAATAATAATAATAATAATAACTTTTTTATCACTGACCTGAATCAACATTGCATGTTCCATGAAAAACTTTCTCACCTGATCATGGGTTAAAGAGGACCAGGACTTTTTGTTTTGCTGTTAGCATGGAAGCTAAAAATAAAGGGTGACATGGTAATTGGTGTAATCTTAATATTCGTTAAATGTCACAGCTCTATCCCTTTAACCCAGTCTTTGAATTACAATTTACCGGTCAATGAAAAGTTGTATTCACAAGCAACTAATGCAGAGCAGCTGAAGAGTCACATGAGACTATTTGTGGTAAGACAAAAGCAAAAACCACTCCCACTAAATGACCCTCTGTATAGGTTTTGTTGTACAAAAAATAGGTACAGCATTATACTCACTTAGACTGCTGGTAGGAGTAAGTCGTAGCGTGATCTGCTGAGCTCTCCACTGATAAAGGCTGCTGCCCACCGGCCTCCTGTGAGGAGGGTACAGCTGTCTGTGTGGATGGATCTGACACCACACCCTGACAAACAAACAGTAACACATGTACTTCAGTGAAAATGATGTACTGAATGATCTCACAAAGCTAGTAAATGTAACTTCTGCTCACTCAAAAAAAAATTCAGAAATGTTGTTTTGAAAAAAGAAAAAAAAAATCTGGTTCCTGGCAGAATTCAGATGTTTTAAATGTAGGAACATACCATAGTGAAGCTAACTGAGCCACAGTCTTGTATTAACTAACTAAGTGGATGCACAATTTTTGGATAAAGAGTGCGAGTCATATTGCCAAAATTCTTATTTGGGCCAGAAAATCTAACAAATATTTAGTGATGCTATAAATCAACTAACAATAGTTTCATTTGCACACAGACTTGGTTTTTTATCTTTACGTAACCCATATTATTAAACTGCCACTTCTGGTCTAATTCCTGGATTCCTCCTTGGATTTCTTGTTATAGAAGGAACAGAGATTTTGTATTTTTGTATTTACTTCCACTGTGATGGCAGAGGCAGGCACTGCAGTGTACTGGGGAATGTAGGTTCCTTGCATAGGAGCAGCTGCTGCAGCAGGCATGTACTGCAGAGAGGAGGAGAACGAATGCAGGGTGTTAAACAGAATGGATTTTCTTTTGACATTCAAATGCTCAGGACAGAGGTCAACACAGATGTGAGATTTGAGATACATAATGTATAAATGTTATTGCAACTTCTGTTAATCCTATATATAGCTAATGACTTATTATACATTCTTTATCGTAAACACATTCACATGCATGTGGAGGAAACCGGTTTGGAGGACGACTCACGGTGCCTGTAGTGCCTAAAGACAAGTGATTCATCTGCTGGGTGAGAGGAGCCATAACACTGGAGGGGTGAAGGGAGAGGCTGGGCTCAATGGTCGCAGCTGGAGTGATGACAGCGCCCTGTGGCAAGAAGGAAGGACATATGACCAACTGGGGTATGTAGACAAAACTATAATGAACAAACTATTACCAGCC
The DNA here is from genome assembly GCF_000523025.1 of Cynoglossus semilaevis. Lineage (NCBI taxonomy): Eukaryota > Metazoa > Chordata > Actinopteri > Pleuronectiformes > Cynoglossidae > Cynoglossus > Cynoglossus semilaevis. Next base: position 12,329,630 of record NC_024319.1, on the reverse strand, counting down.
GACCATAGAGTTTTATAAGTAATTGATAAAGTAAGCAAAAAGAAAGGTATGTTATTATCCAGGTTTTCAAGGATTCATGAGTACCCTATAATGAAACTTTGACTGAAATGTCTTGTAAAATGTTTCTAGTACAACACAACTCCAGCAAAGTGTACTAAATAAACGTTATGGCTAATAGTGAATCATGTTTGTTAAAAACAAATGTCTATACACAACAGAACTTCCAGACCATTAGATTCACTGGTGCTGATGCAGCCAATCAGAAGGCATGTTAAAAATCACACAGTGAATAGAGAAGAAAGGCTTTAACTGTGCATCTTCTGAATGTGAAGCGCTTTGATGCAGAATCACACCTACATACACTGAGCCTCAATTTCCAGTGCAGCTCTGCTACAGACTCCACAGCTCAGTATAGATTTAATAGAAGACACCTGATGTGGGGTGCCTAGTGTCTGACAGCGTCCTCGGGGCGGTAAACACCATTCATTTATGATAGCTGTTTGAGTTCTCTTTGCACAGCATCAGTGGATATGTTTGAGGAATGCCACTGAAAGCAGTCTGTGTTTGTGAGCTGACACAGGACGTTAGAAGAACACAGGTAGAACTTAAGTGTTTTAGGCACCAGCTTATGGCAGTCATCGCCACAGTTCTGTTTGTGGGGTTTAAGAGAAAAGGTTACAACTAAACAACAACTCATCACAGAAAACACACACCAGAGCGGCACACAAACAACTGTGGAGTGCTCTTTCTTCTGGCAGATGTTTTTCTTATAGGGAATTCTTCAGGAAAAACACTGCAGCGTAGCTGTCATTAAAACTCTGTCAACCCTGTCCTCAACAACAAATGACTGAGCGGCACTTCTTCAGCAAACACACACACACACAGACACTCTTTGTGGTTTGAAAGCACACACACCAACATTTAAAAAAGGAGCATCTAAGCTTGGTTTTGTTCTCTGCAGTAGGGTTTTCTCTTCCTTCCTTCCTCAAGATTTCCCTCTCTTTTCAGTCCAACCTCAAGCCTCCATAGTGAAATAAGAAATATATATATAAAAAGAAAAAGCTGGTTGTCTGCTGTGTTTTTTTTCTTTCTTTTACAGAAGCTAGCATAAGTGGGAGGTCCAGGAACGCAGAAAACTGGTGGTTCTGGTGACTCAAAATGAGAGTGATGTACTAGTTTCTCTGACTAAAAAAAAACTAAACAACACGGAAATACATTGATGGGAAATGTAACAAAACTTCATGCAGTAGCCAATTCTTTTCACAAACCGCAACATCTGGCCACGCCCATGTAACAGCAAAAGCTACGAGATTGCTGTGCTACCAACTTGTGGGACTTAAAATATGATACACCCACAGAAATCAAAACCAACAATAAGCTACATAGCAATGGTCGATACAAACACAGCAAAATAACAGAGACGTCTTCCTACCGTCATTCTTGGCCTACTTGTCGACAGGCCATACATCCACCATAGAGCCCCTGGCCTCCATTTCCCTGCTTCTTTCACTACTCCTCGCTTTCCACGCAGTTCTACATCTGTTTGTCCATCACTTCACATACGGAATGGGGTAGGACCAGGTATTGTTGCTGTATAAATAAAGTTAATCTGGGAAAAAACCCTCTCACACTATGCACTTCAGGACCTTGCCCGTGTGGGTCATAATTCCCAATAACAGCAGGTGCATCACTAGCAATACTGCTGCCGTGTCCACCGGCGTCTCTATATTGTCGATCTCCCCAAACGACTTTGGCTTGTTTAGGAACTGACTGGCCAGGGAGTTTGAAAAATTTCAGCAAGCTCTCTTGTCTTTTTGGCATTTTTTCATTACGAATGTAAGTAAACAGCAATCTCAAATCAGGCCCTTCCCTGTGTTACCGGAAGTCCGCTCGCTCCCTCCCTCCCTCCGTCGTTGTCGTAAATGCATCTAAATATGCAAACGGTACTTTCGTGTAACGTCTATGAGGAATAAAGACTAGCAAGACAGATAACAAAACTAAATACTAAACAAACATTTTTATTCTTATGTTTGTGACGTCGGAGTATCGGGTTCCGGTTCCAGCACCGACAAATTAAATCCAACCTATACCGTGTACCTAATAAATAGTCAGGGTCCAGGTTAATTACTTTTGTTATTTAATCAGTACATTCGACGTTCATTGACTGATAACACCTTAACACATGAAAGCAGCAAAAGTAAAATAAGTCCTACTAAGTGTGCTTCATGTAAGTGACAGCTGACTAATAATATTTCAATTAGAAACCCTCCTTATTTCATTTATATCTGCATTACCAACAAAGATAAATGACAAATGTATACGCAATTTTGTCTGTTTAACGAAATTACAAAAGAAATTCTAAGACAGACAGACATTACATAAGCTAATAACTACGCAAGTCAAGAGAAATCTCTCTGACATCTCCCATAGCTTTGACAAGATTTGTTTTTGTACCTTTGTCAAGTGTCAAACATGCATGTGTAATGTGTTATTTTTTGGGCAAATTTCAAATGAATCGTGTAAAATGATTGAAGCTATGTAACAGGTTTCAATTTGGCATCATCTGATTTGTGTCTTTTTCCAAAAGTCAGGGTAAATTTGAAAGTAACAGGAATTTAGCCCTTGTTGTTGCCTGATGCAGAAGAAGACCTGCAGAATTCTACAAGGAGCTCTGTTGTTTTTATAAACAACCATCATATCACCACAAAATGCTCTTCTTTTGAGTGGTGCATGCAAAGGCAAAAGCCAATAGATAATTATCAGTAAGGCACATGCAGAGAACAGGAGCTATATGACTTTATTAGACTCCTGATGGAAGCTTCGTTTAGCCTTGTTACAGTGGGTAGTTACAGTAAGCCACACAATTATGTGACAAAGAATAGAAATATTTGCTTAACTTTTGGACCTGACATCATGCCCACATACTGTAGACCCCATCTATGTGCAAACTACCGTACAAATGCAGGCTGTACCTATCATTTTCTATTTTTTAGTAAAAACCAGAGATGGAAACTTCACAGAACACCAACCATAAACATTACTTATAATGATGTCTGTTTGTGTAGAGAAAAAAAAAACTTCTGCTGCTGCTGCTGTGACAAAAAGCTGTTTGTTCTCTTGCAGGTGGCATGTTGGGAAAGGCAGATGTTTGTTTTACTCCAAAGAAAAGATTTTCCACTGTGAGACAACACCCTTTTGGTGTGTCTCGCCTTTTTATGCACAAAGCTAAGGGGATTTTTCCAGTCTGTGGGGCCAGGTATTGCTGCAGTGTAAACTAAACTTCCACCTGCATGAATGAACAGGTGGAAACATTATAAATGAAGATCTCAAGTTGTGTGAAAGACACAAATTGAGCGTGCAACATTTGTGGCCACAGCTCTATTTGGAACTGCACTTTTGGCATTGCTTTGTGTCTTTTAATGTGATTAACACAGCAATTTCACTCAGGAAGAAATTAAATCCCAATTCTTAGGATGTCTCATTACCGAGCCTCACAATATGCTGCCTTCCCCCTCTTCCTCTTGATGCATACTTAGGATAACACATTCATTTCCTGTTTGAGGCTTTGTGAGTATTAATGTATACAACCATCCTTTCATTAATGGAGACCCAAAGATGGTGAGTTAACGTAATCCAAGTATTCTACCAAAACCTTACAACACACAGTACAGAGTGTACTCCTCTGTGTGTATAGGTGTGTGTGTCTGCATCTTAACTGTGCTGTGTCTCTGTAAATACATCTGCCTGAGTGCATGCATGTGCCCATGTTCCTGAGGAACAAACACAGCACTTAACACTAATTCTATTTCTATCATTAGTATCCTTTAATTAAAGTCATTTATTTCCATAGCAGTGGGTCTACAGAGAATTCTGACCCATTTGGCACCACCAGTACTTCAACACTCTCTGCCTGTGTATGATGGACTGTTGACTAAGGGGATTAGCAGAACTCGGCTCATGTATTAATGAGCAGCCACCATTAATCAGAATCATATCGCATTAACTGTGGAACAGAACAGCACCACTCTGTCTCCAACCAGGCCAAGATCATCTGTACCCAGGAAATACAATAACTAGCTCTGGCCCTTTGTTGTTGAACAGGGATTTCGTGTGTGCAGCGACAAGGCTGGGGAGCAGACACACGCTGCCCAGACATGTTTCTGCAGCACTTTCATTCTTTGTTCTCAATGTATTCTTTGTAATCCTTTCGTTCCTCTCCTTTCACTGTCTCTCTGACTCTGTCAAACTGCACAGCACCATCTTTGTTTTCTTGTTCTCCATCTGGTTTTTTTGCAGACATTTGTTCAAGTAAAAAGAAGAAAAATAAAAGGACGTATTATCCTCTTCTAAAGACAAAAATCATCACATATCCAGAAAGATAGTCAGAGAACAGGAAGACAAATTGGTAATAAAAGAGTCTGCAGTTGTTAACATTGGCAAAATGCAGTCTTAACTATTATCTTTTTGTAAGAAAAGACACATCCATTTGAATTATTACTGGACTTGGCTGCACTGCTTTGCTTCTATTATAATTTTCTGACTGAAAGTCATCAGGGATTGGAGAGAAAGTCCAGATAATACAGTGTGTGCCTGAAAGCTTCTGCCAGCCATGATGGCTGAGGTCAGTGAATATCTCAGTAGACTGCAAATGTCCTATGTCTGTCCCTTCCTTGTCCGAGTTTCTTAATTATTTATTTTTGTTAGAATAAATACTGTCGGAAAAACTGAGCATTTGAAGACATGACGATGATCAAATTAGGTAATAAACAGATACAATTAAAAATATAGAAAATATGATTCTGTAAATAATTATCAAATAAATTTGGAAAGATTTAAAATAACTAGTACAACATGAAGAATTGTGAACACCTAATATAATTAGTTACAGCAGTAGACCATGACCTGATGTAGATAAAAATTTCCATCAGAAAGAAAGAACAAAAGAAAGAAAGAAACGATGCGAATTTACTCTAGAAGTCCTTTCCTTTTCTGCAATACCATTTGAGACCACCGGGGAGCAGCCTTTTATAATACNTATATATATATATACAGTATATAAAAATTTAACAGTGATAGATGTGTTTCAAGTAAAACACGTGTAAGCAATTAGTACCTAATACGATGGATACTACCATTTTTCCCCCCATAAACTTACTGTTGGTTGCATAACATACTGTTGGTGTGGCATCCAAGACGTACTCTGGACCTGAAGAAAAATCACACAGAAGACACAAAATGTTCAAGATCTTCATTCATGCTCCTGTACCACCTATTTCTTTCTGAAGTTGCAAAAGCTGAATACATCAAACACACTCACATTCAAACCTATAGTTCATTTACAGTAAACATTTTGCATGCCAAATGTGACAAAAGTCCTCACAGAGAAGACCTTCTGCCACTATATAGTCCATCCTCTATATCATTGAAAATAAACAAACAAATTAAATAGAAAAAAAATGATGATGATAATGAAGTGATTAAAGGACAGACAGACAGGAGAAGTAGGATCAGAGAAGTGATCAGGACGATAGGAGGACAAGTCAAAGATTATAGTCGGCAGAAAAAGGTGTAATTTTATGATACATTGACAGAAAATGAGTGATATTAAAAAAAAAAAACAACTAAATTGATCACAACCTTAACTCTTTTATAAGATCATCTCAGTGTCTCTTAAAAACGTTACAGCATTAACAAAGGGTCCACAGTAGAGTATTTTATGTGGTAATTACAGGAGGATATGAAGACCACAGAGACAAATACAGGCTGATAATTACTGTTTCTCACTGTTGATTTCATCATCAAAGTTCATCAGAGCCACAATCAACACTTCCATTTCCGACTACTGCCCACTGTCCAGTCCTCAGAACAGAAGGAACTGGGCCCCAGAGACATCTCTGTCACTCTGTCGTTCACACACAGAGAGTATGTTTGTAGAGGATGTATATATAGCCTCCTAATACCTCTCTGTCTACTGGGAGTTTAAGTACAATAGTGAAGTGTTATGATTTGTTTTTATATCCCTAGTTAAACCACTGCCCTTACACTGTTGAAAGTGTGTGTTTCCATGTGTTAATCCCAATTATAGTAATGTTATGAATAACTGATCTTTATTTAAAAAAATAATTGTGCAAAAAATTATGTCGTAATTATATAATTATGAGAAAAGGGGACTCTATATGCAAGTTGAGTACCAATGGGCACAAACACAAGCCAATACATTTGTTAATCATTAATCATGATCAGTTGGAAACTAAAAGCTTATTAACAGCAGGTTACACATCTGTTTATATGAATATTAAAATCTACTTCATAGAGTTGAAGGATTTCTTGACAGTGAATGTACGAGTTGTGAGGAGCCTTCAAAACTAACATACTTATTAATGACGAGTGGAAAGCAGTGAGGAGGATGTTAATATATATCATATATATATATCATAAAATATTTCAGTCAAACAGCCTCAGGCTTCATGTCACTGATGAAAACCCACATTATTCCTATTTCTGTTAAAAACATAAATGCTTCGACTTCTGCTTTTTGTGTTGACCTGACTTTTATATTTCTGGAATAGTAGAAAAAACACTTTTACAAGTTTCAAAAGTCAGGACCTGAATCAGAAGACCTTAGACAGGATCCACCCACCTGATATGTGGAGACAGGAGAAGCAGCAATGAAGGGTGTGATGGATGTCTGCGCAATCATCCGATTGGTGGAGATGCTGTAGGGTGAAGAGTAGAATCTATAAAGGAAAAACGAAAAAGTTTTTTTTTTACTTACAAAAATAATTATTATTTGAAGTATGGAGTGTTGTTTGAGAACATAGTTCTTCTTCCCTGGCTTGTAGCTGGCACTATGTACAGTACATATATATATATATATATATATATATAT
>NC_024319.1:12314732-12322612 GCF_000523025.1 Cynoglossus semilaevis | reverse complement strand
TGATGATTACAAGGTTTCAGGACACTTAGCACATAGCAATCTGTGCTTGTAAACAGCATGTTAGCTAGTTTAAGTAGTATATAAAAAATAAATAAAGAAAAAGAAACATGCGCAGTTTTATTTTGAGAGTGAGCCTCTAACAAGAGTAGGACAAGCTAACACAAGTCTGCTAACACTGTCGGCCTCACTTCTTTATGGTTAGGATTCTTGTCAGTTGCAATACTGACACCACTGTTTTTTTTTTTTTTTTCTGCATCAGTAAACAACATGTGTGTCCATTTTCTTGCAACCAAAAGGGAAAAACAAGAAAATACAGAGGGAAGATGGAAACTTGACAGATATTCACAGGAACAAACGGTTTCTGTGAGTATCTAAAAATAACTGAGGTGATTCATTTTGAATGATTGAATGGGTGTTTTATAAGGGCTATCTGTATAATTCAGTGTTAATTTGACCATATTGCATACAGTGGTAAGGGCAACAATTTATGCATGCGATGTGTACCGCAGCATCAGCAAAGCTAATGTGTCTGGTACACAAAGAGCAGGTACAATTTCTACAGTTTTTCCCTGTTTTTTTTAATTGCCTCCGCAAAATAATTGACCTGTGAAGTGCAAATGAATCCATTCATTTATAGTGAAGCCTGTGTGATTGTCTCTTTTGGTCCCTGTCTTTTTCTGCGTGCATGTGTGTGCGTTTGTGCCAACGCAAAACAAAGACAGCATCGTTAGACATCTGTAAACTCAGATTGGGTAAGAAAAAAAAGGCACAGGCTCGTCTTTGTACACAGAAGAAATGCTCTAATTTGTATGGATAGACAGACAGATAGATAAATATCTGTTTCTCTCACTCTGCTTGCATATTTGTGTCAGTGCCTGCACACTTATTAGGGATGGAAAATAAAAATCATCCAATTCTCTAAACTCTCTGTTAGTTTACATGTGTAAGACATGCCAAAGATAAGGCGAGTGCATCTTCTGACATGTTCATCGCCAGAGAAAAGCAAGAATTTGCACAAACAAATTCATTATTCTGTGGAGATGTGCCACATATTCACGGAGGAGACTGATGCTACAGCAGCATTGAGCATGCAGAGAACTAAAATAAAAAGACAACTGCACAGCAAATATGACTGACAGAATGCACACCGCCACAAAGAAATGACTTTTATCACGCAGAGCAAAACAGAGAAATTGCCTACAAGTGTAAAAATGTATTTGTACTTGCGTTTCTATGTTTATGTTTCTATTTTGGATCAAGCAGTGGCCATGCAGTGGTTACTGGGTCTAAACATCATCAACTAATTTAATAAAGACTTACTTAAAGAAGAAAAACAGACTTTGTGCAGCTGTGTGATTATGTCTCAAATGTGGCCAATGACACTTTCTGTTCTTTGGAGTCATGACAAACTACCCAGAGACTGGACATAATTCCCAGGATGTCTAGGAACAGACTACTTAGAATCTACGGGCGGTCATGGATACCTGACCCCTGCCCCGTTTCCTGGTCCCTGCCATGAGTAAACTGTCTTTGTTCCTCCATTCAGCTGTAGTTGACACGCAGCAGTACCACGATGTGCTGACATGGAAGACACGCCATTACTCCTCAAATTATTTGTCATTTACTGGATATAATTACAATGTCAGTCAAATCCCTTCTTGTGCACATGCACCTTTAGTTCTCCTGACTCTTCTTGTTGTAAATAATCCTTTTTGTGATCCTTTGTTTACAGCACCCTGTGTACTTGAGGATACCACTGTGAAAATGGATCAGACATCGTCATCAAGGCAGCCTGGGAAACAATATAAATACCGGAGCCTCACTCTGTGCCACACTATCAAAGACGTCTTATGATGAGACCTGACACTGCACCGTGGAACACATCATGGTACAAAGCAGTCTGCTCTGTCGCTGCTGCCGCTGTGCAAAATAACAAATTATCACTTTAATGTGTGAGTGGGAGAAACATTACAGTCAGTCAGAACAGCAGCTCTTGTTGTTTTTACTTATTCATAATTCACTTTTAAAGGAAAGGCGGCATAAGTAACATCTCATTTTTATACGCTATTTATTTGACTTACTAACCGTTTGTTAGCCTCTCCTGTTTTAACACATTTATCCTCTTTTCCCCCCCTCCTCAGTGCACCACTGTTAGAAAGCTGTGGCTCAGGGTTCTTTATTTATCACTGTGTACTGGGAGAGGACATGTTTCATTCGCCAGGCCGTGTTGCTGTGCCCGATCGATCCCTGAGTGTCTGTTGACTGAATAATGGAGCAAAGGAGAGACAAATAAGGAGAATGGGAGAGAGAGAGGGAGAGAGGGAGAGAGAGAGAGAAAGAGAGAGAGAGAGCGGTAAAGACAGAGGAAGTAGGAGACACAGAGGGAGAGAGAGGTGGGGGAGCAGGGGGTAAACTCTCCAACAGCCATGATTGTATAAAAAAGGCACATGCAACAAATGAAGTGATGTTTAATTGGGAGAGCACTCAAAACACAAACACAAACACACTGACACACAGCCCTTCCCACCTCCTGCCACCACCACCTTAACACTGGCTCATGCATTGTGTTTTGTGAGCACAGTGGACTCCCTATACCCTTACCTTTACATTAACCATTGCAAAAATATGTTCCCTAATTTTAATCCTTAATTTAGGCCTAAATTGACCCTACTGTAATTCTAACCATAACTCCAAACCAAATGTTTATCCTTTAACAGACATAAATATTTATAATAAGATATGGTACACACCACACACAGGCAGGGTCATGTAGATGCATCAGTGATATTCTACTGCACACACACACATAATGACCAAGGTGAATGAGTTCCTGTTATGCCAATAATTCCAGAAATTGTAGGAAAAAACAAAGGATGCAAATAAAAGATTTGTCCTTTGGTGATTCCCCTAAACCTTTATTTAACAGGCAGAAGGACAAAAGAAAGTTTAAATGGTGAGGTAATATCTTTGCTTAATACTGTCTGGACCGCTCCAATCAGAAGAGTTCACTTTTCAGACTGTTTTAAAGAAAAACAGACTCTGGTCTTCCCTTTGCCAAAGAAGAAAGAGGCCCAGATTGTCCTGTAGCATAACAAAAGGGTTGGAGTTCATTACCAAAAATACCAAAACCAGAATGAAAGAATAATCTTTTGTTTAAATAATTGTTTCTACAGTTCATCAAATATTCTGAGTCATTTACTTCAGGCCTTGTTAATGGAGGTAGAGAGATAGATAGATAGATAGATAGATAGATAGATAGATAGATAGATAGATAGATAGATAGATAGATAGATAGATAGATAGATAGATAGATAGAAAAAAATGAACATTTGGGAATTTAAAAACCAATGTAATTATCTAATCAAATAACACTAATCAATCGGTACTTTTATCACTTGTATTCAAGGCACAAAGTTGAACGCATGGATGTGAATCTCAAATGAGAGCTGTGACGACTACAGACGTGTTAAAATAAAACCTTGGGTAATTACTCAGTTGTACTGATTTATTATTTTGAGCATAAAATTAATATATGAGTCACATTAGAGGTTGTGTTTTACTGTCACTGATAAATACAAATGAGCCAATACATCCAGGTTATTCAATATGGCTCTCTGACCGTGTTCATTGTATTTTTCATTAAAGTGATGTGTATTGAGAGAGAGAAATAGTGGGTAGAGGACAGATCCAAGGTTATTGATGGAGGCTATTAGCCTTGAGCAGCACCCCTGTCAATAGGGACTCTGGCACGGCTGTTTAAACAATACACTAAACATGTAATTGCGAAAGGAACATTAAGACGGGATTGAATTTAAAACCACTCTGTGAATCCCCGGTGTGACCTAGCTGCACGGTCAGGAGTTTGCCCTGAAAAATTAGCAAATGATTTAGTGTCAACCTCAGTGACTTTTCAGCAAAGATACTCCAGCTAAAATAAACTGCACATGTGTATTTCAGTACACGGGCAGGTGGGGTAGATGAGGGCAGATAGAGGTAAAGGCAGGAGGGAAAAAATGTATCATTTCAGCAAAGGGTTATACTTCTTCCCCTTGAACACTTTTTTCTGTTTTAAAATTACAAATTATTTATTGAATAGCAAAATGTGTGAAGGAAATAATTTTTAAGGTGTTGTTTTCTAAAACCTAAATACCGAAGAAAAAAAAATCCAACCTGAGGGAAGTACGTAATTAGCATATAACTAATGGAAAAGCAAACAGATACATCAACGTGATGCTAGGTCTTTGGAAGCAAGATTTGTTTTGCGCTAAACCGGTGGTTCACAACCAGCAGGATGGGGCCAGAACCGGACTGTGGATCAACAAAGAGTTTGGCTTAGAATTTCTTAAATTTTCTAAAATTACTTTAGTCTGCAAGGTATGATAAACTAACACTTCCAACTGCTCCTACGGTCAGGTTGCTGTTTTTTTTCTAGGTAAGAAGAGTTTGGCTGCAGAAGTCCAATAAATAATGAAGCAGTGGAAGAACAAAAACAATTGTGTAATCTTGTTGTGTAAAGTTTCAGAAGTCAATTTTAAAACGGGTTAGTTTTTACCAGACAGTCTGAAAGGTTTTTCTTTGTCCTTTTGAACGACTTTTGGTAAGTGCATTACCAAATTACTTAAGATTTTCGTATTTTCTGAATTTGGTGAAAATATACCAACATTTTGAAAATATTTCGGGTGAAAAAGTATGAGAAAAAATGTAAACAGAGGTGGGAAATAAAGAGAAAAAAACAGTTTGAAGAAAAGAGACTAATGAAGTCTGGACAGTGGGAACACATGTTTACACTGACCTTGAACTGCCGGCAGACCCCAACAACAGCTGCCAGTGTGGACTGAGGATCTATAATTGTTTCCTAACATTCGCCTCTCCTTGGACTCACTTTACTTTTGCCTCTACCCTCCTCTTGACCCCTCTCTGCCCTCCCTTTTAACTCAAACTCTTTCACTCTCTGCTTTTTCTTTAATTAGCCACATTAGCATTTCACAGTCATTTACTGCTTTGCCGGAAGGATCTCACATGACCTCAGAGGAGAGGTTGGAGTGAGCTTAAGCATCACCAGTGCACAGATGCTCACACGCAAGCCTACGTAGACTTCAGCACTGACCGACATAAAAGCAGACGCTTAGAAATAAGAGGAGAAAAAGAGTGAAACAAAGTGGAGATGCCAAAGGAGAGAAAAGTATTGAAGAAGTCCAGAAAAAGTTGGAGTTGGACTAAAAGGACGGATGGGTTGAAAGGTGATATGAAGCAAGCAGAGGTAATGATGTGTGCAACACAACAGGACAAGAGTAAAGTAAAGAGGAGAAAAAGAGGATAGCGTGGATAAAAAGTGAGAGGAAGAAAGAGCAGACAGGGCGTAGGGGAAGAGAAACACAGATCTGGAGGGAAGCGTCTCCTGGGATCACATCACCAGCAGCATTCCTTGCAGACAGGAGCAATCTCCAATTTCCCCCCTGAAAGAGTCAGACACTGCTCTCCGCACTGAGCCTGGGAGCAGTGCAGATACCCTCGGCTGATGAAAGTCTTACAGCTGCGCTGAAACACCACCCAACCCTGCAATCAAAACTTAGATGTCTGACATCGTGTAAGCATTAATGGATAAAGCCAATAAGAGAGGATGATGGACAACAGCAGGAACGACATAGTGCGGGCGGACGTGTGATCTGCTCTTCATGTCTCTGTGTCGGTTTTTCAGTTTTGTTTTTTCATTGCTTTAACTTGTAAAGTTGTGTGTGTGTGTGTGGGGGGGGTATTCGGTATAAAATAAGAGCAACAAGTAAAGTTTGGTCTCTGACTCCTTCTCTACTGTTGCCTCTGTAAACATGTGAAGAAATCTCTGTACTTACCCATTCTGCATGGCAGTGGGGTCATAGGTCAGCGCCATATTGTTCTGGGGATCAAAGAACAAACACACATTTTGGGTTAAATGTGTTTAGAAATACAAATGGAATTATCCAACTTTGCCAAGTATTATCAAAGAAAGGTCAGGGAGAAATAAAGGTCAAATCAAAGAACGGTCATTTAAGTCTGAATATAAGTCTTGGAATGGAACGTATAGTTGGCTGATTTATACTGAGGATGTTTAAAAATGATATCTGTGTAAAAAGGACTGTTGGTCAATGTAAATGCTCTTATGTTCTTTGGTATAATTTTATGACTTTGCCTTTTACTGTATGATTTTTATAGTATTTTAAATGGTTGTTATTGCCAGGTCTGTCCTAACTGAGATTTTAAATCTAAATGAGAACTAATCTGGTTAAATAAAGTATGAAATGACTATTAATACTACTGCTATTACTATCACCGATACTAACACAGCTAATATTAATTCTACTACCGTTAATTGTACTTTTTTGAATGTTCATATATATTTTTGCAAAAAATACGAGAAATGACAATTCAATTGTCTTCTTATCATAGTTTCCAACATGGCCTATGGTTTATATTTTATTTCTGTTGGTTTCTGAAGAGAGTTAATTGAAAAAATAAAAACAACAGTAGTAACAGATCATTCTTTGGAAAATAACAGATCAGATTGATGGTCATGAGAAGTCATCTATGGAACAAATGCCACAAAGAAAAAAAAAAAACTTCAAAAACATGCTCCACTCTGCTGTTCTATTCGACTTCACTCAATGTCGACAGAAAAATGTCCATTAAGCCAATCAGACATAAATCCACAGGGTGTCATGAACTATGTGACGCCCATTCTGTCCCAGTTAAAAATGATTGATGGAAAACGATTCAGTTTTCCCAAGAATATGTTTTTTTAAGGTTAAAGGGAAAAAACAATGGAGAATCTGATGTGATTTTAACACCTTAGACCTCAACAACTGCATGTACGACCAGCTGTGCTTGAGCTACAACAGCATCAGAAGCTGACCCGCGAACGCCCCTTACCACTATCTATCAACAACCAAAACACAGTGCAAATTTCACCATATTAAAATCCACTTCTTGTCTTACAGTATTGTCCCACAGACCACATGTGAACAAAAGAATCAAATCATCTCAGAGCTGTTCTCCCTCTGCTCCTTGTTAAATGATGTACCCTCCCATTACATCCAGCGTTCATCATTCACTGACACGTCTCTGTTTTCTGCCCGTGTCTCATTTCTTCAATCATGTGCAAATGAGCACAGATCTTCATACACTCCACTGCCTCTTGGCAACGTTGGGACAGACTTCAAGTATGAATTTGATTTTCATTCCTCCAATCTTTTTAGTTTTCTTCTTCTTCTCCATCACTGTCCCCTTTCTCTCATCTTCCATCTGCAGCAAAAAAAAATTGTACTTGTTCTATATTCCACACAAAGTTCTTTACTTCTCCCCAAATTGGCACAAGATTTACAATTGAGCCCTGATGCGGTTGAGTTATGGCTGCAGTGTTTGTTTTTCCCAAAACACTGCTCCTTCCCAGAAAGGAGCTGCGATTGACTGCAGAAGCCGTAAATGGCAGCCCCAGACCCCGGTGGCATCGAATTAGTCAGAATACAGTAAGAATGCATCATTCTGGAGCCTGGATTTTCTGGACTTCTTTGTATTAAACAAATACAATTGAAATCGAATATTAAACAGAAAAAAAACCTCACACAAAGATACAACTGCAATTGCAAACCACCTCCTGGAGGTGTCAGACCACTAGATAGGATGATTCCTGGGGCTGAGAGTCTCGTAATCAAGACCAAGGTCAGACTCATTTAGTGGTGAGGGTTTCTGGGAGATTAGGTCGGCTGACTGGCTGAGTGTGAGAACACAGAGGCCCCTTCAAGCACCTCCCAGTCCAGATGTCTCTATTAGTCTGCCTGGACTCAGACCTGGTTCTAACAAATGCAGAAACCTCCGAAGAGACGCTTTTTCTGTACGACGCCAAGTGG
>NC_024319.1:12304333-12314705 GCF_000523025.1 Cynoglossus semilaevis | reverse complement strand
GCTGAAAACACACATCATTTATTTTAACTCTTGTTGACAATCCAACAACAAGACACCCAAAAGGAATTATTAAACAGAGAGGCTTCAAATTTTTAACAAATCCCTGGTGTCATTTCTTTTTCTGCTCGGTGAAAATAACTGCTGCCTGCTGCCGCTGCTGCACACAGACACACGGGCAGCTGCTATCAGTGCGTTTGTTTCAGTCTGGTTCCATTTCGCTTGGCTGTGCTTCTTTTTTCCTTTCACACTCTTCATACAGTATAGTATATCCAACATCGTGAAACCCAGCTAAATCAGCACTCATCGTGTGGGCGGCGACATCATTTTTCACTTTTCCTTGTTCTGTTAATTAAAGCTTAGGTCTTGACACTAACAACTTGCGGACTGTCAGTAAAGAGCAACAGTCGATCGGCTTTCAATTTGGTGCACAAGGTCTAATTTCTACTGAATTTATAAGAGAGCAGGAGAACAACGCTGTACAAAAGAAAACAGAAGTTGGTTTTGAGATCTTGAGATAACCCTGTATTTAAATTGACTTACATTTCTATGCCAGCTTTTATTATGTCAGCAGCATCTCTAACACAGACTGCTCTATGTGATTTGGAAAAGAAAGCTGATAAAGACCCTGCAGAGGGCAGGAGGGGGGGTGACAGGCTTTTTATAATTTAAACCTCAGTTTTATGAAAGAAACTCAAGTCAAAGAGAACTTTAGTCAGATACTCAAATTATATAAGAGTTGACTTGAAATGCTGCATTTATGGCTATTAAACTTCTGTGTGGAAATTCTATTTGTCATCTGACATGAATGATATAAATAAATTAAAAAAAAAAACATTAAAAGGAAGTGATGTCACCCAACCTTTAGGATTTAAGATTAAATGGAGTTGATCATGCATAACAGGTAAAAATTATTTAAATAAATCTACTCAATATCACAAAGTTAAAATGAAAAAATCAAATAATAACAACTAATTTTAATAATCATAGTGAAAATTGGTATTTTTTGGTTTCCTTTGTATTGTATTATTGAATGGATAAACATAAACAATACAAATTGTTTGCCATTGTTAAAAATGTTGTAAAACATAGTCAATGTAAAAGTCTCTGATTATTCAGCTAACCATTGCAGCGCCTCTCTTTGTGAATCTTGGGCCACAGTGACCTTTTCAACTTGCTGCAATAAAAACTCTTCAGTGGCTGATGAAGGAATTTTAATATGATGTCCAATGGTGACTTATTTCTGATGATGAAATTAACTCCTCTACCTCTCCATCCCGTGTCCACGGCCGGCCGTTCTGGGGATACTTGACCTGGGTCTGCCTCTTTTTTTGGCCTCCATCAGCAAACTTGCACAGCAACGGCTCCGCTGGGGCTGAGAGGAGGAAAGAAAAAGAGAGAGAGTGAGAGAGAGGACGAGTGACTGTAATGGATCATCTTCACAGGAAAGACGTTACTGCAATAAAGTAAAAGTTACAATTTAAAGAAGATTAAAAGACACTGTGTTATCCGTTGGCTCTGAACCGACATAACATAAATCATGTGAACCAGAAAACATCTCACCAGGTCTAACATTTATCTGCTGCAGCCCTTTATCCAAACATCTAAACAACAGTCGTTATCACACCATCTCTGTGGCTCCTAGAAACACGCTTCAACAAGAACAGCTTTGATTCAGAAGCAAAGCCAGGGGCCAATCATCAAAGCACAGTAAGCCTGGATACAACAACAAAGCAAACGGACATACTTAATGCACTTAATAACTCCGCTGATCCCACCCCGGGGCAACAGACCCAAGTTGTGATTGTCCCAAAGACAACCCTGTCCCGTTTTGGAGTAGAGAAAAAACTGCCATGATTACACGTAGGAGTAGGTGAATGCGACCTCTCATAGAAAAGTTCAAATGCCCAAGTGAAACCAGCTTTAACAGCCCGGGGATTCTGGAATAAATGAAAGGAGGTGGAGTCATGATTTAACACCTTATTTAGACCAAATAATCTTTAGAAAAAGAAATGCTAGAAAACAGAAGAGATTTCGCCAACCTATCATCAATCTTCTTCTTTGCCTAGTCATAACGCAACCAACATTCAAGTTTATTCATCTATGACCACTCAGTCCACTTAATCATTTTTTAAATTCCTTCCCACCATGAACTGATGTCTCCACTCAACTTCTTCAGATTTAGTTTTGAAAATTGGTCACTGAAGAAACTGCACCCTCACTGTTACCTGTTTCTTCATGCTTTTTAAACTTGAACCTTTGACATTGTTGCTGTGAACCTTGATGCCACCTTGGCCCAACCTAACTAGTTATAATATTTTTTTTTCTAGTTTAAGATAGCTGATGATTAAAGATGCAGACATACTGTAATGAGATTTTCTTTCTCTAAAGGGATTTACATCAGTGATACTGTCCTGCTACAGTCTTTTAAATCGTGGAATCACACTGTGTGGGAATCAACTGTCATTTGATAAAGACACTTTAACATTTCTGTTGTGTACGTTATGACATTGGTGCTAACATTGGTGCCGTGGAGGTTCTCATCCAAGAGGCTTCTTCACTTCTAAAGCTGTGCTACTGCTAACACCAGGTTTGACATTTCCACGACAAATTATATGTAGGATTAGAAACCGGAAAGGTTTCTCACGGAGATTAGAACGTGTGGTATCTGTAGCTTAACGCTAGCCATTTACTGGAGATGAAAGCCTGCCCTTACATGAATAAACAACAGGTTCAGGCCGTAAGAGTAGCAATCATCGAGGAGATGGAGACAGGTTCTCATTCTGTGTGAAACACCGTGTGTTACCATAACGACACACGGATCAAACGCGTTACTGTTTTCTGTATCTGTAGAATTAGCTATAAAAGCTGCATTAGAGACCATTGAGATGATAAAATGAGAAAATAACTTAAGGGACATGACACATGCTGTTGTAGTTTTAGTGGCTTTCCTGAATTTAGTACCTCTTCTAAAAATCAATTTGATAATATTTAAAACCCCAGCTTTCGCACAACAACCAATAAAGCCACAACAAATTATCATTTAAGAGTTAACAAAAATTAAAAAAAAAACATTCTATGACTATTTAATCTGGCAGTTTCACTGCAACATCGGTGTCATGGATATTTTTAAGACACCTTTGGGCTGTGAAATCGACAAAGCCGTCGGCTTTTTATCCATTCCCTCTAACTTTTCACATCTACCACGGCAAATGTGAGTCATTGGCAGCCTCTTCAGCTGGCACTCTTGCGCTATTTAACTGGCAATGATTTCAAACTGCTACGAGAGAGTCAGAGTGCCGAGCCTCATCCCTGCATGCAGCCTAGAAATGAATAAATTCTTAGGATTCAATAGACAAGCAGAAGTGATATCATCACGTCGCCGCTGATTCACACAAAATAATTTCGGAAAAACTCCAAACTACGCAATTTTCTAGCCAGCCAAAGAGATACTTCTCAGTTTTCATAAGATGAGGAATATGAGAAGAGTCCTTCTCAGCTTTCACGGCTCCAGGGAAAAACTCGACTTACTTAGAATGCCTGGGGTCTGGATGGGCACTCCAAAGGTATGAAAACACAGTTCCACAGTGCTGTTTGATTATGCTGCCTTTACAAGTACTTTGTTATTACACCGTTTTACCCTTATTACTCTCTGAGGAGTAGTAACAGAGTACACAGCTGTTTTCATCCTGTGACGTCTCATCTTTACTCATCTTTCCCCATCCCTACTCATTCTTTCTTTTACTTCTTAATGTAGCTTAGCTTAATATAGCTTATAGCTATCTATGGTCAGTTGTGTGTCCAATTGGCGTCTCCATAATCTCCATGTTTTTGGTCTATGTGAGGTGAAGGTTGGAAAAAACTGATCCAAACTAGGAAGAGAAAATGCATATATACCATATATACAGAAAGAGGATCAAATCAGAGAAAGTACTTGCTGTAAGGCAAGTATGCAAACCACTACTCCCACCGTGTGGCCTGAGATTAATACCACAAAGGTTATTAATTAAGGACATACCTCTGCTAGGGTATGAAAACCATTATTCAGTATATTGATTATTTGTAAAGGAAGAGTATTCAAGATCCCTGATAAAACCCACAACTCAGTTATTTCAAAGTAATCCACTCAACAAATTAAATGAGGCAGTAGAAATTGGTGCTGCTCTCATCAGGGATGCTGCCCCCGTCTGTATTTTCTTGTCTCTCTCTCTTGCAAAAGTTAATGATGTTTCCTGGTAGAAACAGACTGCAGAGAAAAACAATATGACAACCACAGCATCAGATTAAAAAACGTTTTCGGTAAAGGGAAAGAATCAGCTCCCATGTACTATTTTTTTTTTTTATTGATCTCAAAATAAAACATATTTGTGACGGAGCAGATTGTCTTACACAGGAATGTAGCAGAAGAAAAATCTCTTATATTAAATAAGGTGTAGTGAAAGTTTGAGATCCTGTTCTATAAGACTAGAGTTGGACGAAGAAATAATGTTCCACCGGCAGTGAACCATTAATATGGCTGTTATTTTCCAAATTTTGTGGCTTCATTAAATCAAAGCTGGAGCAGCTGTGGGCAGTTTTAAGAGCTGATTTGTCCCTCGACAAAATGTTTAGGTCTTTCATTAAAGCCAATCACAGTGGGACCTCAGTCTATGTCCTACTGGCGGTAGTCTTTGGATCAAGTAAAGTGAAAGTAATGTCAGAAAGGGCATAAGGCATTAAAAGTTGTACCAAACTGCCCTGTGTTGTTTATTGAAGAAATAAAGAGCAAACCACAAATGAATGCATTTGCCAGAATACTTAGACCAGTTTTGATTTAGTTGCTGACTGGTATATTTTTCTAAAGCTTGATTGTGATGCATTTTCCTATTCGCCATCTTGCCGTACAGAAGTTGTGACATCCTCTAGGCTTATGTGTACCTTCTCAGTGATCACAGGGTTTACAGATTCCAACAAAGAAAAACCCAAGTTTAGAAAAACTACCTTTGACATTATTTTGCTTCACACTAATATCTGAAGTGCAGTATGTTTTGGTTAGTATATTTTTTCACTTTTTCTAAAAAGTGAAAAAACATTTGAACTGTTTTCACCTTGTGAATCAAAGGACTATGACCTTAAGTGAGAAAAGTAGTCAGGATAGGATGAAAGGAAACACAGAGAGCTGCAGAACACAATATATCACAGCTGTACAGTTGTGCAGCACCACGACCTTGAGCTAATGTTTACTTTTACACCACTTTATCCACTTATCCCTCAGTTGTTCAGATGATAAATAGGAGTAAAGATGAAGGTGTTGTTCATTAACCTGGATAATTACAACAATCTGTGATTAGGGCTGTTATAACAATATAAGACATAGCCACGTACCACAGTGTACAAGCACAAAGTAAAAAAACACAGTATGAATAGATTTTTTTCCATCATATCTTAACATGTCCTAACTTTTACAACAACAACCTAAAAGAAAATCACAACACATGTTTTTTTATAACTGGCAATAACTTGAGACTAGATTCATTAAATTGAAAACAGTGAATTTGGAGGTAAGTCTCACGGTGCAGCAGCTGAGCTTGTTAAAAGTGACATACAACAAAACAGCAGCAGGGACATTGAATGGCCTTCTTCCCTTTTTTTTTCTCTACAATGCCCAATAGTAGCATCTGTCCACAGGCGCACACACACGCGCACACACATATACACACACACACATAACCATTCACACACACACAGCATTGGAGCTTTAAGTGGTTTTTATGTCTGAGCCTGTGGAATGGCCCGAGACATTAAACACTACTGTGGAACAGTGTTTACTTGCCCAAACACTTACTGTATACTCACACGTCAATATTCCTATAATAATTTGGTCTCTACTGCATTTGGGAATTTTGTATAATTTTACTGCTTCCGGATAACTCTTTTCCATTTTAAAAAGAATTAACTCGAAGGATTGCAAAGTCATTCTGGTCCGCATAACGAACACATCAATTATGGCAAAGATTGGAGGCCCAGCTCTGACTGTTGAAAATCAATAGTTTAACATTATAAATGTGCGGTCACTTTATAATATTAACATATAGAATTTTAACAGTAATAAATGGGCGAGGAAAAGAAAAATCGTCCTCATCCTGTGTCGCTCACTTTATATTCATTTACATCCACAGTGAGAGGTCATAAATACTGAGGATGAAATTGACAGTAACAAATGTTATTTATTATTAACAGCCAAACTTAGTCGTCACACAATTAGGGAAGAAACAACAGCCATAAAACATCCACAGACAAGATACCCTGCAGGAGAAGAACTGCTCAAAGTGCTGCATCAAATTAATTATTTAGCGTGCTTTCACAGCTACATTACGAGAATCTGTTGCAAGTCACAAGAGGGCTTTAAAGGAAAGAACATTTTTAATTGTCAGTTTGACCCCTGCTGTTCTGACTCCAGAGTCTCTGCAACACAAAGTGATGAATTCATAATGAACGTGAGTGCAGCTGTGTCTGCCCCCTATAATGGAGCACCTTTGAGACTGTGATGGTAATTAAAGGTGTCCAGAGCAAATATTTAAATATCTGGAGTATTCAAAGAGATGTGAATGTTTAGTACTGGTGACACGGAGATTCACTTTGAATGAAAAGAAATTATGTTTTAAATTCTGTAGTTTCTATAGCCGATAATGTCACCATGGTGCCAACTATGGTTCAAAGGCAGGTAAGCATCACCTTGGTAGATCCTACAGTTGGAAATCAACGTCACAGTCTCAGGTAATACTTACAATGACAGCTAGCATAGAGATAGTTTAAATAAATGCAACAACTTATTTTAATATAATTAATTTTATTCTTTGGCCTTGGCATGAATATTCACTTGATTTAAAGAATATTTGGTCAAATTTAAAATAAAATAATTTTACATTTAGTTACATCAGACAAGACAAAAAAAAACACACTTACTAGGAGCATAAAGGTGACTGACAGGGGGCACTGTTCTAAAGGTCCAGTGAATTAATTTTCCAGACAGGCTGTTTATGTCACAAATGTCTCTTATTTTTGTGGAAAAAGTTCTGATTTAAAGGATAAGATTTAACCATTTGAACTCATTCAAACTAACATTGATTGTATAGACTGAATAAAGTGTTTCATTTACTATTATAAACATAATACTGATATTGAACCTTTTCACTGTGACTGACCCTGCAGGGAGAAACAACAGGCTGCAGAGTGAGATGTCAGGTCATCTAAGATTTAGTCTGTGCTACTATAAGCCTTTGAATGCAGCACCTGTGCAGTTCAGTTCTTTATTTTAATCTCTGTTCATCGGAGGTCATTCATATGCATTAGGGAATTAGGTCAACTGGAACAGTGGTAACAATAAAATGTATTGCGGTCTGCCTGTTGGAACTAGGTGGAACATCACTCAAACTGAACGACATAAAGAATTAAATAATGTGTACATTTTTGAGAGATACATTTTAACGGCTTCAGACCTCAACACTTATTCTGTGTGTGGTCGACAGCCACTTATTTGTACACAACCAACATTTTTGGCAGTCTGCAGCTGAATTTTAATGTTAGATTGTTTGTCAAACTAATATAAAGGTTAGTTACTTAATACCTGCAATGTTTTCCTTTCGTGTCATCAAAAAAGAAAAGCGCCAAGAAATGTGGGAAATATCAGAAAAACAGAAACAGAAATATTTTTCCTGTACATTTCTGAATACAGGTTAAAAAAAGAAAAGGAACTGGTGTTTAATGTTTTGTTCTGGTGTTTGTGACCTGTGGGGTTTTCCATTTAACTGTCTGCATGAGCATGTACTGTTTGTAGCATGGCTTGTAGTGCAAAGAGTGGAGCAGACAAAGCCAGTGCTCATTGGACCTGGGGGAGAGTAAAAACCCCACAGGGTTGCACTGGAACAGTTTAACTCCAGTCGAGGAAACATAAACTTATTCAACCTGCTTCAAAAATAAAAAAGGAATTCACAGAAAAACATGGGTGAGGAGATGAAACAGGTTCATGTTGGTGCAGAGGATGACGATTCAACATTTGAGGAAAAACTGTTTTGTTTTAAAGAAATATTCCAGCATTTTTCAAAATATGGTCCTAATTGTAAGCAATTGACCAGAATATAATGCTGAATATATATACTTGTAATATATATTGATACTAGGTCAGAAATACTGCACATTCATTGACTCATTGACTGATGGAGTTCAGTGAAATTTTTGTTTTACCATTTCAACCAAAACAGCTCTCTGTACGTAGACTCTTAGCTACTCATGGTTCACTGGTTCCAGTTCTCATTGTGAGAAGAAAATAGGCTTCAGTTTGAGTGGGAGCAAATCCTTCATATAGGAAAAAAAAACTCATTTAAAATCAAATCCCATCCATTAGCAAGAAACATGGGAACTCATTCAGTTGGAAAATGGGATTGAATTTTCAAACTGGACAAATTGAGGAGTCCCTCAGTTGGGCTAAATGGGTTTCAGTCCCACCTCTGTTTGGTTGTTTGTTTGTTTGTTTTCTATTAATGTTGTCTATCAGTCATATTCTCTGATTGCCCTCAGTGGTAGTATTACTGCACATCAGTAGCATGTCAGTATTTTGGTGATGGAAGTTTTTTGCTATTTGAAAGACAATATTTAAACACATTCATCAATGCACTGTCCTAATGCAGCTTGTGTCAAATCTGTAATGGCGACACCATAATGTTGTGCAACTTTCCAACATCACCTAAATCTGAATGAAAACAAGAGAAAAATCAGACAGAAGTCTAAAAGGAAGAGATACTATTTTGAAAAATGCAAAAAGTTGAAGATTGTTAACGTTAGATAGATTGTTAAATTTTAATAACTGACAGACAGATGTGCAGTACAGGTGAGAAAGTTACAGAAAATAAACTAAGAGGAGAATAACTTTTTTAAATTTCATTAAAAAAAACATTATAGACAGGAACAGTTTTTCCCTGAGCAGCTTGATTTACCCCTGTTTCTGCTATTGATTATAATTGCATTTTTTAAAATCCTTTGACCTCTACAAAATATAATAAATGGGTGAAAAATATGTGGAGGCAGAGGTCCAAGCAAAAAAGCTGAAAAGAATAACAATAATTTGCCAAAAAAATAAAAGGAAAATGAAAAAAGGTTAAACTGCGATTAAATCGTGTTCCTGGTCAGTTAAAACTGCCAACCAGTGGTGGTGGTTTGTAGTGATTTTAACGTAAAGAAATTAAAAGATTTAATTTATACACTGAATATGATACACTCACATATTGAAGTAGTTGTTGTGAACCTGGAAATAAAACAATAACAATCTACATTAGACCTGATTCAGTCCTGGAGCTCCACAAGACAAACACTGAGAGAATTAAATCTACAGCCAATCTAGATCTTCTATTTCTATGAACAGACTGATTGGGAGGAAGCACAGTGCTCTGGATCGATGGATTTCCTTTTAACTAGGCCTGATGGAGGCCCTGGTCATGTGATCAATGTCTGCATTAATCTTGAAGCAGAGAGAAAAAAAAAATATTACTGCCACCTATCAATACATTGGATGGACGTATGGTAGTATCAATCAGACAGTGGTGGTGGCACAGCACACATCACACACTGACATGAGAGAGAGAGAGAGGAAGAGAGGAAACATTAACACAGGAGTGATTTTGAAGTGTTGGAAACAGTAAATGAAGGAATAAGAACACAATCACAAAATGAAACTCCAAGGTCTGTCACTTTGTCACCACGGCAACATCTGTGACAGAAAACCACCAACATAAATCTGGACAACCTGGCTACAGAGACACTTATTCACTTCAGTAGTGGGCCCTGTGTCTGTGTGTGTGTGTGTGTGTGTGTGTGTGTAAGACAGACTGTCTGTCTGACATGTCTGCACTTAGACAATTTTCATCTTTTTGAAGTAACATCAAGACAAATAACAGAGGTACAGCTGAAATATCTGGAGTCATTCTATGAGTTAAGTAGATTAAGTTGACTCAGATCTTAAATAGAAATATGGAATTCAACAGTGACCAAGGACCAGTTTGACCCACTGCTTCAGACCAGAGGAGGTCGCTGTGTGATTGGATGCATAGAAAATGAGCATGAATCTAAGAACCCGCAGCAGGATTCTAAGGTTTAACATGTAAAATATTCTAAATGTTCTTGGCAGTTTAAACTACGGTATTTAAAAATCTATATTTTTTCTATTATTCTCTATTTTCCCAGACTCTGCCTTTTTCTCTTTAAAGCAACAAGTGTTCACTGTATTCACGGAGAACAATCAGAGACAGATCGTTTGCTCCGAGCGACATTGGTCTGTGTGCGTACATGTGTCTTGTGCACGCACTTGTCTCTGACTGTGTCCTGTACAGAAGAGGAATTAATC
>NC_024319.1:12195153-12304285 GCF_000523025.1 Cynoglossus semilaevis | reverse complement strand
AAGGAGATGGAAAACCAGGTTGCAGCTGTTATTCTTAAAGACATCACTGCAGTAATTGACTCTCCTTCTTATCAAATGGGTCTAACACTGGCATACACAGATGACCTGATGTGAAATGATATGGACTGTACGATGAGAAATAAGGAAGAAAAAAAAGTCTCAATTCACAGCAACACACACCTGAGTTATTATTATCATTATTATTATTATTATTATGTTGATGATTAACTCATACCTGTCATGCCTGGAGGTGTTTTCAAGAACTTTCCATTGAAATTTTGGATAACCACATCACACTTCTCTGTTGACTCCATCCTGAAAGAGAAAAAAAGAGAGCGATAAAGATCAAATATCGTCATTTTGATTCAAAATTAGAAGCAGGATCAGGATTAAGGGTTAGAATAAGGGAAATCATAGTTAGATTTAGACTACACAGGAGTTTACATGTTCTCCTCATGTGTGCAGGGGTTTTCTCTGTGTGCTCTGATTTCCTCCCTCTCGTTAATATCTTCCAGGTTAAGGATTAGGGCTGATTGGACACTCTAAATTGATTCACAGTGTGAATGTGACCCTGTGATTGACTGGGTGTAACCTTCCCTCCCTGTTAGATCCAGCTACGCCGTGACCCTGAAAAGAATTAAAAGGTTAAAAAATAAATGGATAAATGGAAATGTAAGATTATTATACAGGAATAGGAAATGTGTCTGTGTGACTTAGTGTGTGCATGCATTTGTTTCCTACGGTATTTCCTCTCTTTTGTCCAGGTTTAAAAGCTTCATTCAGAACAAACAGTGAAGTGTCATGTCCTCACAGCTGCCTTCACCCAATCACTGCTTCAGGACTAATTGCCTGCTTGGCAGGCAAAAGATACTGTGTGTGTGTGTGTGTGTGTGTATGCTCTTATATGTATTTGTGTGTGTCTTTGTGTACTTTTTGTGTGATAGACACAATGACTGGAAGGAGGGACAAAAAGTGTGTGAATGTGTGTCTGACTGTGTCTTGGGTTCCCATTACACAGTCAGTGACCCAGAGTGGACCCCTGACTGGATTCTAATAACAGGCACACTCCATGGTGTAAGTGAGAAGAGCAAACACACACAGACACGCTCAAACATTCCCTTGAACACACACACGCCAAGGATAGTCAAGGGTAGTGGAATGTAGACTTTTATAATTATTGCAAAAAGGTTCTTGAGTTGTAAATGGCCAGGAGTCAAATAAGGTTGGTTTTTGCAATTATCTAAAAATGGTTTGTCAAACTATTAGCTTATTGAACACTCCAGGCAGCCACTCTTATTTTCTAATGTCAAAATATGACACATTATAATTAAGTTAGGGGTTTTTTTTGTATTTGATTATTTATTAAAACTGAAGTGCGTGGATTTTGTTTTCCAGCCAAAAACAGTATAAAACCACTTAGAAAAGGTTCACAAATGTAACAGCCCTGTGACCCAACTCCCACCAACAGTACAGTGTGGTGGGTGTTGATATCAAACACACTGTAGATGGATCAAGGCTAATAATCACCACAGCTAATTAACACATTATTTGGTATCCTTATCAAACTGAATCAAAACTGTTATTATCAACACTTTGTCTACACACCGTTGTTGTTGAGGTTAAGGTCAAGAGTAATTCAAAGAGTTCTGAGACAGATGTTATCATTTCAGTGAGTGTCTGATTAAAAAAGTGTTTGGAAAGGTTGGTCCATTAGTGTCAGACTTTGACTTCTCTTTGTACAGTAGCTGTGGTCTGTTACATTTCCACAGCTGTTTTCTTAAACACAACCTCCTTTTCTATATTTTGTTTCAGTGTTGTATTTATGTAAAATGGTCGAGGTGTGTATTCTGACACTGGAATTAGTATTATTTACAAACCTGTTTCTCACCTGTTGTTTTTCTTATGACTCTGACTCTAACAACAAGCATTAGGAAATGTCTGCAGAATGTGTAGGCCTGTTACACAGCAGCACTACAGCCAACGGTGTAATTCAGCAGCAGTGAAAAAATGATTGAGGGTTGCGTTGTCACAATATATACTGGTGGGTAATCTCTCAGAGGGCGGCACTGCTCTGAAGAAAAACACTATCCTGCACAGCATCCTAAACACAGGCTGAATTAAAGGAACAGGTTTCATCCAATTCACTTTGTTACTGTGAAAAGGAAACAGGTTATTTATTACTTTATTTAGTAGTAGTTACTGGTATACAGTGTTGTACAATAACATATTGAAAACTGACACCATGTTCCAATAATGATTGGCTGGTTGTAGCCTAAAAGATCGTGTCAAAAAAAGTTGATTTTACTAAGATGAGCTCTTAAGAGTTAGACAAAATATGTATTTGTAGTACTTAATTGTAAATTTAAGTATTTCAAATAATCAAAAATAAAATCTAAACTCATAATATGCAACATAAACAGAAACCACCATTTAAGAGTTACCGTTACAGTTACTAATAATGAGGCAGTATATCATGAAGACAACCGCCCTGTAATAATTTAAAGCTACATCAACTGTGTCTGTGTCTCTGGCTACCTGGCAAAGCCCACGCCTCTGCTCAGCCCGTTGGCGTCCCTCAGTATTCGTGTAGAGATGACGTGACCAAAGGGCTTCAGCATGTTCTCCAGCTCTTGTTCATCCATGGACACAGGCAGGTTGGAGATGTAGAGGTTGGTGGGGTCCTGCTCTTGTTGCTGTTGATGGAGGGAGAAAAAGAAAGCGAGCATAGAGTCAAAAGGCTGTTTTTAAAGCCTTTAATTCAATCAGTCGAAGTCTGTAAAGCTGCCAAATGAGCCCCAGTCTCTGAGAACAATAAACAGTCTCCCCAAAAACAGAATAAAAATGTCATGATTGATGCAAAAATACATAAAGTTCAGGTCAATAACTGCTGGATCAGCAAGTCCACTGCTTAAACAAACTCTGGTGCCGCATTTATTAACATTCTTATAGAATACACTTGGATTTCAGATGGCCTGTGTGCCGAGCAAAATGCATTTTTGCCTTTCAAGTGCAAATTAAATTCAGTGAAAGGAGGGAAATGTGGCTGACCGTCAGCCCTCCTTAAAGCTGGGGCTGCAGCAGTAGATTCACACGAGGCTGCGGCTCTACCATTCAAGTTGTTTACTGTCAGAGGGACCACTGAATATAACTCTGAAAAATAATGATCACGTGAAACAGAACAGGTGACAGAAATACTCTCGGTGCAGAGGATCCAGATCTCCTGACGCACGCAAGTGTCACAGAGATGTTTCATTCAACAGAAATCAATTATCTTAATGTGTTTTTTATTTAAGGGCACACACTGGTGTGTGGTAGTACCATAAATGTTTATCTTCACTTGACTACAAGCTCACCCGTCATCAGAACTTTTTGACCAGATTTTTTTAGAGTTCAAACCCAAAAATCACTTAATTTGTGGTTTTCTTTTCCAGGACCTGAGCTCAGGTACTGCCTGGTCGCACCGCCTCAGACCAAAGCCAACGAAGCAGTCAGTTACACAGACCCGACGGAGCAGCATTAGCTAAGAAGTCTGGAATATAGAATCTTCCCTCGTCAGCGGGGATTTTCCTTTGGCACAGGGTCCAACACAGTGTGGCACAGTTATCTTCCCACACACACGGCTCCTGGCTCTGACTTCAGTCTCCTGCGATTGTGTGCATGAATTAATGTGCCTGTGAGTGAATGTATGTGAGCAGACAAAAACATCAATAATGTAAAAAGCTATAACCAACTGCTGTGATAATATATCACTGACCAAAGTCCAATCTCTCTAACGGCCGTTCTATCTGTACATTCCCTCCATGAGAGAACCAGTTTCTTCAAACTCTTCATCACTATGCTAATGCTGCAGTCATTCCTCAGGGCAAATGTTTTTAACATAGTGGCTCCTGACCCAAAAGTGGGTTAATGCCATAACGTCAGCATGACTTTAACTGTTTGACCCATAGACTGTGATTATGACGAGGCCTTTTGTATCCATTCACTGAGGGAAAAAACAAAAATGTGTCAATAATCTGATGTGATTTTTGATGAATGAGGAGTGAACCTGAGGCACTGCTGCACACTCTCACTGTAGCTGAGGACTTTTTCACCTGTTCATCTAGAACAGGGGTCTCAGACTCGCGGCCCGCAGTACAATATTTTGTGGCCCGCACCTTAATATGAAGGTATAATATTAGTGTGGCCCGCGGAGAAAGTGGACCTCCGAATCAGCAAGCTCCCGCGCGCCGTCCCTTGTCGGGGCTGGGCTAAGCTACACTAGCTTCGTGCACTTCACGCTTGCAACAACAGCACGGCGTGTAATGAACAGCCAGACAGCAGTCGCCTTTGCGCTTGCCATCTATCGAACTTTCTACCACGAATGTCATGATCAAGCGCAAAAAGAACGGCGACTGTTACCGGGTTGTTTATCGTGTACGCTGCTGTTACAGATAGAAGCGTGTGACGGAGCACCTGTAGCTGCTCTGACACTCCCCGACCGGGGCCTCTCGCTCTGGCTAGAGAGCGGGGAGAGCTCTCCGGGTTAAAGGACGCTCCGTCACAAACCGGAAATGACGCCAGGGGCAGCTCGTCAGCGCTGCCTATGACAACGTGAGAGCATTCTCCACAAAACTTTTGTTATGGAAAGCCCAGCTCTCTTAGACAAACCTTTGCCATTTCCCAGCATGCAAGACACTTGTGGATGCAGGCACACCATTCAGTGGTGAGAAATATGTTGATGATATTTTGAAGCTACAGAAGGAATTTGATCACAGATTTGAAGACTTCAAGACGCACAGAGCCACTTTTCAAATTTTTGCGGACCCCTTTACCCTTCATGTGCAAGATGCCCCTCCTGTGCTTCAAATGGAGCTCATTGACCTGCAATGCAACTCTGACCTCAAAGCCAAGTTCAGGGAGATGAGTGGAAAAGCAAACAAGCATGGGCAATTTTTTAGAGAATTGACCCCCAACTTCCCTGAGCTGAACTTCAATAAGTCCAAGTACAGGTCTTAGACTTACTGATGATCATCTTCAAGCCATACTGAGGGTATCAACTGCTTCCTCTCTCAAGCCAAATGTGGTTCAGATTTGTAAAAAGAAGCGCTGTCAAGTATCCGGCAGCAGGGAGTAGGCAAGAGGAGCCATGTTCAGAAGAACTCATTAAAACTGTTAACTGTTAACATTTGAGGACTTTTTTAAAAAACTTTATTGTGGAATCCCTTACGCGGCCCACCCTCACCTAGACTCTGCCTCCAGCGGCCCCCAGGTAAATTGAGTTTGAGACCCCTAGTCTAGATGCTTTTTCATCTTCATAATTTGTCAGAAAAATCTTTATTTATCTTTATCTTTATTTTCATTGTAGGCTTTAATATTTCCCTAAATTAAGGAAATGCAGGGAAAAGGCTATATAGAAAAAAAATAATCACGGAATTTTACACTTCAGCCTCACGTCTCTAGGCACAGTTGGCTGCAGAACACGTTTATTTGCAAGTCCTTCTGGAGTATGGACTTGAGTGCATCGGAGGAGTGGCAAGTGAATGAACTCTGCCTGACTTTGCTCAAAGTTTCCATTTGGACAAAGTTGTTTTTTTTAGGCATCTCACCCTGCATGTTGCAAATGACTCACCTTTCTCTGTCCCCTCTCTCCTCTCTCTCCCCTGTCTCTTTGCCTCTCTGCCTCTTCATCTCTCCACTCTCTCACTCCTCTTTTTCTCCTCTTTCCTCTCTCCTCCACTCAACTCTGTCCCTGTAACATCTGTCATGTGCTGGAAACAGCTTCGCACCAACTGTGCCTCCTCCCTCTCTGTGTGGCCTGCCAGCGAGTCGGCCTGTGTTTTCAGCTCCATTAAACCTCATTGCTGCATCATTATAGCAGGTCGTGCCTCTCATCACGCTACGTCCCAGTTACCTCACAAAACCACCACACCTGCCGAAATATGATGTAAAGGGAGGGGAAACAAGAGTTAAGTAACGGTGTAAAACGTTGTTCTGTCTACAGAAGAAACTGACTAGACAAGACAATATTTTCGATTCCAAGAAAGAGAGATTACAGCGTTTATATTTTTTACCGGTGTTGCTAGTTGGTCTTTTACATAAAATGGTTGTTTTGGAAAAAGATAAGAACAGAAAGCTGCAATTTGACCATGGAATCTTGAAATTCAAATATATAGTCAGCAAAATAGGATTAATGAACAAACATAAACACAGAAAAAAAATCAGTTACTATTAGTCCATTCTTCCTTAAGGTTTAGTTTTAAACAAAGAGATGATTTTTAGATAATTCTTTATATTATTTCTTGTAAAAAAAAGTGGTTTGCAGTAAATCAAAATAGAAAAAAAATGAAGTTCTGATGAGAAATATTTAATTGTTGGAAACTGATGTGAGATAAATGAAACATGAATCAGGCAATGATGTAGGCAGTGGAATTATTTGAGCAGTATATCAGAGAAATAAGAGTCTCTGTTAATTGTGCATTTGATTCCTTCCTTTTATATTCCAGCTCGTCTCCAACTTAATCCTCCTCATTTCCCCTTTTAATCCATCTATTCCCCCATCTATGTGGCCGTCGTTCCGCCCACCTTCTCTCTTTCTGCAGCTCTTTCCTTTCTCACGATCACATCCCTACCTTCTAGTTCCTTTTTCCTGACGTGCTATTCACGCCCTCAGATTAAAACCTAATCTCCTATAATGGTGGCTTGGCTGTAGAAAATGCTATCTGAATGCTCAATTAATATTTAAAGACATTTCCCCCTTCATCCTGCTCTTTCTCTCCTCATGGCATGTTCATGCTGTTTCCACTTTCACGTGTGACATTTTCCTCACCCCACCACCCTCATCTTCTCCTCTATTTATCCTCCATTATCACCTCCTCCTCTCGCTGCATTTTAGCCCATACTTCAAGCAAATTTCTAACCTTTGGCAGTGATTGTCTGGGAGTGGAAATGTTCTCTAACAGTCTAATCAATACTTAATGAACATACCATAAATACTTTATGAACCCTAAAGTCTGAAAACCCTCGGGTTTCATTAGCCATGGAGATGTACACGTTTCCATATCGTCATGATGATGATGACTACAGGCTGAGTGAAATCAACACTGAATGCATCATCATTAAAAGTGGTCATTCGCTGCTACAAGGCAGCGGATGTTGGGCGACTGCTGTTTCACTCTGTCATTGGTTAATGAAGGTTTTGTGAAAAAATGTACACAGGTTTTTGCCCCAGTTAAAGGTCACTGTAATGACAGTCAGCTTAGATACAGACAGATGTGTACTGGCTCCAGAAAACCTGTGAGTAATCTCATTTTAACCCTTTGCTATGCTTTAAGATATTCCTGAGTAATGACCAAAATGCTGCAACTAATAATTAATGTTATCATCACAAAATGTAACATTAAATATTCTGTTAAGTAGCCATATTCTTGTTGTGACACTAGCCTTTATGGAGAGGGAGGAAAGTGAACTCCTTGTCATTGTGACACACACCACTGCACACAACGAAATGTGACCTCTGCATTTAACCCATCACCAATGTGAACAGTGGATTCGAACCTGCAACCTTCCGGACCCAAGTCTGCTTTCTTAACCACGGCCCCTCAAAATTGTGGAGGCCTCCATCTTGAATTCTTAATTTGACAAAAGAATAGCATTAAACTTGAGACAGCATAAATTTTTGTGACAATTTGCAATGGGAATAAACAGTGAGGTGGAAAATGTACGCATCTGAAAAGATACACATGCTGTGCTGCTTTTCCACAGTAGTGTTTCATCCTGACACTGCTGCTTTTGTCCCTTTGTAAAAGAAACAAGCAACACCAAGTGCTAGCAAGGACCTGACCCAAAGTGTGGAATCCTTGAAAACCATATAAACTTGCTTGAAAAAGGAAACAGCCCAGTGTCACATTTTCTTTTCATTCTCGACACAATGAATACATTTTTAGGGCACTCTACTTGAGCTTGTTCCATGGTCAATTGACCATTTAATTTAGCCTAGCTTACCTTTAAAAGGTTTAACTTACGCTAAAGGATGATTAAAACCCCTAATAAAAGCTTTGGGAATGATAGCACACTCATGAAAAACATTCAGAAGCAGAAAAGCTGTTTTTGACTCTGTGGCTCTGTAGCAGCTGTGAGAGTGGTAAAGTAGGCCTGATTATTCAAAGGAATGGCATCACACTCCACAAAGTGAGAGACCGTCTATGTTTCAATGTTTAATTCAATTTTGTGACAGGCAGAACATTTTTCCTCCCCCTTGCTCCCCAGCGCTGCCTGTGTCTTCACACTCTGCATGACTCATTTGAAGCAATGAGAGGGGCTTGTCTAGATAATGGAGATTACAGATACACACACACACACATGCACACACAAAATTCTCCGGTCACACATGCAGCTATGATTAAAGTCAATTGTTAATTTACACACCACAGCTGCCTTTCTTTCATTTTCACATTGATCTCCACTGCCCCTGTTTTGTCAGTGCAATTTTAACACATCTTTTCCCCCCTTCTCCGTCAACCCGCCTTATCTTTTTCTGTCCTCACACCAACTTCACTGTGTGTATTAAATGGCCAGTAATTTATCACACAGCCAGGGTGCAGTTCCTGCTGCAGACCAGTTTGCTGGCTGCTTGTCTGCCAGCCGTCCAGAACTAAAACCAATCAGCCGATCCTGATTCCTCCGAAATTGAGACCATGCAACAGGGTCAAAGAGGGAGGGGCTGAAAACGAAACCTTTTTAATCCATTATATTTCTATAATTTGATTAAAGAATGTCTGTCAAAATCAATCGCATATTAAACCAAATACTTTTCTACAGGGATTGTGATTTCATATTTTCTTTCTTCTCCAGTTTGTTTATTTATGTTTGGTTCTCCATCTTTACACTGAATTCTAACCACACAAACAACAACTCCTGAGTATGGGTCTAATTCCTGAGTAGGGTCATTTCCTGTGGTTTCATGGTTGTTAGTTTTATGACTTAGTCTTCACTTTCTTACACAGTGATTCAACACCAAATTGGAACAGGTTCAATTCAAAGTTTAACAATAACCTTAAACCTTTATGGTCTCACATACAGCATGTCTAACATATGGCAACAGGCCCTAACTGTGACCTTAGACAGGCTCTATGAGGACATTTTTTACGAAATATAAATTATTCTGCCCTAAATGATAATTCAAAACATTTGTGCCATAATACTTGGAATCATTTCAATGGTAATTTAATTAGATTGTAGCTCAATTTTGTTCTCGTAGGTAGCACTTAATGGAGAAGTTAGCCAGCGTGATCTTATTCTGTTGAATTAAATCAGTTTGAAAATGCAACGTGTCATAACTTCAGAACTCAAGGTCATGTAAAAACTGTTATCATCTAAAAGAGTGTTGACAACAAATCTAACCCACTCCTCCCTCTCTTTCTCCCTCACACTTTTGTATGTACACATGTTGTATTCAAAGGAAATGGGCCTCAGCTGTTGGCCAGTCTAATTACCTGGAATGCAGACAGATGATCTGAAGAAGGGCCCCAAAGACACACACACGCAGTACAACTCTTGACCTACTAGAGTTGCATTAAATTCCCGTAGATTAACAGAAACAATAAAGTCAGAAATGATTCCACAGCTGAAACTCTATGACTGAGGGGCCGCATTTCCCATGAAAAAAGCTTATTCCCACTTTTGGGACACATCACACCTTTCCTTCTTAGCAGTTTTGTTTCTTTAACTAAAGTCATAAATATATTTTTAAAAAATCTAGTACCCTAACCCTTTTTTTCCATGTCTTTGATTTTCACCTTCCATAACACTGAAGGTAACACATCCAGGAGAATTTCACAATTTCAGTTTTTTTCTTTAAACAAAAGGGGTAAAATCTACAAATTACACATGTGGAATTGGTTCTAAAAATCACATTTTAATTGTCAGAGTGTTACAAGGCAGGTGGCCTTTGAGATTCCATCACTTACTAGAATGAAGTTTTCCAATACATTAAATCGATTTTTGCTTCTGGTGACTTTCCCCTCACACAAATCATTGGAAAATAAAGTTAGAAGCCACAGTGAGAGAGAAAACAAATTAGAGGGAAAGTGCAAAATTAAAAAAGTTCTCACAAAGCGAATGGGAGGAGAAGTTTTGTGCTCTCAGCACTGCAGTGATTAAAAAATAAAGCTCTGGCTCAGACGCAAGAATCACATCGGCTTAGAGGGAAAAGAAAGAGGTTCACTCAATTCTGGCCATAGTTGGTTTTTTTTTTCTCTCACTGTGTCGTATTACACAGTGTGCACAATTGCCAAGATTAGTGTGGTGAAATGCAGTGTGAAAACCTGTGTGGTGAAATTTCAGCAGAAGTGCTTTTTAATTTGAAATTTTAAAGTTGGGAGCAATGTAGAGAAAGTGTTGAATGTTACAGATTTTCCTAAAACAGTGTCAAAACAACCATATTGCTATCAAACAATCCAAATTTTCCATAGGGTCACCAAGGTTTTGTAATGCTATTAAAGTTCAATCAACACCAGACAGATAACCGTTAGGTAGATGTATGTGTTCACAACTGTTATCATTTGGGGAAAATTCCAGTGATTAAATTGATGATATGAAGAATGTCAAGAAAAATATGGAAAAGTACAACATAACATTTTGCTTTTTAGAGTTGGGAGGTTTTAGTCATTACTGTGCATCTGTGAATTGTCTGCCATCTGTGAACACATCAAGACATCCCCAACAATAGTGATTGATGAACTGTACAGTCTATCACAATCAATTTGACTATTGTCAGTCATAGATTTCCTTAATACACTGGGTGAGGTTGGACTGACCAAAGCCAGGCGTCTGACCTGAAGTTGAAGCCTCCACAAACACATGCTGGGTGTTGAGATTGTATCAGAGCTCTAGGTCAGGGGTGTTAAACTCATTTTGGTTCAGGGGCCGCATGCAACCTAATTAGATGTCAAGTGGGCCGGACCAGTACAATCACGCTGAAATAAATTATAAATTACAATAAGGCCATGTTTTTCCCCTTTGTTTTCATGCAGAGAAGTACAAGTTTATTAGATATTTATTATTATATATTAATTATGAATTAAATAATAACAATTTTATCAAGTATTAAGTGTTTGAGTGTTCAAACTGGGCTGGATTAGACACTCCAGCAGGCCGTTTTTGGCCCGCGGGTCGTATGTTTGACACCCCTGCTCTAAGTGCTTCTGTGAAACAGAAACCTTTTTGTACACACACTAATGTAAAATGTTTATTGGTTGTGTATTGGATCAACAGTGGAAATATTGGATTTGAAGTACGTCATTCAGCTCATGCATTGAGATGTGTTAACATTTTTTATATTCAGGTGAGAAGTGAAAAAGTGTTTCTCTGCTCTTGGCTGTAAATAACAGGCTTAAAGACAAAGGCTACAACCTCCGTCTCAACTTAACTGCACTGCAGTAAAACCGACATGTCATTCAAGGACATATAACACTCGCAGCACAAACTAGTTGCTGTATAAGAGAGAGCGAGGCTGCCTGTGTCCACCCACCCGGTCTCTTCTGAGTCCTGCATAAGATAAGAGATGTATACTGGTGTATACTTCAGCGGGTGACCCTCTGTCACCAGCCGCCGGGCTGCGATCCACCTATCAAGGTCAGGACAATATGGGTTCTAAAGAACAATTAGAGTGCAATCATAATTCAGGCAAACTCTAAAATGTCCAACAACTTTCCACCGTCGTTGGCTCGTATGAATCCATTGTACTGATCATTTGTTTGTTAAAACAAATGAGAAGCAGCCGTTTGTTACTGAAGGATAGAAAACTGTGGTCGTTGAAATGCTAAGTCTAAGTTTTTCTCTCTTCATAAAATTTCCATGTGGTTCGAAGGTCTTGAAAATAACAGACCTTCAGACTTGAACCTGAATACTCCATTTATTATCCACTCAACTTAGTGTTGTATTTCTGACAGGCGTTTTTTCTGTCAACACTCTTATCTTTATCATTTTAATGCATACCCCTGCAGTAGCTTAACAGTGTAATAAAAACAACAACCCCAAATGCATGTGTGCTTGGTAGACGGTGTTAAGCAAGTGACTGAGCAGACAATAGGCAACTTCAGCAGACACAACCACACTCAAACATGCACATATTTGCTTCCACCTGATACTATTTCAACCAGATCAATGTCTTTGTCCTACTGATGCAAACCTCAAAAGCTGCGGCCTGTTGCTATGGTTATTTCTATTTGAAACCAGAGGGATTAACCTCCAGGGGCAATGCTGGAGAGAGAGAGTACCAGAGACAGAGAGAGGAAAGGGAGAGAGGAGTAAGACAAGAAGAAAAAGTGGGTAAAAATACAACTGACATAAATGTCACAATATTTGAAGAGGAACCAGGTTCAGCAATTGGACATATTGTTCAAAACATAATTTAACATGTCATTTATTTAGGGTTGTTTAAACCTATACCTGTTTAACCTGTTTAATCCATGGGTCCCAAACCTCAATTTGCTGAGAACCACTGCTGTGATAGTCTTTTTATTGAAGAGTTACATCAGTGTTCGATGTTTAATATAAAAAACAAATAGTGCAGTCACACCCCCTTCTATATCCCAACTGGGTTGACACACTAAAAAATGCAACACAGCCTGAATTATTTTATTGATTAAATGTCAGCTTTTTAAGCTTTACCAAATAAATGTTTATTTACACACCTTCATTGTGTGGAAAAAAAAAAACACTCCAAAATGACAACACATTTTTTATTTTGTGCACCCCTAGTGGCAGCTTGCGTACACCACACCTTGAGAATCCGTGCTGTAGTGTAAACAGACCGTTTTTCTCATTCTCAAAAAAACAGAATTACTGCAATTCAATCATTCAATCATTAACATCTAGTCATAGACCAGTAAGAAAACTTTGTGGGCCATAAGTGGCCCCCGGGCCTGGAGTGTGTTACCCTTGCACTAAACCAAAAAATATATAGAAAAATAAATTCTTCAGGGAAAGCCATTACTAAAATTTGCTACGTATGCACTCTATCCTCTAATTTGTTATAATGAATCAATTTTTTTAAAATACCGAAGACCTGGACTTTCGTCATATCTTTGGCTAACTCCATTAGCTCCAGTGGTTTGGGTCTAATTCCTATTGGATAGCGATGTCTTGAATAACAGAAAGCTTTTACAGACACACATTTATTTTAACCACTAAAACTTAATTTGTTTATGCTTTGGCACAAGCAAAAATAAGCAAACTACATTAGTGACCCACTCCGGCTTGTGTAATATTCCAATTATTGCAATCTAAATTCTCTTCCAACTTTATTGTTTCAACTTGTTTGCCAGTATAAATATTTGTTTCTAAAGCCAAGAAAGGCCTGAGGGGAAGAGTTTAAAAGAATAAAGAAAAATAAACAGGGAGAAAAGTCGTGGAAAGATGTACACAGTGAAGTAAATGGATAAAAAAATGATAATATGATGTATGGTTTCAACAATACATTCTCATTTGTTGTTGGATTCATGTGGCTTTGTTTGTTTTTAACATTTTTGACCACACAGAAATGATTTGTGTGAATCTTAAATCTAAATATTGGCACTGAAGGAATGCTTTGTTAATAAAAACAAAAAATCCAGTAGAAAATGTAGAAGCTGACTCTCCCTGCAAGCTCCAGGCTGAAGAAGACTCCCTGTGCAACACAAGATGCATTCAAAGCAACATGTCACAACATTTAGAGGAGGTCACCCCATGTCCTGGCACAAAAGAAAAACATGGTTTCTTGAAATGTATTTTCTCTTCTGGACTCTCTGAAAATAATACTGTGGTGTGTGTGTGTGTGTGTGCGGCTGTGCTCCTCATATGAGAGTGCAGCTTTTCGGCCCCATCTTCAGATGTCAGGACGAGGGCACAGAGGGGCCAGCTGACAGCTTGAAGGACCTAGGTTATTTACTTTTAGAAGGGAAAATCCAGCCTGAGTCAGCAAACACCAGAGGGCAGCCACACAGATGCAGATAAGACACACACATGGAGTGTTTTGTGTCTGTTACATGCACATATGCTCAAACCGATGCATCGTTGTCTTCAAGCCTAGAATGCTTGAAAACACATATGTCACCATAGGGTTAAAGAAAGCCATTCCAAGAACATGGTTGAATAAAAAAAAAGTCTCATTACCATCTCATCCTCCACCAAGGGCATCCATTCCTTTCACCTGTTACAAAACCTCATCATTTCTCTTTCACCAAGCCATTAGGCTCTAACATGCTTCCTAAAGTCTCCCCAGCTTCACTGTCTCTGCCTCCAGAGACAGAGTCTTGTTAAAGTTTAATCACTTGAGCACCAACCACAAACCAACCCATATTTTATCACTGAAGGGTCCCTGCAGTACCATAAGACTAAACTGATCCAATTTAGAGGAGCAACATAACCTGTCAACCAATTAAAAATGTAAATAAAACTAATATCTATGCACACTCCGATTCACAACTACAGTCAGCCAATAAGTATTATGATTATTGATATATTGTTGACATTTTTACTATTTTTATACCCATTTTATGCTGCCTATGGAGAGAGTTAGTGTTGTATGCAAATATGACAAATATTGCCTAATTTGCTATTTTTTGTTTTAGTTGTTTAAATGTTACCTGCTGCCTTTATGGTTACAATTCACTAAAACCTAGTGGCACATATTTTTGTTTGAACTGCACTGCACTTTTATATGTTAATTATGTAGTTAACATGTTGAATACCCTGTGGCTGTCAATGATGATTCTCCCCTTCATGATGTGCCAGTCATTTTCAATAGGAAAACAATCTGGACCGCAGGCAGGCCAGCACATTAACTGTTACGTCTATAAGGTCATAACTTGTATTTGCTGTTGTATTTGCAGTGAAGGGAAGCTCTTTTGCTGATGTACCCTTTGAGTTCCAATGGTTCTAAAACTCCAATAAATAATGAGTACATGCCAAGTATTTCCCGGTGCTTAGTTAAGCAGGAGATTGATTTACATCAGGAAGTACTTTTTTATTCTAAGAAAAAAAATGTCAGGAAATACTGCTTTGCCTGAAACAGAAAGTATTGACTTATCCTCAATCCCTTGTACATTTTATTTATTTATTTTTGTTCAAATGAGAAAATTCCATCTGATTCTTTCTCCATGAACGTCTGCACAAAGAGAGTAAGTTGTAGCTTTGTATATTTATAAGCACATTCTTTAAATCTGAGAATACACAAAAGGTGTGCGCTTGTCAATAAATCTCAGATGAGCCAGGAGGAATTTGATGGTGTTTGGCTTAACGAATGTTGAAATTAGGATCAATAAAAATCCTGATGCAGAAACTTAAGGAGAAACTGATGAGATTCGATGTGTGAGGAGAAACGACGAGGAAGAAAAAAAAAGAAAGGAAACAAACAAGACAGACAAATGAAAAGACAGACATCTGATCACAGCTAGTGAAAGAGCCTCATTGGTTTTCAGTGGGCATGTGCAGACTCAGACGCACTAAAAGGTTACAGCATTTGATTTGTGATATTGTACTCCTCCAAAAAGCCCTCTCTCTCTCCCCTACTTTCTTCCCATGTCTCTCTCTCTCATCTCTCTCTGTCTGTCTCGGGGAGCAGTTTGGCTACTGCTGTCCACAAACTTTGATCGATGGCTGAATTATGCCATCGGATTGTGAATCTAGCCGACTCTGCTGTCTGCCCAATGACAAACAACAAACGCGCCTGGCCCCCAATAACAATGAGAGATGCGAGGGCCGGGCAGCCAATCAGAGCGAGCACTTAATAGTGTAACTATAAAAAAGAGGGCATTTCAGTCAGCCTATTGCAGCAGCATTAATAGACTTCATTAATTTGTATTCCTCAGAGTGTTTGGGGAATAGATCTTCAGTGCAGCACTCCCCTCTTACTCCTCCTCTATCCATGTATTTCTCCTCTTAGCCTCTTTATTTCCTTTCTGTGTTTCCTCCCTCTCCTTGATCCTTTGCATTCATCCTTTTTCAGAGTTCAGGCTGCCCACTCCATATTCACTCCATCCTTTTCTCTAACCTCCCTAGCTACAGTCTGGGCTTCCCACTCCCACCACCCACCCCCTCCATCGATCTCCCACACACCCTTCCCTCACACCAGCAGCCCACTCAATGGCTCTAATACCACAGAGGGAGAGAGAACGAGAGGGGAGGTATTTGATGGTGTTTTCCAGTTATCTTTGTCCTCATAGAGCTGTTCTTAAACTGGCTTCATCAAACCGAGCGCCACCCCCACACTCCAGCAGCCCACTTCATTTCTCCTCAATATTTTTTTTCCTCCCTCCTCTTTGTTTTCCGATCTCTGAGGGGCAGCACTGGGGTGACACTCAATTTGAAGGGTTTCATTAATAAATGAAGCATTTACCAGTTTATAAGCACATTACTTCAACACAATGAGGCTGAAGACTCATTATCTAATTTTATTCACAAAAAGAAATGGCTTTTGAAATGTTTCTCTCTCTGCAATTTGTTTTGTTGAGATATGGAGATGTAACACATTTACTCACAGAGCGTTAGAAAGTGAATTTGTTTAGAAATCTATTATGAACTCCCTCAGAGAGAGAGTTTAAGTGTTTGTTTGGACAAGTAAAAGTTTAAATCTGTTTTTGCAGTGAGTTTTGCAGTTAGGGAATACATCACAAAGATCACAACATTAGATCAGTGACCATGGGAAGCAGGTATATTTATAATGTAAGTGCTATTAAAATCATAGTCCTAAATTAGGTGGTCTCTCACATCACTCAGAATAAGAGTTAATCCTAATGCAACATCAAAATACAGCATTTAGCAGTTCCTTATCAGGAGGAAAAAAATATCAGCTCATTATTTTAAAAAATAAAAAGTGATATCCTACAAGCTGGTCCTGAGTTTCCTTCTTCCCAAAAAACAAAACAAAACAATCTCCCACATAAATGACACAGATGGACTCAGAAGGTCAGCTGTGACCACACCAACAACTGCCCCATTCACGACCCAGGTCAACACATGTTGCCTACAGTATGCTTTGTTTTCACAATAATGCTTCTCTACTCAGGTATTCAGCCACCTCAAGTCAGAACTGATGTGAGGTGAAACCTCTTCTGAACTTCTCAAGACGAAGAGACCTCTAGGACTTAGACCTACACAGAGATCCTACTGTGTGCTACCTCTGGGTTAATGAACACTTCAGTATCACAGTTCTCTACCAGAAAATGTGCAGCTCTCTTCTCTCTCTTTAAATGATCTGCCACAACAGCATTGGAACTGTTATTACTTTACCAAATCCCCACTTTGAACAAGTGGGGATTTTCCAGCTCCACCTGCTTCTCTGACAGATTTATTGAACTAACACAATTTATAATGAATCAAAATCAATAACATCAATTAGCACAAAGTTCAAAGAGAAAAAAAGAAGCAAATTCTTCTCCTGTTTGTCTCACCACACCTGTCATGTCTCTGTTTCCCACTAATGGTGCCCGTCCCATACTTTGAGAACCACTGATTCAACAAAAACATGTAATATAATTTTGGAAACTACTCTTTCTACATTGTATGTAATAATTTAATAAATGAAATGGTTGTTGTGATGTGTTATCATTTGGTTTTGTTTTTTCACACCTATATCACAGTTTTCTACATGTAATACATACATTTTCTTCTGAAACAAAGTTCAAAATTGTATTCATAACATAGAGGCAAATGTTTGCCTCTGAGACTGGGCTAAGACTAATTCTGATAATCCTCATCCATGTCCTCACTTTTTTATTTTGGTATTAACAGCAGAGAAGTCGCTCTTTATTATTGTAGAAAATTCCCTCACAGTGTACTCAAGGAATACAGAGCTGTTCAGAACACCTGATGTTCTTTTTAGTCTCTACCTTCCCCCTGTTTTTTGTCTTCTGTAGCTCTTCTTCTCCAGATCCTCTTTTGAATGCTTGAATTATCATTTTTAATTAACACTTTGCATAAAGTAGTTCTAAGTCAGGACACATTGAATGGGTGGCTTTTAGCTGCATATCTCTTAAATTACCATGCGCTGCCTTAGGCTGGACCTTTTTTTTTAAAACATCAAGGTGACGTGCTTAAAAAATATCATACAATAAAACTGACAGAATGTATTCTTTGTATTTTTAGTTTAGTGCCATTACTGTTTCTAATTCTAAAATAAAGGCATACAACGTTTTCTTTGACAATAAAGTAAATGAGATCATTTAAGGTCATGAAACGTACTGTTTTGATTTCTACATTAAT
Organism: Cynoglossus semilaevis; assembly: GCF_000523025.1. Lineage (NCBI taxonomy): Eukaryota > Metazoa > Chordata > Actinopteri > Pleuronectiformes > Cynoglossidae > Cynoglossus > Cynoglossus semilaevis. The sequence goes on along the minus strand of NC_024319.1, from coordinate 12,286,066 downwards.
AAATAAATTAGGAAACAAACAAGCACAAAATTATTGATTTTACTACGCAGGTGCGTTTTTTTTATCTCACAAGAGCCTGACCATATATTAAAAACTTGAATTGTGGTTGCAGCATTGCATGAGTAAGTGTTTTGCACTTGTAATCCGTTTAGAGGGTAGAATACACTATGCACCAAAATAAAGGATGTCAAAAGAAATGATCATGATCGCTGTTATGACAAGAAATATTTTCTCATTAGCAATGCCGAAGAGGCACATTAATCACCCACAGCTTATATTTATCTTTTCTTTCTTTATCCCTCTGTCATGACTCTCTTACTCCCCCTAACATCCATCTCTTCATTTCTCTCCTCACTCGTCCATTTAACTCCTCCAACTCCCTCCTTGGAGCCAAACAGTAACAAGACACCGTACCCAACACACACAGCTGGTAATGCAGGGTTAATAAGATTGGAGAGCAGCTGATGGTTGTGCACATTCAGGCCAGATTACATTTAATTCGATTGGGTTTCACTCACTGGGCTCCCTCCTACTCTCTCCCTTTCTTTCCCTCTTCCCCTTATTGTCCTCATTCTGCTTTTGTTGGACCAGAGGTGGTCCTGACTCACAAAAAGGCACAGGTCCAGACAGAGTGGTTCAACCTGTGCACACAGCTTCCATGCACTTTTATTCTGGGTTTGGTGAGTATGCACTGACACACACGTCCCTGGTCACTCTGATGGCCTCCACTTTTAAACCAAATGTGATTTATTATCTGTATCTTACAATGTCAACTGTGCCTTGAACCAGACACAAGGATGTCCCCTTTCGGGAGGGGAAAAAAAGAACATCATAAAGTAGAAAATAGAATTCTCTAAACAATAATAAAAAAACCCATTATGGACAACTGACATCATGTTACTAATGGGACTCATGGTTGGACTGTTTGAAAAGATAGTTTACATACGGATGTGACACAGTCTTCAGCTGCATTTGCATCACACATAGTACAGGGCCAAGCACTTTCTAAAGAAAGAAAACCTGTCATCACAAATTAGCACTGTGACACATCACACAGGGTTCAACATGTTCATGAAAACAGAGTGAGACCAATTTCGCGATGTCACAGAATGAATGAATCTGCTGGGAGCACTTGTTTGAATTTAAAACCTTATTCCTCAAAGTTAATCATATTAATTAAAATCGTATAGCAGTATTTGTACATCATTACGCATAGTGAAGTACCTGCCTGAGCTACGATGCAAACACATGGCTTTCCTGTTTTGGAGTCATACAGCTGTGCAGGTCTTATATTGTATGGTTTTCAAATGTAATAAATAAGCAGACATAATGTCTCCAAAGTTACAATGTGAGCATTAAATACACAGGTACAACACAACACATTCAAATTGATTTTTCATATCCTTCTTACTGACTTTATATTTCTGTTGCTCCTGTTAGGACTCATCCTGCCCTTCACCTCCTACTGTTAGATCAACTATTATCTTTTTTATTACTTTTATGGATCGTATGGTCATAAATTCATGCTCATTTGAATGCTGTCAGGATGAGTTCCAAACCAGGCCCCGCAAATTTGGAGTACAGTGTTATTCACCAGCTATTCATCAGCCTTGAAAACTGTAGACCCCTGGCCACGTCTTGTCAAAAATCTGCAAAAATCTGCTTGTTTCTATTTTTTGTGCCTTTTCTGCTAAATAACTGTGACTTTTAACCACATTTACATTTCAAGTTGAGTGTTGACCTTGAAAATGTTTAATCTCAGTCCTTTTTCACTCTGCGTTAGCCACTTTAGCTATTTGTTTACTCAATCTTTTGAATTTGATCTGTTTATTTCACTGTTTCTCTGACACTGTGTCATTACTGGCAATGTCTTGTTACATTGCGTTACCCAGTGAAGGCAATTCAAATCCTAAACCTTGAATCTGTGCTGCAGACTGTTGTCTATCATCTGTGGCTAAATCAGAATTATGGATTCAGGAGACAAAATAAGCTCTTTCCACTCTTCAACTGTCCAGAGTTGGTGAGTCTGAGTCCACTGCAGCCTGCCGGCCTCAACCCTTAAAATGCCATTCATTCTGAAATGCCTCTCAGCTTGTCTGTGTTTTGAAGAGAGGTTCTCTAAGTTGCAGTAACATTTTTGTCAGTTTCAAATTGTCTGGTGTTTCTCCTTTGACCTCTCTCAACATGAAGACGTATAGAACCACAGCTCCGTCTTAACCAGTCTGTAAAGCTCGTGTTTAGATTTCATTTTTTTTCATACATCGTAACATGTGGCACTGCGCAGGTCACATGTTCTGTTGATGGCAGGTAGACTCAATGGGGATTTGAACGCATCTGCACATCAATTAGTGACTACATTTAGATTTTTTGTTACTGTTAAAAAAAAATTCCATGCCTTTGCCATTTTGGGACTGGACGACAGTATCGTAACTCTTTTTTTAATAAGATGTACCAATAAATCTGTCAAATGCCTCAAGTTCCTACAAAAAGCTGCAGCATAATATCTGACGGAGGGAAGACAGAGAGATCAGATTCCTCCAGTGTCGGTTTGCCTCCAGTGCCTGCTCGTACAATCCAAGATAATATTTTAAATCCACCTGCTCATCTAGAAAGCATTTAATGATCTCTTAGATGATGTCTTAGATGACTACCATCCCAATAGATTACTACGCTGAAGAATATTTAGTTCTAAATGTGAGTGTGTAACAGTAAAACGGGCGGAGGAGAAGAGATGTAATTCACCTGAGGCCAGACTCTCTATATAAAGACTTAAAAACATACTCTATAATATGACTTTTAGTATACAGGGCTTCAGCTAGGCCAACACCGCTGAGGGAACTCCCATGGTGCAATTACTCTGCCGTCTCCTCCTATGTTATATTTTTATTTACACTTGAAAGACAGATTGACAAATGGATGGACAGCTGAGCCAACCAATGTTTACAGTTTCGTTTAAGACCAATAAATGACAGCCATTTGATGCAACTTCGTATGTGTGTGTGTGTGTGTGTGTGTGTGTGTGTGTGTGTTCTGTCCCACCCTTTTATTAATCACTGCAAGCTTTCATTTCTCATCCCACAGACTCCCTTTTATTCTCTCTCTCTCTATCCTTCACTCTGTGTCCTTGCTCAACCCTGTAACTAATGACTCTGGAGGAGGCAAGCAAACACACACACACACACACACACACACACACATACACACACTAATACAAGTCCACCTACACAGTCACATAAACACTTACACACAGAGATGAGGAGTTGAGGGAAAAGTAGAGGATGGAGGATGAGAAGAGAAGGTTGCAGTGGGTCAAATGAAGACAAGAGAAAGCAAGTTAAAAGGAAAAAAAAGAAAAGAGAAACAGGGAGAGAAAGACAGGATGTGCCAAGGACCAGGGGAGAAGAAGAAAGAGAGAGGAAAACAGAGGGAGGTGTGAGGTGTCACTGCTAGTGGTAGCATCTCTCTAATTAGCATAGTGACCTTGGCCCTGCGGACACACACACACGTTGGCAGTTAATAATGCTTGTTTTCTGCACACAAAGTTCAAGAGGCCAAAATGTAAAAGTGACTCATTCATTTTTGTATTTGGAAAACAGACTCAACAGAGTCACATTGGAACACAACCACCACCAAACCCAAAAATGGTTTCCAAACAGCAGCCATCTTTCAACTGGAAAAGAAAAGACCATTTTTGGCTCAAACACACATTATTTGCAGGTACTACTGGGAAGAGTTTTTTTTATTTCACAAAAGTCATCTAAATGCCCAGCATGCATCTGTTGAGGATTCGTCTTCAGGTGAGACACCCGCCTTGCATCACACCAGCCAAACTGAGAAAAGGGCAATCAGTAAGACTACGGCTGACAGGCTGACTGACTGACAACTGTCAAATAGATTGCCATGGACTGTAGACCAATGAGGACAAAGGTTTCACTGAAGTATTGAATGTCACTCTCAACGGGTTCTAAAAGCCATCAGAAGGATGTACAGGATTGACTATAATCCTCTACGAAGCAAACAATATTGTTTGGATAAGTCACCAATAGAATCAGGTGTGAAACACACAAATCTACCTGGTGTCATTTTTCACTCTGATTTTACCATTCAATCTAATTAATTAGAAATAGTTTTAAATAATTTGACAGCATTAATTGAAACATAATTAAAAGAGGTTCTTTCCTTCAGCTCATTTTCCAAATTGTTACCCAGTGTGATCATGGAGTGTAAAGTACAAAAAAATACAATCAAAACAAATAGCACAAGCCTTCAGTGTCATTATTTTTACTCTCATCAAAATGGTCCAAAAATCAACCAAAGTTAGAAAAAACTGCACCTGGAGTCAATGCAAAACGAGCGGTTGGTCATGTCGAACATTCTTTAAAGCACAAACCTGCTAATTTATGTATGAAGAATAATAGCTGTGAGGCACCACACACAGCCCACATCCTTCCTACAAATTCTTATCACACCCGCGTTCACTGTAATCCATCTTGTCAAGTCGTCTTTTCTCACACTCAGCTCTTGATAAAAAAGCTGTCTTTTTAAGTGAGTGAGGCAGCGAGGAAGTCTGACCGCTATTCTTTATGGCACAGATGTAGTTGTTAAGTTAGCAATAAGAGAAGGAAATTGTTTCTGCTGTCACAACCCGCTGTACCACAGTAACAGTGTTTTGTACATTACCTGTCACCCTAATGTTGGTGTTGACATTTAGTTAAGATTTAAACAGATTTAGACAGTTTGGCAGACATTTCATTGTTTTTATTCAAATTTTGTTCAGACCTTTAGGCCTTTATTCATCTATTTCAATATTTGTATCAAGTTTATTAATTAATTCATTTCAAGGTTGGTCTAGTATTCCTTAAAATGGAAAGGAATTAATATTATTTGCTTTCAAAATAATATTTTCTCTTCTTCTTTTTTTGCTGAAGAAATTCTTACAACCATCGTAGACGATGTAGAAATGAGAGAGACATGAGTTAGTCTAATTGGGAGAAGCCCCATTGAAAACATTTCTTTTTTTTTTTTTAACCAAAGCCATTTAAATTGCATGTCTTATAAAACGGTTGCTGGGAATACAATATCAGTGAGATTGACTGTGTTGTCGTACCCAGATTCCAGAAAGTTAGACAAAACACGAGCGGCTCTGTGCATAATTAGTTCACGAAACAGTACGAAGTCTGTGTAATTTCATTTGGAATCGACTCCTTGGCCTCTCTGGCATCCCTGCGGAAAACTTAATCTCCAAGGAGTCGAGGGCTTCTCTCTCTTTAATAACAGCTAAACACATCAACACTGCCTCCTACAGCCGTTTGAAACAAAATAAGCGATGGAAGCCTAATGAAAAGGGTTTAATAGAAGAGCAAGGCAGAGGTTGCTCAGAGGCTTGCTGCTGTTTTAATTCAACGGGACGCTCCTGGTGCAGGAAGATTGTCACATTTTAATTGCAATCCACTGCCAATTGTGAGAGGACGCATGGTGTCATACTGCCTGGAAATGTGAAAGCAACGCAGGCCATTCAGTGTCTTTCCCTCTCACACACTTGTTTAATGTAGTATAACGTGTTTCCAAGTGTCTATCTGAATGTGTACGTATAACTTCTGCACGGAATTCTTTTTTCTGCAGTCATCTGTTTCTTGTAGTGGCCACCAGTGGTTAGTTAGCAGTAGTAGTAAGTTCTTAAGTAGTACTCGTTTTTCCATAACGTAGCAGTGCCTGCAGTGTGATCATAGCTTTAGAGTCAACTGTCTTTCCCAGGGACATACAGTATCAACAACCAGACCTGGGAATTTCTAGACTGATTTATGCTGAATAACCAGCCATGACCATCATTACCACATTACTACTAAGACATTAACCAAAAACTCAGTCGATTTTGGTCCAAATCAAGTATCTAATGCTACTGTTATGTAGCTTGGTTTACAGAATAATAAGCAGTTTATTATTGCTACATCATCGTTGTAACCACTGACCAACTGCAAATAAAATAATTAATTGTTGTTAAAAACATCTGGAATTTACACCGACTCTGAGAAAGCCAAGTGTCTCAGTTAAGAGCAGTGTGTGAAGTGAAGGTTGAATCCTACCTTTGCCATTTGTGCCTGGACTCCGCTGGCTTTCAGGGAGGCCACAGCCTTCTGGGCTGCTGCAGGGCTGTCGAAGTCCACAAAGCCGTAGCCTGTAAACATAAACAACAATGCAGGTAAGCAGTCAGTGTGGCAGCGTAAAATGTAGTTATTATAGGCTTCAATATTACTGAGCGTGTTTTATTTTAATACAGCATTAATCCAATAAACTTGTAAAAATCAAGTCAGGTCGTGTATTTAATAATGTTCCTCCATTAAATGGGTTTATCTCACATCTTTAAAAGAATTGCTGTCATAAACAGTAACTCTTCTGGTTTATGATCCAGAAAAGGAATTTTTCATGTGGCTGCAGGTTTATGTACAGCCCGTTACAGTTCTTAGCAGTAGAATTATGACTATATAGTACTGGAAACACTGTTGGATGCCTGTGTCCTAAACCCTTATATAATGTCAAAAATAAAAATAAAGTAACTGAAACATCAACATGAACATGAAATATGTTGTGGGTTTTTTGACCTGTACTGAGTAAATCCATTCAACTTTATAGTAGATTTACTCTATTGTGGAAAAATTAGAAAATAGAGAAAAATAAAAGATAATAAAACACATTTTTGATTCCAACACGAAATTTAGGAACTAAAGTTTTTCAATACAGGAGGGTCAAAATGGCCTGAAACATAATCTGCAAACATTCTGCAACACATAAAGAACTAAAATGGGTCCAATGGACATGTAACATAATACTAAGGTTAATGTTAATTGTTTTTCATGTGTTTCTTAGTAAAGTTTTAAAATAAACTGTGAATTTGTACTACTGGGGAAATGTTGTCTTTTTGTTTGTTTGTTTTATTTAAGGAAGTTCTGACTTTATTTGCAGCATTTAAATACATTTGCAGGAATAGGACACGTAAACACCATCAATGTTCATTTGGTCCACACACTGTCTGTCCATTGTCTCTAATATGTGAATGGTGACACATGGCCAACAGTCCTTGGTTTTTACGCACAAAATCCTCCTTCTGCCTCCCCATTGTCAGATTTATTGTCCCCGAATGTTTGCTCATTTGGTTCCAGTACAACTAATCAGGCATCCAATGGTGGACAAAAGTTTGTCCTTCTGCACCAAGAAGATTCACGGAATTCTCAACGCAGTAATTAGAGCTAGTGAATGTGAACTGTTGTGTTGAACTGTAGATGGTCTGGGGATTCTGGTCCTGCAGGAAAGACCGATGGACTCAAGGTCTGGTCACAGTCACATTTCTTTTCACAAATGTCTGCTTTTAAAATAAACCCTGCTTTTCACATTTTTATGGAGCCACACAGCGGAAACTGGAGGGAAATGTCAAAAAAAGACAAGGAAGGAAAAAGACAGTCTGTGTCTGCTGTGAGAATGACACTTTGCATGTGGAGGGACAGAGAGACGGAGACAGGGGATGAAATACTGGGCACATCTGCATATTCTTCAGCAGTGTTTTCTGAGTTCTTCAACAACACCACAGCTGTACTGGTGAGTGGGCTGAGCATTAACACATCTAAACGACACACATTTCTAAAGCACTTGTGGAAATCATAAATGTAAATATGCACACAGAGCAGGTTTACACTTCTTTACATTTCTAGCATCTGCTCTCGTCTATCACTTTTCCATCCTAGCCCTTTTCAAAACCGCTGATATGCAGTTGTTTTTTTTTTTTTTATTGTTCAAAGGCCAGGCGCTGCTTTCACAGCACGGTCTGCACTGCACACACAAATATTTACACTGTTGCTAATGAGAAACACATACTTTTGCCAAAATAGGGTAAAAAAATAAACCCACACAAGCAAGTTCTAGGACTTGTGCTCACGCACACACACACACAGGATTGGCTGCGACAGATCTACAAAGATGAGGGAAGATCACATCACAAGGATGCAGGCATGTTTATGCAATGGACACGAGCATGTGCCGTGTTGCAGTAATTATAAATAAACATGCAGAAGTCATCATTAGCCTGAGAAGATGCACATTTAGTTTAGAAGAATGTCTACATCCCTCCTGGTCCACGCATGTTTCGTTAGCCACTGTGTGTGTTTAATTAGTAAGGCTTAAATTTCATGATGCAATTGTAACAACTGGTGCTTTTTGTTTGACGCCAGTGGCTTCAGCATTTATCAGGAGTAAACATGATGATTAGCGAGACACTTAGAGACATACAGACACACAGAGTCGACACAGGCTCCCTCAGTTCCAGCTCAGCCTCAGATCATCTGCTTCCATCTCACCCCCTCTATTGCATCCACTTCTATTACACCAGCCAGCCTGCTGTAGCCTCCTAAGACGTCCGTGAATCTTCTCTGCCTCAGAGCTCTGCCTCAAGCAGCCTTTGTCTCTCGTAATAACTTCAACAATGTAGTTTTCTATGGCAAAAGCTACTTTAAATCTTTCCCTCTTCCATTGAAGTATGTATGATGCAATTTTTTTTTCTTTTCGGCAACTTTTTTTTCCAATTTTCTTTTCTAAAATATGATGTTCACAAATCTGCAACATCTAGAACGTCATTTATTGTCAATCATATCATCCTTCATCATGCTCTTGGGGAGGGCCTGAGACATTTTCAGCGGTTATCAGATAAGGTTTGGGGGCCACCCTTGCCCACCAACCGGTCTATCAAAGGGCCACATATAGAGAGAAAGAGCAATATACTGTACGTATGATAGTATTACGGGAAAACACACCTATAAACTCCACACAGAAAGAACTGAACAGAAATGTATTACATCAAAATCCTAGTTTGTCTATTGAACTGTTTTCTTTGTATTGTTATTGTATTGTTGTCATTTATTTCTAAATATGTTATGATATTTGTGTTTTTGGTCACTGGGAACACCAGATTTTGCAGATAAAGCAGTATTTATCTCACCCTCACTGACATGTGACTTTACAAATAAGACATTTTCATCTTATTTGTTGCAGCCAGTATTATAACATCAATAATTTCAATTGAAATTTAATATTTTATTTTTCAAAAAGCACCAATAAAGGTGTAGAAGCAACTATTTCACAATGTTACCCTAGTTAAAAAAACATACAAATATACAGAGTCATGTAATTTTTAATATATCATAACACAGATTGAGTCCGATATTCGTCCCACAAATTTAGGTCTCTCAAGGTCATCACAAATCTTTGTAACTGACTGGCTGCCACACGGCGGCGCCATTCAGAATATGTGGTTTCTCTGGGAATGGAAACCAGGACTCCCTGCTCCCTGCTTGCAACAACTACACAAGGAGACCGCTCGTTTTGTACAATATGGCTAACTTTAGTGCAGCACATCTGGGACAAAACCTGGTATTTTAAGAGGCGAGAGTCAACATTTCATATCCACTGTGTTCATTTTTATACTGCGGTGAATGAGATACTTCTCTTCATCGCCATGACCTTTAGAATGTCATAGACCATCAACCTCAAAGAGAACGTTTCTCTGCTTCATTCTATTCTTTCTCAGGTTATTGTCGCTGTATTCTAAAGATGTATTGGCTTCTCTCTACAGGAAATAAAGAGGTCAAGTACATTGAACAGAACACACCCTGTAATGAGTAGTGGTCCATTGTTTTGCTTAATGACACTTAAGCTAGTCAGGGTGGGGTGGGGGCTGAGTTTCTGAGCAGATGTTTTTGGCCATGTCCTGGGGTGAAACGCAAAACCACCCATTTATTTGCACATTTTTTATGAAAATATAAATCACAGGTTTATAAAAATAATAAAATAGTGAAATATTATCCTGGAATGTTATAATCCATTTGGGCATGTGAACTAAAGTATGGCACAAACATGTACGATAATAATACAGCCTGCTCAGTCAGGTACAGTCAAGTAACACACACACACACACACACACACACATGCGTGTACACACACATGCAAAACAACTAAATAACAGAGATCTCAGTATCCCCGGCCTCCATCTAATCTCCGGAGCTCCCAGAGTTCCTGGCCTTGGGCCAGTAGAAGAGGCTAAGCGAATACAGAGAAAACAGCATGAAGATGAAGCAAAGTAGAAACAGGAGGAAGAGCAGTGACTCAGAGGGTGAGTGAGAGACTGGCAGGCACAGAAAGAGTAAAATTGAGATGAGCAATAGGAGTGAGAGTGAGGGAGGCAGAGGGAGAGAGAGAGAGAGAGAGGGAGTGAACCAGCAAGAGACATGGAGACAGCGAGAGGGAGGGTGGTTATGTTTGGGAAATGGAAATCCTTTACAATCTTAAGTGGTTTCCTCTCGTTTCCTTCCTCCGTCCTGTTCTCTGTGCCCTCTCCCTCCCCCTGAGCTCCCACACTGCTAACTAGAAAACTGTCAGTGTATTTAACACCGTGCCTCTACCTGCTCCTGCAGCTGAAGACTTTATAAAGAAAAGTCGATGATTATTTCAGAGGGCAGAGTGAAACTTTCTGGGCCGTGTTTTCCACTCAAATGATGCATTTTAACAATGTACAAGACAGTTAATAGTTAGGTTATTTCATTTTCAGGGTCAAAGATGGACGTCTGCACGATTTACTCATTGAATCTCTTTCATTACATTTTTATAAACAACATAATTATCAAAGAATCGAAAAAAGGTCCACCAGGTCCTTGTTTTACAGCAGCAGCAGCAGCAGCAGCAGCATGAAAACCAGTGGAGAAGGAAATGTTTATTTATTTATACGTCTTTTGTTCGGGATTTTTAACATTCCAACGTCAACAAAACCTTTCTGAGAAGAAACGGCTGCTAAATCACGTTCATTAGCACCGCCCGCCCTTTTCTGTCAGCCCCGGGTTATTTTTACGCCCTCCTTCTACTGGCCTGCACCTCCTCCCATCAATTCCTCTCTTTTCAAAGACAACTTGGTGCCAATTTGTACTCTCTTAGTCACGCCAAGCACTTATCTTGTCCCCAGTGAATGCCCCTGCAATCAAACCAACACTTATCTGGTTGCGCAGCATTCTAATGGCCGCCTCTGATAATGAAACTCCTTCATTGTGACAAGTGACTAAGAGACGAACACTGATCGGCAAAACAAACCCAGCAAATAGGTGTTAGTGTGAGGTTACTATCAAATAAACAATGAGGCTGCACAGTAAATCCCAGATGAGAACCTTTTTTTTCCCGCTTCACCTCAGTCTTTGGAACTGAACATAGGCTGGTGATGATGCTCCCTGAAAAAAGAAACAATCATAAGAAGTCATGCGTTTAATCGCGATTAAAATATTTAATCGTTACCCAGACCTAGAACACATATATGTGTGTATAAATATATATACAGTATATATATATGTATATATATATAGTTATATATATATATACTATATATATACATGTATATATCCAATAATTAGTGTATGTGTCAAAAAGCCTAGAAAACAGAATATTTTCTCATTTCATGAGTTAGAATCAGATTTCAAGTTTTTTTTATATTTACTGTCGATGGCACCCAAACAGCCTCCAGCACTGGGGAAGTTTGCCACCAAGTGTGGAGCAGTCAGGATGAAAGTAAGAATGTCCGACGGATGAGTCATATCATGTTTTTCGTCAGTTTTGAGAAAGTGTGGTAAGGAACTATAGAAAACACCTCCACAGCTTGGTCCCATATTGTTGCTTTCTTCAAATGCGTCCCTCAAGGAATACATTTCAAAGCTTGGCCCACATTAATTCTTGGCGCACCCACATTTTATATAAAACAATGATGGATGGTGATTCCAGTAGGCTGTCAACTTGCTGCTTGACTCTGAAGTGAGTAACAGTCACGTCACAGTTTAGTACATTATCCATTCTTTCTATCTGATTTTGACCCAGGTTACTTTGCAGAACGGTTTTGTTTGTACTCCATAATGAGGCCTTCCATCAAAATTCCAATAGTCGTCACTGGACAGATGAAGATGTGCCGACAAGTGTGAAGAGTAAAACAGTAGAGAGTCACTTAAGTTATTTTATCACAAGCAATCACAGCCTATTTAATCTGAAAGTCGACTTTCAAACAATCACTGTCTGTGCCAATCAGAGTAGTTTTACTTTCAATATTGAAGTTGATATGCTGATTACAGGGCACTTTGGCTGTTTGTCCTAAACTGTACCAGTGTATCTCTGAGAGCAGGCCCGACAGATGAAAAGCAATCACTCTCAACACATGTTTTTGTGAGTTCCCTTTCTCAAGCAGACAACTACAATCATATTGATTACTGCTCGGCTGAATCCTCTCCAACAATCAAGCAGACCCTCGTCAGAAGACACTTGAGTCAGTCGCCTTCATCACAGACAGTATTTGAAACACGCTGGCACTCTAAGGTTCTGTGTTCTGCCTTTGACTGGCCAAACGACAGCCGTGCAAAAACAAAAAACATCCCGCGATGAAAAGCTGCTCAACTTTCAGCACTGCTTGGGTGAGGTTCTGTAATTATCGCGATGCAGAAGAGAGGACTGAGAGTACTGCAGCGGTGCAGTACACAGACGGATTAAAGGATGGCCTTATCTTAGAGTAAGCTCATACTGTTGTGTCGCATACACAGGAAGAACATGTACCCACATCCTATCAAAACAAGTGGAACACAACACAGAGAGTGGCTCACACATGTCCAAGTCATCTGTTTCCATTTGACATTACAATGTCTGCTGAAAGACATCGGAGCTCAGTGTTAAAAACCAATGGGCAGCGATTAATTGGGAACTCAGATCCGTTGAAGAGGAAGCGGTTTAAACTGGTTAGGATTGCTTCAAGCTGCCAAGTTAAATCAATCCTCAATTGATCTTTTCCAGACTGAAATCTAATATCTAAATCGGAGCTTGGCAGCGACAGGGTGACTTTGCATGACTAGGACATCAGTACAGCAATAGTCAATGGATGCTCACTCACCTTTACACTGATTGGTGTTCTTGTCCAGGATGGCCTTAGTTGATACAATCTTTCCATATCTGGGGAGGAAACGAAAAACAGAAGACAATTGAATTCACCTTCAAACGTGGAATATAAGGACAATGGAAATTATTTGTTAGCCATGTTAACTTCACTGCTCTAAAATGGTAACAGCAGTCTGTCAGAATTCCAATTACTGTATTGGTGGGCCAGAGTGGTAAACACACAAATCATGCACTTAGGAAAAAAAAGGTTCTGGGCATTCGTTCTTTGGAAATAAATTCCTGGAACTTTATTAATCTTTTATAAAGCATCTGGTAAAAATTATTTGTCCTGTACTTCAAATGATTTTCCAACTATTGGGAATATTACTGCATTTCCAGTAGCTTTTGTTTGGTTTTTATGTTAATGCTTTTTTTCAAATATAATTTAATTTTAAGGTTTTCTATTAAATGTAGGTAAGTGCTTTTCTGTTTATGTGAGTTCCGTTAATTATTTGTGATGACCTCGAGAGACCTAAATAAAAACGCAAAAGCAAAAACATTATCATTATTAGAGTTGTTCCCATACTTATTGCTTTACAAAACAATACCAGTACTACTCTCTGCATTAGTGTACTTGTGGATACCAAGTGCAGATAGAGATACTTGTGCAGTGTGTGTGTGCTCGACCTAAACCACAGGGAGGACACCGAGGAAGAAACCGTTGACGGAGAGTTTAATTTCTTTTTAAGAGAAGAGCATTTTCAAGCCAAAAAAAAAAGTCTTCAAGCCAACGCAATTGTCTCTTTAGACACAACCAAAAATAAATAAATAATAGGTCAAATTAAAAAGATGAATTGAACTTTTCTGCACAGTTAACACAGCGAGCAGTGCTTTCATATCATTGGTGGACTACAAGTAAATAAAAATCAACAAATCTCTCCACTCTCTCTTCTTTTGCGTAAAAAAGTTGTCAGTTAATCTGTGTAGCAATATTTCTAGGCTACAATAAACAAATGAAAACACACAATGTTGTCAAATGGCTAAGTAGATTCGTTGACCAACAAAATAAACTATGCACAAAGACAATGAGACACCGAACTCCAGTAGGATAAACAAAGAAGAACTATTACAATTCCTATGTGGCAGCAACAAAATTTATTTTTTTGTTTTCAATTGTGTAACCTTTGTTACTCTTTATTAGTCACACAAACTAAGAACACATCCAGCTGTCGCCTGGATGTTCCTTCTTCGTCCATACTTCAGAAGAGCTGGAGGAATGCTGACTAATTTAGAAACATAATTAACTTCAAACTTTCATTTTCTTTCTAACTTTAACATCTCATGGACAGTGAGAAGGTACTATTTAGGTACAGTACACGGAGCCACATTCCTAAGAAATTCACTACTGCTGATCGAAAGTTTTAAAGTTCCAAGTTCAAATTTAAAAACCAAAGCACAAAAACTTTATAGTGTGAATAAATTCTAACCTGAAAACTTCTTTTTAACTTAACCATTTTTTTTACTGTTAAATTTTATTATTAAAGCTCCTTTCTGTCCAGTTCTGTCCTTATCTATTTCAAATCCCACCTGCAGGCTTCAGAATATACACAGCACTGTCTCATAAATGATAGTAATAACTATACATCTGTTAAGCCACCAGTGCTGCCGGAGGAGCCTGTGAGACAGACAGGCCACCTCCATACCTTTCCCCATCTGTTCTCTCTGACACATTTTAGCGTCTCCTGTCCATTTCACCGTCTCCCTCTGCTTTTCTTATGTTTGACACCTCCGCCTCCCTCTTTGTCTTCTTTTCTTATTTTCCACTCCATCTCCATCCCACTCCTATTCTCCTGCTCTGTGTTCTCAGAAAGAAGTTAATAATGTTTCTTATCAGCCTGGCCTTTCATTCCTGCAGGAGAGAGAGGGGAAAAACTCCAGAAAATGTATGAGTGCGAGGAAAGAGAGGGGGAGAGAAAGAGAAAGAGAGAGAGAGAGAGAGAGAGAGAGAGAGAGAGTCAGATCATCGAGATAAGCCCAGATCACTCACTGCCTGGCTCTGCACATGAGACTTTTTAATTAATGTTTTAACACTGCTGCTCAGTGACTGATTGGCTGGCTGAAGGACTATCAAACAGATTGACAAAATGACAAGCAGCCATACTGGCGGGTGGCCCTAGTCGAGGTATAAACATTTATTCCCTTGTCCCTTTTGGAGTATCACGAAAATGTCAAAAGAAAAACGCTGAAGACGGTACAACTGAGAAGCCGCACACAGAGAGAATGATCAAATTTTAGAGATTTGTTTGAATGAGGCGGAAAGACGTGGAGAGGGAGAAGGAGAGCAGTCAGTCAAAGGATAAAAAGAGACACTGAACGCAGGCGGGAAGCTGGGAAGTCAGGGAACGATGGGAAAAGATAGTAAGAGGTGTTTAATAAAGAAGAGATCATTTAGTTGTCACCATCAGGAGAGTCTCTGTCAGCCAACTGCTTCTGTCAGTAGAAAAGAGGGAAAAAAAGAGACCGGTCTTTCTGACAGCATCAAATCAACTCTATTGGGAGTTTAGAAACAAAGACGGAGGAACGCTTTAGAAGCTGCTATCACATATAACATGACAGCTGAGCAGCTTATGATCTCACATTTGAAATGGGAGAAAAATCACTGTGTTTTTTTTCTTTCTTCCTTAACAATCCTCAATTTCCACACACTTCCTGTTCAGTTCAAAACTGTTTTAGGCTATTTACAAATCCTCCCAGTTGTGACAGGCTAAAGTCAGGTCTGCTGTTTGTCTGTGACTTTTTTCACAAAGTCATGCCTGGTGGTAAACAAGGTCTTTGGCCCACGGTCTGGAGAGCCAGCCAACAGCTGTAGATGTGAAAAACACACTGAAAAAACAAAAAGGCAGGACTAATCGCCCACACATATATGCAGAAAACAAACACACATGCTGACATGCACGCAAGGCAACCTCACAGATCAAAAAAAAAAACAACAAAAAAACCCACCAAAGCAGTAATCACACACATTATACACGCCATCTGGCAGTAGCCTGCCTTTTTGTTGATTTCTGCCTCCATTTGATTAAAACTTTGTGTCAGTGTGTGAGCGTAAACACCTACAGTGCATGTGTGAACGTAAGTGTCTGGACTTACTTCACCACACAAATAGTTGTGTGGGTGCAGTTCCTCGAGATTACGCATATATGTGTGTGTTTGTGGAAGGACTACGAATGCATGACGAAGACCTCAGGCACCGAGTGTTTTGGCAAGTTGTTTTTCCCGACAGACAAGTGAAACATTTCCAGACTCTGACACGGTGTGTGTGTGTGTGTGTGTGTGTGTGTGAATAAAGAACAGACAAAAAGAGGTGTAACTGAACACAGTGAGAATCTTGAAAACATATGCTCAGTGTTGTGTTTTGTAGCAGGTAGAAAAACAAATACAGCATGTGTTTAATCAGTGGGTTATCACTAGATCAATGTGCTTTGTATCAGGACACCAATAAGTGGACACAAGGAAGGGAAAGGAGGGGAGAGGAGAGGGGAGGAGAGGGAAGGGGAGGGGAGGGGGAAAGAGGAGTGGAGAGGAGAGCACAAGAGAAGAGAGCAAGTAAGAGAGAAGCTATGATGCTCTAGCCTTGAGGAAATCTTAAATCATCACACTGCATCATTCAAAATGTTTTCTCATTTCTGACTTGACTCAGCTGTAAAATTCCATTCTTACCAGACAACATTAACAATCTATTATGGAAGGAGAGAAGGGTAAGAGAACTACAGAGTAAAGGAAGAACTTTTTTAAAAAATTTATGCAATTAAGATCATTTTCTAAATAACTTTCTTTTCTTTTAAACAAAATGTTATTGAAAAGATTTTCAAGTGACTAAAAAACTAATTTCAATGTAATAAACACACTAATTCAAAAAATTTTAACCATCCATTCCGTTACAATGTAAAATAACTATGGCTTGTTGACTCTTTTCGGTATGACTTCTGGGAGGAGCAGTCAGTGGCAGCAGCACCGTACTGTACAAACTCCACGGCGGTCATTCCTGACTTGGTTTTTACAGCAGTTTTATGTGGACACTAAAAGAACATTACTTTAAGGGTAACATGAGATATTTAAGGACATTTCACCCAGAGCTAAGTCAGACCTTTTTGTTGAATAATTTTTTATTACCTACTGGCCACGTGGTACTGTAACACATCCAACAAAGGTTGCTGGTATTTGGATGTAGATGCCTGTGAGGACACTGTCACTTTATGAACTATTAAACAGTACAAGAGGCTACAGTCAACTGCCACCATCAAGGGATTATGTATAATCATCAGTTACAGTAAGAGGAGCAGTAAGATCAACTACTGTATGTTAGCACAAAGTATTAGCATTAGTTTCACCACTGGGTTATTTCAAATAAAATGTTCTGTTGGTGTGAGCTGGTAGGTTTCATTTATAAAGTATCTTATCAATGTATTTAATACTCTGTTTTATTGATTTTTTTATTGTTAAATGACAATCTGATATTCATCCAAGTTTGTTCATGTCATCTGGCTCAAACAGGGCAAATCAGCAAAGGTAGTATTATAGAAATAATACTGTAGCAAACCTAACTTCTGTTGTTTTGCCAGCCTTAAAGTCACCCTGCGAGTTGTCAAATAAAACACAGGCAGCGAGTTTTCAAAACCTAAAATCTTAAAATACCACACTGTGGTGTTATGAGGAGTAATGCTATGTATTCTAATTCTGTGTCTTCTGCAGCCTCAGGATTCTCTTCATTCTTCGTTGTTCAAGACATTTGTTTTCCGTTCATGTCGTACGTTTCCTCACCAAGTTATTGGGAAACTTGTAAGAGTGTCTGTAACCCGATGACGGGCGAGGCGCTGTGTGTCTCAGTACACATTGCTCAGTCGATGATTGTCAGTTTTCACCTGAAAGATGTAGCGCTCCGACAAAACACCTAAAACTTCCCCCTTCACTGCACAGCTGTTTCAAGAGTTATAAACAATTCGCAGAGAGTACGAGACTAATGTAAAATTCCTTTCTTCACTTGGTTTCACAAAAACACAACAAAGGCCCATAAGGCAGAGAACAAAGTCCCTCTGCAGCAGTCGTGGTTCTGGCGGGTTACTGAGGGGTAACTCTGACAGGCTGACTTTCACTGTGGAAACCTTTTTAGGACAAGGTACAAGTCCTCTTCATGGACTTCTAAGAAGCCTTGCCAAAACTGGAGTTTAGAATGTTCTTTTTTTCACCAAAAAACTGTGGAACACAAAGAAAAGTAAGGCCACTGAAACTGACAGTATTTTCCAGACTGTCAAAACTTAACAAGGGATGACAGCACACAAGTTGTGCTGTGCAACCAATTTTGGCAGGTTTGACAAAATCAGTATGGGAGGAGACAGTATGTGTTCGTGTGTTCGTGTGTGTGTGTGTGTGTGTGTGAAGTGTAAATGGCAGTCCTCAGAGGCTCCTGCAGCATCAGATCTGTTTTCTTTACCTTCGCAGCACCATCAGTCAGTGGGAGCTCTGTTTGATGTCTTACTGACTTTCACACAGATTTATGGCCACACACACAAACACATTTGCGTCCTCATCATGATCATCAAACTCATCATCATCATCTCTACATGTTTTTAAGGTCATATATTACATTTATGTGTTTACTGTATAGAATATTGAATGTTTTTCTAGCTATTTTGGCCTTTGGAAGAAAACATGTTTCAGAACATTGTACTACTCGTCAATCCAACCCCCCATGTTAATGTTGAACACATATGTTAATCAACAAAAACAACTGAATTACTCAGTTATCATTGTTCTTTGTCTTCGTAAAAAGTTTTGGTGCATCGAGAAATTTTTGTTCAACTGCATTTTTTTTTTCAAAAGTGTAGACGCTTCCCTGAAACTGAGTTTTATTTGCTATATATTTGCTAATTCTATAACTTTAATCATTGTGTGTGTTCAGTGAGTGTGTGTGCCTGCTGGATGGTTGTGTACGTAGGTGTGTGTGTGTGATGGTACTGTCTATGTGAACGGATGTGTGTGGGTGTGTGCATTTATGAGCGTGGAGGCAGGTTGAGCTCTGTGTGTGGTATCTCCTAATTGGGCATCAGATACAGCTGTCTTGTCTCCTGCATTTTCTTCATTTTCCCTTCCGTTCTCCCTGTTTAGACTCCAACAGACCAACACTGATGGAAGACAGCAGAGAGCAGAGCTTCTGAAGTGTTCATAGTCAATTCCCACGTGAAGTTTACCATGTTCAGGCACCGTGAACATAAAAAAATGCATCTCTGAGTCCTCTAAAAAAAAAAAAAAGAAAAGAAAAAGGCAGAAATGAAGTGTAAATTTAAAAGACTACACTTGTTTAAGGACTGGATTACAAGTCTGTAATTAATGTTTCATAACATACACTGGCTACGGAGACCTCATTCACATCTATGTGTGTTTGTTAAAATGTAGTAGTGAAACAGAGAGAGAGAAAGAGAGAGAGAGAGAGAGAGAGACAAAGAGACAAAACATGCCAGTGAAAGTAAGTGTGTGTGTGTGTGTGTGTGTGTGTGTGTGTGTGTGTGTGAAAGAAATTGCCCTTGTGCTTTGCTTAAGATTCCGCTCACGTTCTGCTCTGTCCCCAAACGTTAAAAGTGTGTCCATAGTTTGGGCAACCGGGGGAGTGATTGGAAATGTCAGCTGACAACAGCACTTTTCACTGACACTCTGCGAACTGGCACGAAGACAGGAGAGGAGGGGGAGAAAAGGGGATGGATGGAGTGATGAAGGAAGAGGATAAAAGAGGGGGAATACAAGCAGGAAGTGGGAAGGTTGGCAGAGAGGGGGGGAGACGGGGGTGCTGGTGGGTGTGTTTGCATACACACAGAACAGTGAGGTCTACTGACAATAATGATGAGAATATCATTGTGTGTGTGTGTGCCTGAGTGGTGAATGCGTGTTAGTGTGAAGGGACAGCCCTATGTTATCACAGTGAGGGTGAACTGTGTGTGTGTGTGTTTACACTTCCTAAATACATACTTATGTAGAATTTCTGTCACCGCTGCTGATTTCTTATCACCAGTTTTCTTAATGAGGACCAAAACCTTTAGTCCACAGAGAGTGACACTCGTTTCTCAGACTGTGTTAAAGTTAAAGTTACCGTCAGAATGTGAACTGTAGTTTGTCTAAAATAACTGCCTTCGCACCGATACAATACGCGTCCTCTGTGCCTGAAGCCAGTCTGTGTGAATCTCAGTCGTCTGAATATCCACGGCCAGTGAAAAAGGTTGAAGGAGACAACGTTTATTTTCACTACCTTGAAAACGGATGTTTGGTGAATTGATCCGACTGACACACATTCAGTGAAAGAGTTGAAACTGACATCATATATGGGTCAGATTTATTACTTATTTACACTGCATTTGAAGGACAATGGCTGACTACACTGACAGTGTTTTCTGTGCATGTGGAAATTGTCTACAAATGTACAAACCACAGTAGTAAAAAGTGTTATTTGGAATATTATCTTCAACTGTGACCAGAATGCAAGTAAAAAATACAAGCATGTCCAATCTAGGATTGAATGAATAGAGTGGGTCTGATCAGTAGGTCTTGGTCTGGGGTCTACAACCTTCAACTCCAAAATATAAATTATTATCATTTTCATTATGTGCACATTGTGTGCAACAAGATGGGAAAAAAAATGGCTCCCTCTTCAGCTCCCACTCAGGAGCCGGCTGCTATTGTCCAGCTGGTTTGTTTGCGACCCATGTTTAGCTGTAAGGTTGACCTTCTTGGTTAACACAGACCATTTTTTCTGTATTTTCTGTTCATGTTTGCGTTTGTGGTATGACTTTCCAAAATGAGCTAAGCTAAACTTATCACAAAACAGTAGAACTGGAGTTCACCAAAGCCAGAGCTGAACAAGGCATTAATTGATACTACTGACATTTTAGCTCAAATGTTCCACTTAGGCTGTCAGTCCAACTGGATACAAGATCTCCAACAAGAGCAGCTGCTTGAATCCCGTTGTCTTCATGTGTCTTCTGTGGGGTGTTTTTTTTTTTTTGAGAACATGCATACCAGTGATTGAGCATCACAAATGCCAGTGACTGGCAGCTTCCTGTCACTTTTTCTGAAAGCCAGTGAGAGTTAAAAAGCCAACAATCCAGCAGAACACCCTTGTCCTCCCCCTCCTCCTCCTCCTCCGACCTTTCCTAAATGTTACCGGCCACTTGGCACATTCACTGGGCCTCTAATGAAACTTTTATTGGCACCCATTTTTCACCCTGATTCTCCAGAATGCCTTCAGGGCTGAACTAAAATACAACAGACTTGAACTGCAGCTGACACTCAGAAGGGCCCATTATAGTGAATGTGAGTGTTGGAGTCTGACTGCTATATTTATATTTTTATGCATCTTTATATTAAATGAAAAATCAATGTGCTTAGTTAAATGCTGTTGATTTCATTTTCTGCAAATATTAATGTCTGTATTTGGCTTTAAATGATTTTGTGAAGATGTTTTGACTCCATGTCTGAGTGACAGACAGACTGTTAAATTGAAGCCAAAGTTGTTAAACTCAATTTTTCATATACATACTACGTTACCTTTAAACACGAGTGAAACACTTCACTCCTCACACACAGTTCAGAAGAAAGTCCTTTTAGACAACGTAGTGCAAGGGTGTCAAACTCATTTTCACCGAGGGCCACATCAGCAATACAGTTCCCCTTGAAGGGCCGGTTGTAACTGAAGGCTGTATAGATCAGGGGTCAGCAACCCCTGGTCCGTGGACCAGTACCAGTCCATAGGTCTCTTATTATTTATTCAAGCTAGAAACATTGTTCATTGCTGTGTAATAAAATTATTTTTTATTTTCTTGGGTTAAGAAACTCTGCTGCATGGACTTTACTAAATATTTTTAAGCTCCGCGGGCCACACAAAACATATTTGGCAGGCGGCATTTGGCCCCCAGGCCTTGAGTTTGACACGTATGACATAGGGTATTCCTAAAATTCTAACCTGTCTATCTGTGTCCTGTTCATAGCCATTAAAAATAATACTGTGTCGGGGGGCGCTACAGCGTTGCAATGCAACACAACAGATGCCATTCCTGAACCATACATCAGCATTAAGGTGCAGAGTTGCAGTTAAGTCAAACTGAACCACGGTCCCCTGCATGTCAGGCATTAATCCCACCACTGTCCCATGTCGACTAAACCACAGATGAATGAGTAAAAGCTAGGTGGAATTTTGTTTCACATTGATTGCATTTTGCGTGTGTGTGTGTGTGTCTGTCTGTCCTAGTGATAAACAGCAAACTGCTGATACTCATTAGAATCCATTGTTCCACTCAGAGTGGTGTTAAAAGCAAGTAACGTGAAACGTGCAAAAATCAATGATGGTAAATTCCTGCCATCAGATTAAATAGAATAGAATAGAATAGAATAGAATAGAATAGAACTCACGGCTGGCAGAGTTTGATGAGGTCCTGGTCGGTGGTAGCTGGTGGCAGGCCTCTGATGTACAGGTTGGTCTTACTAAGCTGCTCCACTAGCCCCCCTCCGTGACCTCCACCTCCTCCACCGCCACCCCCCCCTGTGGTGCTTGGACTGGGCGGAGCCATTGGTGGAGGTGGAGGAGCATATGACTGCTGTGGAAAAGAAGATACAGAAAGAGAGAGCGGTAAGGTCATTTGAAGTCACAAAAATAAAAACTCACATTGGCTCTACTAAAGTCACATCCATGTGAATAATTGCTTCCTTCATCAGACCCCACAGTGAAATCTTGAGCAGGAAACAAATCAAATCAAGAAAGCAGGATACAACTAATGACTCATTGTGGTTGCTGTAGTAAGTCTTCTGTGAACTTGTAACAATATCGTCCGTCTGACATTTATTCTAGCATCTTACAAAATCTACATCTTTGTTTAGTTTGCAGAGACTATAATAAACGTCGCCTTTCAGTCAGTGTTAATAGACACAGAACACTAGTTGTAAATTACCATGATTACTGGTTGGTAATTACTGGTCATTTTGTTCTAACTGAATTTTAATTTTATATTATATTACATCCCAAACATATTGAATGCAGGAGTTGAACGACATCCTTTTAAAGCAAAAGAGCACACTGTATGCTGGGCATCTCATTATTGGTGGCACAGACCGTAACTATCACCATCTAGTGTTTAATCCACGCCTGGGTCATTTATTTTTCTGACCCTACTTGTTCAGACGTTTTCTGGACGATTTTTAATCATCCTCCAGTGTCCAATTATACAGCTCAATACTGACCAAATGACTTGATAACACGGCCATTTGTGGCAACTAAAGAAGAGCTAGTCTGAGGATTAATGTAAGTTACAGAGTTTGGATACTACTTTAAATAAACATTTAAATGCAGTTGCTGAAGGTAAGAGGCCTCGTGGTATAAGCCAAGCATTAAAAACATGTAAATGAACCTGTACAGACCAGAGGTTATCATTTAAACGGAGCTAACTGCAGCGTAAATGCGCCCGAGGGGCTTTCAGGATGCAATGTTGTAAAATATGTAGTAACTTGGAAAAGTAGCATTTAAAGTGTTGTTAGGCTTCAGAAGCAGAAGAAAATCCCACGTTAATATAGCCAAAAGAGGGCCCAAAATGCTATACACACGCTATAAATAAGTCATCACTAAATAAAAATTAAAACAAGTGTAAATAAATGACTTGAGATAACCCAGAAATAGCTTGACAATATACTGTAAATGATATTCTCCCAAAAGGTAGAAAAAGCAACACCGATGACCAACACTGAAATATTTGGGTTGTCCATGCTAGCCATATTCAAGATTAGCTTTGAGCAGTCAAAGAACCTCTACCTCTATTTGCCCCTGAAGTTGAATCTGGAGCAGATTTCACTGATATTCAGTTAAGTAATGAAATACATTCGAAATTCTTAAATTCAAAGCCACTTAAAAAGGCAAACCCAGTTTAGCATCAGCTCTGCAGCAGACAGAGCCGAGCTGTCACACCGCAGTAATGTTACACCTCGAGAAGTCACAGACTGAGGTGATCAAAGGGATTTTCCACTGCAGACAAGTGTGAGACATGGGCATGGAAGCAGAACCGTGAGGACTGGTGAGAGACAGGTGAGGCAATAAGAACGTGTGTCTTTAGATGTGTTTGCAATGGCGGCTGTTTTTTGCACGCTTGTATGCTAGTTAGCTCCGGTACACTTGTGTGTCAGCGCCGGTGTTTTTGATAATGACAGGTTGTTACCACACAGCAAAGTGGAGCCAAAGCCAGCACTGATATTAATCCATTATCTTCATCACTCAACTGGCACACAAATCCTGACACACAGCTGCACCCAAACACACACACCCAAACACACAGGTGGCTTGTTAAAAAACAGCGCTGACAAAACCACGATCATGTGCAAGAGACTTGAGCAGCAGAAGGAGATTTGTGGTGCTCGTGTCTTTTGTAGGACTGTGCCCTACATCAACAGCCCAGCATGAACGTAATTAGATTTAAACGAAAAACAAAGCTGGAAAAGAACAAGGTAAGGTTCAGTGATACCTCATTCTAATGGCAGGAACAAACTGTACTGTTTACTAAATGTTTTCTAAAAACCCTTGCACTTGCAGTAATGATTGCCAGGGCCATTGTTCACTGAGAAGATACCAACAGAGTAAACCACAAAGCAAATGTAGAGACTGCTAAACAGCGGAATGGCAGATATAGGTGTTTTAAACAAGCATAATTAATAATCAACTGAATAAATCACACAAACCTCACATGCAGGTATGTAAGCATGTTCGGCCCATTTGAGAGACCAACAGGTCTATGGTCAGTTTTCTGATTGTCTCCTTTGGGATGGTCAGTTAATATGAGGAGATACAATTACAACAGAAGCTTAAAGCATTCATCAGCTGTTTCTGCTCTTGGCCAAGCAGAGGGATTTCCCACAACTTCAAAAAATGTTTACCATCATTACCTGAAGTTTGTTCATTGACTTTTTTCTCCAGGCAGACCTGCCTGCTGATAACCCATCTGTCCTAGTTGTGGGATTTTGGAAAATAACTGTCAATTTATTTTAGATAGTTTTCATCACTAGACATCCTGTTCTGAATTTGTTTTTGTTTGCTCAACATTCTAAGTTTGTCATTAAAACCGTAAGAAACTGCTCCAGGAACAGCATACTATAGTTTTATAATAGACTTCAAACCAGTTAACTCCTGTTTTTCTCATTCTTTTCTGACAGGAGTAAGAACAGACAAAGAGCTACACTGAAAATAAAATAATAAACAAAAATAATAAAAAAGGAAACATGTTTTATCATTTTTGGGATAATAGATGGTGGTAAAAAAAAATTGGAAAAGGAAGGTGCCACAGTTCCAGAGAAGAAAATGAGAGATGAAAGTAATGAATGAGGGCAGTGTGAAAAAGAACAATGCCCCAGTCTTCCTTTCTGTGTTTTTGTCTCATCTTTTTTAGGTCTCCGTCTGCTCTCCTGTCCTCCTCCCTAGACTACACACACACACACACACACACACACGATCAAAGGTCTTGCCCGGAGAACCTCTCTAAAGGAATTTGTGCAGCAGTCGGTGTCCTGCCAATACTGAGCTGTGTGTAATGTGTCAGAGACAGTAGGAAATCCTTTGAACATTCAAATCATTGTCTCTCTCTGGCATCCTTACTTTTTTTTTCAATTTTGTTCCCTCCCTCTTTCTTGCTCACTGTCAAATTTGACTCAACCATCGTTCAATATCTTGCACTTGTCACCTCCTCTTCCCACACACTCACTGTGAATTTCTCCCACTCCTGTCTTTCTCCCAGTGTTTGTCTCTTCTTTCAGGATTACTCCGCAGTAAAGAGTGTGGACTGAGGCTGCCTCTCAGCAGGTTTTGTTGACACTCTCGAACCGACTCTCGCACTAGGAAAAAGGTTTGGAAGCAGCAAGACAAACTGTCTTTCAGAGCAGTCACCGGGTGTTTGTGGATTTTAGTCAAAGCTACGTCTGGGTGCAAAACCATTGCCATGAAATACCACTGTGCACGGTTGTATTCAGCACAGTACACTTCTGCTGGGACTGTGTGTTACTACATTTATTAGACTGTGGCTACAAAGTAAAAAAGCAGAACCTTATTAACAAGAGATTGTGGTTGTGTTTATATACTCTCGTGAATTGTCAATGAAAAAAAAAACTTCTGCAAACTGCAGTAACATACACAGTATTTTTGCGTTTGCATTAAAATTTGTCGAAACCCAGTAGATAAGTAGCATGTCATGACGGCACACACTGAACACTTTTTTAATCTAACACTTTATAGCCCACACATAATTAGCTTTAACAAATACCTTTGCTCCATAACTATTTATTTTGTATAATTTTCAAGTTATTTTGTATGAACTATCCTGCTTTCAGTATTAAGAAACAAAAATCTAGTTTTCTAGTTTTTGTGTAATTTAGTGTTATTATGTGATGTCGTGACACCAAAAATCAGTTTCATGTTTCCTTGAATGTCATCGATGAGAGCTTTTCTTCTCATGAACTTTCACCATCTGTTATTTCAAGACTACACTGATAGCAATCTGTCCTTTTTGTCTGCCATCACTACGGAGATGGCTGCTTATCTGTGTCATGTGTCTTAATTAGATGTCAGTGAAAACAGTGTATATCAGTGAGAAATTAATTGTTTTAAAAAGTGCAGGGGACCTAAAGTAACAGAGAGAAAAAGAGGTATACAGTGTAGTGGTATATCATTAATTTTTTCCTATTGGTTTTATATTGTTAACATTATTAGAGTTTGTCATGTTGCATAGTACTTGTAATGATATTTTGTGCATAATGGTAAAACTGCTCCTTAATGTTTGCGCTCGAGGCATTTTAAATCACAGCATTAAACCACCATAAGAACAGATGCATGTTTTTTTAATGCGTCACTGGTGACGCACTGGTGATGACATTAGTTGATGATGAATGAGTGAGAAGAGATAAGGCGTAAGAGGATGGGACACGAGCAGGAAGAAAAAGGATGGGACATAGGAGACCCGGTTGTTCCGGGCTCTAGCGATGCTTCCTGAAACAGAGAGGAAAGAATGCATGCTATTTTTAGATCCAGCACTGAGATTCTCCCTTCCACTTAGCGACTGTAAACACAGCAGTGAAAGGGCTTAAGGAAAAGCTTATGGGAATGGAAACAGGACTTCCTATATAACACCGTGCTTGAATGGAGATTATATGAACAGCTGAGTTCAAACTTGATTACCGCTTCTATAGGAACAATATAATTGTTAAATTAATGTATATAGTGCAAGATTCAGCGTGTTGACATTCGCTAAGAGCTAAAGATGTTTAGAACAGAAGGCGGATGTTTGTTGGGACAAGAAAGGGATGCTGTAGTG
Source organism: Cynoglossus semilaevis (assembly GCF_000523025.1). Taxonomy (NCBI): domain Eukaryota; kingdom Metazoa; phylum Chordata; class Actinopteri; order Pleuronectiformes; family Cynoglossidae; genus Cynoglossus; species Cynoglossus semilaevis. Next base: position 12,258,758 of record NC_024319.1, on the reverse strand, counting down.
GAAGTATAAATAGCTTTCTTGGAGGCAAGCCTAATGATATCCAATATAAAATGCTTACAGGTATTCAAGTGTCAAGTTGAAGGATGTGTTGGTTGGAGTTATAGCCTGAGCAAAGTCTGGGGAAATTGCACAGGAGAGATATTTAATGAAAACATTGTAGCGTCTGGAGCTATGGTCAGCCTCAAATGCCAGGTATCTGTGCTAGTACGGCATATTTGAGAGTGAGAGCTCAGATTTGGGGTCATTGTAAGGTCTAAAAGAATAGAAAAAAATGTATTTAATGGGAAGATTTGGCCTTTTTTTAACACAAAGATTTATTGTTTAAGGACACCAAGTACTGAACAGGGAAGCCCAACAGAATACTTTGTCAAAGTTACAGATATTTTGTCTGACTTAACCTTGTTGTTTGAGATAACAGCCCTGCAAAACAAAAGAAAATAGACATATTTTTGGACCATGCTTATCTTCGCACATACGCGGTAAATTATTAGTGCCATGCAACATTGACAAGTTTGTTTCGAGATACTAATGTGACAAGGACCTTATTTAAAGAAAGAGAAGGTGACTGGCCTTTTTTACTGCGAAGGTGAAGCTGTGCCCTATGTTAAAGGTTGACACAAAAATGTTTGTTTATCCAATCTCATCCTCTCCAAATTCTTGTTTATCTTTAACCTTTCACCTCATTTCCTCTCCTCTCTCATCTGTCTTCCAGTCACTTTTCCAAACAATTCCTTTCCTTTTTCGCCTTGTGTCCAGTGAAAGCCAGGTCACCTCAGCGGCTTCACATTAGAACATCACACCCCAGCCATCAACACCCTATCTCTCTTGTTAACATTAGCACCAAACAAAAACATCAACGTTGGACTTGTCATAAACAAGTTGCAAAGAAATCCCAGGAGGACTTCCAGTTTCGGTTTGGTTTTAACTGGCCTTGTGGTAGATAAGGAGATGATGGAGTGTGACAGTGGAGAGTTGCTGAACTCTCGCTAGATTCCTGTGGCAGTATTTCTGAGAAGGTCAGGGAGAGGGGAGCTGCTGGCTAAAGCCAGGCTGTTTAACTTGGAATAGATTTGAATCTTCATTGTGCTTTATTGTTCTGTTTGTCAATGTTGAGAGAATGTCTGTGTGGGGTAGAGGGTATGGGTAACATTGGGTAAGAACAAAAACCATGAACTGGTCCGAGGTACTATAACTGGGTATGACATTTTTGGATGTGTTTACATAGAAACATATTATTATATTTTCTGAAGTTTAACATTACTTTACATGATGAATGCAATCAAATTTCAAAAGTTCAAAAGCTGGCTCAGACCCTGACCCAATTCTTTGTGACGCTACGACAGGTCTAGACCGCTGGGGCAACTCCCATGGCTCACTGAATAATCTGCTTTATATACTGTAGATCTGTCTAGAGATTACTTTCATTAGTACAAATGCCACGCTTTCTGATGCTGTAATAATACAGACCTCATAACACAGTACAAGTAAGCACGCATTCCATTTTAACAAACAGCTAAAGCTACCATGTCCTGTGGAGTGTTTTCCTATCATCTATCGCTTTGTGCCTCATGATACAAAAATGATTTATTTGTTTCTTACCTGCAAGCAACAATCTCAAAAAACTAGCAGACACTGAAAAAATCCGACATTTAACAAACAATGATTAATATTCAAAAATTCTGAATCTATTCGATAATGTATCCTCAAAAACAAAAAAAACAACAACACATTTTTATCGAAAAAATAAATCCACTAATAGATAGACATAATTTTCCCCTAACTGGCTCTTCTGTGACTTTCCTGTTTCATTAAAACCTGTGTTAAATATTGCAGGTGTCTGGCACCAGTAGCCCCAGTTCTTTGTCATTGCTAATTGCTAACTCTGGGTGTCTCCTTACAGTACATTCCTACAGCTGCAGTCGTGCATCAGCTCATCTTTATCTCACAGTTTCCTTTATGCATGTTAATAATCTCATCCTCTCCTCCAATGACTGTCTTTATTTCTTCTTAAACAATTTCCCTTTCTTCTCTGAAAAAAAAGTGTCTTCAACTTTTTTGCACATTATTCCTCAGCTGCCAAGAGCCTCTGCCCTCTCCGTCATTTCCTTTCCTTTCGTCTCCTCTCTTGCTCGTACTAACGGTACTATCTAAATACTACCCTCCCGCCTCCCCCTCCTCCTTCTTCAGCGCAGTGCTGGAGATTAAAATATGAGGAAACAATCAAGCGCCGGCTCATTAGCATATGAACAAGGGGTCTGACAGGCAACTGCAGGCATGACAACAGTGCTGAGAAAATCCACTGCCGAGCTTGTTTTAATCCAAGAAATGACTTTTTACCGCATTTTGTTGAATGAGACAGAACAATTCTCTGCCAGTCTTTTCAGACAGTCACATTAGCATCAGAATAAGGAGGCATGAGAATAAGACTGAATGCTCATATAGCATCAGGTCAAAGAATGGAGACTATAGAATAAGTGTGCAGACAGAATAATGTTTCTCCACTGCAACAATGAGAAGCTAAAATGATAGGAATTGCTCGGTGTGCGTGCGTGTGTTAGTGTGTGAGTCTGTGCGCGTCTCTGCTTTTGTGTTGGATTCCTCTTCTCACAGCAACAATGGGAAGCTGCAAAGACAAGACAAATGGCATGTGTGTGAGGAGGAGGAGGGGTGTGTGTTGGGGTGGTCTTCTCATTAGCGAATCAATTAAAATGTCTGTATAAGCCCAGCCACAACACAGGGTCAAGACATGCAATTTTATCTGGCAACAGAAATGGGATTGTAACGAACTGCATCGCTGGAACGGGAAACCGAGCAATAATATCAGGTGTTGTGGAACAGATTTGGGTGAAAGCTGTAGAGGTGGAAGTTATGAAAAACGCCTGGCAGGGTCACGGCCAGTCTATATCAACCTGCACGGAGGTGTATTAATGATCAAATTTACTGTGTGTGAGGATAAAAACCCTCGAAATGATACATTACTTCTTCAAGTCACACACACACACACAACATTCCCCAAAGGCTGCCATTCAACTGTAAGTACTGCAGCACTTATTTTAAAGCATAAATGTAAACTTAAGTACTGGGAAAAGGAACCTTTTTTTTTTTTCATCCAGGGCCATTTCAATTTTAATACCGTCCTGTGAGAGCCATACTAAATTACTGAAAACATTTGCCACACTAATCTCTTTAATGAATTGGCTGGAAACGCTTCAGTCTGGTTAAAGCGTATGATGTCAAGAGTGTCAGGATTGGGACAGCCACGATGATGATGACGATAATGATGATGAAGGTGGCGGCACGTTTTCCCAGTTTACAGCCGTGGGTTGTCCCAGGTGGTAGTACAAACATTAGTGCACAAATCAGAGCGCGGGGAAATCCTTAGAATGTCTTGACAATGGAGTTCAAAGAAGTGGATTTTTTGAATAGCTTCAAGCTTTAGGCTTCACAGCTGAGTGAATTTCAGATTGCAGGTTGGCAGCCGCCTCCACATTTGACTACTTAACACATACATATTCTTTTCTTTTCCCAAAACCATAATTTCAGAAGAAGTGCTACACTTCCTTAAGATGCTGTCAACTGTCATCAGAATGTTTGTTGATTCACCTGAGACTAAATTTATCTTTAGGTAAAAAGTCGTATAAAAGCAAAGGTAACTGGTGTAGGTATCGAGACTATGATAAAAGGAGCTTTTTTTATCATTTCTGTTTGGATCATTCTGATTAAAACAACGTTACTTCACTCCCTTGTTTTGTGTTACATGTCTTGAAGTACGTGCTGGCTTCCTTCCTATCCCATTCCATTAATTCTAAACCATTTGGTTATAACAAGACTAGACTGAAGCTGTTTTATGACGCTACTCTTGGGCAGCCTTGTCACTAAGGCTCAGTGTTTAGAGGGCATTCAATGTTGGAGGGTTTGGGAAAAACAAAACAAACAAACAAAAAAACCCAATCCCTTCACATCAGTGGCTCTCTTTTCCTCTCTCTGTTTCTCTCAGTCTTTCTGTAAGTCATCTTGTTAGGAGTTTCTACAAGATTTAAACAAAGCAGTAAGGCTCCAATAAAATGAGCTGAATGGATGGCATTAGTTTTAATACTGGGTTTAATTTTATTACAATAGCCTGGGGTGTCCCATTCTCTCCACACTTTGCTGATATGCCTGTAGTTCTGCTCATCAAGAAGCAGAAATCAGTCAGAAATTCCAATTTGGAATTATACTTGGAGGCCACCATGAACGGATATTCTCACAAGGTATCTTTTAATTGTGGTTTAATCTGTGGCTGCCAGCCCATTAAAGATTTTTTAATGTTATTAATTCTATTCTCTGTAGTTAATTGAACCAAGGTAATTGAAGGGCGAGGTGGCTGGTTTGGACTAGTGGAGCCAACAAGACATGCTGGTAGATACAGGCGGGGAGGAAGACGGGGGACAAGAGACTAAACAAGACAAATGGACACTTAGACACTGGATCAATTCTTCTTCCAAATTTGTTAAAAGCTGCTTTGCCATTCAAATAAAAAATTGACCAAAGAGCACAGTCTAACACAGCAGACAGATTTAGATTGATGCTTATCAAAAATGAATTCAAATTAAATTCCAATTTAAATGTATGCATACATATTTCTGGCCACCAGGTGTGTCCTCTCCAATACAGGACAAATGTCCCTGCAACGCTGTGACTCACTTAAATGTTCACACTTTTTTGCACAAATGCATCAATTTATTTATCTTCTACTGCTTCATCATTTGTATGTGTTGTGTAGAAGGTTGGAGACAACAGTACAAGCGTCCATTAGAGGGCCACAAACAAGACAAAAACACTTCCTCTCTCATTCACATCTATCCTCAATTTGGAGTTCTCTTTTAGAGAGGAGGGAAAACAAACTCAACATTTGCATATTTTAACTATAAGAATAAGTAAAACACATACAAGTCGCCAAAAAAACAAACAAAAAAAAAAAACACCAGAGAGTGGAGCAAACCCTGGTAATTTCCATCATATCAAAATATTAGGCATTCTGTGAAATCTTATTTTAAAAAAGACAGTTATTAATTGGTTAAAAATTAATAGTAACAAATCACAAAATAAACTCGAGTGATTTTTTTTAAGTCTCTTGACAAGTCATCTTGTTGGTGCTCTGTAAACCAGTTGAGCTGCTCTGGCAAATTAGCTGCTGCCTGACAAATTCTCTTTCACTTCATCTCTGTTGATGAGAGTCAGATGAAAACACTGTAAACAGGAAGTCTTGTTAAGGTCTCACCGAGCCAGGCAGGCCAACTGAGTGTGAACTGATAAGATGTGATGGCGCAGTAGGCGTCCACACACATTATTCAAATCATTGACTGCAGTAAAAGTGCAGGATTTAGCAGTAGTCCCTGCAGTGTTGCAGCATCAGTGCACCATTACATCTGTATACAGCCTCATCTCAAGTAGTCACAGGGTTCAATATGTCTCCTTCCCTCAAATCGACCAGGTTTGAGTTAAACACTTATCTTTACCTTGTCTGCTCTCGGGGTCACTGACCGTTCATTACATCTCTGCCTTCTTCCCTCTTGTGTGTGCCTCATCTCTTCCTGTTTCACTCTCCGCTCTAATTAAATTCCTTCATCAAACTCAGAAGCAAATATTCAGAGAAAAAGACGAGGGAAAGAAGAGAGAGAGGGGGAGGGAGCAAAAGAGATCGGAGCGTAAGAACACACTGAGCGGAATCCAAGCCCACTGACTGAGATCAGATGATGACCTAAGAATATCTAGAGGGAAAATCCATATTAGGCCGCTGAAACAAAGGCAGAGATCAGTCAGAGCATGGTGTTTTTTTTTATATATACCTCACGTGATGATCAGACAGAAAAAAATGTGTTAAAAAACACTAAGGATGCAGTATCTGACACGCATCACGGGAGTTCAGACCAATAATTCTACACTCGAAAATCCACCTCCACAGTGCAATTCAGTGTTGAAAAAAATTTGTTATCAACTGCACTTATACCCACCTGCTACAGTTAAGAGAGTCAAATAACATTTTTGCTGTGAATAAACCAATCGCAGATTGCCCTATATTTTTTTTCTCAGACAAAATAGCAAGGATGTGTAACGTTGTAAAGATAATGGGTGTTAAAGACCTTTAGGTGTTTTTTTTCCCCCTGATATACAGCATTCACATTCACAAACAAGCACTGAAGCATTTATCAGACCATTAAGGGACCTGGTGTGAACATCGAGAGCAGCAGTTGATGTGTTTAACTGATCATAACCCTGACACTGTGTTTGAATTTATTTTAAAGCCTGATCAAATTGCTCAAAAAAGGTTAAAGTGTCCATTACCAACTAACATGCTTTTGGTGTTGAACGGAGGGAGGGGACATGGAATGCAGCTGCAGAGAACGACAATCCAGGTCAACAGAAACCTGGAGACATAAAAATACCTAAGTATTCAGTGAAGAAAAATATCACAGTTAAGAGAAACCAGGTAAAAGGAAGCATGAAAGCACCTGCAGTTAGAACATTTTGTTGTTTTTTTTATCACTGTGTTGGCAAATATGACACAACTTTGCACAACTTTGGATAACTATTGCAGCAATTTGCATGCTTTAATAGGAAACAGTTGATACAATAAGGGCCTCCCAGTTGAAAAGAGGTGAACGAAATATGAACGAAAGAGGTGTTACAAGAGTTTCAGAATTGTCAAATTATTGTCAAACTTCAAACTTCATTCTAGTGCTAAATTCTACCAATATTAAAGGGTCCAATTAGCCTGATTAGCCTTTGGAGTTTAACAGATGGGTTAGGTCTGATATTAGTATGTTATTTGGAGAGGGAATAATGGGAGCCATGCTCCTTTGTTTTGGTGAATCCTAAACTGCCCTTATCTAGAGTCACATCAGGTTAACTGTTCGGGGCAGTTCTCCAGTCCATCCATCCAACCAACCATTCACATTCAAACCTCTGGTATAGTATAAAGCTGAGGTTCCCAAACATTTTTGGTCATTTTTAAAGCCTCACCTACCCTCGATTGCCCCAGCAAATTTATTGAACAAATACCAAGTAATGTCTTATTTTATAATGAATCAAAATCAATAACAGAAAATAACACAAAGTTAAAAAGACAAAATAAAAGTGCAGCTGCGGATCACAAATCATCAATCATCACTTGAGCCTTGAAAAAGTCTTCCTGTTTGTCATGCCCCGCCTGTCATGTCTCATCAGTGGGCCACGCCCCACACTTTAAGAAGCACTGATATAGAGTGTCCAGTTGACATAATCCTCTAAAGAGCATGTTGTGCAACTGTGGAATACTGAAATACCTGGAGAAAAGCCACCCACGCACGCACACACACACACACACACACACACACAGAACATGCAAAAAGACCTGGAATTGAACAAGTGACCTTCTTACTGGAAAGACAAGCCACCAACCACATTTGCCACCACACCATCATGCCTAATGTTTCCAAGTCTGTGGGGATAGTGTGAGAGTTTCTGTTTTTGATTGGTTCTAGATTAAGCAACAATACGCTGCTGAATGTTGAAAATAAGGGTCAGTTACTCAATACGCTAAAAGGACTATTGTCTTTTTCCAACAATTGATTTTTTTCGCCCCGTTATGCCATCAGCATATTCTAAAATGCCAATGCCAGGATTCATCCACTTCAAATTGTGACAGAGTGCTTCACTTTCACACATGGATTGGCCACCCAAGCCCAGAGCTTGACCCCAATAAATCTATAGAATGTGCCGGAGAAAACTTTATGCAGAGTTATGACTCTCCCATTGTCGATACAGAAACTAGTGGAAACTTAATGTAACTTTTGGATGGAAAGTGCAGTGAATTAGATAAAGTGTATTTTTGGTAATAACTCATGAGGGAAATTCACAAATGCATGCTAATATAAAAGCTTGAGCTATTCCAAAAAAATAATTGAGTATTTCTTTTTGCCAGGCAGTATATTAAACCAGAATTATATTTAATTATATTTACCTCTGCCAACCTCGCACGTTTGCCATCCTGTTAATTTTATTTAGCTGTGGTTTATAATAATCATCATCATCATAGCTCATTTAACATGATTTAACATAAAGATAAGCAATTATATTCAAAAGTACAGTGATGAAAAACTGTTTAAGGTTGCGGATATATTCACACTGTGTTTAATTTAGTTTAATGGTTTATATATGTTCATAAACATTTTGTCAATGTACATATATGCACGTTTGATTTTAGGTTTTTCTTTGTACAGTATTATTGTATGCAAACAAAGCAACTAAATGAAATTGCTTGTGAGTGTGTGTTTACACGCTGCTCAATCAAACTGATTTTAATGACACTACATTATGTTTTAAACAGGGTTTCTTCAAGGGGAAAAAGGACTGAATGGAAGAAGACAAGAGGAAAATAAAGGAGGAAAGGAAGGCCACATGAGAGGTCACTTCTGCTGTTAATAATTTACCCTATAAAAAAACAGTGTGAGGCTTTAATTGGCGCCACAGATTAAACCTGAAACACACACACACACACACACACCTTAGGGAGCCTCTCAGCAGCTGTGCTCCAACTAAATTGGCTACAGTGTTGTGGTGGCAGCAGTGAGTTCCCTCCAGGTACGACACAGTCAGCCAAAACAGCAAACGCAGGCGTGCCAACCACGTCTCATGAATCTGTGTGTGACACCTCTCAGCTTCTATCTGTCTCATGCTCACTGTCACGCTCTCAGAAGAAATCTTAACTAAAGCAAATCACAATGACAACCCTTCAGTCCCTGGGCGCGGTTGTTACGTACACAATCTCCAGGCTTCACTGCAGCCTTGATCTGCCATTTGGTTAAAAAGACACTGGGAGCTCGGAGCACGTCTCAGATTAAAGTCAATCAAGTGATGGTTTAAAGCCCGACTAAGTGTAGAGAAAAATGACAGATCATGAATTTGCCTTTTCAGGGCAAGTCAGTAGTGTCATGTGATAACTTCATAATTACATTCAGTTCCATTTTTGTGTCCTCCTCAATGCCAACCGACTGCTGTTTGGATTTTGCCCAGTAGTCATTAGCAAAATCAGAATTTGATGCTCGTTAACTGGAAAGTATTAGGAAATGTTGGTGGGAAGGAAGCTCATCTTCAACAGACAAAGCCAGGGTTAAATCCAGCTGCATGGTGACGTGTGTTGACTTCTTTTGATCTTTTGCTGATTTTGTTTCATTATAACGCACCAATATAACACGTCAAATTCCTCGTATGTGTAAATGTCTACTTGTCCCTTTTTTCAGGGGTTGCCACAGCAAATAATTGATTTCTATTTCACCCTGTTCTCTGCATCTTCTACTTCTGTCTTCTGCCTATTGCTAGTGTCTCTAAACCATACATCATGGCTGGTCTCGCCCCCGTCCTGTAAAGCTTTCCCTTCACCTTAGCTGACACTCTTCTATCACAGATCACTCCCTGATGTGTAAATGTACTGCGCAATAAACACTAACAAAACACCTCAAGGGCAGGATCTCCCTTCGTTTACGTTTATATTTCCATTGCTCAACATAGTTCAGCTGAACATTTCATTTCTGTTCTGTGTAACAACAAGACAATTCACACCAGTATTAAACATCTACATCGCTCACACAGCTTCCTCGATGAGCACCATCCAGCTGAGGACACTTTTACTGAGTCTGTTCTTGAAGGTTGATGAGAACATTTGCCGCCCCCATACCTCACCCTCACACATCAGCTCCGTAGGTGAGATAAGTGCTTTGGCCTTCAGCTGATCCAAAGGGGAAAAGCTCGCTCTCTGTATCATCTCCTTCTATCCTCCAAGATTTTCTGCTTGCATAAAACTGTCCGTATGCAATAAAACTGAGTTATGTTATTATCAGACCACTGTTTATTCTTGACATTAGTTGTCGATTAAAATTATGACTGCTTGCAAAGTTCTTTTCCTTTATTTTTTATTTATTGTAGTGTGTTTTAGATTTTTTGGAGAATAAATGATAACTCCTGCACATTCTTTGACATTCTTTAATCAAGTGTTCCTCTGTTTCCATTCTGGCTGTTTAAAAGTGTCTGGAGTGATTCACACAATGTGGACAACTCCAAGAAAAGCATGACAAATTAAGGGCCTTAAAAAAAAATGATTACATTCTGAGGGGCTGTGGGCTACGCATGTCCAGTGGGAGAAGCTGCCTACACAACCCCATCGTCTGTGTACAGAACTGTACATACAATATAAGCTACACTTATCTGTGGAAACCGAAATTTTCACTGAGCCTGTGGGTGTTTCTACAAGTACATTTGCATAGAAACCACTGAGGTATTAACTGGAATTGTTTTGATGTTTTCTTCCAGATGAGCCACAGTGAGGGCTTTGATGCCTCCGCTTAGAACCAAAAACATATTTCTTGTCCTTCCAAACAGAATTGACAAAAGAGTTTACTTGTACAGAGCAGAGCGTCCTTAAAGTGGACATACTGTCAACTTAATCATTTTATGTAAATGCTATCAATTTTAATAATTTAAAAAAATTAGATAATTACTAAAAGTTTTACATGAATTGCTTAATATTTATTTTGCTACTTTAGCATCAAATCCCTAAACAAACACAACCAACCAGTACATGACAAAGAAGATTTATTCTCAACTCCAATCTGGGTGTGTTGGCCGAACTTTGGTTTTCAGTCAAGCTAGTGCTGTTTGAAGAATTAAACAACATATACTGTATTCCTTTACATCACCTAAACCTAACACGTGTTAGCTATCCAAATGTGACAAAAATAATCAATAAAAACAAAAGACAGGGAGTGATGGAATTGCACCGTTGTCGTAGCCTAACCTATTTTTCGATATCACCTGTATCACATGACCACTCTTACTACATTTGTCCTAATCAGAACATAAATCTCAGAGTATTCTTTCAGCCACTTCGGTCCTTTGAATCTGTGAAATGTTTTTGGGTTGGTTTTTTTTTCACCTTGAGAAAATAGATTTCTACAACGAGATAAAAACTAGTCCAAGAGATGGCGAAGTCGAAACTCACCCAGACAGCAAGGTTATCACCCAGACCCTGGCACCATGAGAATACATATTGTCTCCCAAATCCGATTGTACCATGAAATGTCAAAGCACATTAACTGCAAGAGGGATTTACCCCTGCTTCAAACCAAAAGAGGAGGCGAATAAGAGCAAGAGTTTGGTGAGTTTTACAGGTTAAGCTTCTGCCAAGGTGGAAAAGAACACATGTTGGTGAATAGCGATACATGGGCTGCGAACACAAACACAAACCACCTCACACGAATGTCACGCTGGTCATTCAAATCCTTGAATGTTTTTTTATGAATTGCAAACACGCACACGCACACATACACACACGCACTGCTGCTGCTTATCTGCAGCAGCAAACATGAGTTATTTTGGCAGAGTGCGACCAGCAGCTTGTAACTGTACCAGGAAAGAAAGCATGAGCGTGTGTCTGTTTTTCTTCTTTACTTTGTCGTCGCCATTTCCTCTCTGTCTGGATTCATCACTCGCTGTGATATTATGCAGGACGTTCTGTCTTTTAGTGGCCTAACACGTACTCAGCCTCCTGTTTCCCTCGCATTACTAACACTCTGTCTTTTAGTGGCCTAACACGTACTCATACTCATACAGTAAGATATATATATATATTTTTTTTAGAGGTGTCAAATTAATGAGTTTTAGAAGTTAATAATTTAAACTCAAGGGTAAAATGACATGCACAATATATCCCATAATTTCTACTCCATCCATTTGTCATTGCTGTAATACACAGTCGATGCACATGTTGTCTTTTGCACACTTTGTGTTTCAGGAAGCAGCTCCAGTTTTTTTTTTTATGCCACCTCAATGCCCAGCGTGCATTTGTAAAGGTCTTCGATTTCAAATCAGACGCCTGGCTTGCATCAGACTGAGTGCAGGAAAGTATGTCAGTCTACGGAGGACAAACTGACAGACATAATTACCAACAGGACTGTGAGGAACAGTAGACTGATTAGTGTTGTTGAGGACAAGGCTTCACCGAGGTTTCAAAAACAACTGACACGTTCTACAAACCACTGTAGAGTCTACCATAACTCAACATAATAATCCCATTAATAGGACACATTAATATTATAATTACAAATAATTCTAATTATAAAATATAAATGTAGCTATTTGTCTTCCTTTTAGCATCACACATTTACAAGCACAATCAATCATAATCAGCTATAGTGTGGATAATCAGATTAAATATGGCCCTATAATCAGTGTCAATCATTAAAAAATAAATGAAGTGAAAACTGTTGAAGGGACCTCCTAAAGCAAAGACATGAAAAGCTGCACTATAAAATGCTCACCGCAGCGAAGAGACGAGTGTTTATTCAGAGAATAGTCAAGAGTGTTTAGAGTCTTAAGTAACTGTAGAGAATCAACAGCATGGGGATGAATGGAAACTCCCTTATGGATTTGGAGGAGTTCAGTTTTTTTCAGTGTACAAAGCCAAGTGTCACTGCTGGTGCCACTTGAATGAGAAGGGCATTCCTCTCTGTCGTGGCAAGATCTTTGATCCAAACAACTCTCCTCTTATACAGGCTTATTTCAAAAGAGGCTGATATTCTTCTCTGGCCCACTATCTCCCTGGTTCTCTGGCCTTTCTGTGCCTTTGTCCCCTCTCGCTCTGATCCTCGCTGTTATTTTCTACACTAAACAATTTTTCTAATATCTGTGAGCTGGCAAAACCAGGATTGAGAAAAAAAAAGAACTTCTTCATGACTTTAACCCACACCACATGTCTCAAAGCAGGACATTATCACAGTTGCTCATACCGACTGGATTCTACCGGAATGCATTATCTTATTGAAATTAATCCCTTGAATCACCTTACTGCAGACTAATAACACATTTGGCAGCGCTTTCACCACTGCCTGCTTACTATTAAATCCACGATGGTGCTTCTGAGATTAATAAAGCAAAACCGGGGAATCAAATGTGGCCATCAAAACAAACATTGCAACGTGCATTATGCAAAACTGCTGCAAAGAAAGAGAGCAAAATGAAAACTTGACTTTTTAGACACGCAACGAGAGAAACCGGCAACAAATGTAGTCATTTCAACACACATTGGATCTGCTGGACTGAAAACAATATCATTAGGGTACGTTTTCCTATCTGCATCCTATCCAGAACAGAGTGTAATGTGCACTTATTTTGTGCCTTGTATGCAGGTGGGTCTTCCACAGCACTGATGTGAATGTCCCCCACATCATTGATTTCTTCTTTAGAGACACCGGGAAGTCTGAGAGAGACCTCCGCTGAGAGGATAATACAGGGGTTGGTATTGGTGAGAGTGCTACAGTTAGTATTTTCTGTCACAGCGGTGCACTGAATGCTCCTCCTGTTGTACTCAGAGCCTCCACTTCATCTAATCTATCAGCTGGCTCTTGCTGTGTGTGCGTGTGTGTGTGTGTGTTTGCATGTTTGTGTGAAAGAGAAAGACAAACAGTGAACATAACGAATGCTTTAACACAATTTTTCTATGAGTAGCGAACATGTGTGTGCTGTGATTTTTAATTACCTGACAATTAGATGACAAATCACTCACAGGTTAATGGGATTTTGCATTTTACTTTAAGTAACTGCAGTGACGAGGCCGCTGATTGTGCCCGACTTTTGTGATAAAACCAGACGCAAACACTGGTGTTGATTTTGTGATTTTGTCCTCGCCTGTTGATTACATTTTCATAATAACACACAGGCACTGAAGTTTTGTTTTTAAACTTTTCTTTTTTCCTCTGATGACTCACTCACATGTGATGAAACACAAGACAAAGGTAGGTCAGCTGAAGGTGATATTAAAACCACAATTACTACACAGGCGCTGTGTAGTATGATGACAAATTGCATGGATTTTAATATTTTGAGCCCCGGGGGAAACTAGTGCAGCTCAGCCCACATCATGACTCAGTGACCCGTGAGTCAAAGGTCAACTGAAACCGCACAAAAGATAACAGAACATTATTTAGAAGCACCCACACCCATAAGACAAAATATAGGAACAACGTGAAGCTTTCAAAAGCTGTTCTTAATGCACTCTTGAGTACATATCGGACAAAAGCGTCTTAATGCACAAAATACATTTTAATGGATTTCATAAATGACATTACACAAGCGTGGGCAGAAATGCAGACAGGCGAGCTAAGCCTAAAAAAAATACACATCAGCTATGCACTGTGTACACAGAACGCTGAGCATGGACACACAAACAGTCAGACATATCCGTAGAAAAACGCTGCCTCCCAGCTGATGAGCTTTCACTTTAAGGGGATGTTTTTTTAGTACTGGGAATAAGGACATAGTAAAGAACTTTGGTGAAAATATTGCCGTCAGTTGTCATGTCCAGCAAAAATCACTGCACCCCCCCATGTATTCATTCATTCTAACCCTAACCCTAACTCTTATACTGCTTTATCCCTGTAAATAATCACTTTTCTACAGATAGTGTAGAGAAAGATGACCCTTCACACTTATATCGACTCCTATGTCTAATTAGGAGTGGGCATTTAACTATTACTGAATATTTTTGAAACCCAAACACACAAAAGTGTGGGTGGCGGGGGGGGCATGCAAACTCCATACAGGAAGAACCTTTGCTGCCATTAGGTATCTAACAGGTGATCATCTGGCAGTAAACCCCGAATATTTCGTGTCATTTTTTGGAGGCCAGGAAATGTGTATTTCAAATATGTATCTGTCATAATCAACAGGGCACAAACCAGACATTAGAGACACACGTGTCGGCCTTCAATCAGAGGAAACGTGGTACTCATGAAAGAAATGTACTGCAGTACGTTTTATAGATTTATAGTTCACAATTTCATGTACTCATTAATATATGAACACTTGACTCCATTAACACTGTGTTGTTTCCATCTTTTGTTCACATCGGGCTTTCCCATAGATGTGTTTTAAGGCCGCGTATTTTTAATAATAAAGATCCAATAACTGTAGCATCAGCTGTCCTTTCTTTCTAGTAATAAAATATTTGGTCCAAACTTTTAAAGACAGGAGAATAGAAGTCTTACCAAACTTTAAAAGTGGCGCTAGTGCTTTGGAATCTGTTATTATGTCAGATCAAATTACACCAAGTGCCTAAATCACCTCTTAATGTTATTTTTAGTTTCACCTGACAGTCTCCTACACAAAGAGAGACTAACATGCAAAGACAGTTCTGCGGCGCTCTAAGCCAGGGAGTTATTATTGTTGGAGGCTACCTTGAATATGAACGGTGGGGTGTCCAACGGGGGAGCTTGAATATGCAGTAATTCAGCCTCCTACTGGCACAAACTGCAAGGTTATGAGTACATTAGAGGGAATAAAGATGAAAAACAGCAGCAATGGCTGTAATCTATTCCCCATCTCCTCAGTGAGAGAGAAAAATGAGACTGTTCTCAGAACTGTTTGGGTTGCTGCATTGCTCCACTAATCAGCTGCTTTATTGTACAGCTGCGCTGGTATCAGCAGCAGGGGAACTAAATCCAACTATTGCACTCACAAACCCTATTTGGACATCCTTCTAGATTGACACAAGTACTGTGCTCTCTGGCTCACCCTCTCTCTCTCTCTCTCACCCACATACACACACACGCTGAGTATAGAGTGCACTGAAAGTCCAGGCAGTACAGCACGCTTCAGGGGTGTGTGCCAGCCTAATCTAGTCAGGCCTTTTATCCAATCCCTCCCTCATCCTCCTCTTAAACCAACACTTCACTGAAAGTTACTAAGCTATTTTGCACACACGCACGCACACACAGACACACACACGTGCATACACTTAACTCTTCTCTTCTTCCTTGTTAGTCTCTGTTTACGTCTGCCTTTGGCAGTCTCGCCTTGTCATTTGGTGTCTTTGGCCTGAGGAGAAAAACACTCACTCACTCACTCACACACATACACTCGACTATACTATTGCACACAACTCTGAAAATGGCTGTTAGCCTCCAAGGACTGAGAAGCTCCAGGAGGGTGAATGAATAGATGCTGAATATGCCTCTAACAATCTGTGCCCAGTCAGCTGTGTTGGCCAATGCCCAGCGCTGAGAGTTGGTAGGAAACTATCTTTCCTGAAAAAAAAGTACAATCACAGCTTTGACCTTCTTAGTGTTTCCCCGAACTGCATGTAATGTACACTGATCCAAGAGCAAGGTATCATGAACTAACAACCAAGAATGTCACTTTTAACAAAATGTCCCAGTGTCTCTGTTTAAAGCCTTGCTAAAATCCATTTATTTTTGGTTAATCTATAATTCAATAATATTTATAATAATAGTTAGCTTTATTTTTATAGCATGATACATTGAGTGAAGATTGATTAAAAAAAAACTACTATATCCTAAGTGTTTCTTTAAAGATGAAAACATTTGGTGTGGCGCTTTGGCCCAGAGGCAATGTCTCTGTCATTGGTGCGGAACCTCCGGGTTCACCTCCTGGGCAGGTTCGAATCCCGGTTAGGGCTCACCACCCGCAGGAAGGTTTGGGGGGTTGGTACGGTGCAGTGTGATTTGGGTGGCGACTGCTGCCCCCGCGACCCGGTAACGGATAAGCGGATGAAAATGGATGGATGGAGGGATGAACATTTGCTGTTATTGGCCGCTTTAAATAGAAAAACTGATTAAAACGGTGGTGATTTGCCCACAAAGAACAGAACAATTCAAATAAAAACTTTGATAAAAAAGTTATTTTAGCAATGAGTTCACGAGATTTCACCCCTTCTCTACCTCCAAGACACACACACACTCATGCACATACACACATATAGTGTTACAAAGACAGCTCTGATAAAACTATGAACACTGTGAAAAAGTCATTTGGTTGCGGTCCAACCAAAAGAAGTGTTTTCACAGAATAATCCCCGGCTGGGGCTGTAGTGGTTAATGAAAACGTGTGTGTGTGTGTGTGTGTGTGTGTGTGTGTGTGTGTGTGTGTGTGTGTTGCAGAATCAGAACCCTGGGCCACACTTGTGTGTTTGGACTTGTGCAATGTGTGTGGGATCCAGCTGAGCAGGGAGGGTTTTCATTAGCAGGGAACAGGAGAGGTTTGGCCGGGTCAACAACCTCTGGCTCAGGGACAAGAGTGTGTCTGTAGTCCAGCTAAACTGTCTGTCAGGGCAAACACTGTGGCACTTTTATAAACTTTAAATGTATTTCTTTATAGATTTCTCTGGGGCTGTGTAAGGAGGTCAGAGGTCAAGATCCAGAGTTTATTCACACGTGGTGTAGAAAAAAAAACACTTCCTGTGAGATTACAACAGACCTCACATCTCAGTAATATGGTGGGATACCAAAATATAAAACTGTAGAGGCTTATGTTGACCAACCCCCTCAATTTGGGTTAATAATGTGGTTCTCAAAAAGGGGGGTGGGGACATTCACAAAGATAATATTATATAACATGACAAAGTAGCTGGAGTGCCTGAGAGACTTGTTTTTACATTGTTGGTAAAATCCAAACTTATTTTTTCTTTTGAGTTTGAGTACTAATGAAAACCATTAAAAACATGAAATATAACAATGAGAAGTTGGTGACTGTAAAGATTCCTCAACAACCAAATTTCTGTTTTCAATTTTTCTAACTACATAAGACCATAAAACTGTTTGAATTTATTACTTTTCTGACCAAAAACAATCATTAAAATGTTACTACTACACAGGCACAAATGTCAAAAATACATGTGGGAAATATTTGGAAATCATATTTTTCACTCTAATGAACACCAGGTGAAATGGTATCCAACAGAAAAGTGCAGCTGCTGTTGGCTTGAAATGTGGCAAACTATGACTAGGATGAACAAAGATCTGCTCAGGATGTTGTTTGTTTAGCTGTGCAGTTAGCAGGATAGCATAAGTTGGCATAAAACACCGATTCATCTGCGCAATAATATTTTCATTAAAGAAAAAAACAAATGACAGATCTTCAAAGAAAAACATGGAAATGCATTTCAAAAACTTTCCCTCGTCACAGCTCATCCAAAAGGTATTTCTCATGACTCGTTCACCACATTCACTTTTTCCTCTGCCTGTTTTGATGGTCTGCTGAAGTCACTTTCATATTTAATAAGATATTACAGCTCAATACGCTGTTTTGGTGGCGTGGTGAGCTGTCAATCAAACGATTTACCAAATGAGCAAAGGTCAACTTTGTCTCTATTTTTACAACAGTGTGTGCAGCTCACGCTGGCTCGGGAGACAACAAAACAACAGAGCAGCCTCCTGATTGGCAGGAACAGCAGTGCGTTGGCAGTGAGAATATCTGAGGCTTGAGAGTACCATAAGGTACAGTGAAGCAAATGTGTGTAATGTAATGATAAACTGAATTATATCTCCAGACACAACGTTAATGGACTAACATTGAATCTTGTCAAAAGAATGTTTTACTGAAAACCCATTGCCAAATTTTATCCATTGACTGTTTCATCCAACTATTTGACAAATGCATTATTGAATATGCCAAAACATCAGGACTGTATGCAAGATACTGGGTATATCAATGTATGCCTACTGTAACGCTTACTTCCATGTGCCTGTGGGGTTGTGTGAAGGTGTCGTGGGCAGGTGAAGAAAATGTTTGTAAATATACATTTTTTTTAAATGGTAAATGATTTAGTTTTCATATTAGTATTTAAAATAAAAAGGTCAAATCTCAGTTGCTGGCATTACTGAATTTTACCATGTTTGCGAAGCTAAAAGCAAAAGTCTGTGACCCCTTAGGTTTTTGCAGAGGTACTGCAGGCAGGTCAGGAAAATGTACACAGTTAATTTAGTAAATATACAAATATATATATATATTCATCAAGTCATCAATTGACTGCAGTTCACAGAAAATGTTGACATTGGCATTGACAGGTATTTTGTAAATGGCAGCATCACTGCCACTTAATTCACTGGACCTTGTATTGGAAAATGTACTTTTTCAAAAGCTAAATATTTAATGCAGATATATCAAGGTATGCGAATACATGGCACTGGCTCAATTTAAGAAAATACTATAAAATATAATTTTATATGATGTATATAATACTACAGATGGCCTTGAACTAAAACACCAAAGTCTGTTCAGCACAGAATGCTGTGAATGGATCCTGCTCCCTGTTACAAATGAAACACAATCAAAGGTGGTTTTGGAAATACATGTGGCCTAATAACTGAGGATGTTAGACCACAATCCATCCTCAGGACAGATTGGACCATTTCCCCAGCTCAGGTCATTTGCCTCAGTGCTTGTGCCGTAATATTAAGACACATTACGTCTTTCCTAAAGTGTCAAAATCTCATGTCTGTGTCATATCTGTGCTCTGTTTTCTTCTCCGACTCTTCCTGGAAACAAACAGAGGCGAATTCAGCTGCACTGACATCAGACACTACGGTAGAATCAGCCTCTTTAAAAAAAAAATTTCTCTCTTAAACAGACATGACGTCAGTAGTTATTTGAATACGGGGCAGATGAAGCCAGCTCCGTATTAACACGGTCACAGGGGAAGCATCTATGATGTGTTTTACTGCCAGATTTGAACAGTCACGCTAAACACTGTCTGCATGTGATCAGATCAATCAGGTCCATTGTTAGCACAAAGTCAGAGCTAATGAGGCTAACTGAATCAGGCTTATTTATGGCACTTCTGTTGTATGTAGAATTCTGAAAGAAATTTAAATTTTCTCCAGACTTGCCGTTGCTTCATCAGACCAGTGTTTACCAAAACCAGGTGCTGCCTGTCAACTGCCAGAGAGGCAGTTTATATTAGGCACACACATAAGGTTGAAAGAAAACCTTGGTGTTTCTTAAATTGAGCATGACAAAAGGAGAGCACATTTACTCCAAATACACAGGTTGAATCAGTTCGAACACAGTTTCCAGGGGAAAAGATATCAGGAAGAAGAAAGGGTAGAAACAGCTAATAATGAAGAGCAACGTATGGAAGAAAATTCCCTGAGCTGTTATTTCAATTATCCCACTAATCCCAGGGTGGAAGAATCGCTAACCCACCAACGCACAAACCCTCACCCCTCACTCCCAGACTCTCAGCCTCACAATTACATTCAAACTCTGATTTGAAAGAATCAGACTAAAACCATACGCATTTATCGCACACCACCGCAAACAGAACGATCCAATTGTGTTCAGGCCACAAAAACCCTGAATGTGTGTATGTTGTATATGTATGTGAAAGTATTTACTGTAGGTGTAATAATAAAGACAATATCTGCTTATTTGTGCGAGTCCTCCCACACACCACAGCTACAACAACAACAAAAAAACATTTATAACTGGGATTTCACAGGTCAGTGTGTGTGTGTGTGTGTATGGCGGAAGAAAGAAAAACAACACACGAACATTGAAAAAAACCTTAATCACGCCACATCTGTTCATTGTTCAGAGCATGAATAGATTTTTAAATATTTGCATATTTCCATGATATAAAGTGAAATAATTCGACTTCAAACGCTGTCTGTCTGCTGATACCTGCTTCAGCTGATGTAGTTTGGATGGAAATGTATTTGTAAGACACAACAGGACGCTGAAGTCCTGAGAGTTTTACACATTTTATATGAATGATTCACAACTGTCTGGGTTTACAACAGGGGTCTCAAACCCCTGGCCTATGGATCTCTTTCCCCCCTCAACATTTGGCAACGTGATTTTTTTTAGTTTTGAGGACAGCAGAGATCATGTATTTTAACCATTCACTTTTTTTTAAGCAAACCTAGTTCTAAACATTATACTCTAAACATCAAAGTATTTACTGGAACCACCTTTTCCTGCCAGAAAATATACGATAATTGGACTTTATATCCAGAAGTGTTGACGACTGTTGGAGCCCTCAGTAATTTCCGTGCTGTAGCTGTTTGAGGTGGAGGGCTTTGACAGGAGCTTTTAAGAGGCAGAGAATCCATTAGACAAGGGTCGCTACAAAGTGGCCAACTATTAAAAATGCAGCAGCACCATTATTCCCTGACCCAGCATACAACTGTCTTCTTCACTGCATCACTCTTTATTTCCCCTTGGATCTCTGGCTTTTTCTTCTTCTGCTTCTTTCGCCTCTTAATTCCTTTCTCTGCAGTCATCTGTTTTCTTAATAACAATATATTGCACCTTTCCCTTCTTCATGTCCCTTTTTTCTCCTTTTTTCCCCCTCCCCAACTTATTTTTCAATCACAAAAGCAGCCGGCTTGAGCCTCCTTCGCCCTTCTGTACTCGTGCTGACCTGCTGAAGCCTTTTTTTTTTACCCCAACATAGCTTGACAGTGGTCAGCGAACGTTACTGTACTGGGACAAGAATAGAGCAGCCCGGGGAGAATAATAAATGGACATATATGGGTGGTTAGGAGAGTCCCTTTTATGCAGTAAAACTATCCATGCCCAGCAACAGAACAGATGGTAGGAAAGAGGGAGAAAGATGGAGGGAGCCAAGAACACAGTGGGAGAGAGAGAAGAGCAGGAGCTGGGAATGTTGGGTATTAAGGCATCAGAAGCAGGGAACATAAGGCCCCTCTATATTCACTGTGTTGGCAGAAAATGCTATTAGCGGCAAAGCTGAAATTCATACAGAATACTGTAGCTGGGTCTTAAACAACCAGAGGATAATACTGATGGTTGTAAAGCTGTTACAGGGAGGCAGATGTTGGAGGGGAAACAGGGCATGAACAGAATGCATGCTGGGCTATATGATGCCTATAACCTCTGTTTACTGCACACACACTCACAAAAAGACAAACACACACTCACACAGCTTCTCGATATGTATTTGTGTGATGTGCGCTGAATAATGTATGATCCCTGTTTGTGTGAAGGTAAAGTACCTTATGTTGGACAGTAGGAGGAGAAACAGAAGCTTTGAAGAAAATGAGAAAAGAAGGACGGAGCCGTGAAAAGGATGATGGGGGGAAAAAGAGTATCTGGCTTAATAGAATTTAGTGTTCTCTTCCTGTTATCTCTGTGTTTTTCCTTCATGATGTTTATACATCACTGCAAAGCCAATTACAGAGCATGTTTGTTTAAGTGCATAACTGGGAGTAATTGAATGTAAAAAAAACGTGATTTTTTTTAACAGGCATAAAATGCTCTATTTAAATGCCCGGGCATGTTCATATGTGTCATTACTTTGATATGAACTGAATTCTGTTTCTCATTACCCTAATTAAGCTCCTCGTGTGCTGCCGAGCATATTAGCACACTGATCTGCAGTGGACTAAAGATCAGCTGTAGTTAATGTGGCTCAGCCTCACCCTGGTCTCGCTCTTAATGATTATTTTCAAAGATTCACATCTTCAGTCAATCACCATCAGAAGCTAATAGCTCATCTGCATTCAGAAATAGCCCCGCACGCGGATTCACAAATTAAATGTTCACACACGGCTGTGAAATCGCAAGCAAAGCTGAAAGTGGATCAAATGTTAATGTTTTGGTGTAAAAGAAATAAAAGGAAGATGAGATGGATTAAAGTCACTGACTTATCTCTGCAGTAGATTGATTCAAATTGATTTTCATATAATTTAGTGACGTCGCGGCTCATGGACTGAGATAACAAATGGTCCAAACCCAACATTTACATATCACTTTTTCACTTGATCAAAAAAGCCACGTTTGATTTTTATCTGCTGTGAAGACTGAGTTTTGTTTTATTGCTCACATGCACAGAGAGAAACAACATAAGCTTCATCTCTATAGTTTGCTTTTTTTGATTTGGTCCAGTTAAGGATTTCATTGACCTTTATTCTCTGCAAAACCATAGAAAAATGCTTTTGGCAGATTCCTAAATCATGCCCTCTAAGTAACAATATTCCAGCTGAA
Organism: Cynoglossus semilaevis; assembly: GCF_000523025.1. NCBI lineage: Eukaryota > Metazoa > Chordata > Actinopteri > Pleuronectiformes > Cynoglossidae > Cynoglossus > Cynoglossus semilaevis. The sequence goes on along the minus strand of NC_024319.1, from coordinate 12,235,943 downwards.
TGCAGCTCAGAGGAGCAATTTAAATTCTTTTACATTGGTTTAAGACTTAAATTATGGCCTGTCAGGGCAGATATACCTACAGCTTAGATTATAGGTGGAGTAGGCAGAAATGCAAAAATAAATAAACAGTTGACTCCTACAATCCCCCCATTTATTTCATTGGACACCAGGGAGTACAGTGTTTACTAGCATGTCGTTCTGAATGGAGGCTAATTGTGTCAATATTATTAGTATTTTCTTTTACGAGAAATGGGGACATTTCTAGGTGAAAATGCTTATCAATAAAAGAAAACAGAACCACCTGGGTTCACCACGGCAATAATCTGCAGATAGATTCGGTGTAGTTTATACTGACGAAACTGAGAACAACTGCGTGGATGGTTGGACTGTTTGACTAAATATATACAACTGCATGCGTTGTTGTGGAAGACAGTGGGGAAAAATGAGTTTCATTCAGCTTGTCTTTTCAGTCTTCATCTTTGAAGAGCATGACAATAGAATCAAAACAATAAGATGAGATTGGTATAAACTGTTCCTTTTTCTTAAATCTACGCTACAATACTGTACTCACTGTGCTACCTCCCACTCCCCATTATTGTATCTGCAGCCTGTAATGGAGGCAGAGTCATTCTGTGTTTGTTAGCTTCACATTAGCACATGTAACCCTGGGTAAGTATTGTTGGTTTAAACAGGTTATTAACTGCAACTGTCCAAGTGTCAGAGACTCGTCGGCTTAAGAACGCATGATAAAAGAGAGTGAAGGTGCAAACCGTACACATTCACACATGACTGACTCAACAAGAGAAGTCGGTGGAATAAAGAAGAGTATAACAATACGAGGCACACCATTTATATCTGCCTGATCAGTGAGCGGAAGAGGAAAAACATCAGAAAGGTGTGAAGTGAGAGAGGGAGCTGAAACAGACCACACAATAAAAACAACCACAAATTATATCTGTTGTCTGTTGTTTATATGGCTCACGACCTGTGTGTTTGCACCTCCACACTCTTGTTACTCATATTCACTAGTCTGTAACATTTACTATGAAAACCAGAAGTTCTTTGTTCACAGTACACAATTCACAGTACATGGCCATTAAAGTGATTATATTACCTCACATATTCAATAAACTTATTTTATTGGTTTGGCTCCATTTTAATATTGACCTATATATGTGGGGAGTGGTGAGGATTACACATCAACAGAGTTAAGAAAACAACATAGAGTTAAGGGGTTGTTATGCATGACATAAGCAGGGCAGAGCTGCTCCACTATAAGCACACCATCTAGAAACCGTTAATACAACATGGCTGCTTGTTTTAGACCTTTTGAATAAATTAGTTACGACTAAACTATCGTAAGAGAAAAGAGTTTCCTGAGGAGTCTCGGGTCTCAATTCCTGTTTCTTCCTTTTGAAAAAAACATGACATTTACTGGGGCAGAGCCCAAGTCAAACTCCCAGCAGAACAGGTTAAGGAACTGAGAACAGCTTTTTTGCATACATCTATCTCTGGGGTGGCCACAGTTTTATGGCTTTGGCTTCACTATTCAAATGACCAGACTAAACCTACAGTAGAAACATTAAATGTATATGTCCTCATATGAACTAATGTACTCATATGTACTCCTAAAGTTCCCAAAGGGAACTCACAAGGGATTCATAAAGTGGTATCTATCTATCTATAAACTGAACATACTTTATATATACATTGTTTGTTTAGGTACTCATGCACGTACACTATAGCTCTATGGCACATGGCACAACTGCTCATGATCTGGAAGCACTCCTTTGCGATCTACTGGTAGAATGCGATCTACTTATTGGGCAGCCCTGCTCTCTGTTCTGTATCGTCTGCAGTCTTTATTGATATGCAGTACGAGACCATACTTCCCTGCTTTTACCCTTGGTATCACCTTTGCTTTCAATACAAGAGATGCTCCGTTTAAATGAAAAAAATAGAAACAACAGTCCTGCATCTTTATGTTATTGGTTTTTTCTTTCGTTCCAAAGCTACGGCGAGCTATCGCTAAGAGGCTGAAGAACACATGCAGCTCCAGAGCTGCAGGTTACTGACCCCGGCTCATCTTTGAAGTCATAGACCTGCAGAGGCAGATCAAATACTATGGTTGTTGTCAAGGTCCATATACTGCAGATGTATAACTGAACTCCTTTATGGGGCCTCCAACCAACACACACACACATATAGACACACACTTGCATGCACACACACACACACACACATACATATATAACAGTTCCTCAGGGACCTGGAGAGCTTTAATGACAGCAAGCTGCAGTGAGACGGGGTCAGCCAGGAGAGGCAGCGTTCACAGGCCACACACATGTAGAAACACAATCACATTACCTCACACAGGATACTAGCCCGCACATAAACACAACACAGGGGTGCTGATAAATTCTGTTCACGTCCACACATGCGTCGACAGACAAAGTTACAGACTCAGGCACGTTCAGCGGCACAACACTGACAGACGGATACAAGCTTTATTAATATATATGGATGTATGTGCGAACGTACACACGTACATACAAATGCAAGCATGCAGTAAAGAGGGAACACTGGGGAAGGTGGGATGCAATTTGATTTGACCTTGACAGTGCAGAGGGAACGAGTGGTGCTGAGGGAGAGGAAGGGGGGGACTGTGGGGATGAAGTGTAAAGAATGAAGTGATGGTTTAAGCCAGATGCCTGTTGCAGGATAACATGACCTTTGACCCATGAAGATATATCACAGGACATGAGACAAACGTATGACATAAGACGGCTGTATACACAAAAGAACTTGACAAGGTGCAGGAAAAGTTCAAGGTTGTCCACGGACCAGATTTTCTCAAAGACAGTTTCTTCCCATTGATGAAATAAAAATGAAATAATTAAATACTTTAAATGATTAACAACTTTATCTCTTTCTTTTTGCTGCTCCCTGCTGGGGTCAGAATTCCCAAACTTAAAAAAGTAAAACACTATCTGCCCTGCCTGCAGTCCAGATTAGACACTAATTGAAAATATTAGTGAAGAGGAGAAACAGACAAAGACGTCTACGGTCTGAACAACAGAACTGAGGCAAAGTCTGAACTGCAAAGATTAAATCATTAGCATCCTAGTGCAAATAAATTAAAAAGTGATGTGACCCAGTGGAAGACTTCTGTTCCAACTATTTTTGTGTTGCACTCAATAATTTCTAATTTAGTTTCCAAATTACTTTGTTTTTCTGCTAATGGGGGATTATAATATGCACTGGGATGAGACATTATTCTGATGAAGACCGACATCATAAATGCTAGTGGATGCACTACATTCATTCACTGACAAGACTGATAAGTTCAATTCTTAATGACTCCTATAAGGAGGAGAGTTTTTCTAGCTTCGACAGTTTCTCCAAGTATACGTCTGCTGTGTTGATGCAAAATAAATGACGAAAATGTTTGCCGGCACAACTGGCTGACAGTTTAGAAGTATTATTTATCAGTACAATGAAATTTGTACAGAAGATGAATTCAGGTCTGTCATTTTAATTCATCACTATGAGAGGAAAATAATCTAATAAACTAAAAAAACACTTTGCCTTGAGACATTTGGCATACATCTTAGGATTATTCCATTAAAAAGCAATTTAGTACAAACACCATTTGTATCATCTGCTATCAGATGGGCATTTACTCCTGCAGATTAGTAAACAAAAAAATGCTTATAGTGGTAGCATTAGTTAGCGCGGCTAAATCGCAGACGAGTTTGAAACATTTACCAGCTTCTGTTCTGTTTGTCTCCTGCACATCCTTAAAAACATGGGACAGCTTCCAGATGTGAATGTTTGCAGCTCTCAGATCAGCAGATAGGAGGCTGATGTCAACAAGCTGCTAAAACAATCTCCATGTCGTGTGCAAATGTTTCCAGAAGCTAATCGGGAATAGGATTTTTTCTTCCTAATATTAGCACAAGAGCAGCAAGACTAACTTCACAGTGTGTGTGTGTGTGTGTGTGTCTGTGTGTGTGTGTCTGCTAATTTGGCCTAACACTTGATAAAAGCCAGTTCTGTTAAAACAGGTCAAATTTAAAGTTTGCGTTCCACTTTATGGAATGTGCTGCATTTCCTGAAAACACAAAATAATTTCTTGCACTTCTCTCTGTTACACAGTGAAAAGGTCTTGATTATGTAAATGATGTAATATCCCTTTTAAATAAAAAAAAACTACAAATTGAACTTATTCACTTCCATTTTTTTTTTACCAAGGATCCATTCACATTTGGCCTTGGGTCAATGATCTGTTCATTCATTTTCTTTGTTTCATCAAGTATCAACTGTGTGGTAAAAAAAAGTCAAAAGATAAAATGATCACCAACTTGTTTTAGCTGATAATAAAACTCAACCAGCAGTGAAAACCCTTTTAATTAAAACCGATTTAATTCAGAAAACAGTGCTCTATTGAATATTTCATTTGTTCTTTATCAATGAAGTACTGGGCCATTTCAACAAACTATACTTCTGAAAATATATAACTGAACAGTTTGCTGGTCACTGTGTAGAACCACTCAGAATGTTAATGCAGTTAAATGAAATGCATTAACTAATGTTGGACGATTTAAAAACTGATAACAAGTTTAAGTGGGAGAAACAACGACTACGAGCTCCAACAAAGCCACATTTCTACTCCGTGCTCTGCTGCTGGCCTTCAAATCCATCATGACAGTTTAATATTCAACCTCCTCTTCCCACACTGTGTCCACCTATCAGTGTGATCTCTCTATTCTCCCAGCATTCTACTCCTACTCTTTTATCTTTGCTCCTGTCTCCATCTCTTCCTTGGTGACAAATACACATTTAGCAAATACTAAAGCACATCTCCCAACTCTTTGCAGCCACCGTCACAGAAAACAGGGGACGGGGGGTGGAGGGAGAATATGACACAGCAGATGAAAAGAATGGCAAAAGCGAAGGTACGATGCCGGAGGAATTGATCGGTTCCTGACTAATCCATTTTTCTGATGTCGGTAGAAAGACTTAGAAAAAGAGGAATAGTCTGTGTGTGTTATTACATATGTGCAGGTGACATAACTGAAGGACAATCAAACAAAACAAAACAAAAAAAACACTGAGTTTACTGCACTCAGTAATCAGAGACATATATCTGCTTCCATCAGTCTCAACATGTTATTATGGGCTGGGGGCTAGCCAGTGAATGAAAGGGTGACGGGGGGTTGTGGGGGTTGGTGGAAAAGCTGGAGGGGGATACAAAGTGGGAGTGAATCAGGGGTTGAGGGAAGGGTGGGCCTCATGCCCTAAACTTGAACTTGACAATAGTGAGGTCACACAGAAGGGGACCGGGTCAAGCGGTTAGATGGAGCGGAAAAGCAAACCCACAGCTGAGTGACATCCAGTCACAGGATGGTGGGGAGGGGGGGGGGGCACTTTTAGCAATTTACCAAGTTGTCTCTTGAGGTTTTTTCAACATGCATACCTTTGAGGGTTTTTTTTTTCAGACTGATAAATCACAATCTAAATATGCCCTAATCTGACCATGCAATGAAGGTGACTCGATGTGAAAATGAAATCACTGGTGTTTCAGGTGTAAATAGGTCAACCTCACTGGCCATCCTACCTTAGTCTGAAGATAGTGGGGGTAGTAGTAGGTGTAGTGGGGGTACATTGGCTGCTGCTCCAAACGTTTTCCCATGTAGCTGGAATCTGATTGAAGGTCTTGGAGGCTGGAGATAGAGGCTCGGAGGCAAGGAATCACTTCCAACGGGCTGGCCTGGATCCTTTAGATGACTGATTCCAAGAGTTGAGGATGCAGAGAGGGGGAGAATGCTCTCTTCCCGAGGTGTGTGGTAAATGCGAAACGGAGGAGATGGATTTAAGAGGGACAAACAGTACTTTTGGGATCTCAGTCAGTCTGCTTGTCTGGGAGCTCACAGAAGGAGAACCTCACAAAACCATTCTTCCAGTGGGGTCTAGAAAAGGAGACGGGATCTTGAGTGGGAGCAGGAGAAGAGGAAAATGTGACAAGATAGTATAGAATCAACGCTGGAAACAATAGAGGAGATTTAATAGCCAAATGGGAGGGAAGAAGAGGATGGTGATGAAGCGGAGGAGGTTGAATGAGATTCAGTTACCGGTTCCTCGTACTGTCCAGTCTTTAAAGAAAATCACACTCACTTCTGCCCTAAACATGCCCATTCAATTTGCTTTCCAGTCTCTCCCTCTGGTCTTTCCTCCTTTCTTCTTGTGTATCCGTTTGCCGGTCTCGTTCTTCCTCTCTCATACGCACGCCAGACAGGACCCTGATCCCACTGGAAGCCTGGTTGTATCCTGGAGAACGCACGCTGTCCTCTGCTCTGAAAAGACAGTGAAATCAGCGATCAACTCACACATGGATGGAGGGGAAGAGGAGGAGGAGGAAGAGGAGGAGTAGGAAAAGAGAGGGTGGTCTGAAGCTGAAGCTGTGACTGCCTTATTTCTCACTCTCTCTCTTTCTCCCTCCCTCTTTTGTTGAGCTCTGGAGATGGATAGGTAGATATCGCAGGAAACCGGTGGGGAGGATGAGCAAATGAGAGACAGCTCTGGTCAAAAAGTCCTTTTGCTCAACAAAAAAGCAGATTGATTTATCCAAACGCTCACTCAGGAGGAAAATCCTTCCTGATCCAAAGAGGTGCCTCCTGCAACTCTCTCTTTTCTTTTCTTCTCTTCCCTCTGCGATCCCTCTCTTTCTCCTCCAGCTCTCTCTCTCTCTCTCCCTGACGGCTTTCTTCCCACTGAGTCTGGCAGCCGTCACTGTGAGTGTATAAGTGTGTGTGTTAGTGTATGTGGTGGGGCAGGGGGCAGCAGCGACGTCGGCGGTTGTGGTGTGCGTGTGTGTATGTGTGTGGTATGTGTGTGTGTGAGTGTGCATGTGACTGAGAGGGGAGTGTGTTTGTGTGGCTGTTGCCCGTCTGCTCCTCCACTGTGCGTGCGGAGGCAAAGAGGGGCTCGGCTTCAGCACGGCTACGCTCCGCCCTCTCTCTCTCTCTCATCTGTCTGGCTGTGTCTCTCGTCCTCTGTGTTTTCATAGAACTATAGGGCAGTGGGAGTGGTTGGTCCTGCCTTCTCTAGAGCCTCAGACTGTGTGTGTTTGTGTGAAAAAGCGAGCGAGACAGAGAGAGAGAGAGAGAAGATGGGTTTGAGGACATGCAGAAATGGGGGGGCATGAAGATCAAAAGCTGGGGTAAAAGGTGAAAAGAGGATACAGAAGATGAAAAATTTGGAAACACAGAACTTGACACATTTTCTATAATAAAAGTAAATCCCTAAACTGTGCCACATGTTTGGTGTGATCTCAGCCATTATTAATGGATGATACAGACCAACCAATTACATTACACCAAAAACATGCACACATATATGTAGTCAGCATGTGTGAGTAGGTTTCTGGGGGCGAGGAACTGAACGCTCCAGCACACACACAGATGCTCCATTCACACTTGTTCCGTGCAGGGCCCGAGGGCCCAATGTAGAATATATGTAGCTGAGCGGTTATGTGGCACAGTGACCCACTGACACACTGCTGCCTGTCATATGATCTAACCAGGTTTAAATAGTGCTCTTACATAAGCACAGTGAGCCATGCATGAAAAGGCGGCTGTGGCCTCTGACTGCAGCCGTGGGTGTAAGGGAAAAGAGACAAGGGTTGGCAGACAATGCAGGTTCACTGCTGTGGGAAAGAGCGAAGAGCGGCGAGTGGAATGCAAAAAGAGCAGAATCTCCAGCAAGGCAGCATCTATACGAGGACATCTTCTTACAAAGGTTATTTGCATCCTACCAAGTTATTCTAGCTTTCAGAAATAAGCTGCTTTCAAAAGGCCACCGAGTGAATAAAGGACACAGTCTGTGGCTGTGGTGTGTTAATGAGGAATTAAAGGACGTCCAGTTTTATCTGTGTGTTAGCCAACATTAAATCCATGGCATTCTCATGACGAGGTGGCTCACATTAACATTTGTTATGTACTAAATAATAATAAGCTCACTTAATAATGGAAACTGAATTTAATTTAGCATTCAAGTTAAAATAAATAGACATTGGATACATTATATGAATAAAACAGTTATTTAATAAATCTTGACATAACTGGTGTACCTCAAAGCACTGGTCTGGGACTACTTTAAAATCAGTCTTTGACTGGTTAACTGAAGTTATGCTTTGTAACTGGTATATGATTAATACTCCAGTCCATTCCTATCTTCTTACTGCTGACTGAATGGACCTACGACAATAAAGCTGGATCATGGCATTACTGCAGCAATGTGTAAATCCTGCATACAGTTTTATTCACCATTCCTGTACATATAAAAACAGCCTTTTGGTGAACCACAGGGTTAAAAAGTAAACATGGTCCTGATTAGGTCTCCAGTCAAACAACTGAATTTGCATCTGACTCGGTTCGGTCTGAATTTTGCATTGTTGCGAAAAGGAGCTGACTGAGTCACAGTGCAGCGGTAACATTAGGCCTGGAGGCAAGCCTGGACTCCTCTCTGTGTATCACTTCATTTTCATCCGTATTGCCTTGTTAACCGTGTGACAAATTGAGTTTATTTATTGCATGTACCGAGCCAAGTGTGTCATCAGGACTACATAAATTACATGTCGTAATTTGTATACAGCTATCACTTTTAGCTGTGCATTAGGAGTCCACCTCTGTAATTGTCTTTTTGTATAAATACTGATTATGATTCATAAGGTGATGTGCTGTATAATACTTTCTCTTTGTTGTGTCCCGTTAATTACTGCAGTGGCCGCGTTTTCCCTGGGGAATAATTAAAGCTGCTCTGGTTGGATGTTATGCTCTGCAGTCTATTGTTGTTTGCTGTGTATTTGCTCTGGTTTAACCTTGAATTTTGCTGATGTAGTGCCAGTGGCTTTTGCATAGATTTTAAAAGCCATCTGATGAACCTTGTAATAGCATGTTTTATGATTGCAATTATCAGCAACGGCAGTGGCAGAAATGTTCTGCCATCGTAGGAGCAGAGGCAGGAAGTTAGTCATCAGGTAAACGGCTGTACGTCCTACGTTGGATGTGCAAGATTCAACTCCTCCATAAACGGGAGCCAAGAAGTGAGTCAGACTAACAGGCTGCACAGCTGCATTAATCAGGCGGAAGTCATCAACTGACAAGATCAGCACGTATATACATTATCACATTAACTGTGCTCAGAGGCCTAATGTGACAGAAGCCCCAGCCTCCACACAGACGGCCCCTGCAGCACTGAAGAGTAATTAGGATTTAATTTGAAAGAATAACGTGAAAAAAGTGAAGTTTTTATTTTTATTTCTTGGACTGGAGTAAACATGCAGACCAAATTTGGAACCATGTGCTGTAAGATTCTTGGTCTGTCTTCACAAAACACTAGAAAATCACAATGAATATCATCACATTATCACAAAGATTTGCGTGCATAAGTAGCAGGCAGTATGGATCTACATACTCAGTAAGTCAGTATTTAAGGTGAGTGGGAGTGAATTTCATCAACAGCAGAGATATTTCTCACTTCTCATATGTTTTTTAAAACACCTGTATATGTTTAAATACAGACTATTTCTTGTGCTGTGTATTGCACACATCTATGTATTTAATAAGGAATTTGTCATTTATTGTCACTTTGCCTGTTTACAAGTCCAAACCCACTTCCAAAAAGATTTTTGAAAATAAGGTACAAAATAATATGGTGTACACAAACCCCTACTTCAATCAAACCCTGGTCATATATTTACCGGTACAATATTTTAGCCTGACTTTGAGAATGCAAAATTAAGCAAATAAAAAAAAAGTTGCATTTAATTTACTTCACAAGTTAGAGGAGTTGTCCTACATCATCATTCGGTGATCGCATTTATACACAGATACAGTTGGTAAAGTGTGCATAGGTGTAACACCAGCCAGGCTTTAGTAATTCCATGAAAAATTAAGATTCTGCTGACACTGCAGTTTAAAAAACAAAGAGAGACAGAGAGAGTGAGAGTGGCACAATCTGTACATCTCTCTCTCTCTCTAACTATTCACCACCCCCTCCTCCCGCTGAAGCTTTATACGTAACAAAGACACAGTCGCTAATTGCATTCAAGCTAACAACAAATTAAAAGGCGCGTGAAGAAGTGTGTAACAGTCGAGCTGAATCTGAAGGAGACTTCAGTCGAGTGCTGCATCTGTACTTTTCTGCTCAGAAGATTTATTTTTTTCTTGGCAGAGATGCTGCTTCCCATGTCCAGTGTTTGACAAAAACCAGACAAAAACTGACAGCTGGAGCAAAATATCAAAGTGTTGCCTTTGACACTGTGGGTTCTTACAGTCCCCGGTCATCAAAGCACTTTTCAAGTGAAGCAGGAAAGGCCATGCTGTGACTCTCATGTGTTTCTCTCATCGCTGACCACCAGATGTATAACAAACACTGAGCCAGAAAAAAAAGGAAGAGTAAAAGCCTCTCGTCTGCAGCTGGGAAAATAGACGAGGTCATGATGATGATGATAGGCCAATCCTACAGAAGCTGCTTCAGTCGTTTTCCAAAGAAAAACACTGGCCAGGATATCGTTGCATATGCACACACACACATGCACACAGAGTGAAATGTTCACACATCAGATTTGCAGTGGTAAATGGACTATTACATCCAATTGCTACACACAGCATGAGGGAATTTGGCTCTTTGTGAGACTCCGGGGATGCAAACTGCACTCAACGTATAATAAAGTGCTTTGTGTTTTGGGAAAATTGAGGAGGAGTTCAGATTTTAAACACATTTGATGAAAAGATCCACGGTCTCAGCACTGTCTGTTAACATCAATTTCATATCAAAGCAAACTGGCGTCAAGAAGCTGTTTCTTTGTTGTTCCTAATGTTGCAAAACGGGTTCTCTTCAGCATGTTCAAGTTTAACTGAGGCAAAAAAAAAAAAAAAACATCTCTGATTAAACAAACATGTTTGTATTTTTTCTATCTTCCACTGTTTGATCCCCCGTAGGGTCACACAGAATTCCAGCAGTCAGTGGGCGAGGGTGGGCTTCACCCGGGACAGTTTAGCAGTTCAGTCTCCTGTAGGGCTAATAATACATATTTTATTATTATATTTTATAATTTCTCTGAGGTGATTCTGGGGTGACTCTGAGGTGACTCAAGGATCTGGAGGATGTACAAGGTAAAAGCACAAGTATAAAAGTGATGTTTAGCTACAGCTTGTTAGCAAATTGTTGGTATAGAAAAGACTATTTAAAATTGCAGATCAACCCCCACACATTAACACACAGTTTAAAAAAGGAAAAATAATGTAATTTCCATAGTTTGCGGTCCACAAACAGGCAGCTCACGGGCTGGATTAGGGCCATCATTTGAGGGCCTCAAGTCTAGACAGTCCAATTAAGGGCCTCACTGGAGACAAAAGTGGTGTGCCTATATGGAAATCTCTTCTATACCTTCTATAAAATTACTTCTGAGAAAAGATTTTTTTTCAACTTGACTATTTCACCTCCATCCATTTCATATGTAATGTCTATGCATTTGATTGAGCAATACTGCATCACAGATGGTTCACAAGTGAACAACAGCACAATGAAACATAACCACTGGTTGATTAGGTTTTGAAAACTAATTTCAGGTTAAGTTACTTTCCATTTTCTATAGTCTAGTTTCTATTAGCACTACATTTCCCTTGGTGAAAGGCTCTATTCAAAATGCCTGTCTGGAGAAATATCAGATAATGAGAAGGGCACCGTAACAAACCTCTTGTTTTAATATTCAGGTCACACTCTGATGTGTCCATTATGAAAAAAGGCGTAAACCATAAAACAGCAACATCAAACACAAGATGCCGTTATGATATTATTGGCTTATAATATGAAGTAGTGGTCATTACCGAAATAGTCTGCACTTGCAGAGTGCGGCTGTAGTCACTCTGAACAAGGAGAAGAGATTCATGAATGACTCAGAGCGTCTTTCCATACAAAGGGCTGAGAATGAACAAAGGCAGCATTGTCTCAACGCTGTTCATGCTTTAAGGAGGCATTTACTGTAGAGCAGGTTTCCCTACGAAGGCCCAGGAAAACAGGAGGTAAAGATGCTGGCCCACTGCGTGTCACCATCGTGCTTACACTGTTGCCGAGATATAGTGAGACATCAACTCAGCCAAATTACACGAAGCACTTCAAACTATTCCTGAGGCCGTTTGAAAAATCACTTTGAACCAATAACCTCCTGTACAACACGGTTCACTTCATTACACGACGAAATCTAAACAGTGACTAATCACCTTAGGTCGTTTGAAAATCCCCCTCCCCCGGCCCTGCGTCCCCTTGGTCCCATCCCTCTCCGCTGCCACAGCCGCATCACGTTTTACCACAAATCATCGTTTTATTGAAAAAGAAAAATGAAAGAGCACATCAGTGGATTCATTTGAACAATTATGCAAATCCGACAGGAGATGGAGCTTTTATTAATGTTGAAGAAGTGTTGCATCAGATAGTGCAGAAGTTTATTAAGTTAAAGCCTAGTTGGAGATGAATACGCTCTGATTACTTTTGATATCACCATGGTGTGTATCACATTATCATCCCGGGCTGCGTCAGCGCAAAACTCTCCCTGGACCTTTTGCTTCAGCAAAATAAAGAACAGGAGTTATTTCACAGCTACAACGTGAAACCTCAATTAATCACCCACATGCCTGCATTGTTCTTCTCATTTTTTTTTCTTTTTTACTTTAAACCTAATATTTTTAGAGGTTTGGCAATGTTTTTTTCAGACACCACCATTCCTACATTTTCCTGATTCCACATTTTTCTTTATCCACTTCTTTCAAATCAGGTCAATTGTTCCGAACCTCACCTCATTCTCCCTGGGGTTGAGGGACCGTGACTGACTGACTGACTGACCGACTGACTGACTGGAGGCCGGCGCTTGCTGTTGCTCCGAGGGGTAATTAATTTCAGCAAACGACTGCCACGTCTGTCAGCTTTTATAAACGAGCGTTTACGCGCTATGGACAATTTAACCACTCCACTGAGCCCGCATTGACAGAGAGACGGGTAGAGCGATGTGGGGAGGGATGAGGGGAAGGGGGTGTCTGGATGGGGCAACACTGCCAGGTGACTGATGGGAGATTTAATCAATAGAGTAAGCACATTTACTCTCATGATGCTGCTCTGCATCCATATTCATGGCGTTAATTCTCTCAACGCCTACACTGTTGCACATCATAAAATATTCTAATGCATGAAGGATTTCACTACTTCTCATCAGGCTTCATCAAAGGTTGGCATCATCACCACTAATTACGTGTCATGTCAGGGTCCAAATATAATCATGACACCCTTGTCAGATGGTTTCAACTCCGGCAGAATTCAAGATCCAAAAAATACCGCAAAAGACGTTGTCTCCAGGTTCATGTCAATGTCTACGAAAATACCTATTAAACCATCGACTCATCTTGACTTTAATGCTGGATGTGAATGCAGGATACAGTACGCGAATATGTTGCATTGATCTTTGAAGGACTACATGTGTTTGGATCAGGTTAAGTGATGATGTTCGATGAATATTAAGAAATTAGTCCTGCAAACCTGTACTAAAATACTACATCTTAAAGTATAGTCTGTACTGCAAACTGACCATTTGTCTTTTCTTTAAACATTTACTGAGACTTCATTATTTACCACGTGTTTTATAATGATTTAAAATAAACCTTAAATAAACAACAAGCTTTTTTTGACTATATACATATAAAACAATGATCGGATTAGCGTTATCATAATCATAGTCCTTTAGCATATAATCAACTTTTATGGTGCCTTCTCCAGAGGAGAAAGGTAGATGTTTTTTTCCCCCTCTACCAAACACAGGCTGTAGCTGCATGTTGTCAATAAGACAAACTTAGCTTGAGTGTCTCTGTGACTCATTATGACTCACGGCTGTGTAAAATTCCTACTTTTTTCCTCTGAATTCCCGAGCCCAGAAAAGTTTGGTGCCACACCACAGTCACTCGGCACTCAGTCAGCTGATTCTCTGTTTAGCAGTGCAGCCACACTGCTTTGTTCCCCTTGCCAAACCAAGTTACACGGCCTGCCTTCAAGTCAGTGTTTTCACAGCTACACATATATTACGGTGTGACATCCAGCCCAGGGGCTCGCGCTTCTGCTAGATTGTATGACAGCGGCCTTTATAGGTTTTTCAGGAATGTATGACAGCACTCTGCCTGTTTCAATACATGGCAGGGATAACAATAGTACAGCGCAGTAGTAAAACACACCAGTGTAGCCGGATGAGAGGCCTCCACAACTGTTTCCATAGCTACATTCGGCTACAGGGATTGTTTACACTGAAGATGAGCGATTCTCTACGTATGTGCTGAGCCATCGTTTTTACGCTCATGTCATGGGCCTGAACGTGTGCACACGTAGAGCCATTATAAATGGAGCACCTTTGAAAAAGACTGTGGGGATGCCTGGGAGCGAAACCCAGCGCAATGACTTTTAATGGGTTAGCCTTCACCAGCACATTTACCTTCCAAATATAAATGCACTTGGTGTAACAAAAGTGTAAGGCTTACACACAAGTACACACACACAGACACACATACATTAAAAAGGCATGCTTCACCAACTCAGTGTAGTGTAATCAGGGCATTGTAATGTGTTTACCTCTCTGAGGTACGGGAGTTTGATTAAGGAGCAGTCGTCTGGCAGAAAGGAGGAGAGAAGCAGAGGAAAGAGAGAGGACAAGGAAGGAGGGTAAAGGAGAGGAGACAAGAAAAGAGGAGAAGAGACTGCTGTCAAACTTTTGGCTTTCAATCTGATTTTTTTTTCCCCCTTGCAGACATGTCTGCGCTACGATCAATCAGCAAAATTGCAGCTCGTACTCTACAACAAACTACATCCGACAGAATATCAACCATTTACCACCACGACATGTGCCACGTATCACCATCACACAGACATGAAGCATCAGCTTGAAAAACACAGCCTTGAACTGTCATTACTATATCATCAGGACCAAAACTCCCTGGCACCCACAGGTGGTCTCTGGGCAAATGCTTTCTAAGGTTAAATGAACGCTTAAGGTTAGCAAGATGATCTTTCACAGTCATGGAGTACTCCAAATATTAAAATGATTACATAATATTTAAAAGAATTCAAAGACCTCATTTTTTTTCCTTGTTAGGAAAACAAGATCTCACCTGGTGGAAGGAAAGTGAACTACTTGTCATTGTGACACCACACCACTGCACACAACCAAATGTGACCTCTGCTTTTAAGTGAACAGTGGACAGCTTTAAGCAGTCGGGTGCGATTTTTGACTTCAGAAAAGACTAGGTTGAAGTTAATTAACACTTGGTTTGAACTGTTATTTAGCAATTACTGTTAATTAAATAAAGTGCAGCATTATCATGGAACCACTGCATGGTGACAGACACTTACGGTATTTTGGTTATGGATTGAGACAAATCAGTCAGAAATCTGTCCAAAGAGAACGCCTTTTTCAGATCCTGGATCTGTTAAAAACTGTCATTTTACTCTGTCTATTATAGACGCAGTGTCAGGGCGGGGAATAGCTGAATTCTGAGTTTATCTTATACTGTGACACTATGTGTCATGTGTCATTAACAACTAAAATCAACTGTCATTCGTTCATTCCCTCATTACTGTAGCTGATAGCCAGTGTTTTTCCTTCTGATATGAATGTGTAATATAAGGTGTTTGAAGTATCCATCTTGCAGGTTACACCTCCTCAATCCCACAGTGTCTGGCAGACTTGTAGCGAAGCTCACCCTCAGCCATTATTCTACTACATCCTTCCTGCTCCATTAAACTCAACAAGCTTAACTCAGTGGCCTTCATTCCTCACCGCAATGGATTCGGCTTCATACACCGGTGCCTTTTAACGGGAGAGGGGCAATCTGAGGGGTTGGGTGGGGTGAGGCGGGGGGACTAAGGAGTGCATCTCCCTTGTTAACACAAAATATGTCAGGCATTGCCCTTGTTAACTTTAAAAAGAATAACGTGTGAGAATAATACGAGGAAACAATATTTTACCTTGTCCCTTATGCTGGATATAAAGATACAGCTCCCCCGAGGACTGATGCAAGGACCTAACATCTGCAGTGAAAAAAGAAAAAAAAAGGCCATTAAGTTATACCGTCCTTGTCCTGCTGTGACATTTAATTGCCCGGTTTTAATATGCGGCGAGGAAGCACACACTTTCAGACTGTTTCTGTTTTGAACTTCACACCGAGTCAGCATCTATCGATTACAGGACGATGAGTTTGGAACGATAATGTGTTTTGGTGAAGTGAGAAATAATTTTCCCACTATGTAGAAGGTAATTAGAGCAGGCTGGATTTAAACAACGGAAGCAGTAGAAACGATAAGAGGTATTGTAAACAGATTCATAATGGTCTCCATGGAAATGATCTTTTATAATCATTGTTATTGTTTAAGACAGCAGAAAAATGCTACAGTCACCAAATATAAAAATAGAAATAGAAAATTATTTCTGAAATAACTTTTTATGTGATGAAATATTTACCATTTTTGTCAGAATATTGACAATGGGGTAGTATCTATATTACGTTTTATTTGTAGTATTACTACAACTACAGACCAACTCCCTGTTTACTTAATAAAGTCATTTTAATTAAAATAAAATTTAAAAAAAATTTACATGAATATTTATATGTGATTAAGAACTCCTGTTTTGGAGTGTGGTAAAATTAACACCAGGAACCAGAACCTTTTCTGGATGCTTCCATATTGGATCACAATTTTACAGTGTGGTTTACAGACGTCTACTGCTGTAGACTCCAATAACAGACACAAGTCAAACACAGACCTCACTGTCCTGAACGCCCTTCATAACGAGGTCCCTACTTTGAAACACCTTCAACTGCACGAAGCCTTGTGGTGAACAACGTGAATAGATAAAGTAGGTCATTTAACAGAATCTGAATAGTTAAAGTGTAACGTTCAGTCAGTCTTGATCATGCTATTGAAAATAATTCATTTTTGACAATATTTTAGTAAATTTAACACAAACAAATACCGCTGACTAAGAGAGGTAATATCAGGGTCGTACTGTTTCCAACTTATTTCTGAAAGGTTTTGTGTGACAAATGTAATCTTTCCAGATAAATTATTTACAGATTATTTACAGACTGAGGCACAAAGTCATTCTTCAATTTTAATTTTGTTGTTTCATCAATAAATAACTTTGTTATCAGTTTCTGGTAAGATGTCTCTTTATATTTACCTAGCCTATGCAAAAACCCTTTAAAGTTAAGGTTTAGTTGTAAAATATAATTAAAGTTTTAAATAACTATCAGTCATTGGAACTAACAAACAAGTTCCAAGAGTGAAAGATTAAAAAAAAAAACCCAGCTCAGAGGCACATAGAGCTGTAAGGGCAGACAGGTATAACAACACAGTCTGGAACACAGTTGCTCCAATGTAATATAGTGAGCTGAGATTCTGGAAATATGTATCTGGGACAAAGCATTAATATTGCATTGCACATTATGAATAGGTTCTTTGTATAATTACACTTGGAAAGTTGTCCCCTTCAGCCACTTCTGTCACTTTAACATGAAAAAAATACAACCCTTTCTACTTTAATTATAAAAGTTCTCCAGGCCAGTTTGCCATGTTACCATCCATTCATCAACTTCGCATGAGAGTAAACTTTAAACTCCGTCAGGGCAGGCATTCATTACAGGATTTTAATATCTCTTTTATTACCTGTTGTCTCTCAATTGAGTTTTTTTTTTTTTTAAACAAAAAAGGGAAGTCATAGGAAAATATAATGTTATTTTACAGCATGTAAATACATATCATTTCCTAAAAATTCTGTAAAATTTGGATTGCAATTGGAAACGACTGTAATTCAAAATTGGCTCTGATAAATGGAAAAAAAATTAAAAGCATCTCTTCATCTTATTTATCATATTTCACTTCCTGATGAAGAAAGAAATGCATTTCTTATTCCAGCAGCACAACAAGCTGAGCTGATTCAAAACGTTGTAGTGTGTCTGCCATAATTAATTGCTACAATCGCTCTCTCTGGGGCAGTTAACTGACAGCACTTTTTATGTCTGGAAAAAAAATCTGGAAAAGATGCTTTTCCTGTGCTTCCTTCCTTTCTTCTCTCTCTCTCTGTCACTGTAAAAGCCTGTGAAGCCACAGTGTAAATGCACCAGGGAGGAAGTACTGGACACGGCTCTAATGGCTTTCATCTTCTCACGCTGGGACCAGCTTCCTGTTTTTTAAAGAACATGCTAATTAGCAATGGATACAAACTGTACTTTGCCCTGACGAGATGCAAACAGATACTTGGCACAGCAGAGCACCAGCACACATATAGACCCATATAGACAAACGCACAATAGAAGAGAAACAACTATTTACTGATTTATGGCAAATTATTCAAAACACAATTGCAGTAAAAGGTAGCAGTAACAATGAACATTGTTTTTTTAATGAACTAGATTCACAATACAGTTAATTACAAGTGCATCACATTTGCTACTGCTGATGTGTCACACTCTCACAGAGACGGAGACCTTGGAAAACCTCAGATTCTGATGTCATTTGAAATCCTCAGAGAAGCAATATTCCAATGGGCATTAAGGGAAATGCATCTGGAATCAACACATTTGAATTCTGATTCTTGCCTACTCTCTGCTGAGATATAGCAGTGCTGTTAAAATGGACTTTTTCGGTTAAAAACAGATGAACATCAGTCTGCACTAGACGTACAAAAATGTAAAAATGTAGGCGAGAAGAAGACGCGGAGTGTTTCACTGTAACACTTTTCATTTTGGACTGCG
This sequence comes from Cynoglossus semilaevis, assembly GCF_000523025.1. Classification (NCBI taxonomy): domain Eukaryota; kingdom Metazoa; phylum Chordata; class Actinopteri; order Pleuronectiformes; family Cynoglossidae; genus Cynoglossus; species Cynoglossus semilaevis. Next base: position 12,217,095 of record NC_024319.1, on the reverse strand, counting down.
TCACATCTTTCAAACTAACAGTTAGAGTTAAGTTTTGAATTGCTGACTCGGTGTGGACAGCCTGACCAAGTAAACTAAATGACTTCATAAATCTCCATGGGTTTCTGTACCTCAGAGAAATACAACCACAGTTGATAGAGGCCACTTAAATTCAATTATCTCTCATTCCACGTGCAACACACACACACACACACACGTACGTACAGAAACATCAGTAATTTCAGTAGAGAACCAAATTGTTCCTCTCATTACCGGACTATCAGTGCACTGGGGCCCGACTGCTTCAGAGCCCTCTATCTAAAATTATGTAGGCACGTTACTCCAGATATACAGCAAATAAAAAGATATTCAAGTCCTTTGGGGATGTCGAAACAATGACGGGAATTAAATGCATCATTAGGAAAGCAGCTTTGGTGGTTTTGCCAGGCGTCTCATGAATACACAACTTATTTAATGCGTTCAAACACATAAGTTCAATCCAGTAATGCACGGGATTTTTTTTTTTTTTTTGCCCTGTGATAATCACAGTGCAGTGACATTGTTTGGTTATAATCCTACGCCTTGTTCCATCATTTTGATGTAGAGCAATAAAACAAACATCGCACAGGAACTAGCTGGTGAGCGGCTTGGTTTACATTCACCAGTTGTACGCCATACACTGGATTTAGCTATATTCATTTTCTTTCGTTTGCGTTGATTTTTTATTATTTTTTTAGGAAATGTTTGCCCTTCATTATGGTGTAAGTTAGATTCTTCTGATGTTTTTTCGTCCTAGATGATGACATCACTCTGTTAGCGTAGCGTCACACAGGTACTTCTGTACAGTATGTGGATTCCAACATAAGTCAAAGGGCTAAACACTGTTGTTGACCATGTACACCATGGTGGCTGTGACTGCCTTTAGTTGGTGGTCTTAAGAGCAAAACAGAAAAATTAAGGCATCTACTTGGTCTCCCATTCCCCAGATCACAATAGAGTCTGTGGTCTATTCCTCACAAAAAAGTCCAATTCAAGGAGGCCCACCAAAGTGCACATTGTGTGTAGAAAAAAAGTTTTACTTTAAACCAAACTTCAGTCGGACCACCACACCAGTGCTCATGTGGCTCTTGGCACAGTTCAGATAAACTCCGCTGTAGTTCTTGGATTTTGGACAGTGCTTCATCACATCTGTGCTCCTCCACCTCCTGCAGTGGCTCAATGGGAGATACTGCCAATAAATCTAACTGTCACATAGCAGCGTTGGCAGGAAGACTGAGGATAGAGCGGTTAAAATGCTGAGAACAAACTGCCCAACCAGTCAGAGGGTCTAAATGATCACACGTGGTGGACGTCAAGAAACGTCAGCGATTTATTGTAGTATATCATTCTCAAACCTGGGATTTGCATTTATTCCTTTTTAAGTTTTTCCGCAACATTCTGTAACTTCCCTAAGAACGTATTCAATCCAAACGTATTAATTGAGTCCGTGTGTGTGTGCAATAGTCATCCTTGGTGTGACTCATCTCTGCCATGAAAACGCAAAATGCCAGTAAACTCAATCACCTCTATCTACGTAGAACAGAATTCCACCAGTTACCTTGATGGTTACAGCATCAAGCAGCCATTTCCCAAGAGCAGAGGTGCCCCATCCTACTGTTAACAGGTTTATGGACAATACTGTATATGACCATATGTAGAGGGTAGAATATAAAGTGATTAAGTTTATAAAAAAGGTTAAAAGGTTAAAAGGTTAAAAAGTGGATTTTAAATGATTAAAAACAAAGACTAAAATTATCACAACAAATAATTTACAAAATTTCAGCAACTTGTCAAAAATATTATTGCACTTAGAGGTAGTAGCAACAGTCAATGTATTTTTTAAATAATTAACTTTCTGTGGATCACATTTGCACCAATGTGTCGTACTCTCACAGAGATGCAGATGTTCAAAAACCTCTGATTCTGATGTTATTTGATATTCTCGGAGAAGCAATATTTCAATCTGCATTAAGGGAAATGCATCTGGAATCAACACAGCGGTTGAGCACATTTGCATTCTGATTCTTGACTACTATGTGCTGAGACAGAACAGAGCTAATAAAACTGACTTTATGTTTCAGTTTCTCCTTCAGCGTTCCATTAAAACAAATGCATTTGTGCAGCTGAACATCTGAAGGTTGGCTTTGCTAAAACCAAATAAACATTAGTCTGCGCTAGACGACACAAAATGTAGTACGTAGTGTTTCACTTCAATAATTTGCATTTTAAAACGCGTCAAATCCTCAAAACTGACACTTAGAGAAGTTGAAATGCTGACATTTCACACCCACTTTCTGATTGGCTCTTATCTGTAACCTAATCCCAACTTCGAAAATCTAACAAAACAAATGCTGATAAACAGTCAGTGAGTCAGTGGTCTGACAATTTGGCCTTCATATCAGTTCAGTTCAAGCTTTGGTTTCACGTGTTTCATGTGTTTGTGTTGAATCACTTCACAGGACAAACATAATTAACAGACCACACCAAAGAGAGCTCCACATTTTTCCAATCACGTTAATTTCGCACCGCTCATATTACTCCTATCTCGAGTCGTTAAAGCACGAAATTTTTAAGACGTTATAAAACAGACGGAAGAAGAAAGAGGACAAACAGAACAGGCTTCAGAGGAGTTTGATGGAACCTGCAGCAAGAGAGAAGGGAAAGTTAAGAGAGAGATAAAAGCTAAAGGTAGTAGAGAAAAGTTGAGAGGGAGGGTGATGTGCTTGGTGTGATGGATAGAGTTTAAAAAGAAAGAGAAGTAGAGGGAGATATCCACGGTCTCCACCAGCTACCCCACTGTCAGACGCTCAGCTGTGTTCCAGAGGTGGGCGGCCAGAGACGAGTGTGTGTGTGTGTGTGAGTGTGCCGCATGCACCATGAGTCTAGGGACCAGTAGGGGGTTGACAGATTATCTGTCGAGAAGCAGGCTGGAGTGTCCACCTCCCCCTCTCTCTCTCTCTCTCTCTCTCTCTCTCACTTGACTCACTCTGTGCTGCTCAAGGTCAATGCAACACTGGAAAAGTTTTGGAAAGAACAAGATTCCAGAAGCTTGAGAATGAATCTGCACTTTTCAGCTCATCCTGCTTGTCCCTCAGCTGTCACAGTGTCACAAGAAGAAAAAGACGAAGACGAGGTGTGACTCCTCCATGACAGACTCAAAGCTTAACTCTCCTTTATAATGATTTAAGAATCGCAACTTATTTTCTCAGTGAATTTAGTTTAATTACAGTCTTTTATGATGTAATTCTGTTGTACAATGGAGTACAATTAAGAACTGTTGCTATTTGAATGTGACCACAGTCCAGATGTTTAGAATAAGATCTGTCAAGTTATTAGACTGGCCATTTTGCTCAAAATGTCATGACAAGTGCAATGAAGTGCCTTCCTAAAAGTATCAGTGTGCATTTCTGTCGTAGTAAAACTGAGCTACTGAGACACCTTTGTTCACACACTTTACAGTATAGTAAAGTTCATGAAAAATGATAATTAGGTGATACACTGGTCAACGCCATCAGTGATGACTCATTAATCATGAGTGTCTCATTCTTTGAAGCCCCCACATAATGCATTAAGGCATTTCCAGAGAGTCCAGATTTACAACTATCAAATTTGGTTTTCATTCCTATCTTACTTTTTTTGTACTCACTGTCTCACTTGCTCCACTTTTGAAATTCCTGTGGCAGCTGAGTCATTTTGTGCTCTGTATCATCTTCCCCAAAAGTGTCTCAGGACTGAACATTCAACCGGATGTGAAAATATACTATAACAGAGAATGCGAGTGAGTGAGACTTCTTTCATGTCGGATCTAGTACTGAAAATATCATGAAATCTCTCCCAACTTAACTCTAAACTGCTGTGGCTCAGTCCAAACCTCAGTGTTTATATTCCAGCTTTTCTGGCTCTGACAAGAGACAAACATTCACTGTAACTTATCATTCATAAACCTTGGAATTCCATCAATACCAGGCTGTCTTCTTAGCCAACTTTATCATTAATGTCCTTCATATAAAATACCAAACTATAAGGTTTTGTATAGTGAAGATGTTTTTTGACAAAAAAAATGTTTCTCAAATATTTTTCACCCCTTTATTTGAATATTTGCTGCTCCATTCCCATGTTCATCTTTCCTAACCATAATTCCATCATCTTTTTTTTTTTTTACCCAAAGCAGAGCTTTAAAAACCCCAACTGTTCCATTAAACCCAATTTCCCAGCCCCACACTCACCCTTCACTCAAACCATGTCTGACAAAAAAAACCCACCCCAGAATTCCCATTCAGGATTCTTAATCCCAGTCCATCCACGGTTGGTCTTTCCCAGCCAAGACCACAGATGTTTCATGAGACCGCTCTCACTCTCTCACAGTGTGAATTTAAAATGGCCAGGATTACGACTGAGTGGTTAAAATATGACATGATATATATAAAATATGAGCAAATCGAACTTGAAACTTTGATTCATGCACACATTAAACCTATGACAGAAAAATAACTCGCACACAGAACAGACTCTCAAAAAACCAAGAACAGTGTGTTCTGACCAGCCACCCACACTGCCAGTAAACAAAATAACCAGCCAGTACAAAAAGAAGCCAGACGTTCATTGAAACAACAGGTTCCACTTTTCGTGTCTCCATGGAACCTGTCGCTGCATTCCTCTCTTTGTGAGGTGGCTCCTTGACTCACGAGGAGCTTGGGTTACAGGAAGTTAGTCATAATAACCTCAGCAGAAGCCAGCTTTCAGTTCTCCTCCAAACAGAGACTAGTCTTTGCACAGCTGCAGGCCACTCAGCTAAGTGAAGCAGCTCATCTTAATCCCCTCCATACAAGAAACTTAATTACAGGTTCTCTCACAGCGGAGCAGTTTCATTTGTGAAATTACGACTACGACTCTCGTCTGTGATCAATTAAATGATTGCATCTAAAGATGCAAACTAAAGAAAACCATAACTGTTTTCCCAACTAAGTTTGACTCCGTGTCAACCGTGGATAGTTTATGACTAAAGAAGCCAAAAGTTGTACTTCGCATTGAACTTCAACAGATATCTGGCAAGCCCCCTCCCCCCAAAAAAGTATTTTATTCCAAAAATTATTTTTTCACTTTAGGATTGGTTCCAAAATCCACTGATTAGACCTCAGTTGTTGAGCCCAGAGCTCATACTGATCAGAACATCAAGGAGCAGATATGCAAACATCCTGCTGCTCATTGCAGAAGTTACAGTTGCAAAACATTCCCTGGTATGTATGAAACTAACAGCAAGCTGTCCATTTCCTGCCCATACATATGCATTCACAACGACATAAAGGAAATGGGAGTTTTACTTTTAACCCTATAGGGAATTTACAAAGCGCAACCGACATTATACATTCCACATTGTGCATATACAAATCACAGGCCAACGTGTTTGGTTCCTCTGCTGTAAAACATCTTAAAATCAGATTCAGTCCAGGTGGAACATTAAATTAAATATGGACAAAGATAGCAGTGATATGACCAAGTCACAGACAAAGAGATGAGCTGAGAGGATTTTCATCACAATGATTTCCTGATAATTAAATTATCTTTTTCTTCTTTATGGAAGGGATCAGATCCACAACAGAGCGTCAGCTTTGCTCTCCAGATTGAACTGAACTAAGCCCAAAGTAATTAATGTAGGAATTTACTGCCACGACTTTTAGTCAGGCGACTAAAATGGAATGTTAGATCGACTCTCCGTTCCTGGAATGTTGGTCTGTAGTTATTACTCATGTTATCATTAGTGGAAATACAGCCATGTAAGAGAAATGAGTAGCAGCTGTTTTTAGAATTGAAATATGAGAAGGATTGTCCCGGCCACAACCACACACAGGCTGTCAGGGACACAGACGTGGGCAATGAAATAAAATGTATTAACAGGGTTCATCAACCTGGTCCCTGGTTAATGTCTACTTTTCAAAGACATGCAGTAAACGGATTGAAACTTGTGAAATAATAATAATAATAAAATGTGTTTAATAGTGAACACGAAATTGAATAATAAAATAATAATAATAATAATAGAGTCCCTTAATTGTCCCACAAGAGAGGCGCCATTAGGGATATGTGGTATTTGCACACAATAATAATTGTTGTTTTTGTGTTCATTTCTGATGAGCCCATATTTTAGCTTCATCATTGTGAAAAACAAATTAGATTCTGCAAATTAAAATAAACAGACTTTTATGAATCCACTGATTTAATTGTGGTTTTGAAGGGGAGGAGGTTTTGACCTTCACTCACCTACCTACAGTCCACATCTGTCTCCCATTAGATATCTAGAACATAAGTGCCTAGGTGCAAATGTACCTTTTTAAATTCAAATCTATGGTGCAGTTTCCTCCAAACAGCACAAAGAGGAAACTAATTAAGAATAAAAATAAGCAGATCATTGGTTGGCAAAGTGATTCTAAACCACTGTGCTGTGGCACATAATAAGATCACGAGGTGTTCAGTGGAAAATTATCCAATTTCACTTAAATGGTCTGAAAACTATTACTTTTAAATTGAAATAGTTCGTTGGTCTATGATCTTTGTTTGTCTGTGTGAAGAATAAATGTGCAGAATAATTAACAGATGGCAGTAAAAACTATAATATAAAGCTGTTTAAGAAGATCTTTGTGGGTCTTTCTTTGATTTCTGCAAGTATATCAGCCATATGTTCAACTAAACAGGCCAAGGTTTCACTCTGAGTCAGTAAATGTTGAAATGTAAATATCAGGATGTATAATATAGGCAACTATATTTAAGCTAAAAATGTATTCTGAACATAAAAATTGAGAAGTTTTTAACAACTTGCTGCTTTTTTAATTGAGAGCTGACAGTGAAGACAAGAAAAGAGTAATAGTCATGAGGAAAGAGAGGCAGGCCTGCTGAGAAGAAATAGATATAGAGCAAAAGCAAACGTGAGAAGGAGAAAAAGTGAGAAGAAATGAAATCAATAATGAACAGCTCCATAACAGGAACTTAATCAGAACAGCAGGTCCCTATATTGCTCCTGACTAGAGCACGCATCACTGCCGTCGATTCAATTTACTCCCCAAACCCTGAAAAATAAATAAAACATGGAAAATAAATTGAGACGCTCATTCAAATTCATTAGAACCCGTCCCTGTGTGCCGACAGGACATAATATTCACTTGAAGAAGAAGAAGTAGAAGAAGAAGATGGAGGAGGAAAGAAAGGGAAAGGAAAAGGAGGAGGAAAAGGAATTACTGGAGCACACACACTGAGTCCTCCTTTTTTTATAATTGAGCCACACAGAACAAAATCAGCAACAAATGCAAAGGAAAAAAAAAACAAAAAACAAATGAGTAAAAGGCAATGTTGCGTCAAAATGCAAGCTGGGCGGGTGATGATGTAGGATGTGTGTCCAGGAGCCGCTGTATGGAACAAGTGTGTCTTCTGACGGCGGCCCAGAAGTGATGGTGTAATGGTTGGATCTTTCTAACTCTGCCTTTTCGACCACTTTTTTTTCCTTCTCTGCATCACTCCTTCACTCACAGTCTTGCAGACAGCTTCATAATGGCTGACACTGCCTCAACACTGCCACTAATTGAAAGATGAACGAGTTTATTTGGGCTTAATCCATCACCCTGTCACCTAAGGAGAGGAAGAAAGAAGAATGTTCTAAAGGAGAGAATAGAGGAGAGTGGAGAGAAAAAGAGAGGAGGGGAAAGGAAAGGAAAGGAAAGGAAAGGAAAGGAAAGGAAAGGAAAGGAAAGGAAAGGAAAGGAAAGGAAAGGAAAGAGGAGAAGCCAGGAAGTCAGGAAAAGTCAAGAACACTCCAAAGAAGGTAGAAGAGCAAATAAGCAACAAGAGGAAATGAAAAGTTAAGAACAGAAAGACACTGACTCACGAGCTTTCATTAACACTCATTAATGTCAGATCCACCAAGTCACCCTGTCTTAACTGGCATTATTAATCCATTAGCATATTGGGTTTGTTGTAAGCTTCAAATTGACCATTTTTTTTATACAAAAGGAGAACACGGAAACTGGATAGTTGGATGATAAGGGAATGGATGAATAAGGATAAAATTCTTAAAAGACCGTCCTTTCACCAAGTTTAAAACCGTGGTTACTGCAAATAAAAATGTCAGGATTGTTTCATAACTAGTTGTTCATAGACATCTTTAACCAACCGACATCACATTCTGATGAATAAAATGTGAAACAGAACACTTGAGAACTTAATTCCCTAGAAATAGATGAGGTTAAATTAATAATAATAACTTACATCTCCAAACAGAATTCCATTTATATGGAATATTTGCTGTTTCAATAGCTAAAGCTACTGTAACCCCCGACTTTTGTTCCTCTGTCTCATATACTGTCAACCAATCACCTTTTCAAAAGCTTCCATGAGGCCCAAACATTCATTTTCTGGAGTCAGTAAACGTAGCATAAGCAATTTGCCGTGGACAAAGATCCCACAGGCTATTCTAAAATCCCTGGATTACAAAAATAGAACATTCTTTTAAGCATGCAGTTGTGCGTCATTTAAAAGATTGTGAGTTCCGGGCTCGCACTTATCAAGTGTTATCAGGTCACACATCCTTGTGAATTCTCTGTGAAAAGGCCACTAACCATCAAAGAATCCAAAGGATGCCCTGGTGCACAACTGCAACGGCGTAATTTCCTGGAAATTCAGCCATTCTAGAATCCTTCCTCCACTTTCAGCTGCACCACCGGGGTAAATACTTTGGCCTTGAGATAAAAGAGCGGCATGAGATGGGATATAACAATTTAGGGAGATCAAACAGCTGTGAGAGAATTTTCTTCCTTCCCCATGTTGATTTTAAAAAACAGATGGAGTGATCCACGTTTTTATACAGGCCTCTATAAAGGACACAAATGACAAGGTCAACAACTAACAAGGAATGAGAGAACGGACTAATAGGATTTGTGTGAGTCAATGAAAGCATTGCTAAGTCTGGCCTGGAAGTAAAAGAACATAATGTGGTCAGATTGCAATTAAAAGGCTAAGTTAAAAGCTAAGTACTGAGAGTATGCTGATGTTGAAGAGAAAGAAATGCATTTTGACATTGTGGATGTTGTTGCTTAGGGTCCCAAAAGTTTGGAATGTTGTCAGAGATTTTACTCAGTTGCTGTATTTGTGTCAAATGGAAACAGAGGGGTATCATCTATGGTGAGGGGGGAGTTGTTTCTGTTGTATCTGGTGAGGGATTTGGGGTGAATGGTTATTATGTGAGAATTATTGCAGTTGAGCTGAAGAAAGTTGGTCTGAGACCATCAAGAGATTCAGCACAAGGTAGAGACATGTCCAGTCAGAGTTTTGGTAGAGAGTCGAATTTGGAGACAGAGTTATGATAACATGAATTCATGTTGACTTGAAGTTACATTTTACAAAAAAGGAACAAGAGGTGAGCTTCTATTTAAATATATGTACAGTCTCATGTGAAATTATTTCCCATTCTTGACATATAAAACATGGAACCCACTTTTATAAGGAACAAATCTGGACTGCAAGCAGGCCAGTAAGACAGTCTATGCAGCCATGTTTTTTAATATGCATCACCAAGCCTGACAATGTCCACCAAATTCAATGTAGAACCTTAACATATTCTGCATGCAAATTCCCCTTGTTTGGGGGCTAGTGATGCAGCTCTCTGCAGATAATTTCCCAGGAGTCTACGCTAAGCAGTGTTTGCAAACATTTAACTAAGTTAAGGTTGGGCATCAGCACGTCAACTGAAGCAAAGGACAAAGGTGGACAACAGTGCTCATATCAGAATTAATTTTGTTTTGTCTTTTGAAGACTACTTGTGATGGAGGTGAGTTTCCTCCATATTTGACTGCTATGCCCTCTACAAACAAAAGAGGCTTCAATATCTGACTGTTGTGACTAACTCAATTAACGCTGCAACATTTGATCAAATACAAGTCCAGGCCTGGCACTCTAATTAAATACAGAGGCTGGAAGAAGCCCATGTGTTTTATTACTGCTGCACCTACACGTGTGTGGGTATGAGCACACCGACACGGCTCTCTGTGTTTGTATGTGACCACAGGTGCATGCTTGATTCACTTTGTGTGTTTAGTGCTTGCATTGCTGTTTGGTTGTGTGTTTTTCTAACTGGTTGCTAGGCAAATGATAAGATAAAGCTTTGAACAGTGACACAGGAGATTTCCAATTTGCTCTTCTGCTAAGCTTCTGAATACACAATAGGCAGGAGTTCAGCAAAGTTCACTTAAACTACTGCCGACTGCTCATGAGGTGCTACATGAATATTGATTTGTAAATATTGAATTAATTATTAACAACAATATTATTCTGGGAGAGGCAAAAAATGCAAAACATTTCTTCAAAAGTTGGAAGCACATATGCTCACAAGGATTTAAAGTACACCAGAGATTTGTGATCAAGGTCAGGAAGGTTACCTCAATAATTTACACAGCATTATTTACCATTAGTATGCAACTAGAGAAAAAAAATATAACCTTCACTGTAGACTTTTTTAAAGCTTTTTTTTCAGTGTCATGTTGAGTAATTTTAGGTTGACGTGCATAAATCAAGGATGTGACATGAATGCTCAAGAGGCTCAAAAGAACTTTAGCCTCTGATATTCATTGGATATGTACATATATAGTTACATAGTTATATATACAAATATATAGACATATACACACACCAAGATTTTTATGAATATATATGTATATATATATATACTGCAATTTTATATATATATACAGTATATATAAATAAAAATAAAAATTCAGATCTCAATCAAATTTAGATAAGACATTTGCTGCTTTTTGCACATTTAAGTGTCAACTTTCCAACTTCTGGTCAGAGGTTATCATTAGAACAGTGATGGGTATTAGCAGCTGCTCAACAGCCACATGAGGTGAGTTGGTAAAAAACTACATCTGCACCATTTTCAAAATCCAAATCTAAATTTGATTGCATATGTACCTCTTCTAGTAAAGATAAAATTAATTATCTCCCACTTATGTTTAAGAGAGTGTTTTGCATTACTACATAATAAAAAAAAAAATCTATACATAAATTGTGACAAAAATCTAGCGTTATACTTTGATTTTACTTTCCTCTGCAAACACTTCTGTTTCTGAGTCTGGTCAACTGTTACGTCTGGGAATTTATATCCTGTGTTTATGGCGAAAAAAAGAAATGCTTTCCGGCAAATGGGAAAATGTACAGCATAACGATCAATTGGCTCCAAATACTGTTTGTCTAAGCCTCCTCATAAAAAAACTGTATTTGGTTCACACACCATAAATTCACCGTTCACAGTCTGTTGCTATGTGCGCTAGTTAATGAGTAGCGATGAGGCTGTATGTGTGTGTGTGTGTGCCTGTAGGCGCGTGCGTGTCTGTAAAGGCACCACTGAGACTCTCTTTTATGATGCTCACAGCAGCCACCATGACAGAAATCCCACAGTTGGCTTGGTTGCATCAGCCCCTAATTCTAGAATAAGGATCATAAAAATGACACTGCTGTCATAATTTCACCATTTCCGCCAGACGACTAGCAATGCAGTGTGTGGAACATATGAACTCGGTTCATCTGGAAAGTGTGGGTCAGCAATGGCCCCGTTCTGGACCATTTGTGCTTAGCCAACTACGGTCATGTATTTGACACCAAGGTGAGCCAGAACCAGACATGTACTGCACGAGTCTGGAGGCAGATGGAGTACACACAAGACTACTTCAGCCCAGTGGTTAACTGTGTTTGTCTTGTGTAACACATTGGTTTATTCCCGTGGGCAATAAAAAAAGCAGTCATGTGATGTGATGTTATGTTATGTTATTAAATAGTGCTGTATGGAACATTGGTGTTTGCAGAGGGAGTAAATAAATATTAGTACATTTTCGTGGCTGACAAAAATACTGCATACATCCTTGTTTTTTATACCTGTATAAATCTCACTGACAAGCCTTTAAATGTAGATTCTTCCCACTTGTTAGTTGGCATTTACACAGCAGCACCAGGAAGCAGCACTAGACTGTTTCCTCCAGGAAGGAAGCAAGAAAGAGAAAATGAAAGAGTTCAGGTTTAACCTTACATTCAGGCCACATACTGAACTGACTTTGACAAAGCATGGAGGACCATTTGTGTACAAGTTAGCCATCATCGAGGCAGAGCTAGGCTAAACTAACCCTGCTAACTCCTCCAGTCAGCTTCTCTTGGGGTTGTACTTGTAGATCTGAATCGTATAAGTTGCATTACTGCCATCTACTGGGTCCATTTATGACTGGGAAACATTGCATATAGAAGATGTCCAATTCAAGAAAACAAATATAAGTATTCAGACAGTTGGTGAAAACCTTGCCAAGGTAAATAATGTCCATCACCCCTTGTGATCCTACAATAAGTGAGAGTACCTCGACTTGAGCTTGTAAGGGTATGCCCCAAAATCATGATTTCTTTCAGTCAGAATGATATTTATAACAAACAAGGCCAGAAATGGGAGTCACATGTGCTCATTATTACAAGGAGTGAAAAGTCCAACATGTTCGTATTCGTCTTCCTCCTCGATAATTTCTATATTTTAACTTAAAGTGTACCTCACTGTGAGCGTCTTGTCATTTCACTCCTCTCCCGTCTACCTTTCTCATCCCGTGTCCTCTATCTCACACTCTCCCCTTTTCTTGCTATATTAATCCACATATTTTTTTCTCTCCTCTGCAATGTGTGCTGCCATCGAACAACTCTCTCCAGATTTGAGTAAAACATCGGGTTTAAAAAAAACCAAAAAAAAAACAGTATTTACCAGGACAAACACAAAATCAATACCCGCCCAGTGTAAACACAGTGCACAGGCCGTCCGACAGATCTGCCAATGATGTTGGCTCCAGGACTCCAACTAAGTTCAGTGGCTTCACAGCTGAAGTGATGAACTAACTAACCCCTAACTCTACGACTTAAAGTTATAGTTGCACCTGTCTTGGTCACAGCCAAGCTGTGATCACACAGTTAAATAAAGGAGAACATTGTTAAGGACAATCGCCAAAAGATTTTAAGAAACTCTCAACTCTCGTATTAACAATTCCATCATTTGTATTTGTGTCAAATAAAAACAGGTTGTTCCAGCATATAAATTTAAGAATCTTTATTTATCTATCATTATCTTGTTAATGATTAATTAATACACTAACACATCAATCCACAGCTACTCCGTGATTAATCAGATTAAAATCCTAATTGTTTGACAGCCATAGTTAACATATAAGATTAATATTACAGTGAAGATGAAGATCTACAGGTGTTTATCCTGAGACAATCATTGTGATGGCAACATGCCGCAGTGTAAACGTACAACCGCACGCTAAAACAGTGAAAACAATTTCACCAATTTACCTCCTTCAACAAACTCCCCTTCACTGCAAATGTAAAGTCAAGCCCCACTGGAACCCTCCCTGTTCCCCTGAATACAACAGTCAATACTTTGTTGATTCTGCGGCTCCAGCTTCGTGTAACCAGAACATCCGTGGGAGCCCGCAGTGAATAAAATGTGCCTGTTTAGTGTTTCTCCAGCTGGGCTGATCTGAAGCGACAGAAATTCATGCAACAGCCAGAGTGTCTCTCAGGAGACAAGAGGCTTCAGATGTCGGCAGCGCCACCATCCCTGCAGCTGTTAGAATTATGTGGATGAAAATGGCACTAATCTACTACTCTTCATGGGGACTTCACACCGATTTCGGGGACATAAAAAGAAAATAGCATGCACTCGTCTCTCGACAGAGTGAGGGTAGATGGAAAAGGGTGAGAACTGAGAGGTGGGTGAAAAGGGTAGGAACATGGCGAGGAACATTTGACAAGCAGCATCTCGCCTGTTGTTCTGGAAAAAAGGCATCTGATTTCCCCAATCACTGCTTTGTTACTGATGCACCTGACATGGACATGCTCATGCTGTGTGCACCCACACGCACAAACACACACACGCACACACGCACAGATATGCACACCTAAGCATTTAGTAGAAGATGCAGTCTTTTTAAACAGTCTCTCCTGGGAAACCATGTCAACTAAATTGTTTTTTTCTCATCACCCAAACCTGATTTTGCAGGCCCGTGTGCAGGCTGATGTAGCAGATTCTCCTTAGTAACTAGGGCAGGAGCTGAAGCCTGAACTCGATTCTCGATGTAGTGTAAAATCACAGAGTTGTGCTCACACACACAGATATACATCATTTTTCTTAATTACTGCTGGGGATGTCTTACACATCTTTTCACAATTTTCTTTTTTCTCCTTGACTAGCTACATTCCCTGGGCTGAAAACGAAATTTGTTTGTAAAGCTAATAATAACAGCTCACTGTCACGGTCCGTCGTTTTGTCAAGGTGCAGCACGTTTCCTCGCAAATAAAAACTCCACCAGAAATGGAGAATAATTTGACGGCAAACGCGACCGCAAACATCAATAAATGCCAAGCATCACATATTTATGAGTAATGTTTCATCTCACTAAACTCTGGAGCTATACGCTGCATTATTGCCAAATGTCATCCTGCTTTTCAATAGCTCATCAGGCTGAATGGAGGAAGTGTGCCATCGTGTAGGCTTTCAATGGCTTTCTCCCAGCAGACTGCAGCTCGCCCCCCTCCTGCGCTTCTCCCCCATTTGCCTCTACACCCCCCAGGCTACCTGACATTTAGACTCCAGTGAAGGAAAAGGAAAGAGAGGAAGTTAAAGAAAGGATTCTCCCCCTGAAGAGAGACAGAAAGGGACTGAGCTTTTCCTCCAAGGCCGTGACCCGCTCCACCCCCGTCTGACAACCAGTGGTTGAAGCCGTTCTGTACATATTTCATGAATGAGACAATTCCACGAAAGGAAAATCAGGAGCTTTTGGTAACCGACAAAGATTTTGATCATTTCAAACATTTTTACTATTACTGCACTGGTTGTGAACAAATACAAAGTATTTATTACTTGATTGTGTCGTGTCATTTTTAAACAAACGTTCTTGGTTCTAATGTTCTAACTCAATGCTATTAAAAACATGTCAGATCATAAAAACATCTTTAAAAAGAAAAAAAATAATACAAATTCAATTTGCTCTGAGTCGATGCACACTGTCAGGACAATAAACACAATATTGGAGTTTAAAATGTAAAATCCTCTAAAATGCTGCTACTGTTTGCTTTTTTAAAAAATAAAAAAGCTTGTATCTCCTAAAGATGTAAACAAGAAAAAAAGGGCTCATCTGACTTTGAGACACAGGCAGAGACAGTGATGTTGTGCAGTTGGAGGAAGCTGGTTCCTACTACAGTACAGTAGGACTCCAGAGGACTGTCAAACTACAGTATAATGCTGGCTAACAGGCTTCTGTTGTATAAATTGCTAGTTTTACAGAAAGTACATCGTCAGTTGACGACACCACACAGCTCCCAGAACAAGCGTGCAAAAGTTTGGACTTCAGCAAACTAACATCTTAAATTCTTTAGCACCGTCACCAGCAGTGAAATTGTGGCTGATGTGAAGTATCTATGATGTAAGGCACAAGTCCAGGCTCAGAGTTTTACTGCAGTAACAGTGGATTACAGGGACGTCCAAGGATCTTGGGTCTCGTGGCCTCGTTCGCCTTCCTTCTCTCATCGTTCATCCTATCTGCACGCCTCTCTCCTCACCCATCCATGCATCACTCCTATCTTCCATCTCTCACTGTGTCCTCCCACCATCCCTCTCTCTTCACAGCCAAGAGGCTGCTTCTCATAACTCTTCATTAGAGCCTTGCAGGGACCCAGGACTGCATTGTGTAAGGGAGCAAAACACGACGTTACTCTCTCTCTCTCTCTCTCTCTGCGACCAGGGAGACAACTGAGCCCGTGAGACAATTAGCTCAGGCTGGAAAATAACATCATACTCCAGACTCCAGTCCACTGTCTCTGTGTGTGTGTGTCTCTCTCTGTGTGTGTGAGTATGTGTGGGTGCTAGAAGAATGGCTGCAACATGCTCCCTTCCAAAAAGATGACACATACATTTGCAACTAAATTAAATCATTATTTACCAGAAAAAAATAATAGATTTTTAGCTTTTTTTCACAAACACAGTCTTATTCAATTTGTTTAACATAATTAAATGTAGAAATTGATTCCTACAAAAACAACAGTTGGGACAGAGGCAAAGTTAGATCCAAAAGGTTGTGTAAGTCATTCTGGAAGGTGCCTCGATTCGCAGGTGATCTGCTTATGGGTTTCAGTATCAAGCGGGCTTTACAACCAAAGAGTGGTTGCACTTGAGGTTTTGTAAGACTAAATGCCCTAAGAAGACTGCATTAAAGCACATAGAGAAGAATGACAGAAAATTCTCCTTTCTCTGTGTTGGTGTGACATACAGTATGTTTCAATCACAGTGACCTGTCAAAGCACCTCTGAAGAAAACCTTTGACCAAAGACGAATATCTCCATCACTCTGACATACACATCTGTGTGTTTGTGTGTCAGTGGGTGTGGCCAGCTAAAAGCATCAAGTGACCTGAGGGGTAATTCCACTGACAAAAAGACAGGTATTAGGGAAATTAAACCTCCTTCATACACACCCACACACACACACACGTTTGATTAGATTGTCATTTTGAGGATGCAGACAAACCACTGTAGGGTTTTTCCTCTCAGCTCTAATGAGGCTTTTATTTCTGAGAACAATACTGTCATGAACAGAACACTAAGGTCATACGAGCACATTCACACATTTGCCGGTTTTATCACATTTCCCCGCTGCCTAATGGGTACAGGAACTGTTTTAAATGGTTTACCAAACTTGATTCGACATCTGAATCAATTGCAAAACTAATGCTGCAACACCACCACCAAAGCTAGTACTTGTGTGGTTGAGCACAAATAAAGCATGTGTTATATATTAGGGCACATTTAGAAACCGAAGAAAATTAAATTAAATTAAATTAAAACTTAAATAAAACATTAGAAATTAGAAATTTTCTACTTTGCAACCTTTATATGAGACAAATATATACTGTATATACAGTTTGGAACTCCCGAGGGATCAATAAAGATCTATCTATCGATCGACTTATTGGTCGATCCATGGGTTGTTCTATCGATTTATCTATCTATAGGCGTCTATATATCTATATATAGTCGCTATACAAAACATATATATGTATATGTTCATATACATATATAGATATGTATACATCTATGCACATGTATATGTATGCATATATATATATATATATATATATATATATAGATAGATAGATAGATAGATAGATAGATATACATTATGTGATATATTATGTGATATTACAGGTACCTGGTGATTAATCGGATTAAACATTTTAATCAGCTCTATACATCTATAAAACTTTTCACGACCTATTCCTTCATTTATTAACGTGTTCTCTACAGCTTTATTTATTTCTCAGCTGTGGGGCGAGGGTCATGTGGGAGGGTCGGTCCACCACAGGGTGATGTAGAGAAACAAACTATTCACACTCCTGATCACACCTACTACCTACTATTATAAAATGTATTGATATTTATACAGTAATGTTTAGTATATTTAGAGTGTTGTTTTTCAAAATTAGTTAATGTTTCTTTCTTGGCAAGTGTAAAGACGGTTAAAAATTCTCAAAAGAACCTAAAAAAAAACCCCAGTGAAAATAAACACTTTTGGTCAGTCTGGTAAACAAACTAAACTAATCAATTCAAGTCTCATTAATGTGAATCAACAGATAAAACTGCAGTCTTTTACCCAGGCCTCGATGTCTGCTGTGGCTAGAATCTCCAATAATGCATTTCTGCAATTTCTTTCCATTTCTGGTCAATTCTCTGCTGCATTAGAATTTGTGTAAGTATTCTGTAGGAGATACGAGTGGAAGGAGTAAACAACAGCAAGACAAGTGAGTGGTTTATGGTATTAACGTTAGATTGTATTTACCACAGGTCATTTTAGTCCACTTTAATGTTCACACGACTGAAAGGAGATACGTAATCTATTGAGTCCAGATTTAGTTCAAGCAGTTTTATCAGTTGCTCAACATTAAGTTATTTCACAACTTAAAAGGCTGCAAAACTCAAACTAAAGCCAGTGAACAGTGCTGCCATCAAAGTCCATGTTGGCATCTTCCGAAAATGAATTTTAATCATTAAAATTCATTTGGTTTTCAATATGCATCAGCCACAAGCACACGTACAGCGGCCGAATGGAGGTGTATAATTCACACCAGAACGGACAAACACCCACACACATTGTAATCAGTGGTGCCAAGACAGACAGCTCACTTCTGCTGAAACCCTCTACCACACACATACTGACACACACACACAGTGGAGACATGTCTTCACTGCTGTCACATTGTCAAATCATCATGAAGAGACAGAGGAAGATGGACGGGGGGATTATAGAAAACCAGGAGTGTTACAGAGTGGGAGAGAGATGCAAAAAAAAAAAAGAATGACAGACAAAAAAGCGGTGTGTGATCTTCTGAGACATTGTTGTTTGATGTTTTGTTGCTTAACATGAATCCACTAAAACAACAGCCAGTCTCGTAGAACCTTTACAAAAGACGAGAATTAAAAAAAAAAAGAAAAACTGACAGAAACTAATTTTAACCAAAGTAAAAAATAACTTTGAATTAAAATTTAAAATCCGTAATTAGATCATTGACTGTAACCATAATGTTTACCGGCCCTGGTCATCGTACGGTTCTCTTCAAATGAGCTAAACATTTTCAATTGGACAAGATGACTAATAATGATACTGATGGAACTTCCACACAGATTAGAATGTAATAATAAAAGCAGACTTTTATCCTCATGCAGAGACTATTAAACCATGTTTAGAGTACTTACGGAAACTTACAAGATCGGAATGACTTAGATCTGTCCTAGAACACCATATGATTGGCTGCTATTCATCTACAACAATCTACAACAGAGCATTAGGCCAGAGACAATGATGACATACTGATGAAGAACTGGAAGAAAGTAACATTTTTCCTACTCATTTTTATCCTTTAGCTTGTCATTTCTCTGTTGTTGTATAATCTGTGAGCACATTGATTCCATCAAGAGGATTTTGAAATCAGGTCACTGACAACACAGCTTCTACCAGACACACAGGCATCACCTGATTTGAGTGGCTCATCTTTTTTTACAAAGACCGGTTGTCAAGGGTAATAAATACAACTGATATCAACAGAAACGGACAAGTGGATATTCACAATACCGCGGAATTGTAAGATTATAAATGCAATTCATCTTTAGTCTCCTTTGCGGGCTTATTCAAATTTTTAAATAACGCTGAAAAGACTTTTATTTTGGCAAATTTACATTTTGGTGTGGGAAGAATTATTCACAAAAATAAAACTTTTTTTTTCTCATCATTAATAAAATTTTTTTTTTTTTTTTTCCTGCAGCTCGGTTCAAATGACCTGATTCGGGGGCCTGGTGGTCTTTTCAAAATACTTTTTTACCTGGATACGAGCCGTTTCCTGGCAAATTTACCATCAGTGAATGGCAGAAGCCAACAGCACCTGTGTCTAAATACTTTGTTATTTATATTTATTATATTTTTAGTGAAGGAACACAAATGAAACTGTACGTATCTTTCTCTAATTAACCAAGGTATTAAGACAGCTATCATCCTTCCACACAAATCAAAAATGCTGAATTTTTTTTTTATTTTCTAACCTCTTTCATCAACTACTATTAAAATTAATTGTCTAACTCTGTAACTGCAGCTGTTAATTTGTCAAATTACCTGTGTATGGCCTTTTAATTCAATAGGAGCGGTTAAAAAACTGGTCAGCGGAAAATAAACTTTTTTCTTCTTGATTGGCAACAAAATTAGCTACACAGTGTGAGAGTCCTGCTCACCCTGTGAGACTGTAAACAAACAATCCATCTTTGCATCTGTGACCCCTGTGCAAAAGCAACTGATTAGAATTCAACTGAACGCAGGACATGTTTACTTCTCATTAAAAATAGGCCACAATTAAGCATTCAGCAGAGACGTCAAAGAACATCACATTTTTACTTTGAATCACAGCGGACTGCAGTCACTTTCGCACAATGTTTCTGAAGTGAGGTCGATGGCCCCTGCAGTGCTTCTACAGCCAGCAAGGGCAGTCGAAATGAACAGCCAGATTCATGATAAATGTGGCCATATGGTGGAGCAGGATGGCCAAGCCAGGGGTGCTAAGCTAGTTCTGCTAAACACACACACCACACACACAGGAACCACAAGCGTCATATCACACCTCGTGTCTTTGCTTGAAAAGCGGAGTCATCAAACTCTGTACAGACCCAGACAGCAGCAGGTAGGGGTTAATGACCTCCAGCTCTTTAGAGGAGATTGAGTGTTATGGCACGCTGTGTGAAATCATCACAGCACTTCCTGTCAAAAAGTTTCACACAAGACAGAGTGAGGACACACACACACACCGTGTGTGTATGTGACCTGTGATGGTAATATTTCTAAATTACAAGTTTTATTTGAAGTTCTTCACTTATCTCTAGCCTCCGACTTGATTTGCAGTGAGAAATGCCTTATGTAATGGAATGGAAGAAAGAAAGGGGAAATGTAGAAGGGGAGTCAGAAATCTGTACTCAGAGCCAAAAGGTGTTTTAATAAAATGTATCAGAACCAATCTAACACCAAGTCCCGCTCCTGTCTTTGTGAATGATGTTGAAATAACTCCAAACTGCTGACATTTTTGACCTTCATCAATAAACCAGGGCAGACAGTAAACTGCAACAGGAAAACACACTGGCGGACGAGTATTTGAATTAATTTTTGAGGTGATACCGATGCCACTTCTGGTATATCCTGCCAGACAGTTAAAAACCATTTAGAAAATAAGGACTTAAAGACGAAAAAAGTGATGATTTGTTTATTTTTAAAGGTGGTTAAAAGTAGAATATACTGCCTGACATGAGGATTAAATAAAGATGTTGCAAATCCAATTTATTGAATTGGATTTAGTCATGGCACAGAAATAATATTGATGACAGGTTTGAGTAGACGGGAGTCAATGTGCTAACAAAAAGTCAAAACGATGTTTTCAGGATTAGTGGAACATTATAGTTATTGTTACTATTCCAAATGTTTGGAGTTAAACTACTCAGTGATCGAATCACACGCTTAGAATCAGTTTAAATAGTTTTTTCTGCTGTGTTTATGTCAATGTTAATGAAAAGACTCATTGACAAGTGAGACATTGTATTCACGCAATATTTAAAACAGTCATTTTTGCACTTGGGTTAAAAATACACTTTTTCTGAGGTTTTGTTCCGTGGTATTACAGCCTTGAGTCAGTGACAGTGTTCTGGTCTGTGAACAACGACAGCAGTGATGTAATAGTAGGCCGTGAAACAGAGTGAGGTGTGTTGTGTCGGTGGTGCTGATGTGATTACCCATCACATTTTTTTATTTTGCAAGCCGCGCCGGTGCTGTAACAAAGTGAAGATTCTCCTCACCGTGAGTGCTGTTGCCGTGTCAATTCTGGTCTAACACACACACACTTTAACAGCAGCCAGTGTTTATAACAGAGAAGCCAAAGTTCAACATCACTGCAGGAACATTGATTTGTACTGTAGGAAATCTAAGGCAAAGGAAAAGAAGCAACTTTGTTTGTTTATTTATTTATTATTGAAACCGTTATTTGGCTATTGAGATCAATGTAAATTCTTCAATGTTCCTGGTATGATGTTGAGAAAGACTTCAATAATACTGCAAACAAAATTATGCTATGTAAATTGCTATAAGATCCCATAACGTAATGATGAACAGAAGGAAATGAGAGTAAATGAAGATGAGGAGATGGGACTATTTAAAGACGAAGAGATAATATTAGTATTTTAAAATATACTGCAAAGTTGGAATGTACTGTATGTGGAATCAACACTGATGTTGTAGAATCTCACAGCCTCGGGGAAAGAGAACCTGCCACATCTTTCCCT
>NC_024319.1:12153743-12194869 GCF_000523025.1 Cynoglossus semilaevis | reverse complement strand
ACACACACACACACACACTTCTCCCACTACAACTGCCAGGTCAATGTCACATTCCATCGACGGCCATTCTCAACCTGCTTGTCAAGTCTCCAGTATACACGTTTACACTAAATTTACACTGAGTTTTAGCACCAACAGGTCTCTCATTAATGCTGTAGCAGTCACCTATGATTTAGTAGGTGTTATAAATACAAATTTAAAACAATATATGGAGGACCAATGCATCAATGTTGTACATCTGGATTATTTTTTGTTTCTGCGCTGAAAGATTATATTTTGGGAAAGTCAAATGTGGAAAAGCTAAAAAAAAAGATTTTAATTTCAATATTTTGAAAAACTGCACTGATTTTTTGTGTATATAAATGGAAATTCACTTTATGATGTGACTGCGATTGAGATTAAATTACATTTTACAAACAAATGAGGAAAACAAATGCTAATTCCTTCTCTTTTTTTCGCTATTTTGGTGCCACTTTGTACTGTACACAAACCAAGGGAATTAAACACATGGTAAACAAACCATTGTTCTTTCTACCCAGCAAACCCCCATCTCTCTCTTTCTCTAATTGGCTCAGCAAAAACAAAGGAAGGGCCTTGGATGCCCTGCTGCATCTCTGCTCTTTCAGTCCACAGGGACGACCCTCTCCTGTACGGCAGGAGAGCCTTGAACACCACTCACCTCTGGCCTGGCTCTAGAAGGCCACTTCCTGATTATATGGCACGGTTGTTTTCGTGTATTTAACAAATTAGTGAGCCGCTAGAGGACTGTACTTCAGAGGCACTCTATAAAAAATAACCCTGCTCAGAATCCTATAACAGTGCTCTTAAGTAAATCAATATATATATTTAAGACTTTTAGAGTAAAGAGTATGTCATCATCCTGGCTAGAAAATCATTATTGTAGAACTTCTATAGGGTGGTTTTTAGAAAGACAGACAGGTGCTGGGATCATGCTGATTGTAGGTATAAGTGTAGTTAAATTGACAGCACTGTGATGTATGACTGTACCACTGGCACCATTGATCTCAACTTTAACTGCAGCAGTGCAGTGGAAAATGATGGGCTGTTGTTTTGCAGAGAGAGGGGTCACACACGATCTTCTGTGACCCCACAGTCCACACATGCCTCTCTGGTGATTAATTATAGGTGAATATGTTCTCCTTTTGCCAAGAAACAAAGAGGATTATACTATACCGTCTGTGTTCTCCACTTATTCCATAATGTTTTAACTGCAGCTTTTTACAAGGTCATAAATGACGAGTTGTGTTCTAGTCCAAACGCCCGCCTCACCCCCTCGCGTCGACTCATCTCTTGTGCCTTTAAATTTCTAATTGTCATCTGTTAGAATCCGTGTGATGTCTATTAGCAGGGACAAAGTCGCAAAGAACGGAAAAACAGCATCACCCAGTGGTAGAAACTTGCAACTGCACGCGTCTGTTTCTATCCTGAGTGTCTGCTTCATGACCACATTCATTAACAACGTACGCTTGTATTAGAAACAGACGTGAGATGATGATTCAAACAAACCACAGCTGCAGTCACTGACTGGAAAAGTACAGCCGCGTCAGTCTGTGTCTGCTGCAACGCTCTTAGTGTGAGGAGTGCAACTCCCAAAAAGTGTCAAACTTGATTAAGAGCAGAGTCACTGATTAATAATTTCCAAAGAGCAGGAACGGTTGCAGTTCCCTCCTGTGTGTTTTTTTTTTCCATCACCATCTAATTACATGAGCTGTAACATAAATAATTCATGTGGCTGTTTAGGACAAAAATATGACAATCAACCTGCAACTTGTGTCATGACTAATTCAGCAGGTGCTAAATGCTTTATTAACATGTTTAATTTGACTTGGCCTCACCAGTGAGTTAACAGAAAATCTATATTTTTAAAGATTCCTTTTTTACAGTAGAAAAATATATCAGTGTTTTCGAACATACATGTACTAGTTCTTAGTAACAATATTTTTCTTTTTCTTCTTTTAAGCTCTTTAAGATTTGACGGTCAGGTGTTTAGATCATTTTAGATTTTTAATGACATTAAATTCTTGGCTTTTTAAAGGCATTTTAATAACTCTATGGTCTATTGCTTTTGTTGCTGATTGCTTGGGTTTTTTTCTTGTTATTTTCTCTCTTTATTACTGCATCAAGGTGAACAATAACTGTTCCACTGTGGGGATGGTGTTCTTTGGGTTAAATATATCTGCTCTCCTCGACAAAACATTAACAACATCAACTTTTAACGACCAAACATCCCAGTTTTGTTCCATCTGACCAGTGCATGATATATCTTACAAAACGCAGGCATTCCATTTATATAACCCATAATATGAAGTTGAACCATTGGTTAATTATCTAGCTGACCTAGTTACTGGGATAAGAGGGATTTCTTCCTATAGTTTTTCAAATGTTACTCGGTGTCATCGCCTCTGTTCAAAGGCTACAGTTTTAAGCCTTATTTGCCTAAATGTAATTTGATTTTTCAAGTGACCAAATACTTGTGTAACATGTCATAGAGCTTACACAGGCAAATATCCTGAGTGTTTCGAACAAGCGTTACATTTTAGAACTGAACTCACACATGCATAATAACAGCCTCGTTTGCATACATTACGTCTGTTTGTCACTTAGAACACAGAATGTTTTTGTTAGTAAAGTCTAAAAAAGTACTGAAATAATGAAAAAGTACAAAATGACAAAAGTCAAAGGGTCGACACACACAATGTGCAACAGTTGAAGCAGCCAGTGGTCAAATATGGTTTTAAAATGGCAACATATTTAAGGCCAAAGGATAGTACTGCCACTGATGCAGTCGGTTTATTTATCAACTCTACAGGTCTTAAATCAAAGTGATTCAATCATGAGACTTTCAGATTTCTTATGGACCACAGATACATGTATAGCACTGCCATCATAATTTATTCAACATTTCTTAAGCCAAATGCAGTAAAAAAGCATTTGGGAACTGTGAAACTTTTAGTACAATCAGAGCAGCAGAAGTGCTTTAAGGGAGCTCGATGATATACGGTCAGGTACGAAGTGGAAGGACACTGAGTAGTTTAACAGCTCTGTAATCAAAGAGAAAGCCCTGTCCCTGTTTAACCCAGCACAGTGTCTGAATGTAAACTGCAGGACATTGAAGTCGTGCACCACTCCACTATCATTGAAGGGGTAGTGGTTAAATGTAATAAAACAGGCAGCGATTGAACCAAAGGCCTGTGAGCAACTCATCCATTTACTTCACTTTACTGCCATCTACAAAATCTGACCATTTTATAGCCATTCACGTTGTTTTCAGTAATCAAACAGAGCCACGCTGTGCTGGCAACGTACGACTGTGAACATTCAAACTTGAGATTTATATCAAACTGACCTTCATTTTTTGAAACATGGTCTCATACAGTGCTGTCACTGTGACACATGTCATTGAGCTTTATTTATCCCTCCTCCCCCAAGTTGTTTGTTGACTCGCCATCTGCCATTGTTACCCCTGTCAGTCATTTCAACACTTGACCTTGTGTCATGAACCCCCGAGGTTCAGATGTCACTCATTCACATCACACCACTCTTCCTCAGCTCCTCCCTGCTCCCTGCACTCTCAAACCTGAAGCCCTCTATAACCAAGACATCTCCATCCTCCACGATGTTGGCCTCACACTGACGCTGGATCTGTCACAACAACAGGCCCTTCAGCCAAGTGTATGTAACAGTGACAAATTGTTTTGTTTTTATAGTAAAACATCTGAAGCAACAACAACAATAAAAAACTACTGAAGTACATGTTCACTACACAACGAAAGAGACAAATTAAGAATGTTCTAAACATACAGAGATTATTAAAGAGTACTACAATGAAAGGCACAGGTTTAGATCAGTTAGTGATTAAATTAATTCAATAAAAGTGTTCAGCTAACTTTTAGCTGTACATCGACAGGGTTTGGGTTCATAATTGTGTGTAGAAATGTTTTGCCAAAAGCTGTTTTCCTGCAGATTTGGCTATTTACAGTTGTTCTTTACCCAATACTAATTATATAAACATTTTCTAGCTAACTTTTATTTTTGATAGCCCACAAATGCTTCAGTGCTTTTCTACCGATTGGCTGCTTTATTGGTGTACATACCATTCTAGGTGGTCTCTGTTTGGATCGATGTGTTACTGTGAGTGAGATCAGCAGCGCCTCCATGTTGCAGAGCAGAAGTTGGGCATCTGATAACACTACAGAAAAAGTAAAAATGGATACAAAATGTTGATATCTGGAACTTGTGAGAAAAATAAGGTGAACATATTTTCTGCATGAATTTAAACGTTGCAGTCACTGAGACAGGAGAACTCTTACGGGCCTTTTGAAAAATAGATGAAGTGAAGTGCTTCTTTGGTCAAATGTGTGGTTAAAGATTCACAGGACTGCAAAAAAAATTCCTTAAAAAAGTAACATATGTTTCTTATCCAGGTGAAATATATTTTCACCATCTAATTATGTAATCATTTAATCAATAAAACATGTAGCTAGAACATGCTTATTAAGGAGAAATTGTTTTCAAATGTTTGGGACTACTTAAAGAATCACTTAAAGTATTTCATACAAAGAGACATATTGAACTGACATTGATGAGTCTCAGAAATGTCGATTTCAGGTAAGTCTTGGTCTGCTTTGTTGTTCCTGTTTTGGCATTCTTGCACAGCCAATGTCTGGTTTTTGTTTTTCTTAGGCATGACCCTGTTTGATAAAACAAAAAGATATATAGTTAATATGGTTCAGGGTAAAACAACGTACTCTTTCCTGTGAACATACACATTATTGTTGGCTTTTTTCCCCCTCTACATATGAAAATAATCATCACCTGCCATGTAACTACAGTTACAATTGGAACAATAAGATATTAGCCCACTTTATGGCTAATCTTAATCCTTACCGTTACCCAAATACAGCCCTAATTCCATTCATAATCATTTCAATGTCTTTTGAAATAGATTTTTTTTTTCTTTTCACTTCAATTTTGGGTACTACGAATGACTGAAATGATAAAATAGATAGCGGTATGCCATGGTAACTTTTGCCACCATTTGCACGCTGGTCCTTCGTAAAAATGGTCAACATTTTAAAGCTCTTTGTATTACAAGCGTTACGCTAAACGCCTCGACACCATGGTACGGTAGGTTTTGGTCTTTCTGATTTTAAAATAAAAAGAAATTAATACATATTTTATAGTACTTATTGTTTGTAAAGATGTGTATTCTAATTATATTTGATGTTGCTGTGCTTTGTCGTTTTTTTAACTGGATATTTGTAACTGCTGCTCGCGTTCAGACGTTTCAACGGTAATGCCGCAACTACAAGAATAAAGGAGCAAAAATTATTAAGAACGAAAAGCAAATAAAGCATTGACAGGCCTCGAATACATATAGTTGACAAGAAAACGCCACGAGAAATCGTCTTTGATACCTTGTACACAGAATGAACAGGAACCATTAAAGTCAGCAACCTTCTTCCTCGCTGTTTAATCAAATCCACCTGTAACGACTACCGGTCATGCTGTTACAGACCGGTAGCTGCTATGTCCATGGACGGTCAAATGACAAAGAGCTTTTATTCTGAAAATACTCTAGCAGTCAAGCGACTCCCGGAAGTTTTTGTTTGCTCACCTGTCAGTTCTGGCACAGTGCGAGTATCAATCCTTTTTGTTTTCTTTTATTGAGGATAAATGAGCACACTGTGTGGCCAGCAGACCCCCGACTGAGGACACCATCGAACAAGGTCAGTGGATGTCAAAAGTGAAAAAGAATCGACTGCTTTAGCTTCACCTTAGCCATGAATAGGCAGAAGACGATGGCTAGTAGGCGCTAGCTAACACTTATCATCCTCACTAATCGGTTGTTGCGATTACCTGTTTTGTTTTGTACAAATGTTCGTGTGTTAGTTTTGTGGTGTTTTAATTGCTTTTCGTTTTTTAATTTTTAAAAATGCTGCATAAGCGGCACCCTTGTTAGCTCCCGGAAGCTAACACCACCACCCAGAGCTTGTTATATGAACGAGTCGGTTGTTTACATTCCGAGTGTAGCGCTTTGTTGTTACACTTTGTGATACAGGAAGTCATTTGCTTAATTAGATGTCGTTGTTATCACGTTTAAAATTCGTTTTCAAAATGTCGGGGTAAATGTAGGAGTTTTCCGTTTATAATTATGCAGTCGGTTTAGTTTCGTTTTAAGCACTTAACCGAGTCTCTGTTCTAAATTGTCATGAGTGAAAGTCAAGGTAGTTTTGTGTTGGTCATTGTCCTAGTTGCGACTCACAAACTGTCAACTGTCCTGCTGGAACTCTTATTAATCAGTGCCAGCCATCAGTGTTGAAACTTTGGGCCATCGCAGTCAAAGACGCGGCTCCACTGTTTGCTGCATCATTGCTGACATCACCAGTAACCATAGCCAGACAGTTTTACCCCGGTGTGTGTACGACGAAAACGGTATAGGACGATCAGATTTGTCAGTAATGATAATATTATTGATAAAAGCCGTGAGGTTTTTGTATAGTTCTTGCATTTCCCAGCCTGGGATCAATAAAGTACATCTATCTACTTCAACTCGACATTTTCTCCTTTAAATAGCAGTGTTTAATACATACAACTCCAAATTTGAATTTTTCCCCCCCTGACATGACCAATGTAAGAAACCTAACCCTTAATATAGGTATTCACATCTACTAATTTGCACTCCTTTATATCTGGTATTCAAAATGTAAATGTTTTTCTCACACTAGTAGAGACATTTACTAAACCGTTTTAGTGGGGAATTAGTCAACTTCATACAATGAGGGTCATCTGCATTATCTGAGATTTAGACTTGTCTTGTTGACTGCAAAGGTTTTGCTAATCTGCACAAAGAGTTGTTAAAACCAAACTCTTTTGGTAATTTGGTGCATAACTGGTTGTTTTACAGCATGAGATGCAGAAACTATGCACACAGAGCAACTTTTGGCTCTCAGAATCGTGGTTCAATAAAACAAAACAATGATTACAGATGACGTGAAATAAATGCACAATTTACAAGAAGGATTCAAAATGTAATCAAACACATAAAAACATAATATTACTATCTCTCTGAAAATTGAACCTATCCTCTTTCCTCCAGGGCATCTAGCTGCTACACAGTAGGCCAGTGCAAGCATGGAGCCTCTGGCAGTGGACGATGACATCTGCATTCTCAAACACGAGACGGCCTTTACCACCACCAGTGAGAGCCCCGTGTCTGTGTGTGCAGGCGACGAGTCTGTGGCCTCCCACTTCGCCCTGGTCACGGCCTACGAGGACATCAAGAAAAGGCTCAGGGACACTGAGCGGGAGAACACGTTACTACGGAAGAGGGTGAAGCAGCTAGAGGATAAGGTACTGATGCAGATGAACCAGGAAGCCACCAGGAAGTTTTGTTAAAGTGTTAGTTCAGAACAGTAAAAGACACTATTAAAATTAAGACAGGAGTAAAAAAAAAATTTAAAACTGAAGCTGCAGAAAGATTTGAAGAGTTGAAAAACATATTTTTTTCTTTTGTAAAATTGTGTCCAAATAAGAACACACAAAGAATCAATAGACACACTGACTAATGTTAGTGTTTTTAGAGTGTGTTTCTGTTATCTCACCCCTGTAGCTCTTCAGGCCTGATGCCCCTCCTTCAGAAGGTCCCCAGTATGTGAACAAAGCCTTCAGTGCTTACAGAGGAATCTACATAGAGAAGGAAGACCTGCAGATGGAGCTCAACAAACTGGTGGGTTTACCATTTACTACTTGTCCCGATTGTTACATTTGTTAGAAACATCAAAAAAGAACAAATAAAAAGGAATATAAAAATGTTTTCTTATTTATCACTACCTGCTCATGTTCTCTTGCAGAAAAAGGAGAAGAGTGAGAGTGAGAAGCTGCTGACAGAGCAGCTTCAGGCCAAAGAGTTAGAGCTGCTGCAGCTGAAGACAGAAATGGAAACCAGCCAAGGTACAGGTGGAAAACACATGGACGCACTGATTTGGTTTTTAACAGCTGCACACCATTCTAAAAAATAAATAAATAATTGGAGCCCTGACAAATTGTCTAAAATTGTTTCATTTCTAGTGTATAAGAAGTAAAAAGTTGAACCGCTACATTCGGCCCACAGCTTTTAAGTGACCATTTGAGTGAAAATCATTTTTTTATTTATTTTTTGTCTTGTGGTCAGTCATGAAGAGCTTGAACAGCCCACAGGACTACTGGCAGGTGGACAGAGTCAGCACTGAGCTGAAGATCCACAAATTGCAGGAAGAGCTGGAGAAGGTGACACTGGAGAACAACAGACTGCTGGAAAAGAGTGGGGTAAGAACACTGGAGGGAAAAGGGAGAATAATAATAATAATAATAATTCAGGACATTACAACACATTAGACTGGGGATTATGGGTTTCCAAATTGGCCTTCTTGATTATCGATGAATTAACTGCAACATTGGTATAAGAAAAAAACAACACGTATTTTCTATACTTTTATATATATATATATATATATATATATATTTAAAAGTAAACGTATTGTATCTTTTGTACTGTGTATTTCCCGATGTTAGGAGGAGCCCCAGGGTCTAAATGGACCAGACTTGGACCTGACCTGTGACACAAAGTACAATGCAAGGTAAAATGTTAACTACACCTGTGCACTGAAAATAAAAGTAAAAAGTACAATAAAAAACAAGCTAATAGTAATATAGCTCGTGTTACCGAATAGTTTGCTGTCGCTGTGGCGTGCATTTGCCCTATTTGGCCACTGGAGTGTGCTGTTGCTTCATAACATGCGAATATAAAACTAATGTTGCGTCTTCTGTTTGAGTACAGCTGTAAAATAAATCATTAATTTTTTTTTAGATATGGTGTCAGTCAGCTTGTCAGGCGTAGACTTACTCTTTGCCCTGCACTTGGGAATTCATGTCTGACCCACGCCGGGCGTCTGACCAGCAGTTTTTCCTGCAGTGTGTGCAAAAGAAACTGTTTGTGTGTTACATCATTGATGAGTGATACAGTGAACATCTTTTTGGCTATTCACTATAAGATTTATAATTTAATCTGAATAATTTCACAAATTAATTAATGAATGCAAGCAATTTATTGCTTTTGTCAGCCCTAAAAATTGACTACAACTGGATCATTGCTTAAAAAGTATTTTCTGCATATTTACAATATAGCTCTCATATGCTATATATATGCTATACCAGAAACAGTTAATAAACACAAGCATTGCCCTGATCCGCAGTGAGAAGAACATGCAGCAGACGTGCCAAGCTCTGCACCGTGAGTTCAGTCGACTCTGCTCGGGCCTGAAGCACCAAAGTGGTCTGATCAGGAAACTGAAGCCGCTGATCAACGAAACGAGACAAGGTGAGGAATATATAATATTTTAGGTTGCTGTTTGTATGCAAATATCCACAGTCTCATTTCTATGTCTGTGTTTGTGATCATCTGCTGGGTGCTGCCCCCTGCTGACATTTCACACCTCCTCAGATAAAACAGCGTGGGGAGAACCCGCACCCTCCTTTATGCCCACAGTGCAAAATTTTCACAGGTTACTCTTCACATGCTGTGAGATAATTCCAATTATTCTTTTTTTGGGGGGGGGGGTTGTTGAAATCACTCAGAAATGCACATCAAGACAAAATTAAAAGTCATTGTCTCTATCAGAATGCCTTACTTCTGCCTTTCTTTACTGAAGGGGTGCTCCACAGCTGAGAAGACACAATTTTTATAAGGACGTGTCTGTTTTGCCAGTTTCCCTCCCTCAGTGCTGATATATACTCTCTCCATAAAAGAAATAACAGCTGTTGTCGTTTCTCTAAGAGCATCAGAGAAGGAAACCTGGAGGTGAAAATTAGAAGGAAATATGGCAGGAAAATAAATCACAGCCTATTTATTTTACTGAATAAGAGGGTAATCCTGTCATTTTGATGAGAAAGATGGGAAAACTAAATGAAAAGCAAGGAAAGAAAATGAGGTTCAGTTATATTGTGCATTTGTATTCTAATATTTGTACAATAATTTATTTAAATATGTTACTCCCTCACACTGATAATAACTGAGTGTTATACAGTACAATGATGGTCAATTCATCATTAATTCACTTTTAATGACAATTTGCTACTGGTGAATGTGATCAAATATACAAAGAAAAATAAAGAAAATTTAATCTGATCTTAAAATTCTCACCAGTTGATTTTGGGGGGAGTTTTCCATCAATGGCCATTGATGGTATAGAATTTTACAAATAATTATCTGCTAAGGTTATATGATATAACAGTGTCTATAATTGTCATCATTTAATTTCATATAGCCTGATGATGTTGTTAGTTTAGGAATTCTTTGGAGAAACATTTAATATGAAGAACACTGCCCCCACTGACAAATACAAGTTAATACAAGTAAAATGCGTAACTAACACTGTCGACAATGTTTCTCTCCAAGTACCACCAGTATGAACAACATTAAAATACAGCAGCACAGATCTGCACAGAATAGTTCAACAATTAGCTACAGACACACTTTACTATGATCTAGTGCAACACCAGACACTTCCTGTTTGACCAAGTAACTCACAATGTTTGTGAACCGTTAATCTCCAATAAGAACTACTAAAGTCTATAAATGAACTAACATGTCTATTCCCACTGTTTACTTACCCTCACTCTCTTCTTTACCAACTTTGCTTTGTTTCTCTCTCTTCAGCAACAGTTCCAATCCAATGTCTGGATGACGTGGAAAAAAACAACCAGCCAGTGTTTCAGCCCACAATGCCTCGCCCCCCTAGCGCCCCCCCACTTCCCTCGTGTTCTGGACGCCCCTGCCCCCCTGTTGGTGGCCCGTCAGGCACCCTGTTGCCCGATAGCCTGAAGGAGGACTGCTGGTACAACGGGCCTTGGCCCTCAGAGAGCTGCTCGGATGAAGCCCACTCTGTCGTCCTGCCCCCGCCCCCCTTAAACCAGGCCTCTTTAGACGACAGCTCGAGGTCCTTTCCCAGTCCCCCCAAGCCCAGTGATGCCATATTCTGGGAGGGACACTCTAATGCCTCCACCTCATCGTCTTTAATGGGCAACTACAGTCCAAGGAGCCCCCCCAATGCTGAATGGGCCAAGCCCTTTTGAGAGGAACACTGACGGGACGATAGATGATTTTTGAATAGTGTGACTAAGGATGGACTCCTGCCACACAGCTACCACCTGACCTGCCTTAAGTTGATTAGACCACTCCTTCCAGCTGAGCTGGACGGGACCTGCTGGTTGTGGCTGAATAAGAGAAGCCTTTTCTTAATGTGAGGAGTCTGCTTCCACCAATCCACGCTGTGGTGAACGTATCTGACAGAATTAGTAGATCTTCTGTCTTTTGAAAACACGTGAGCAGTTTGACTTCAGTGCATCTATGCACACACATACACACACTCAGACAGATCAGTGAGAAGGAACCTCTGACCTGCTGCTCCTCACAATGAACCCCACAGGGCTTTAAAGGGCCTTTTCTCTCCATATAGTGTGGTCAAACTTTACATGCTAGATTTTGTGAAACATTCACTCCACTGACATTTTACATTTAACTGTAAAGTTTAAAAAAACACCCATACACACGCCATGGATGCAAAGAAAGTGTCTACAAGTGAGGGCTTGATCTGGGGGGACTCTCAGCTGTGGATGCAAAGAGTGAGCTGTAATATATACAAGATTTTTTCTTTTTTGAATAACTACCAAATAAATTCTTGTTCTCTCAATGGAGGTTACACCAGTCCTTGTACATTGATCAACCCATGACCCACCGGAGTCAAGTTAAATTAGGAGGGCTTTGCAGAAATTGAGCAATGTCCCTAAATAGTTTTTGCTATTTATCACACAGAGAGTTTTACATAGAAAATAACAAAGGTGAACATTTGGTCCAACCTACTGTAGACTAAGACATTCTTAACAGGTCCAAGTGGACTGCAAACAGTCTAGTGGTTCAGTCAGTCTAGTTCAGAGCTGCTGAATTTCTGACCTTGCTTCTCACCTCTGAGGATGCTCAAAATATTATTACAAACACAACGCAATACAGCCATGCATGTTTAAAGCATGTTTAAAGTATCAAAGTAGTGAACACCCAGTCATATACCTCCCATCTACCTCGCTCACATTAGGAGAGGTCGATAAAAGTTTGGTCTGTTGTCCAATCGTCAGCTAAGGGAGGATAGGAGACTTCTATTAGAAATCTGTCCATCAAAGCCGTAGCAGCTGAGCCGCAAAACTTAATGGACACATTGATGTTTTGTAGGAACCAATTAATGTTGCATAGGGTTGGTAATGATATTTTGAGCATGTAAATGGACATCATACAGTCCAACAGTTTATCACAACCCGTCTGTATTTACAAGCACTTGGACAATTATGACAACTTGGTCTCTGTTAGAGCAAACCATCATGTCTTCTATCTTCTTTTTTTTCCATACTAGCAGTAATAGTAAAGTACTTCGAACAACAGAACCACCTGTTGAAAAACTGACATTTCTCTCCAAAGGTGTAGTATTGTCTCAGAAATTTTTACAAGCACCTGTAAACTTATCTTTTTATCATGTGTTGCTTTCTAAACTACTGTCTTTGTCTCTTTGCTCATCTTAATGTAATAGGGACATGTATATGTAAGGCTATGTTGTTGGGGATTTTTTTATTTGTTGTTTGTTTAGTTGGAGGATTCCTGGAACAAAATCCATACGTTTCACTGTATTCTAAAAACTTGATTTGCTCTGTGGAGATTATAAACAGTAGGAAATGTATCTAAACGCTGTACTGTACTGGTGTTGAACCAACACACATTTGTTGGACAGTATGACCTAAGAAGGCTTGTCTTTGGTTTTCTTTTTTGGTAAAGTATAAATGAAGGATTTTAAAAAGTTTTATATTTCGAGTGTAACACAAGCTATACAACCTGAAGAATGTGCATATCTGTATAAATGTAAATGGTGGGCTTCAGTATTCTGCCAAACCCTGTCTGCAAACCAAAAACCAGATTATCCTTTCTCCCTCTTCCCTTCACCCCTAAAATGTCTAATCTGTATAAGAGCTGTCGGCTGTGGTGGCAACAAAATACTTGTATTAACCTTAAGAATTGTGAGCTGTGACTTGACAAGTAGGTGCACAGAGCACAAAGGGTATGTAGTCGTTGAAAAATGATCCAATCATTTCCATATTTGTCGTTGTGGTTCATGACAACTGTGGTCCTTTTTTTTTTTTATAAATTAATTTTTAAGAAATGTTCTTTTACAGCAGTAGTTTCATACTTCTGTAAACGATTTGCAAACCAAAATGCAATGTACAGTAGATACCAATTATATTTTAGATTTACTGCACTCCAGACTGTTTGTAAATATGATCAATTAAACAAATGACCAGGAAGTGGAAGCCTGTGTTTCTTTACATGTACTATACATTAAAATAAATGACATGTTTTATTTTTTTATTTCCCTGAGGGAATTCCCAAATAGTTTTATTTAATCTAATTTCTAAAATCTAAAAAAAACATATATGCAGTACACCAAATGCACCAACTGTAGTATTAATACCGGTACGATACTCCCATTAAAAAATCCTTTCACAAAAGTTTCAGTACTAAAGAGTTAAAAACAAATCCACAAAAAATTAGAAAATGGATGACTTTCTGTTGGTTCTAGACATTGCTGTCTTAAAGCCTGTTTGCTACAAATGATCATGTATTTGTAGCAAAACTTGTAGCAAAAAATATTAAGCTACCAATTATAACTGCTTTGTCAACTGTATTTTAACACCACAATCTAAGATGCTTTATTTACATTAAACAAAAACTAAACATTTGTCAAAAGTAAAATACTTGCCAATTGCTTTCCATTGATTTCATAGCTAGCAAGTAGCTAACAGCTCTATAAAACTACACCAATACTCCTAACATACAAAACACAGCTCATATTATACACTCAATAAAATACCATATGTAGGATTTTCTTACCTTTTCCCAGGAAAACAGCAGAATTAGCCATTACTGACAGAAATGACTTCAAGCCTCCATGACTTCAACATGTGCCACAAACCTTTTTCTTTTGCAGTTTAAATGTAGATGTTATTGCATTACTGCCCCCTTCTGAATATCACTTGTATTGCAATTCATTTCATTTTGGGTCTTAGCAAAATGACACAAGCATATATATCGCAAAACATACTCATAAATGACACTTTAAGCACTTGTATAATTTGTCCTTTTATTTTCACAGAATATTTACAAAGTCATATTTTAACACTCATCGCTTGGTCATAAAGTTCTTAAATGGAAACCAGTTAAAAAAAGAAACGATGATGAGGATCAAAGGTAAAGAATCAGACAGTTTTCATGTTGCATGTTAAAAAAACTGCAATTGAAATGCTCTGTGACCATAAAGGCCACAATGAAATCATATTTTTCTGTACAAAAAGTAATATTTGGAATATTATTTAACATCAACTTTTTGTTCTTGGTACTGGATGTTGGACTTCATTATTGACAAATAAGAAAAGGTGTTGGATGTCATGATGCTGATCACATACTGGCTGGGAGTTTTTGTTTTCTGTTCTTTGAGGGAATTCCTGTTCTTTCATATTGCAGTTTTTCTTGAATGTACTCTTGCTTACACTCCTCGTAGAAGGCAGGGTCCTTGTAGCTGAGGGAGGGGGAAAGTGACAGTGGCTCACTTCAGGTTTTGTGAAGCCATGTTGGAGACTGTATGACTTTATGACTACATAGACTGTATGACTACATAGACCGAAGAGTAATGTAAAGATGAACAAAGAAATTGGTTCAATTTAGTTTGTGCTGTAGTAAGAAAAAATACTCACTACTGTGTCATGCATTCCTTCAGTGCAGAATTCTCCTCTCTGCATTTCAG
This sequence comes from Cynoglossus semilaevis, assembly GCF_000523025.1. Classification (NCBI taxonomy): domain Eukaryota; kingdom Metazoa; phylum Chordata; class Actinopteri; order Pleuronectiformes; family Cynoglossidae; genus Cynoglossus; species Cynoglossus semilaevis. The sequence goes on along the minus strand of NC_024319.1, from coordinate 12,179,972 downwards.
TACCATTAAGAAACCAGATTCTTTACAGCAGTGGCTGAAAGCTGCAGTGAAGCAGGGAAAAGATGGAGAAATGACCAAAAGACAAAGACAAAAAAAGAAGTCTCTCATATTTTCTCTCTCAACTCCGAGTACTTCTCAGCAGGATAATCTCCAGTCTCATTCTGCACAATTACAAAACTTAACTGACCTGCCTGCAGTCCAGATCTATCTACTGAATAAAGTTTCTAGTGCATCATGAGCACAAAAATCAGACCAAGGAAAATTGCCCTAAGGCTTTTGCTTCCTTCAAGTAGTACACGTGTTTATTATTCAAATATAAAATAATCTGCCTACCAAAAACACACACAATTAAAAAGCCTACAAACACTAAGACATATAATCCCTTTCTGATTCAGGCACATTGATAGTGTAATACAGACTACATGTGGAAGACCCTCATTGTAAACAAGGTGCTGAAGGCTGAGTCGTCACCTTGTTAGCAAGTTCTTGCACAAGGCTTTAATTAAAACCACTGTCCTCCGGTGTCCCCTCCACACAAAAAAAAGGGAAATCATAATTACCGTTATCAGTGTGTGTATCATTAGTATGGTTATCACACAGACACTTTCATTAGGATGCAGATGTGGGGGGAAAAAACAACCGGAGAACCAATTTAGAGAAGCACAACAGTGGGACTAATCTAATCAAGTGACACCTTATCCTTGTCCCGTGGTACTAATGGGGGCGGCAGAAGGATCCCTCCCTGATCACAGCAACACTAAAGACATTCTGTGAGACTGGGTCAATGACACATTTGAATAAAAAAGGTGATATACTGGTTTTTATACTGCTTTAAAAATTAAAGAAACATTTGTTTTCTTTAAAAAACGGAAACAATTGTCCAAAGAAACAGACATTACTATTCATCCCTAGAGACCTGACAGCATAATCCAACATATATGTGTTGTAGAAAACATCGTTACAACATGTAAGTTTGTTGAAATTAGTATAAACAATAGAAGGAAGAATAAAAAATGTGATGTTTTTACCTACGACTTTCTCAGCACAACGCTCCTTTGCTTTCTCTCTCATCATCTTAGGAATCAGGACATCTGTTTCCACGTGTCTGAGTTTGATTTCTTCTGAGAAAGAAGACAACAGTAGTCTAATGTCCTAACAACACACTGTACATCATTACGAATTGACATTACACATGCGACATACACATTGAACCCAGTAATACTGCATTGGACCTGTCTGCATTACACATATAATGGTAAAAAGACAAATTAATTCGGGCTTAAATATACGACGGTGATTATGCTTTTGTTAGTGTGACACCTTTATTTTAGCTAAGCGATTAGCTCAAGTGCGCACAACAATTTAACATTAGCATTATTTTCTGGATACACGGTTATTAAAACTGTTTAAACACATTCGCACAAAAGAACAGAACGGAATAGTTTAATGTTTCTAACTGGCAAATATCTTTTTAAAACATTGATAAGTTTACTACCTGCATTAGCTGCTTCCATAGCGGCGACTGTTGTCAAACATTTACTACCTTAGACCAATGTGACCTGCCGCAGCTAACTCACGTAAACCCACAGTACTTCCGCTGACGTCACTGAAACAAAACTACAAGTCCCAGAGTCCTGTGGAAATACGTGCGTTTCATTTTCTAATTTTTTTCAGATTTAAAGAAATACCATCTGCATCTGTGACAAAACGATTTTTAAAAAGGCGTCTGATTTTAAATTCGTTGTACTTTTTTAGACTTCTCTTTAAAAAGTAACAACAAAAATCATAACATATTTATTACATTGCATGTCTCAATACTTCTGTTTAACAATTAAATTGAACTGAGTGGATGGTTTTCTGCAATTGGACTTTCTGTATTTTGTTAGTATTTGTTTGTTTATAAGCTATCTAGTTAGCTACAGTATTTGTGTAATTAAATATTAAATCAATTAATAAATTGAATATCAATCAAATGTGTAAATGTATACATTCTCATCATATATTCATATTTGCATTATTTACATCTCATCATTAACTGGTCAAGAGGCATGATTTGTTTTTGGTCATTTGATTTGTTCAACTATGGAGCATCGTTCTACATTTACTATGTTCCGTCACCATGTATAGAACTTTGAGCCCTTGATCTCAGTCAAAACAATATCACTTTTAACATGTATTTAACTCTACATACACATTATAAAAGTAGATGGACACACACATATATGACATATCCGTGTTGTCTAAGCACACACACACACACACACACACACACACACCAGACAACATACCTCCTGCTTTCATGTGGACATCTGCACCGTTTTAATAACAGCAGATCTGCTCTCCAAACTGCAGCACACGCCAAATAAATATAAGGGCCAAGCAAAGGTCACATGAATATGAGGTGTAAGAGAGGAATAAATATGATGTTTTTAACAAAGCACTTTATCTGCATACTACTTTTACACTTTATACCACATACATTTTATTATTCTCCATTTTTAATTACCAAAGGGATGTCTGCCATATGACCAAAATATTCAAATTAAATAATTGTTAAATATATATTTCTATTCAAATGAGAATTAAAAAGGAAAGAGAGGATAACGCCGTGGAAATACATATAAAAAACTTCAGTTTTATGAAATCTTGTGTTTTTTTATGCTGCAGAATAAATATTTGCCTGTTTGACTCTCTGTCATTTTCCGCTGTATCTCTGTTGTTAAAGGTGAGCACTGCTCCTAGTATCATGCTGGTTAATATGGCAGGGGCAGGGACACCCATCATGGAGCCAATATTACCCGAGCAGCAGGGCCCCATGAACCTGGCAGAAGGAGGTTAGCAAAGTTAAACCCTCTTACTACATGCCTCACTGCCCAGGCCAACTAGCAGCTCTTCCAACTGTCCATCTGTCCACCAATTGGCCCCAAGTCAAGGCCCCTGTCAGAGAATGTTAAAGGGTCATTGACACCAACACCTCTTGTACGTGTGAGTCTCTAAAAAAGCACTTATTGATTTCAGTTCTTCACATGTGTGTGCATTTCAAATGTGACTGAGAAAATCTTTTCAATCACACTGCAACAGGTGCACAGAGAGAAGTAAGGTAAACACAGGTAAAGAAAATGATCCACAGAAAATCAGAATCAGGAACACCTTATTGAACCCCTGGGGTAAATTGCAGTTGCTCCTGCAAGAACATTTTAAAAAAGGAAGATAAATGTACTTAAGCATAAGAAATAGAAATACATTTTTTAAATTTACAAACAAAATTAATATGATCACATACAGATTACAGGTATATACAGCACCAAGTATTTATTTACTTGTTTTCAGTATATTTCTTGTTTAACCGAACATAAAAAAAATAAATACCTAAAAGCCACCCATGAAAGTCAGCCATACTTTGGAGATCAGCATTCTGGCTCATCAGTAAGGAGGACCAAAACTGGTAACTGGTCAGTGTATCAAGACTGAATAAAAAAGTTTCATCCACCAAGGTCTTGGAATGAAGCTTCATACATAATGAAGTTTCATACAGCAGGACCACCCAGAGTACAGGGTGTTAGGAGCTGTCACATCTACATTTAACTAAATTGTGAGACAAGACTTTTTCCCCACTGAACCGCCTTGATATTTAAGAACGATGACAGGCTGGTCTTTTTTATGCCACAGATATTCCTGGAGATGGAAGTTTTAACCTAATCCAAATGTCAGTTGACTTTTTTCATTTCAACACACAGAGCCCCAGAGAAAAAAAGATCTGTTTTCTTGTCTTTCACTTCCACGACATTGGCTGGCAGATGGAGTGTGGAGGTGAGACTTTAGAGAGTGTTTAAACCTCAGCCCCAGGAAGCCTCTTCAGGGTCGATGGAGAGCAGATAATCCAACGGCTCGGGTGAGGGGATTACAAACCTACAGGCAGACCTCTGCTGTTGAGTCCTGCTGTGGGCGCCCTCCTCAGGTCAGGCCCCATACCATTTTGAAGTGGCAATTGTGGCAAACGGCGAGTGTGATTTGAGTCACACCTTTTTTGATTTTTTTTTTTAAATTTAACTGCTCATTTTACACAGTGATATGTTCATTAGATTCAAAAGACTTTGATGTAAAATAACAGGTTGTGGAATAAATACATAATCATTTTCAATGTTGTCCACAAATTTTACAAAAGATGAAGATCATGTTCAATGTTGTCCACAAATTTTACAAAATTTATTGTAAAATAACTTTTTTAGTAATTCCCTTCTGTAATCCCAGTATCCATTGTAACAATCAGTGCAACATTTTTTTAATCACATTTGCATTGTATACATAATGAAAGTCAAAGAGGGGCAGAGACCCCTTTTGTTTAACCTGGCTGTGGTAGTGTTGGCACCACCTGAGCAATGTCACAATGTATTTCCTCTCAAGCAAGTGAAGGGGTCTGCCACTGTGCCGCAATCTGCAGCCGCTTCTCAGGCAGGCTAAACCCTTTGACACCACAGTTTTTAATTAAAATTACATTAGGAGTAATCACCCAAACGAGCTGGGGTTGGGGTCACGGGGATAAACCCAGGGGTGGGTGAGTGAAGGACATTGTTTTGATAGACATAGGTTAGAATGTTGTGGTTGTTGTTGTTGTTGTGCCTGATTAGTCAGTGACACAGTCATCGAGCTGTTGATGATGCTCTGGAGGTCTGACATGACTGTGATGTACTTTTCTTAAAAAAACATCTAACAGTGAGTCATACAGAATGGTTAACATGTTCATTAATATCAGGCAAAATTTGGAATTTAAGTCTCATTCTAAAATACGAATGGTGGATTTGAAAATAAAATTAAGCTCTTACAGATTTTTTTTCACAGTCCCATCTGGCTTTTGCCCCTTTCCTAAAAATGAAAGAAAAAAAAAAACAACCAAATGTTAATAGAACTTCTTTCAGAAACAGGAGAGGCTGAAGAGAGAAGGCTACAAAGACTCCATTGGTTCTCACTTGAGGGGCTCTCACCAAGGTAATTATAAGCTTTATCAAAGTACACATCCAAAAAGTGGAAAAAGCCCACCAAAAGAATGGGTAGACAGGAGAAGAAAATTACTTTTCCCCTCTACCTTAGCTTTATGCCCCCCTCTAACAAGAGATGAGACGGCGGGCGGGTGGAGGAGGCCTTCTTCAGGAGGCATCCTGGGGGTTTCGCTGCAAGGCAAACGGGAACGAGGAGGAGCATGCAGCCCCTTCTTGTGTTTCCTCCTTTCATTAGAGCAGCAAACCTTTGACCGCACCACAATGACCAGAGTTTTCCCTCATTACATGGTCCATCTTGATGTGAAGATGAAGAGGATAGTGAGGAAGATGAGGACCTCACTATTTGAATAGAAGTTGGATATGGAGTCCACCAGTACAAAACAACCGAGAGAGAACATCTTGTCTTTTGATCAAGTTTTTTTTTTCTCTGCTTTTCTCTGTCCCTTTCCACGGAATATGATTCTCTCTGGGTTTTTTGAACGTCCGTCCCTACCCAGGTTATGTGGTTAATTATCTAAAAGGAAAAGTTTGTACCTGTTGAAAACCTCCCATCTTTGGCCGCCCGGCTCGTTACTGTAACGCCAACAAAAAGCAGCCATGGTAGATGGTCAGAGGACACCTGCGGAGAGCCTTTCAGACGTGTCTCTAATAGGAATGCAGTGGTTAGAGCTCCTCTGAATGCACACAGGGAAGAGCCGAACAGATGAAAGAAAGGAAAGGAGAAAAAAAAACATCTTTTACCTTTTCATCTGTAATTACTCCAAATGAAGAATAGGCTGAAGAAAAGCCAGGGGAGAATTCCATTATGACTGAAGAAAAAGGAACCCTATCAAAAGGCAAAGCACAAGATCAATATGTTTTTTTTTTCCTGATAAAAAGAAGTTTTTATGAGGTTTCAGAAGTAATGATGTGTGTGCATCGGTGAGAGTGTGTGTGTGTGTGTATGTGTGTGGTGGGCAAAATCCCATTTGTGACTTTTAAAAGCAGGAAGACAGTGTTGAATGTCCTCGGAGTGCAGCATTATGAGGTGTGCATCCGTCTTAACTTGTGCACACGCAGCACGTGAAGTCACACACACTCAGTAAACATTTTCACCCTAAAACCTCAAGTAGTCAAACCTCTGTGGTGTCTAACATGAAACAGAATAACATACTGTGTGTAGATAGAAAAGAATCAAACATCATCTTATTTTAATTTTACTTCTAATCTTAAAACCGTCTTAAGTCCATTGAGACAAACATGTTACTAATAAAATTAACCTGACTTAATAAATGAGTGACAACTGAAATGAATTCAGCTTTTACCTTTGGTTGTATTGTGTTGTTCGGCCAGTTAGCAGCGGCAGAGACGAGCATCAGAAATGCTGAGTGAGAAAAAAGAAAACTATTCTAATTACTTAGGACCTTTGTTAAGACTTTTTACATCAAGGCCAAAAAAATGTTGTAAAAAACAAAAATATGAAAAAATCTGTGCGTTCACTCCACATCTGTCACAGTACGTTCAAAAAGTTGGGGAAAATCTGATTACATTGTTCCTAGTCATCCTGCTTCAATCTATAGAGCAAATACACATATGTAGAAAAAAGCAACTGGGCTGCCGTCAGGGTTTTAACACTCAAGCAGAAGCTTGCTAAAAGTTTGCAAAAAAAATAGTCAGATCTCTCAAAGGACCAGTAGCTGTGTGTTAACTCTGTGATAAATCACAATGCAAAGGACCAGTAGCTGTGTGTTAACTCACAATAAAATCAGTGAAAAATACACTATGTAAAGGGATAATACAAACTAGAGAAACCCATATAGAGCATGTTTATTTAATATAAACTGTGCGTGTAGGTGAGTGTATGTGTGTGTGTGATAGTCAGGGTACATGAGTGGGGGTACAGAAGAACACAGGCCTGGCTCAGGGGATAGGTGCTAAAATATACAGTGAGAAAAACTCAGTGAGAATTTGACAGCTGAGCAACAGGGAGAGATGAGAAGGCTTCAGAGTCGTTGTGTCTCGTAGACAATAACAATCTATTTTTACCGTATGTATTTTCATCAGAAAACAAATACAGAAAACGTGCCCTCGGTGCACAGTGGGTGAACTGAGTCCTCTTCCTCCGGTCTTTGAATTTTAATCCCAGTCATTTGCATCAGCAGCAGCTGCGTCTACTGTCAGAGGTGAACAACATGTGACGCGGGGAGCTATTAACGAGATCCTCCTTCCAGTTTCTATTCACTTAAATGTTTAAAACGACAACATACAAACAACAATGCACGTACATACGCTGTACGTAACACACACACACACACACACACACACAGCACAGGGAGTGAAGAGGCAGCTTCTCAATTATCAACCTCTCCTCACTGCTCTCAACACCTCAGGTTTCTCTGCTAATGACTGGATTAAAGCTCTGATCAAGATGCACTTAACCCATAACAAGCTGTTCCTATTCATATACCATCAAAAAGCCAATTAAAGCTTAATTTAAAAGGTGACAAAGGCCACACAGCACTGAGAGTCGTGGGCAAGTGAAGAGCAGGTGTACAGTGTGACTGAAATCTGGTCAAGGGGTAAAATTTGGGTCAGAAAATAAAAATAGCCATGTGTGAATCTGGGTCGCCAGTTCTTTTCTTTAGTTTAAGTATTAATATTTTAGAGAGCTTAGAAAATGGGTCATGAAATCACTGGGTCACAACTTGACCTCTGTTTCTTTAGAAGAATCAGTTCAGATGAACTGTCAAATTCTGATCATAATTTTAATAAAATATAATGACAACACATTGCGTTAAAAATATTGTATATTTTATTTTTGTGTGTAGTTATGTAGAGTTGATTTTGATTGAATTAGCTCACATTTTTTTCTGGCAAATCAGATTCCAAACACATTACTACGACATTCACTGTAAATTAAAATCTTCAGTATTATAATGAACATGACCCTTTATCTAGAAAGAAAAAAATACATTGATGTGTCTTTGTTTTCCAAAGACAGACATTGTCCAACAAGTCCATGAATAACTGTTTCTATACTCACTAATGACTAGTAACAGTGCTGATACTTACACAAATATATATATTTTTAAATAAAGAATAATAAGAATGAATCTTTCTGCCTAGTTAACAGAAATGAACTGAAAGTGAGCAGAGCTTTTACACCAAAAGCACATTGCAGTAGAAAGCACCGCCCTCTGCTGTCCAGTGAACAAAGTAAACAAACAGCAATACTTACAAAGTAATCGATGCATCCCAACTTTAAACAAACATTCACAACATTTTGATTACATACAAACTGTATATGTGTGTGTGTTTAATATCTTCTTTTTTGATGATGAAAAACAAAATTCTAATCTTGCGAACAGTTATAGATTCTTGGGATCATTTCTACTTTCAAACTTCCAAATAAAGCAGATTAATTAACCCGCGGGCTTATACCTCTGAACCATAAAGAGCTCACAAATTACCTCTGGGGGAAGTGATTACAACCATGGAAGACAATAAATCAATCAATGAATCTAATGAAGCTTACACGCCGTCGCCGGTGTTTCATTCTTGTTCTATTGAATAACAAGAGGGAGGGAATGGAATCATAGTTAAATTGTTAATCATAATGTGATACCACAGTCAGCAGATTCCCCTCATCAGAAAAACATGCACAGACTCCTGTTTGCTCAGAGACGGGACGTAAGGCAGAAAATATTCTTTCCACCTCACTGGACCAGCAGATATTCTCTGAAAACAGATAAACAAGGAAATGGTTCTTGGAGTTCAACCAGCACAATACTGAATGTGGATCAATTTTAATCACATAAATTAATACATGTTTGATATTTATTTTCTTAGATAAATTTACAATGTAAAGAAAATGTTTTATACTAAATAATTCAATATTCAAAATGTTTAAATTATATTTAAAGTATAGTGGTTAGAAAGTTGATGGATTTACTTGAAAATGTTACCTTTTACTAATATATCTGTAGCAGTTTTAAATCTTAAATTAAACGTATTTTTTGGAAATAATAAATGTAAAAATCTATAAATAACATTAGGCAATCAGAATGATGGTATAGTGAAATGTATTTACCGTATTTAGAAATTTGTATTTACTCTGTGTGTATATATACATGTATACAAATAAATATGTATACAGTATATACACATATATAAACATATATGTGTGTGCATATATATATATATATAGTCTGTAGCGTATCCTATTTGCTTTATTCTTTTAGATTTTTATGTTTTTTAGAAATTACAATTAAGAAAAGCAAGACATGCTGATGACCATAATACTGTGTACAGTATCTGAGTGACTATGGGATTTTTTACTTGGATAAATCAAACTATTCCAAAGGATATAAAAAGACGCAGTACAGATGGCTTGGATACTAAATATTTGTGGCCTGGTTTAGTCAAGTTGGTAAGGAAGGTAAGGAACCAGAACTTCCTACCAGACGAGTACATTTCTATCACTTAACGTAACTTTTTGTCATTTAAATTCAAAGGCATCACTGTCTGAAGTTCAACTCGGTTTCATCTCATGACTGTGACCTGGGATTGATTTGTGTTGTTGTTTTTGGGAGGGGGGGGGGGGTGGGGCTGTTGACACTGGCAGATTGGTGGGCAGGAATTCTTAACAGTACAGATTGGGTGATAATGAGAGAGTGCTCCAAACAGGACTTAATTGGCTTTGGCCTTGGACTTCTACGACTTCCTGTCAGAGAAGTCATCTTGGGAGTCATGGCTCTTGGCTGAGGAGAATTCGGGGAAGATGAATCTTCAGTGTGAAGCTGTTATGAGCCTGAGCTGACGAGGGCAGACACTTCAGATCATCTGTGAAACTGTGTGCCTTGATCTAAAAAACATTAAGAGCAGAGTAAATGAGAAATATTTCACTTTTATATTCTTTTAGAGTAAATACTTGTCTTGTTTAAGGGTTTAAAAGCAATTTATTGTTTTTATCAAATGTCAACTGTAGGACTTTACACACTGTGTTGAAGCCCTATAGTATAAAGACTTGGACCAACACTTCTCAGACAACAGCATATTTTTACAGGGGACAAACTATTTAGACATAACGACTTATATACTTATATATCGGTCTAATCCAAACCAAAACTAAATTAAATAATTGTATCAATGGAAAAAAAACATTCTTTCTAAATTCATATAGAAAATAGTACATCCATTCTATATTAAAATGAATTTAAATAAATCCCTAGAACTGTTGTTTCAGTCGCTCTTATGAAATATTCACAACATTCTTTACAGTTATTTTCTAATAATGGGATTTAACTCCCATTAGGGTAAAGTAACGTATATATATTTCTTCAGTAACATTATTTTAGTTTTTCCCTGTATTTACATTTTATGGATATGTTTGTAATTTTAATGAAACTACTTTTTTTCACGTTTTAAAACATGAATTAGAGAAACACAGACACTTGTGTTAATCTTAAATGCATGACACCAATTCCAATTACTGTTACTGGATCATTTTATTTGTTTGTAAAGCGAGGTTAATGCAACTTTTCTTATCCAGATCTCCCCCCACAAAAAAAAAGACCTAAATCTAAATGGGACGACCTCGTTAGTCGACGTTAAATAAACAGCTCTGCCTCCTCCTCCAGTGTTTGTACAGAGATAGTCTCCCAGTATAAAGTCATGCAATCAGGATCTCATTAGAAAATGCAAATGAGAAATCACCAAATCTTAGCGGAGGGGCAGAAGTGTAGCACCGTGGGATAGCTGGAACATGACAGCTCACCAACTGCCCCACGCTGGGCACCAAATGTGACGGACCGCTCCTGCTGCTGCTCTTAACAGGACGTAGGACCAAACCATTAATGTAAACACAGGAGGGAGATGGAGGGAGCGGTCACTCCAGGGCTTCACCTCTGACTGTAAAAAGTTCGAAATATTATTTAAAACCCAACTGCAACCCCATTATATGACACACACACACAGATGGACTATATGTCATCTGTGATACAGATCGCTGACTGTGTGTACATGGTTGTGTGTATATGTAAAAGTTCAAGTCTAGCTTAGATCCAGCAATAACAGCATGTGACAAATGAAGTCCATTATTTATGCAGTGATAATGAACTGCAGTATATTTATGTAAACCATGTCATGTGATTTGGAAAATGCATCTTTGGGTTTTTTTCTGCATAAAAAGCAGCCTATGGGCTACAAAGGCCAAAGGCTGATACCATGTGTGATTAAAGTGATAATTAATTGGGTTTGTATGTGGGTAGGTTGATTGGGTGGGGCGGGGGGTATATTGCAGGAAGAACCAAAGACAAACCTTCAGATCCAATCAGAACCCATTTCTGACAGAATGTCTGTCGTGACATCACAAGCTGTGTGCGAGCAGAATTCCTGGCACGGCCTTTGACCAACAGACCTTCTGCTAACAGCAGGGCACCAGTGGCCTAGGGCACGGCGTCGATGGCCAGGTCACCAGCTTTTTCCTGCCTGGTACTAGCACTGCAGGAGAGGTGACTGGTAGGATGGCAAGATGTCAGACACAGCCCTTTAGATGTGTCAAAAAGCAGCCACAGTCAGGGGAAGGGCGAGGACGGCCACGTCTGCTGCCCAGTGGAAACGCACAACAGCCAGAGTCTGTTTCCTAGCACTCATTTTTAAATGTTTTAAAGGTATACCAAGTGCTTCAACCAGAATCTCAAAACAATTTTCCTCAAAGTTCATTCAGTCTTCAGACATGACAATATATTTGTGACAATTGTTTTTAGTTGACTCCACACATTTTCTATAGTAATAAAACCCATGTCTTTGAGCAGGCTACGATAACTTTCACCTCCTAAAGATAATTCTTCAAAACTTTTTGATGCCATTTTACATAAAACTATGCATTTTGATAATATTTGTGACTATCATTCCCATTCAACTTATTGTATATTACTTTATGTCAGTATTATTATAATTATATTGGGGGTCCTCTGGACCCCTTGTGATCATGGGCCCCTAGAATCATTCAAGCAGTAAATGACCAGTTGATAAAAGTGCAGTAGTGTAGCAAACTTATGGTTATGTCATAGCATCGAGCTGTTCTGCTATGTGGAACAAAAATGTGCTCATGTGTTTGTCAGAAATTTTTTTTATGATATTAAAGGCATGTAAATTCTGTTTTTTAGCACTGGTCTCAAGGTCATGAGTCCTACAATAACCAAACCACTCAGTCAGTTCATCAGCAGAAGTGTATTAGCTTTAGACTGTTTGCTGTTCAAACAGTTTACCCTATCAGTTGATTTGTCATGTTTGATGTGCAGTGTGTTTATTTCAGAGGTGTCGACCTGCTTCTCTAATCTTCTCACTGTCTTTATCATGCTAAATCAGCTCCAGGCACGGCAGCTGCAGCTGAGCAGTGTCTGGACTACAGAGGGGTCTAAAAGGTGCGCCATCAACAGCCATTCAGGGTCAATTAGAGTCTGAAAGTGGTCTGACTTTGAACTGGAGAAGTGGAAGGCAGTGAGAAAGAAACGACCTGATAAGTTTCCAGATGAGAGCTTAAATGACCTGTGAACACAGGGCTGAAATGTGTATTAGAAAGAAAACACTTGGTCGATTTATTTTCCTGGCCGTACGTCTGTTCAGACATACTGGCTTCTTCAATACAAACTGTCTGCTGTATTAAAGGCAAAGCTTATAAAAACATTTTTAAACAAGATGGGCTATTTGGACAAGTATGTGTAAGAATTAAACAATTACAAATACACACCATCTTGCCAATCAACACCTGCTCATGTGACCTGATGACCTCACAGTTTCACATTGTCCAGGTTAGGGTTTTTTGGGGGTGGGGGGTTCTGAAGAATTCATCAGTCCACCTTAAATCTGAGTTGAACTTATATAATACTTTGGTAAACTAATGCACTCACTGTTGACCCACATGGTTTTATGGGTGTCATTTTAAGGTGGATGGACATTAAACAAGCTGAAGATGAGATGAGAAGCTGAGTGTTCTTATACTGAGCTCTGAAGCTGAGACAGTGAGGATCACCTGCCCCTCCCCTGGAGCAGATGACAGGGGATCTGATAATAGGCTGCAATCAGAGCGTCATAGCCAAAAGAGAGAGAGAGAAACAGAGAGAGGAAGAGAGAGAGAGAGAAGGAGCGCGTTACTCTCTCACCGTCGTCATCATCATCATCATCATCATCAGTCTGACTCCACATGCTTTTTATTTAAAGACTAAACTACAAGCACAACATGATGCCGTTCATTTACCGTCAAGAGCTCAGCTTTGCAGGTTAACTTGAACTTTATTTTCATCAGAATACTTGGTCTGGAACAGGAGAAACAGTTTTCTGGTAAGTTTTGTGAATTTTTTAAATTTAACTAAATTAAATGTATTTTACATATTTGTTGCTTAATTAAATGTGAAAGCTATGCTTTATTTTAATGGAACTTTTTGAAACGTTTGTCTATTATTTTAACACAAAGGCAGGTTGTTCCATCGGTAAAAGAAACAAATATTGCGGTTTTTATGTTATTTTGTCATGTGCGATATTGAAGTGTCTGATCCAGGTATCATCACAGGTTTTTTCGAACGGAAAAATAATTGGCTGTATCCCCCCTTTTTTTACGTCGGGAGTCCCATTGGGAGCGCATCAGACAGGATGAACGCAAATTCATTAACTCTGAATACATTAAACCGGATTATCGGTATCACGCTCATATAGCTTAGAAATAAACCGAGTTGTATGTTATACCGAGAGGCTTATGCTTTTCACAGTAAATAACAAATAAAACATAGTCACAAATACACATACATATATCTTCGCACACATTAAAACACATGACGCTCTATCTAAGATCGTCATGTGTTTTAATATTTCTTGTCAGAATTACACAAAAAATATAACCTACCTTACATTTATAAAACCGTTTTTTTAAATCTAAAAATAAATATCTTAAACACATCCTTTAATCACATCTGTTAATTTGATGTGTTCATGTTGTGACTAATTCAACTGTGTTCAAGTTAATCAGACATCTTCATTTCTGAACTAGAAACATGAATAATGAACAAGACAAGTAAATGACAAAAATCTGATAAATGGGATAAAAGTGACAAATAAAAATAAACTATAAATACGAAAATTTCTTGGCGGATAAATGAACGGGATTTACCGGTGTGAAGTTCAACCACACCCTGGTACACACAGAACAGTCGGCCCTGATGTGGTGGACACTTTTTACCTGACCCTCATCCTGTCACATATTAACCTTGTAACCTGATAATGTTGCAGAATTCGGGGAGACAAAGCGAGTGTCAGGGAGAATAGAAAATAATTTCACTGACTTGTGGATCGAGAAAAAATATCTGGAAAAGTTCGAAGACAAGAGACAAGATCTGAGTGAGAAGGAAAAAAAAGATAGCAATGCTCGGTGAAGATGGAGAGAACAGCGCTTTCTCCTCCACCAAGGAGGCTGCGGAGGAGCGGCGGAAGTCTCCACCCGTGAACGGAGAAGATCTGAGCGCCCGGAGCAGGTACTCCGAACCCGAGGTGACCTCTGACCGATACTACGTTCCTCCAACTGTTTCCAAGCAGAGTCCTGAGACAGTCAGTCCCTGCTCGTTTTTTCCCTACCCGCCTAGAGGAACGGTTTACACACCACCCGGCGCCCCCGGCAGTTACCCGTCATCCCTCCACCTGGGATCCGTGTTGCCCTCAGCGGGCTTTTCTCCCACTGCTGCCGGACGCAGTCACTTCAGTTCTGCCTACCAGTTCGGACAGAGCCCCGGCTGTATCTACCCACCCTACACCGGCTCGGGGTCAGCGATCGGCGGCATGACTTTAACCACAGCCACCCCGGGAGCCAGGGCCCAGGTGTACCTGTGCAACAGACCGCTGTGGCTCAAGTTCCACCGGCACCAGACGGAGATGATCATCACCAAGCAGGGCAGGTGAGAACAGCAGTTATGGCCATTTTTACTGGTGTCTAAAAATGTTCGAGGTTTTATTTTAACACAAATTTAGTGACAATTGTGCGCGTTTCTTCCAGGCGGATGTTTCCATTTCTGAGCTTTAACATCGCTGGTCTGAGTCTGACTGCCCACTACAACGTGTTCGTGGAGGTGGTTCTGGCGGATCCGAACCACTGGAGATTCCAAGGTGGAAAGTGGGTCACATGTGGGAAAGCGGACAACAGCAGCCAAGGTAAAAAAAAATTACAAAATTGACGGAGACATTTGTTGAAAACATTTGTTCATTTTTTGTTCATGTTCCGTTTTAATAATAGTTTCTTTTTCTTTCATCTCAGGGAACAAAATGTATATTCACCCGGAATCTCCAAATACAGGCGCTCATTGGATGAGGCAGGAAATCTCCTTCAGCAAACTCAAACTGACCAACAACAAAGGGGCCAGTCACAGTACTTCACAGGTCAGACATGCGACGGCTCCACCGTGCTTTTATTCTGGTATCGTTTAAGTGAAAAGCAGATGAGCGTATGTTACATTCTACCAAATATATTTATTCTGGAAGACAAGTCGGATAGTTTATTTTTATTATTATTTTATATTAGATATATATTAAAAATAACTTTACCACCATATGTAGTGTGTTTTAATTAATGACCGCCATTGAAATGTATAATAATATTAATAATAATAATACACATCACTTGCTGTTAACATTATATTTAATATTGTTTATGACGTATGATTGTAGATGGTCGTGCTCCAGTCGCTGCATAAATACCAGCCCAGGCTCCACATCGTGGAGATGACGGAGGAGGGAGTAGAGGACGTGAACCCTGACCTTAAGACTCAGAGCTTTACTTTTCCAGAGACACAGTTCATTGCTGTCACTGCCTACCAGAACACAGATGTGAGTGTGGACCTCTTATTTTCTTTATGGCCATTTGGTTGAATAATTACGTTTTTTCTTTGTATTGATTTATAAATGTTTAACAAAATTATTTTTCCCCTCTTTCAGATCACACAGCTGAAAATTGACCACAACCCTTTTGCCAAAGGATTCAGAGATAATTATGATTCGTGAGTACTTTTGGTATTTTTTTTAGAATTAATACATTTATAAAAAATGTAAGAATTGTATAAATAAATGTCACAGATTTAATCTGATGTTCATTATAAGGGTGTGGTTTTTTTTCTGGGACACAAACACTGGAACTGGTGATTGTTTTTTTTTTGCTTAAACCTGTATAAGACCTTTAAATGCCTGGTCTTAATTCTCTAAGGAAAAGCCATAATGTCATGATTATTTTAATCTAAAAGACAGAAAAATAACATTTTTGTACAATTTATCAGATAAGATATTCAAGTTAAGTAAAAGCACATTTTATATTTCATCTGGGAGGATGCAAAAACCAGCGCAGAACATTTCCCTATAACCCCATCAAAACAACAGATGCTGCTCCTGCTCCATGTCATACTAACATGCATCTCCCTGCACAGACTTATGTTTATCCACTTCTGTATTTTCAAGGATGTACACAGCTCCAGAGAACGACCGCCTCACACCTTCACCAAATGACTCTCCACGCTCCCACCAAATCGTTCCCGGTGCACGCTATACCATGCAGCCCCTCTTCCAGGACCAGTTTGTCAACAACCTCCCCCAGAATCGCTTCTATAACAGTGAGAGAGCAGTGCCGCAGACCAACAGCCTCCTCTCGCCTCAGTCTGAGGATGGAGCGTCTCAGAGATGGTTTGTCACC
This sequence comes from Cynoglossus semilaevis, assembly GCF_000523025.1. Lineage (NCBI taxonomy): Eukaryota > Metazoa > Chordata > Actinopteri > Pleuronectiformes > Cynoglossidae > Cynoglossus > Cynoglossus semilaevis. Next base: position 12,163,274 of record NC_024319.1, on the reverse strand, counting down.
TCCATGCAGCAGGGAGGAAACAGCACTAACACCAACAATAAGCTAGATCTGACACCCTACGAGAGTGAATACTCCAGCACGCTGATTCCGTATGGTATTAAGTCCCTGTCCATGCAAACATCCCATGCTCTGAGTTACTACACAGACTCTCCTTTCAACACCATGTCGGCCGGATGGGGGTCAAGAGCAGCATACCAGAGAAAAGTTACCCCCAGTTTGCCCTGGTCCCCTAGACCCAGTCCTGCTGCAGGTTTCCCTGAAGACTCAGTCAAAGCTAAGCAACAGATAGAGGAGGATGTGAATGACAGTGGAGGTCTGATCTCCTCGTGGACAGAATCTCAGTCGTTGGCTCTAACCCAGGACAAGGCTGATTCTTATGGCATGGCCTGCAAACGCAGGAGATTGTCTCTCAGTGGCTCCGGCTCAGTGGACTCAGCAGCTGATGTTAAATGTGAAGACTTGGCCTCAATTGCTAGCAACAGTAGTTCCTACAGCAAAGAACCACCTACATCTAAAGCCATGGCAGCGTACTATTCCTTTTACACCACCCCTTGAATCCTTGGTTTGTTAGTATCTGTTAAGTTGTTTGTTTACAATCATTTTGTAAATGTGAAGGCAGATTTTGTTTTGGTGTTAATTTTCTCATATGTTGTGCTAAAATGATGAAACAGATTTTTCTTTAACTTTAAAAAATTAAATAGTACATGTGGAAAATGACACCTCAGATATTTACCTTGGCTTTATGTATGTTTTCTTGTTACATAAATTGTTGTATTTGGCTCTACATTGAGATATTGTGTTTTAGAAAATAATTTATTGGTTGAAAGCCGAGTGAAATGGAACCTGTGTAATAATACTGTGGTTCTCTGATGATTTCACCTTTGTTTGATAATAAAATGAATACCTTTCCTGTGGAATGCTTGGGTGGTCATATTTTGTGTGAACGTAAACACACCATGTCCTTGTCCATGTTGAAATAAATAAATAATAATACATTATTTGTCATTGTATATGTTCCGGCCAATAGCTAAGTGAGTATTGTAGATGTATTTTATCTTTGTTTCTACATGTGCCACATCACATCCATACAATGTCCTAAAATAATACTTTTCATAATTGCAATCCTGTAAATAAATAATAAAATTCAACTAAACAAACACGGGATTTCATTCCACTATCCATAGATAATATAACCTAAGTGCAATTACTGTACTGTATCTTCCGGCAAATAAATTTGTTCTTGTGGAGTCTGACGGCCTCTAGTGGTAAATTATATGTACTCCCAGTTAACCCAACAAACCACTTGAGTCTCGGGAATTTAATCAGACAGAATATGGTTTAAGATAATTATGGTGTATAATCTAAGACACACGACAGGCCTCAACAACACACAGCTATCTTTTAAAATTATTTGAGAAACGTTCACGTACTAGGTCTATCTAGGTCAAACAAGTTGAGCAACTGCGAAAGTAAAGTCACATGCACAATTTACCAAAATTGCTTGCAAGCTTGCTCACTGTGGTTTCTTGAAAATATGTTGTCATTGAGTAATTGTTAATTTGAAATTTTAATTATCAGGTATTTAATTACAGCAATTGGGTGTCCAAAAGGTACGTTGTGTTTGTGCAATATCTAGTGGTGAACTGAAATATTGTGGTTGCATCTCTCGCACTGCTATTTCTGTCCAAGCACGTATGATAATTCAACATAGCCTCACGGTGTCCTTAAAAAACAAATAAACGTGCGTGTGTGTGCTTTTTCGAGTCATGCGAAAAACATCTGACAACCCACAGACTGACCACTCCGAGGACTCCCTGCAACTGAAAAGGTGAGCGTAGGGATATTTTTTTATCTTACGTGTCTACGAGTTGGTTCAGTACTACAGCTTTAAGTAAGGATTATGTATTAATACTTTATTAAGCTTTTTTATTTTTCACAGTTGTTTTTTCTTCTCTTTTTTTCAAATAATGCAATTAGTGGATACATCTCTGGTTATTTAAAGCGGGGTTTTCTTTTAATCAGTTTAATGATCACATTTTATTTAACATTTTTCATAATTCTTATCCAATAAATAGACTTTTCAGACCCTCATGTAATATCCCCCATGTTTATGATAATGTAATGACAGTTGGAATAGAACAATAATTTATTTTTGCAATCTGTTTAATTCTTTTAAAACATGCACATTGAATTAATATTTAATACTATTTTATTCTTCAGTAAGGGCTGAGTATAAATAATTACATTTTACTCTTTACATTTATGATGTCAAATCTACCAGAGTGAAGAAAAAATCATGGAAAGAATAGATTACATAAAATAATGTATTGGAGTGCAAATCTGGTCATAAGATTAAAACATAAAGGGATAGAGTAGAGATCTCAGCAGGAGACGCCTAGAAAAAGCCAGAAAGACTGGAATAACGTGGTTACCAACTGCCGTTGAAACAACACGACCACCTGTTTTGGGGGGTTGTGTTGAAACCTGGCAACCCGACTCAGAGACACCAGTGGAGAGTTGACAGGAGTAACAACAGTGAGCTTTGTATTTATAGACAAAAATATTAACTAGAGGAGCGACTGCACTTTAGAGTCAGCGATTGATCGTAACTTCACAAAGCCAGGGCTATACCAGCGAGATATACCGCGTGTGTAAGTCAAAATACTTGTTACGCCCTGTTTATGACGACTTTATTAACTGTGGTAGCGGAGTTGTTAGCCAGTTAGCCGAGCCGTTAGCGTATACACTGACGTTAGCCAACGCAGATGCTAGCGTCACGATGTTTTTGTTTTGAATCATAGAACAGCTGACAGACTGGATTGTATGTAAGGACTAACGACAGGCCTTTCAACTAATCCGAGATCTTTCATTTTCGGCTGTCCAAGGTCAGTTGTGCGGTGATTGTTTACCTTATTAGAAATGTAACAAAGCTTGATCGCTGACTGTTGATTAACACAACATTAAACTATCGGGTTGAGCTAACAAGCGAGAATGATGAACTCCAAGGCCTGTGGAGGAGTTTTTTCTTTTATGAACAGTGACTTGTTTGTATTGTTATCGCTGGCTTTTATTGAGCTTATAATACGAATAGATGTCGCTGATTTGCGCTGTCATTCGGGACTGTCGTTAACTATAGGTTACAACAGGTTAAAGTGTTAAACCATTTGGAGGATGTCCTCCCCGAGGTATATGTGTGCCACAGAGTTGTATAATTCTGTTCAAAGATCAGATGTTTACAAGCGTGTTATTACAGAGGTCTGCGTTCTCCATCTGTGTGGTGTATCTGAGGCTGTCTGTCCTTACATGGCATGGATTTAACACAGGTGATAAGTAAAAAAAAGGCTGATGATGTCTTTACGTTGACAGGGATAGTACAGTAATGTCAATGTTATAGTTATTTCCTAATTTTCACAATTTGAATAAGCCATAGGAAGAACCCTGAGATTAGTGCTCTAGATATAATACATCTGTTAATGCATGTTATATCACTGACTAAGACTGCACTGCCCCATAATGTTGCACTCCCCCCATTATGTAAAACTGTATTTAAAGCAAAGAACGTTTCTGGCAAAGTGGTCTGAAGGAAACACAGGACATTTCCATATGCTTTGGGCTTATTAAGTTATTTGTGTCTATCTACACTTAAATAAAACTGCTTTATTGACTATTGGCTTTATTGTCTGACTCAATCACCTTTGCCTAGGTAAAAAAAATGTAACAAGTTGTGTAGACTTTGTGTTGTTGCTATTCAAATGAAAATAGGATAAATAAAAAATCTTGACATCTAGATTGCATTGAATTATAATGCAGACAGGCTGTAATGGTTGTGTTAGCACATATTTTTCTACTAAGGAAATACACAGCTGAAACTAAGCGCTGACACACATTACAATGCTCCACTGTACTAAAACATCCAGGGTTTGGCTTTTTAAAATTATGTTCATCATACAGTGGTTAATAACTAACAACAATTGAGCATCAACACTTATCGTTTGAAACTAAAGATCTGTGGTTCCTGAAGTGTGGGACGGGCCCCTCTTAGGGGGCATGGAACCAATGCAGGCGAGGTGCAGCAAGCCAAATGCATTTGAGTTATAATATTGACCCACAGTTGGAACTGATTTATAATTCTGTAATTATTGTTTGATTCCTGACAATAGAAAAAAAGGAACATTTAATTCTATTCATTTAATTAATATTTCATTTTAGTATATAAGGACCCACAAAGCATTGCTTACTAAATACTCTTAAAACTAGTCAGATAATATGTTATACCCTTTTGATCTCCTTGTATGGTTACAGATTACTTTTAGTATTTATAGTACTATTTCTAGTAAATCCATAATCTTTCCTTTGTATTTTTACCCAAACTGTATATGAAGGCCTTTTTCATTAAAAACTTGCCAATTGCATGTTTTTTTGTTATACTAAGAACTAAGCTGGTAATACGTATGTGGATTTTTGCCGTAGTGCATAAAAGCATCACTCTGGCCCAACAGTCATGAACATATGGTGCTCTGGTGGTAGGGAAATGCTGACTCGCTGCATGTTGTTGTTGTCGGGTTGAGGATCTCGCTTCACTCTGACTCCTGGCCTCAGTTGGATGGGCATCAATGACACAGAGAGGCGGAAGCACCTGGTGATGCCAGAGGAAGTCTTGTCCCTTTCTCTGTGTGAGTTTGTTGGCATTCATTTTGGTTAATCTAAGCAAAAAAACATAATCTCAGTGAGGTAGTGCAGTAAGCTGTAGTGATGTTCACACAGGGACTGTGACAGAGCAGCCCGTGCTTCCTTGGAGATACATCTCACATTTTTGTGGTTTACAGGAAATGGATGAATTTCACTATATAAAGGACAAAAGGTGGTCACTAAGATTCTGGCTTCTTTAATTGGAGAATACACTTGGAGGGTGTTTTTCTCAAGGTAAGGCCTTGGAACAAGCCATAAGGACATTGCCCTGCTATCTTTCCTATTTCATAGGAACCTCAGCATGCTGGTCAGGTAGCCTTGTAAAGGTTGAAGGTGATTTCAAAGGCTGCCGTGACAGTCCTGGCTTGAACCACAACAGTATGAGAAAAGATGGGGAACACAGCGACCAAGTTCCGTAAGGCTCTAATCAATGGAGACGAGGTGCTGGCTCTGCAGCTCTACGAGAGCAACCTACAGTTTAGGGAGGCTTTGGACCCCAACACTACTTATGGAGAGTCCTACCAGCACAACACTCCTCTGCACTATGCTGCCAGGCACGCAATGACTCACCTACTCAGGTAGGAATGGGACCATATTTCCAGACTGAATCAAGCAAACAAGAGCAAACTGGTTTTGTCACTCAAAATACAGCTAAAAGTTAAGGAATGTAAACATATTTCTCTGTCTTAACACTATTGTGTATTTTGTGTCCTGTTGCTTTTCAGCTCTGTGTTTATCTACTAGTTCATTCCACTACCTTACTGTTACATTAGAAGAAAAAAATGTTTTATGTATCAACTCCAGCTCTGACCCATCTGTCTCGCCAATGTAGCCATCTGTTTGCAGCTCTGAGGAATGTAACACGCTGGGATGAAATAGAATAAGACTGAAGGAGCATCCCACATAACAATCACACAACATTGCATGTGTTTGTCTACCCAGTTTCCCCAAGACTATTTTTAATTTGCTTTTACAAAACTTGCTCTTTTGCCTTTGTGTTTGACTTTTGTCAGCTGTTTTGACAGTGAAAGTCAACAGAACATGTGTCTAGTGGATGAGGAAAATGAATGCGTAGTGTTCATATGTTAAATATGAAAAATATAAAATACAAGAACTGGTGCTATCGATTTTTTTTTTATAATCAGTTAATCTATTGTTTATTTTTTCTTTGTTTGAAATAGGCGAAAAAAGTAATACAAACGTAAAAATGACTTTTCAGAAAATGACAAACATCTTGTCCGATGATGTTTTATTAAAAATAATTGTTTTTTGTTTTTTTTTTTTTTAAAAAGAGTACCTGAACCCTAATTCTGTAATTTTATAATAAAATTAACAAAAGACAAAAATCAAGTACCAAGGCATGTCAGCCACTGTAATTTATTCCCTGTGTTCACTTGCAGGTCTTTCCTTATACACAAAGAGGGAAATCCTAACAAGCGCAATGTGCACAATGAGACATCTCTGCACCTGCTTTGCATGGGGCCTCAGATCTTAATCTCAGAGGGCGCCCTACAACCTCGCATTACACGGCCGCATGAAGACGAACATCGTCGGGCTGAATGTCTACAAATGGTCCTGGCGTGGACTGGGGCCAAGCTGGATCGTGGGGAGTACGAGAGCGCTGATGTAAACGCTACAGACAACAAGAAAAACACCTGTCTGCACTACGCTGCTGCCTCTGGGATGAAATCTTGTGTTGGGGTGAGTTAAAAAAAATAGATGATGCCTGGAGTAAACTGATTCTTCTGTCATGTGCCCTCGGTTTGGAATCAAATACTGTCCAGGTTAGGCGATTTAATTTGTTCATATTTGGATCACATGCCTTTTACTAGCTGTAATCAAATACCTGAGTGGTAATCCACTGTTTGGTACATTCAATCGTACCCAATAAGAGTGCCTTTAAAAAAAGTCTCCTTTCTAAATGGAGTTTAATTTTTTCATGTTACTTTTTTGCAGTTGCTGGTGCAGAGAAACTCGGACTTGTTTGTGGAGAATGAAAACCGTGAGACTCCATGTGACTGTGCAGAGAAGCAGCACCACAAGGAGTTGGCCTTGTGCCTGGAGTCGCAGATGGTCTTTTCGATTGCCCCCGAGGCTGAGGGTATAGAGGCTGAGTACGCAGCCCTCGACCGAAGAGAGGTAGAGAATAACATATCAAGAGGCAGCGGGTATTCAGCTTTCACTTTGTCTTCCTCAACTGGTGTCACAACACCTGTACACAGTACAGTCCCCTCTGCATTATTATCAGAGCAACCTTTCCCATCAAACTGTTGTTTATTGCTACTGTTAGTGTCGTTCCTCATAATCTATTTAGTTTGTTTCTTGGTTCAAAAAAGAAATGTTGACTCTATATCGCCTATGAAAATCGCCTATTGTAAAAAGTTGATGAATTCCCACCCATACTATCAGCTTGATTTTATCAGGTATTTGGTCTGTAAATGGACTGTGAAAAGCTTTTACTAGCTGCCCAACACATGCACACACACTTACACAAAGTAAAGCAACATATTTACTTAAAAAGTTAAGCGTTCTACTGAATATAAAGCTGTGATGCTGTAATTGGCCCCTCAGGATGACCATTCAGTTTTGCAGCTTATCTAACAGGCAGCACTTAAATCGCCCTCTGCTGGATCACCTGTTAATTACTTCAAATGGCTTGTGGATTTGGTTTGAATCAAATGCAATATATTAACACACAAGTTCAAAATGGCCCCACTAAACATCTTAATGTTTTTTTTTTAATTATCTATGTTAGTGTTGCTTTTATTACTTCTATTGTTGTTGTTTTTTGCCTCAATCTCTCTCTTCCCAACCACACCATCTGTTTCCAACTGCTCATTACATTTCCAAGCCAACTCCAATGTTGGTATCCTGGTATACTGTGTGTATACCTCTATTTAAATTTTACTTTGTACTCTTCCTAACCACCTGTGCTTACCTTGCACTTTTCTCCACCTTGATCTCGGCTACCTTTGAAGCTCTATGAAGGCCTTCAGCCTCAAGATTTGCGCAAACTGAAGGACATGTTGATAGTGGAGACAGCTGACATGCTACAGACCCCCCTCTTCACTGCAGAGGCCCTTCTACGTGCCCATGGTATAGTCTCTTAAACACACACACACACATACACAAACACACTCTCTTGTTTACAAAGTGCAACCTGCCTGTCCTTATTTGCAATAAGAGACAATACAATTACCAAGCACTTCCTACATCCTGATTCGATTTAAGCCAAGAACCTTGAAATTGTTTTTTTAAACACTTGTTTACTTGATAAAAAAGCATTTCACATCAGGTCTGTTCTTTTATATGTGTATGAGGATTAGAAAGAGTACATCTCATATAAAGTTCCTAATAATTTTCAGTAAGTTCTGTAAAGTGAAAGAAAAACACAATGAATACAGCGACTTCTGCCTATAAGAGTCGACCCTATATTGCACTCAGTGGAGCATGTTATTGACACAGTCTGAATGCTGTTTCAATGAGATTGTCCTTCAGCTACTTTATAAGAAAAACACTGTTACTTCCACAAACAAGTTGAACCCAGTTTTTTCATTTTATTTTATCCTGCAAAGGCTCAACTTTTTCAATTTTATTCCTATTAAAATAATGTGTTTTAGAAAGTTGCCCGAGTGGGGCACATCATATATAATCCTACAAATACTATACACAGTATCTCATTGTTTTTTGTAGCCAGGCTAGCAAGCTGGTAGGATAGGTATCTCAATATCTGGCCTTCACTTGTGATAAGTTGTCTCCATTGTGGTACAAAGTAATAAAAAGTGTTGCAAAAGTTTTGCTACATCTGAATGTCTGGAATTTTTCCTCTCCCAACAACAACAGTAGATTCATTGCAGAGCATTTGACTGACATCTAGACTGATACTTTAATTTAGGGTCAGTCCAGAAAGTTCACTGGTGTGAAGCTGTGGATGCTATTATCAAAATCAGCAGTGTGACTGTCAGGTCAAGCTTTTTATAATCTGGAAAAGATTTGATCCCTAACGTTACTACAGTGAAGTATATGATTACAGAATGACATGTTCTGGTGCTTAAAGGAGCAGAGGTCAACACAAATACAGCAATGCTCTAATAGTCCACATTGGGAACTTGGATAATTAATGTGTTTAATTTTCAAACAAAGGTATGCAGACCACCAGGGGTACATGGGCTCTGTTTAGTACTGCAGAATGGAATTGTTTGTATGAATTCAGGTGCCAGTTGCCAAACTACTTTTTTATGCAATGTAGCTTTGGCTAAACAACAGGCTAATAGTCTAACTAAATTATCTTCTATGCATACTATGATTTTGTTAAATTAATGTGCAGTGTTTTTTCTTATCAATTTGTGACTATTTTTCCTAGGAATTGTTTTGGCATGGCAAAATAAATTTCTAATGACAATACATGTGATATAGCCATTTTTATTATTCAAAAATATTTTAAACTATATCTTGTGAAGCTCTTAAATCTGCTTTTTGCTCATAATAGTTCTGAGACATACAGAAAGCAGATGGAAGCCAGTCTGTATGGTTGGTGTTAAGTTAATTTAAGTGGTAGTGTGGCAGCTGGTGTTGGATTTGTATGAGCCTAGTGGGTTTAGCTCTTCATTTAACACTCCTACTACCACTGTTGTAAAGGTATGACGCTTTATGTAAAAACTACATTATTAAAAAACAATGCTGCATGTAAATGTATTCAGTGATAATGAAATAATTTGCAATTAATAACTTAATGTTGACACGTAGATATATTAGTACATTATGATTAGAATATCGTGTTCTATGTGTTTTTATAATTTTTGACGTTTCTTTCTCCTATCAGACTGGGATAGAGAGAAGCTT
>NC_024319.1:12144027-12153656 GCF_000523025.1 Cynoglossus semilaevis | reverse complement strand
GCCAACGCTCAGGTGTACAAATGCCTAACCCGCCTCCAAGTGGCTGCAACGCTTGGGATGCTCTGCCATCGCCCAAAACACCACGCACAAATCGCTCCTCCATCACCTCCTCAGACCAAATTAGCCTCATGCCTGCAGATGAGGACTCTTCTCTGGTGAGTCTGGTGACCTTAGGGACTTGTGTCTGATAACTGATTTTATTTTATTGCATCTATCTGTCTACATAGTACTATGCTGTTTCCCAGTCTAATAATGGTTTTAATAATGGTTATTATTTTTTATGTAGTCTCCTGGGCTTTTAAAATAAGGATTATTGGAATATAATATATATTCATTATATTATAAAAATCTAATGCTGCATATACAAGGCAACAACAGTTTGTTTTTTTTCTCTTTTTTTCTCTCCATATGTACACAATAATATGAAGCTAATATTGTACAAATCACAATTTCCTGACTCTCAAATGTTTGTAGGTTGCATCCACAGATTTTTCATTTCCTGTCACTTTTGTATTTATAGGTCCCAAATGAACCCCTTTGCTAATTTTTATGCTGCTGGCAATTTGTTTTGAAGACTGCCAATGAGCATATCAAGCATGCTGGATAACAATCAGTGTCCTGGGGAGGACAGCTGTACACAGGGGCAAATTTTCCCTGTCCTGGTGTCTAATTACCGTCTGTCCTAAAGATACTTCTGCTTTTTTTACTTAATACTCAATTTACATAAGATCTTCCGTGTACTGAATTTTCATCTAAATACACGGACTTGCATGGATTGTACAGGTCACAGTTACAAACGTTTTCTAGTTTCCAATTCTGCCAATGCAAAACAGAAACCCAATGTTACTGCTCAATCAAATCAAGGTTTCTGATTTGGTTAATAAATACAAATGTCTTAAATATAAATGTATTTACGCCAGTTTTCTATTAGAGAACAAATGTATTATTAAATGCTTTAACCAAATATCATTCATTGATTACTGTACTTGCTTCCCCTATTCTTCTTCATCTCATGCAGTTTTACAGTTTCTGGTGAACCTACTCTGTCTCTTGTCTTACAGTGTGGCATCTGCATGTCTTCTATCTCCGTCTTTGAGGAGCCTGTTGACATGTCCTGTGGTCACGAGTTCTGTAGAGTTTGCTGGGAAGGGTATGTACATTCATCTGTATTGTGTTTCTTTGCATGCATGAGTTTTTAGAGTGCTCAGAAGTTTAATTTTGGTTTAATTTTTGGTTTAAAAATGCTGAGAAATGTATTTGGACACAATAATCAGAGTCTTTTAGTGAATTAAGTTAAGTCCTGGCGTTTTCACAGTCAGAGAACAGCACTGTAAACAGCTTTCATGGGTCTGTAGTATTACTAAAAGTACATGGCTGTACAGTATGTCTGCATTAAGCAATGTAGTCATTACTATTTCTATTTGAACAATTTATAATTGAGAATGAAAAACAAATTCACACCACCAGTAGGAGTATTGATGAACACTCACCTGCTAAACACTTTCTCTGCAGGTTTCTTAATCTAAAGATCCAAGAGGGTGAAGCCCATAATATCGTCTGTCCAGCCTTCGACTGCTTCCAGCTTGTGCCAGTGGAGGTGATAGAAAGTGTGGTGTCCAGAGAGATGGACAGACGCTACCTGCAGTTTGACATCAAGGTAAAGAAAATAATCATTAAAAAAACAATAAGAAATATACAGCTTTTGTGCACAAGCTTTTTCTCTCAGAAACATACACGCACACATCATTAAATATTGTACTTTTAACTAGTACTCTGTCAGGAATCATTTTCTTCAAGCTGAAATGACAGCCTTGGTTTGATAAGCATCAGTCGTCCTCATGTAAATATATAAACGTATGGTAAATATTTCAAAATCTCTTCTTGCTCTTGTGTGACAGGCGTTTGTGGAGAACAATCCAGCAATTCGCTGGTGTCCTGTGGCTGGATGTGACAGAGCCGTGCGACTGAACACCCAGGGTCCTGGGACTTCTAGCTCTGATGCTCTTATTTTGCCCCTACTGCATGCACCTGCTGTGGATTGTGGTAAAGGCCACCTGTTCTGCTGGTTAGTAAAATAAACATGATCTACTTGAAAATTCAATTGTACTACAGATAGTAAATTTTATAATTCACCAATAAACACTTAAATGTTTTTTTGTTAATTCGGTGTGAATCGATTCGGCTCCTGTGTATCAGACTCATCACAGAGCTCTGTGTCAAATCAATGCTGCAGCTAAAAAGCATTTTCAAAATTGAACAATTCCAAATGAGTAAAGGCAGTATCCGAGACTAGTGTGAATGACCAGCATCCTGAAGATTTCCAAACAACAGTTAAAAACCAATCTGCAGCCTTTGTGTCTCTCTCTTTTTCTCTCTGCCCATGTATGTGTATCTTAGTGAATATAATTATCTCTTGTTAATGCATTGGACAATTGACAAATTGACTGGGATCACCTGCCGCCTGCCACTTAAAACCCCCAGCAAAAAGACTGCCTAATGTTTGCGTGCGCTTATCTCTGTGTTACAACTCTGAGTGATTAAGCTGTGATGTTGTGCAGTTCTGCACCTCTCTCATCCGCAACCATACTCCCATAGCTGTGCAAAATGCCCCCGAGCTCCATTACTGTCATATCATGGCTCCGGTCCTACCTCATTTAAAACTACTGAATGTTCATAGCTCACTGCACCTCATTTCACTATATGGTTCTGTAAAGTGACCTCTGGGAGGGCTTGTCAAGTTCATTCAAGAGTTCAGCTGAGATGAGGTGAGGTTAGGTAAAGGAAGGTAATAGAGATCTGCCTTCAGTGGTTCCCATGACACAGGGGAAGCTTTCGTTTGAAAACACACACACAGAAAATAATAATTGAGATGCATTACAATGATTGAAGTAGATTGGAATTCAGCTCTCAATCTTTACCTGTCTCTCCGTGTGTTCCAGGCAGTGCCAAGGCGAGGCCCATGAGCCGTGTGACTGTGAGACCTGGAAATTGTGGCTGCAGAAAGTCAATGAGATGAAACCTGAAAAATGTAAGCACTGGAGTTAATGTAATACATTTGTATGCCATGTCACACATTAATGTACACAACATCATTAACGTTATACTGAAGATATTTTGGAAACGTCAACATTTATAAATAAAATTTGAATCTATACTTTCAAAATGTCTGCTTTTATGGTGCTTTTTTATTTTAGCTTTTTATTGCACCATCAAATCTTTAATATTATTGCCAAAATCTTGGTATGATATTAATTGGAAATTCTATTTTGCATCATGTGGCCTTGTGGATTAGGATTGGTTCAATTCCCTGCTTGGGGAGTGTGCTGTGCAAGCACCAAAACTCCCCCAAGCCCCATGCGAATTCCCAGTGTGCAGCTGCCTGTTCCTGTGTGTCTGGTGTGAACCACTGGGCTGTTTCAATGACTGGTTAAATGCAGCCATTGATTACAGAAAAAACATCTATTTCGTTAGAAGTTTCTGCATTTATTTCAACATTTTTGTAGATATAAAGAATAATAATATGACAGTTAAAAAGTCAACAGTAAAAACAGTTTTATGTTGTTTACTCATCACATATAACAGTTGGTTGTAGGTTATGAGGATTCTATGCTATTTATCACACCCTAATAAAATACTTGACACTGATTTTAATATTGACTAGATGGAAGAAAAAACAACAGAGGATAATATTAATGTCCTGTGCTAGATTCCTATATTACCGTTTATTTCTCTGCTTGTGCATCTTGGGAGGTCTTAAGCAAATGCACAAGCCCATACAGGCTAGGCAGTCAGGACAATCCCCCACTCAGTTCAGTGGACTGTTTAGATGTTGTGGTAATAGCATTTTTCATTCTGTCTCATTATGCCTGTGTTTGTGTTGTTTACTTCTCCTGTCTCCTGAAGTGGCCGGTGTGAGTGAAGCCTACGAAGACGCAGCCAACTGTTTGTGGTTGCTCACCAACTCTAAGCCCTGTGCCAACTGCAAGTCTCCCATACAGAAAAATGAAGGGTGCAACCACATGCAGTGTGCGAAGGTCAGTCGGACACGAAAGTTACTGTTTTACTAATGTGGGACATTTGTCTGCTGGAGCACAAGAAAGTGACAAAAAGATTAAGAGGGACACGGCATGAATTGAGGTTTAAGCCAAAAACAAGCCCCACATTTTTTATAGCATGTCCTTTAAATGATGATGTTGAAAAAGAAAAGCCTGTGCTGCATCCTGAGGTTTATTCAGGGCCGTGTGTAAACACACTGCAGCAGGCCGAGCAGATAAAAGGGAAAAACAGCACAAGGACAAGTAAGGACAGACTTCAACGAGACACTGCAGCAATGACTTAACAGCTATTATGAGTTGAGGGGACATTTCAGAGGCAATGACACCACCGAAATTAGATGCAGTCTGTATGTCTCCTGCAGAATTCAAGGTTTGCAAATTAGAAAGTAGAGTAGTCAGTGGTAAAATTACTAATGTTTGCAAGGCTCAGGTATTAATAAGGATTGTCCTGATATCACTTTTACAAAGCAATATGAGCACAAGTATTTTCATTTGTGTACCCAACGATACTGAGTACCATTACCCATACTACTTTAGGTTGAGTGGTAATAAATAATATACATGAATCCACTAACATCTAACATGCACCTCTTCTTGCTCTATGGCCTACTAAGACTAAAACTGTACCCTTTCCAATAATTATTTATTAATATTTATTATTATTTATGTATTTTTGCTTTGGATAAAAGCATCTGCTAAATGTAATGTATTAAATATGCAATGAACATGAAGGCTGTGTTATCGAGGTGGCATAGCGCTGTGGGAAATGGGGTGACTAATTAACAGAAGACTATTTCAACCAAAAGGAAAAATATATCTATATTCAACAAAAGTTGTTACATTAGACAGAGTCTTCTACTTTCTAGTAAACAAAGTCTCCCTTAAACTGTAGTAGTACCAATATCCATATTGCAATACACAGATTAAAACACACAATGTCAGTTTATTATTGCACATTTTCGAGTACAAGTATGACTATTTGAAGGAAGCATAGATACTGGTATCTGTATCAGTGCATCCTTAGTATAATGAGAGAATTGTAGTGATTGTGTTAAAACATGTCTAGCTTAATGGATTTACCGAACATTTGCAAAACAGGAAAACTAATCCCTTTTCTCTTTACAGGCTTTACATTCATAAGCTTAATACAAAATATCATGTTTACCCCAAGTGTTCTCTTTTAAGTGTTTTTAAGTGTTTTTTATTAATTTTCATTCAGTATCAGAAAAAGACATGCTGTCTTTTATATTTATATATATATATATATATATAATTTGTGAAGATTAAACTGTGCCTATCTTCATTTAGATTCCTGTTATTCAGGTCTGCAGTTTAGCAGTACTCAGGTTTGCCTTTGAGCACTGGTTTATGATAGTGTTGTGCTCACACACAATTTGTACTCAGTCAGGACCTTCGATTATACTCTGACAGACAACAGGCTAATACAGAGGTGATGAAGATAAAAAAAAGACGTCTGCTGAGTGGTTGAGGTGTGTGTGTGTGAGAGTGGAGCCACATACTCATGTTGCTGTTGGGCAGGAGTATAAAAGGAGCCCAGAGCAGTCATACAAGCAGGCTGCCTTTGTCTTAGTGACAGACCTGTCACTGTCTCAATCGTGGTTAAAGAGGCTGACGAGTGGCGATTAGTTTTGGAGCAATGGAGCAGCATTCACAAGCTAAAAGGCCACTGAGGGCTCAGCCACTTCACCTGTTATTAGTGGCTAAGAAATGTCTTTTACCCCTGTTGCTTGGAAACACTAGGCTCATGTTGCCAGGGAGCATTTCTTTGTCTTTACACTGCCATTTCTTTCCCTCTGGTGTGGCCTTGCTTTTTTTTAAAAATCTTCAGTCACCATACCTCACATACTTGTCTTTTTGTATCACCTTGGCCTTCCATTCATGCTCCTTCTCTCAGTTTTTCATTTTGTATTGATTTTTCCTAACTGTCGTGTAAGCAGAGTGTTTCAAGGCAGAAGGGGTTTTAGCCTTTAGGGTTTTGTGTTGCCGTGGATAACATATGACTCACGAAAGTACATGTGACATAGAGAGAGAAATCACTTCCACCAAATAGGCTCTGGACTGGCACTAGTGTGTTGGTGGTTCCACATTACTCATTAGAGAGTTCTGAACTCCAATGTCAGATGAGCGCCTTCTTGTGGTCGCAGTGAAGAATAGTTACTGGTCGGTTAAAAAATGCTATGTAAAAACAGCTTAAATATTCAGTTTTAAATGAAATTTACCTTTATCTGTCAGCTTAAATAAAATAAAAAACATTTTAACTGAAATCACTATATTGTTTGTCAGAGATAAATAAAAACTGCAACAAGTGCCCTACATAAAATGGAAATGTGACCCAAGCTTGTCTCTTCTGTCTAGTCTACTGTATAAGTTTGGTTGGTGACATTTTGTCTTTACTAAATGCAGATTGCAGTGCACTGGTGAATTATAGATTTTCTTTTTTTTTGCATTAATAAAGTGTACCAACTGCAGTTGATATGAGGTTAATAAAATCTGGCTTATTCATATTTGATACAATGTCAGAAAAGAACAGATTAAAAGTCTAATATTTCTCTTTTGCCACTGTAGTGTAAGTATGACTTCTGCTGGATCTGTCTGGAAGAATGGAAAAAGCACAGTTCATCGACAGGAGGATATTATCGCTGCACCCGCTATGAGGTCATCCAGCAGGTGGAGGAGCAGTCAAAAGAAATGACTGATGAGGTACAGACATGTCAGGTTAAACATTTGGCACCAACACTGGTAAGACAATCAAAGGATCTTATGTATTTTGATGTAAAATATCAGTAGAGGGCAGTATAGCTTCACATCTACTGTAGAGGTAAAGCGCAGGAAAAGGCTCAGATTTATGGTCTGAAGCTCCAAAGCTAAATAAACTTCTTTACATTTCCTTAACACCTGAAGATCTTTAGACACTGATGTGCAAAATCTGTTACTGTGCAAATAACTAACAATAGTTCAAAAGTTAATTAGTCCAGTTCTCATACTAAAACACTTAAATCTAAAAGTTCATCTTCACAATACTCAGTTTTGCCCACATGTCACAATTTGAAGAAATACTCTTTTAAAAATAGGCCCCTGCATCATTGCCAGTTTTAAGTACCGATGACTCCTGTGGCACCAGTCACTTAGTCGGACTTATTTTGACTGCACTCAACCAGAGCTCCTACACACTGCTATGTGAAGGGGGAGAAAACACACTCAAAAGTTTATAGACTGTGACTGTTGTTTGATTATGGTTCTGCAGGCAGAGAAGAAACACCAGAGCTTTCAGGAACTGGACCGTTTCATGCACTATTACACTCGCTTCAAGAACCACGAGCACAGTTATCAGGTACAGAGGCCTACATTAGTTTTTCATCATGTTGTCATGAAATTAATATGGAAAATGTTACGTTGTGTCATTATATTTTTTGATCCATAAGCATTTTATTTTGAATTGATAGAAGACAGTGAGTGTTGGCCAAACATTGTATGAACGGCCCAGACAGCTGGTTTAGATCAGTGATCATAAACATGTTTTAGCAGTTTTTGTAAATAGAACTATTCAATCCTTCCACATTGACGCATTCACAGCTATTGAAATTTATTTAAAAATAAATTATAAATCACTGCAATTTCCATTGGCATAATTAAGGAAAATATCAATATTTTCCCCCTGTGCAATAGCTATGTGTTCTACAATCTCAGAAACAATGAATTGTGGTTTATGACATTATAAATGTAAATATAAGAAACAACTCAGCAGGCACACACACAGACCAAGATAAAAGACACAGACCAAGACACCGGTACTGTTCTTGCAGGCCGTCCTACATTTGTTATAAACATTTTGTAGCTGCAGACATTAGCGGATATGGGGTAAATTTTTAAAAAGCCTCCTAATTTACTCCTTAATTTACAATGCTTCATATTTTGGCATTCTTTTTATCGTTTACTCCCACAGTTTGTGTAAAAATATTTATCTAATAATGAAGCCTAACAGCCTCTGTCCTCTGCACAATAGCTGGAGCAGCGCTTGTTAAAAACAGCCAAAGAGAAGATGGAGCAGCTCAGCCGAGCCCTAAGTGGAAGTGAGTCAGCAGTCTGCTGTAACTGTAACACACTTTATTACACATTTACACTTAGGTCTTAATCTATTCCTCTGATACCCAACTTTGTTAAGTGTGCAGAAGGGAGAAAACACAAAAGGTGTTTCAATAATGTATTAACAACAGTGGATGTAATTATTATTCAGCGGGCGTGTCCAAAGTTACTACAAAGCTATGCTTTCCAAATAACTTTGTGGAGAGTCCTTTAAACCTCCATCTGCACAGGCAATTTCCATCTGTTTTGCATAGTCAATTTTTGTAATGATTCACAACATTCAGTTTGAATTACAGTGGAATGTGATGGCAGTGGCTGCACCTCCATACGTCATCACTAGATGATAGGAAAATTAATGTTCATAACTGTGTGGTCGTGAGGTCACTCTGCATTATATGACTGCAGATTGTAGGTCGTGCCCTCTGAAAATAATCCCTGAGCCTGACCTTCTCGTCACTATTTTACAGTGGAAACCTAGATTAAAATGAAATTAAATATTTTACTGCCTAGCCTTGTGCTCCTTGAATGTTGTTAGTTCACTTTGTGAATTCGACTTCACTTTGTGAAGTTGTAATTACTATGACAGATTAAGCATTCATATAAAGCCAGCACCAATACCGCCCTTTGTTTCTTATCTACCTTTAACTCCCAGGGATGTAATTTCAAACAGTGTGTACTGTATCTATAGTGCAGCAAAACTTTCTTAGTTCTTTGTTTCAGGTCTGCTTAGGAGTGTAGGTAATTTAGTTTGAAATGAAAAATGCACTCTGATAAATTAAAGATGTTTGTTTTGTTCACTGAAACTTTCTGTCCCATCTCTCCTAGGGGAGGGAGGTCCACCTGACACCACATTTATTGAAGATGCGGTCCTGGAACTACTAAAGACTCGCCGCATCCTCAAGTGCTCTTATCCTTACGGTTTCTTCCTGGAGCCTAAAAGCACAAAGAAGGAGATCTACGAGCTTATGCAGGTTCGAGCACTTATATAGGAAGAAAAGACATTTCTTTACAGCAGCTAGTTTTCTATAAGCCATTAGAGCTTTCAACCTTGTTATCTGTGTGGCCTGCTCCAATCTTCCCAACACACTTTTTAAATATTCTGTGGTATGTAATTTCTGATCACTGGCCTAGAAAATGTGTTCTCTTGGAAACTTTGATGTTTTGGCCTTTTCCAGCCTAGTTTCACATCAGCCATATAATTTCCCTGAGGCCTTGATATAACATGTATAAGTTTAAAGTAAATCAAAGGTTATCAAAAAAGCATTTTAGGGAAATAACAGTCTAGGTCTTGAAAATAGTAACATCTCAGGTTACTTTGTTTTTACTTCGCAAGATCATTTATAAAGATATGAAAAAAAAAAAGTTAAACCAAACACAAGTCTCCTGCTCCCTTTAAACATAATTTCTCCATAGACGGACTTGGAGATGGTGACTGAGGACCTCGCACAGAAAGTAAATCGGCCTTACCTG
>NC_024319.1:12116961-12143964 GCF_000523025.1 Cynoglossus semilaevis | reverse complement strand
GGAGTTTCTCACTTCAGTAGCCAGAGGTGTGGCCCCCAACGACTCTCCAGATGCCCCCAGGCGCAGGTAACATGCAGATTTGGCTCTCGATAAGTACTTCCTGTAAGAGATTTAGAGGCTAGGTTAAATATTTAATGAATAACAGACTTGAATTGACAATGTTGCATGAACATCTGCGTCTCCCACGGGTGCAACTGGGAATTTAAAACTTTCACTGCTGTGTAAATGTACGTGATTGCTTGGTCCCATTGCTGAAGCCCTGTCTGTTATATGGCATAGAAAATTGACAATTACTCCCAGGCTTTTTTTCAGTCCTTCTTGAGGTTGTGTGCAGAGGTCATAACAGCATCAGTAATAGGTCATGACGCCGGTGTAAAATTAGAACAGTAAAAAATGCAATTGATATTGAATTGAAATCTGGCTCCAATATTGTTTATTATTAACTACCTATGATGTGATGCCAGATACGTGGTACACCTCTGTGATATGTGTGACACAAAGGGTTCTGTAGTATTGTACAGTAAGAAGCTGTCAATTCTTAGATTTCTAGCATTTCTTTCTGCAGTAACTTTTAGCTATTTTATGGTTTAGT
Source organism: Cynoglossus semilaevis (assembly GCF_000523025.1). Lineage (NCBI taxonomy): Eukaryota > Metazoa > Chordata > Actinopteri > Pleuronectiformes > Cynoglossidae > Cynoglossus > Cynoglossus semilaevis. The sequence goes on along the minus strand of NC_024319.1, from coordinate 12,143,372 downwards.
CACATTTTGGCTATAAAAAAATAAATTAACCTCACACAGATACACTGACTTGCATTTTATACTAACTAATAAGTAAATAAGCATCCTAATACAAAAGAAAGATTTTTATTTTTATGTTTTAAAATTAAAGGAGTCTGAGGATTCTTTGCATTATCTGACTTAAATCATTTAAGGTGAAATCTTAACCAGAAATGTGCCCAAAACGGTTTCTTTGATTTAATTCTCTGAACCTATTAAAGGAAATACTCCGCTTGCCGCTAAGCACATTTTAAAAGCAGTGCATTAGCATCCCATTATATTTACAGTTTTTTAGGATTGCTAATGGTTTTTTTGAAATCTTAAAATCTGTCCTAGTTTAGACACCTTTATAATTACAATCACTGGATCTAAAATAAGACTGATGTGTCATCCTCACGTTTGGGAACAGCTGCAGTTACCACATTATAAAATATAAGTCTGTTTACTCGATGAATGCAACAGAGTATGTGGAGAGAAGTGCAGTGGGCTGATGCAGGTAGACCAAATACCACAGCAGCACAAGCTATCACAGAGCAATCTGTGGCTTGTGGAGTCGGTGGAGTGTGAACTCAGTAAGTTGCAGGCAATTTCTAATCCACTGTCACATCATCATGAAATTATTTGGTTTCACATGCGGGGACTAACAGGTAACATCCCTGTTGGCCTTTTTCTACATGAAAGAAAAATTAAGCAGCTGTGTTTTGTCTCTTAATGTTTTTATGACAACTGTTTAAATATGCTGTTGTTCATTATGAAAGTGTGGCAGTGCAAATTAGACTATTGTGGGCTGCCACAGTCTAGATAACTAATGGAAAACATTGTCTTCTGCTTACTTGCAGTTTTGCCGGTGGAACGTGGGACTGGGAATATTTGGGCTTTGCATCACCTGAGGTAACAGAACAAACTTTGATTTTATTACTGTAAATATTTGGGTATGTATTGTTTCAACCAACAGAAATACAAATGCCCTTTGTCGTTAAATATTATGCATGGTTTCCTTAAATACTGCAGCCGCTGCTTCAGAATTAGGGCAGACACACAATAACAGTCTACCTGTTACTGTACCGTAAACAAGTGTCTCAACCCACTAGACGCTGCTCGGTTTATCAATAAACATCGTCTAGGTTAATACGGCCTGTGAGTTTAACACTTAATGACGTTTAAGTCATTTCCTAGTCAACATTTTCCTCATCAATGTACGATCCTTGAATGAACAACAGGATCACGTTTATATAGTGGGCACGGGTTAACATTATTGTCATAATGTCAGCTACATGATAGGACTAGGTAAATGACTCTAAATGTACCTACATACAGTTAAGAATTGAACAGTAGCTCCTGTCGTTATTTTTACATATCATCCATGTTATCTGCTCTGCACTAACATAGAGGAATACATAAATAAAGTAACGCTAAATATAAATATCTCATATTAACTTAAAAGACAGTCGACAGAAATAGACAGGCAGGAACAGCAGAGGTGAGGGAACAACCAGGTGTGTGTGGGAATATATACACATTTTGAACTATATAACTTGTGTATGTGCTCTTTACAGTGTGTATCTCTAAATTCTTTTACATCCTGGTGTGTCTTTGACTGACCTAACACAGACCAGGGTGACCTAAAGATCAGCATGTTATTCAACACACTGGAGAAGCCAGATGGTTCAGGGTTCCCCAGTGCAAACGCTTGGAATGATTAAAAGTACAGTTCTCTGGCAAATACCTTAGCAGGTTGTTCCCATCATTACACATTAGTAACAGACGTCCATAGTTAACACTAACACTCGTAAAACTAATGACCACATAATGGTTTGATTATTGACTTGCCTACTTTTACTGCACCATGTCATGTGTGCACTCATTGGGGTGCTTATGGTAGTTAATGTTGCACTTTACAAACCCAGAATTTCTGTTACTGTTTTGTTGATTTCAGCTTGAACTAATTCCTTGGGCTCAACAACACAATCACACCTCAGGGTTAATTGAACCCTTTTAAAAATTTGAAAACAAATCTTACATCAGACCTACACCCATGCAGGGTGCTGCCTGCATTTGGTATTAACCTGGAAAAACTGCAGTGTCAGCCTGCATGGGTCATAAAATCATTTTGATTACCTATTAGTAATAAAACGAATAATGTTATCAATACCGACTCATTATCCTTTGTGTGCTCAGCACAACAGATTGAGTCATGGGGCAAACGTTTGTTGACTCGAGGTGAGTCAGAGTTGAGTAGGCAGCCTCTGTCGGAGATGGTTTTTTATGGTCTGAACTCTGGATCGTCATTTAGTATTTCAAGTTTCCAAATTATAAGCAACAATCTCTCAACTATAGCTTAGACCAGACTCACTTTTTTTCTATATATATATCGCATTCTACTATTCATAAAAAGTCCCATAATATTATATGGTGTTCTTTGCAAGGATGTCAAACTACCATCAAAACCTCAGCTTCTGTTTTTATTGTTATGTGAAAGATATAAAGTGACATTAAATTAGGTCATTTGCCCTTAATGACTAATACTGTAAGCACTGGGAAAATAAAGCAGATTTTGAAAACTGTTGCAGGGATCAGTTAGTCAGTGACCAATAAACCACAGAAACAAATAAAAACATTTTACCTAATGATCAACTGATCATAAATAGCATCTGTAGCTTTTTGGTCTCAGTTTTCAAACAACTGATCTCAAACCAGTCCAAAATACATACATGTCCATTCATTCCTATCAAATATCACATACACGCTGACAGGGGGCCTGTGTGTAAGGGTGAGAGAAGCCACATCTGGCCCCTAAGCCACTGGTTGCAGTGGCATCTGTTTATTCTTTGATTCTCCTGCTAACATGTGAAGAAACTAACCATATTACAATATATGTAACACAAAAACTGATTTATTTTAGAATATTAAAAATGAGGGATTATCCCTAGCTTTTAAAAGTTACAACAATTACCCGAAATGTGTATGATTCTCATTCTGTCATTATAGCAATGATTAAAAAAAAAAAAAAAAACTGTAACTAGGCCATGAATTTTTGAGCATATGTATGTCAACTGAGAGCCACTTTCTCTCAGCTGCAGTAGTTAATGGAAATACCATGGTAATAATCAGAGGCTGATGACAGCAGCTCACAGGCGCAGACACAGATGGTCCGCTCCATGCTTCTTACCATACCTGCGGATCACTTTATAGAGGGCTATTTTTAGAGAAGTGGGAAAAAATGAAAAGGCAGAGTTTAGGTGACAGGCTTTTGATTATAAGAATATGAGTCAATGACTTTTGAAAATGTATGAGATGATTGAATGCGCTTGATTATTTCTGGAGGCATTGATATGCAGATGTGCAAGACAGCGTAGGAAACCTTTTCATTGTTGAAGCAGCCTCGCATCTATCAGCCATTTGCAATAAGGCTTTCAACTTGGCTGACAGCTGACCACTAACTTACAATACTTAGGGACAAAAACTAATTTTGAGCAATTATACTAATTTATGTATGACCAAGAACACCTAGGTCAGTTTTATATCTAGGGGTATTTGGAACATAAGACACTGTTCATTGGACTGAATCAGTTGAGTAGTAGCAGGTTTACAGAAATTATCTTTTCAAAATGGTATTCACACCAAACAGTATTTTTGCAACGATCCATTTAAACAGCAGCACCGCCTTCCTGCTGGTTTCTCTCCAGCAGAAATAGTAGATTTTCTTGGTTTAAACCTAAGACCTTATCTGTGCCTGACTCCAGACTGCACCAAACAATTAGAGGAGTGTTCTGGTTTTTTATCCCGGGAAGTTTAGACACAAGTCTCTCTAAAGTTTTTTATAATACTTTTTGTTTTCTACCTTATTTCCCTTCTGCTTCTCTGTCATTTCAATTGACAGCTCAAAAGTTTTTACCCAGCAAGTACAGGTGAAAAGTTTTAACATCAAACACATCTATGAACTCTAACTAATAAATAGTTGTTAATGTTAATTCGTAAAAAGGATAATAATATAATATACCCTCTTCATACAGAAATACGATCTAAAATTCCTTTAAAATATCTGGTTTGTGTTTTTTATTTGACAAATGTAAAAATTGAACGATTAATTGGCTGGGTTTTTTTCTCATATTTTTAATATTTTTAATTTATCTGAACTTGTGGCTTCTTCATCTCCAATTCCCTAACAACATCAGTATGTTCTACTGGGATATATTTTAGACTTTTGATCTGGTGACCAGAAAGTCAACATTATGAATCAATTAAATATCAAGTTTGACAGTCATTTTTTATGGATGCTTGTTGTGCTTTGTAATGTTAATTTAAAATCTTGTTTTTTTGTTGTTGTTTACAGGAATATGCAGATTTCCAGTACAGGAGGAGACATCGGCAACGGAGGCGAGACATGTCTAGTTTCCGCAGCAGTACACCTGATCAGGACGACCCCAGCGGCACTTTAGGTATTGCAGTGAAAGCTTAACTTTCTCCTTCAGCAGTTTTCCAAACTGTTCTTCAGTGGCGAGTAGGGTTATTTCTTGCATTTTATTTGCACATTTAAATTTTTCATTAAAGCTAAAATATGCAGGTTCAGGGAAAGCAAATTGCTCCTCCCTGCCCTTCACCTATAATCCTCAACTCATATGCTGCCTCTGCCGATGCAGCAAGCTGGAAACTTGCTGCAAATTATGGTGGAGTTCCCAAACTTTAACAACCGCTCACTTTTAGCGAGCCAATAATTTGAAGCCACTATTTGTAATTCATCAGTGTCATCATCACAATGATGTTTTGTTTTTTGGCTGCAAGGAGAGGAAAAATAGACAGAGTCTGCGGTTTCTAAAGCCAGCTAGAGTATTGCATTTGGCCAAGAACGATTAATTGATTTCAGATGAAGATACTGAATCAATACATTTCTTGGAAAATGCTGAATACACATTCTCTATCAGGCTGCTTTTATTTATCCATTTACTATTTGTAATAAAAGGGAAGGTGTATTTCTGATTGCACTGAATAGTGATTTTAATATCTGAGTTTATTGACAGAAATTATGTTTTTATTTTGTCTTCTAAGATGAGGAGGATGAGGAAAGAGCACGAAGACATGGTCAACTTATGGTAAGACTCTGTACTTTACTTAAAAAAAATTAAATAATCTGCAGTACGTAGGATGTATTTCTACATTTGTTAATAGTGTAAAATTCCGATTTTATGCACATCATCTTTTGTCAACTCATTAGAGAATCTGATTCAAATAATATATTGTATAAAATGGGCCACCGACCTTTTTTAAACTAAGAGCTACTTCAAGAGTAATAAGAAGAGCTACTTGTATGATACAGACTTCCCGAACCATGTGATAATAATCAAACACTGCTCTGTCAATGTCTGGGATATACAATGGCACCCGTTTGAATATCATTGCAAGTGTAACTTACCCTCTTGTTGCCTAGTTTTTTTTACCCTTGGTATAAAATTAGCAGTAACATAATGTCTTGTATGGATAATAAATACAGTTTTAGTTGGTTTCATGTAGTATAAGTGCATTTACATGTGCAAAAACAAATGTGAACAAAAGGCCTGTTGTTGTCCCAAAACATTAAAAACACATCACACTATGTGACCAGGTTGCTCCTCATTCATCATAACTGACATGAGCGCTGGGAGAGAGGAGGCTAAATCCCCATTATTTAATGGCATCTGTTGACAGCAGTAATATATACACAACATTGCCAGCCTCGGTTTTCTGTCAGGCTCATAAAATTTGAACAAAACAACAAAAAGCAATGCAGCGGCTATTAGATTGTCTGTAGGTTAAGAGTACATGCTTTTTGTGTGTGTACCTGGTCAATCATGTTAAATCAGGATTAAATGAAATGTTTGTGAATGGACCAAATGTGTGACTGCTATTATGCTACTATCCTTTTTTGAACAGCAGAACATTATAGTTTCACTGTACCATTCAAATAAAGATTAGTGGGCAAATTTTTAAACAGCTTTCTTTTGTACTTTTATATAAAATTGTGTAGTACATTTATAGTACTACACTTTTGCCTATCAAATGTTTACTGACAATTGTGCTTAAAAAATACAATCAAAACATATAGAATCTTATCAGAGATGTGTAAAAGTTAAAACTTTCCCAGGATATTTTCAACATTCAAAGTCATGTTCCTGCCTAGAAGACATTTCTCAGTAGAGTGGCAATTACATTTGCAATTTCTTAGAACTATCATGATAGTGGGGAAGCTCTTTTTTTATCTAATAGCATGATTTTTTTCCAAGCAGCAATTCTTTAATAAAGCAGCCCTAAAATGAAAAGACTTGCCTGTGTATGTGAAGCTGCACTGCTGACTGCAACAAAAGGAGCACAGAGCAGTGCAGACTGAGGCGCAGGTGTTTTACACTCCTATTTTGTTCTGTAACTCAAGTGGAACATGTGCACCAAAAATGGGTTAATCACACTCCAGAACCATTGAGAGCTGCTATTACTTTCCTACTCCTTCAGTAACCACTGGGGAAGCGATACCATCACAGCATCTACATGTAAATACAATAGATAAGTGTCTGCAGGTTCTGGTCAATGACTTTCAGGAGGAGTATTTGTTTTCATTCATCACTACACGGGATACAAATACTGGTCATACACGTTGCAATTGTTTTAAGCAATATTTGGTGCCATTTCTACAACCAATCAACAGACAACCTAACACGTGGTGACATATAGGGCTGGAAGAAATGATATATTATATGAATATCAGAATATGTTTTACATATGTATCACGATTATCTCTTCAATGATGATAATAAATCCATTCAACCAAAAAAACCACAATTCATTTTTTAAATGTTTTACAAAGATACTGAGACTTTGCAGACACAGAGCATATAACGCGGCATCAGGTAGATTAATTTACCAACCAGCTAATGAAACAAACCCAAAGTACATTTCTTGAGAGGACAGAAGAAATTGAGAGAATGCATCACTACAGAAGGAGCCCTTGCACAAAACAGAGTCACTGTGGACTTATTATCTAAAAAATGTCAGTGTTCAGTGTCCTCGCGTAACGTCATCAGTTTACCGAAATAACATCAGCAATATCCCGTATCCACTCTCACCCTGTGGTGAACGGTGGGGTGAGACAAGCTGCTTGGTTGTGACGTCATCGGTGATTACTATGTGATGCGTGGGACCTCATTTTTGTATTTATTAAAGCTTTTTTATATTGACTGTACTACATTTCAGTTTAAACCATTGAGGAAACGTCTGTACGCAAACACACTTCAATTTATCCCAACATCTCTCCTCACCACAACGATTAGCACACTCTATTTTAAACAGTCGTAGGTTTTTACGCTGTTACGCAAACACTATCCAGGCAATATTTTAGTAGTTGAAAAAGTGTGTTCTTTTTTAGTTCTTACCTTAATCCAGTCACTGCAGTCTTTGCTTCGCAACATCACGTCAACAACCTGTGTCTCGTTAATTTAATTAATCGGTAGAGTTGCCGAACTACTTCCCGTATTGGTTTCAAAATAAAAGCCCATTTGAGGTTTTTCCCATGTATTCATTTTTCGACGATAGGTGGCAGTGCCAGCTTATAACGTCTTAAATGAAAATGTGTTTGTTTATATTTGGACTATGGACATTAGCAAAGAACAACCACAAACATATCCCTCATGCTTTGCTTATAAAGTTTGATTAATTTTAGAGTTATTTTTTAAATAAAAAAAACTTCAGTAAATCATTGATGTTTTTTTGCTCTTTTGTTTTTAGCTAAAAGATTATTTTAGGATTATACCAATACTAATTGTTCCCTAAAAAAATACATTTCTTAATTTTTTTCCTAGGGTCTTGGTTCCTTAGATGACGATGATCCAAACATTTTACTGGCCATTCAACTGTCACTCCAGGACTCTGGGCTGGCAGGGAGTGGGTCCAGCAATGAGGTTCTTGCCAACGAAGCCTCACTTGGTGCTATTGGCACGTCCCTGCCTTCTCGGCTTGAACAGAGTGCCCCTGGTGTAGAAGTCCTCCCTAGAGCTTCTCTAAGCAGCTCAGAACTGCTGGAGCTGGGCGATAACTTGGCAAAGCATGGCAACGTCAGCATCAGCAGTCAGTATTCTGCTGCTGCTAATCTAACCACCTCTGTACAGCACTGTGACAGTGGCCATCGGGCCTTTGGGTCTTTGTCAAAGCCAATGGCTCCAGGTGACAGTAGCTCATCAACAGGCATCTTTTCTTCAAGTGACAACGAAGACTCGACTACATGCAGCAGCCACAACCCTTCCTCCTCCTCTGCACTTGCTGCAAATGCTAACCTACTGGGCAACATCATGGCCTGGTTCCATGACATGAATCCTCAAGGTATCACCCTGGTTCCATCAACCTCGTCTGACACCGATTCAAACCTGGATACACTCCACACAGCTGCCTGTCCAGAAAATGATGAAAAAGCTGGTATTGTTGTTGTGCCTCAGGAGGAGATGACACACACAGCTTTCTGCTCTAGGAGGCTGAGTGACCTGGAAGGAAGTCAGAAAGAGTGCATACCGGCTGAGAGACCGACACAGTTAGACCTGGGGCTGGAGAACCGGCCGCTACATTTCATGGCCACTCTAGACCCAAGTGCAGACCGCGCTACTGAACGTAGAGGGTCGAAGGTTTGCCATGTGGACACGCCACAGTGTGACTCTGTTTCTGACCACTTGCCCAGCACCAGCTCATCAGAGTGGGAGGAGCAGGGGCATCTGATGTAGTTTGAACAGCTCTGAAAAAAAGTAGCAAAAACAAAAATCACCACTAGACAAATAGGATGGAGGAAACATTGGTTTGGGGGAATGTATTCAGAATGGAGAATGTTTTCTGGTTGATACTGGTTTAAATGAAGTAGTTTAGTCTTATTATTTTGACTGTGCTGACAGTCCTCAATTTACCAGCTCACCTTGGAAGAGAGTACTAATGAAGTAGTAGAAAAATAGAGGGAAAAAAGGACAGTTTAAAACACTTTTTGATATTGTTTTTTCCCACTGTAGTGAAAGCCTACTGTTGTTTTGTATCAGGTCTGAGGGAGATGAATTTCTGCAGATCAGTTCCTAATATTCAATCTGTACAGATTCTCACACCACTCTACACTTCCCTCATTTTAGGTGCCAAACACTGACGAGCAAAAGCACAGTTTGCAGTCACCAAGTGAATTATTCAAAGCAAATTGTGCCTGCTGAATACAATTTAAAATGACTCAGCTCAACTTTAATGTTAAAGTCTGGAGCCATATTTTGGAGATTGTGGCTGAGTATATATATTTTTTATTTAAACCACTGTAGTGTTCTATATAAATGTGCAGTTTAAAGTTCCTAATGGATTTTTCTAATCAGTAGAAACACACATCATCCAAATGAAAAGGAACTGCCCTGTTTCAGAACATCAGAAACGGCCTCGACCATGGTTATTTATCTCAAACCCTTCATCAGAGAACAGTTTCGACAAGAAATGTCTGGAGAGTTAAAAAAAAAAAACAGAAGCTGACGGAGCCAGGGGGGCTTTAAAATATTGGATTCTGGATTCTGCCATTCACTTTCACAGTGTTACATACATCCACAGCAGGAAAAACCTTTCAAAGAAATCCTCCAGCCTTCAGATTCAAATGATTCAATGAAGCGAGCCCAGGTCGCTGTCAGTAATCTAGTTAATTTTTAAAGTGTAAATTAACAAATAACTTTTGTCCTTGACTGCAGGGTAACGTGTGTGAAAATTTCAAGCATTTCTTTAAAACACTAAAAGACTCAGTGCCTTTGTGTCAATCACTGTCACAAATCTTCTAAAAGTATTTGTACAGTACACGAAACAAACACCTGTTACCTTAAAAGTTGTTTTTCTTTCACATTGTTTGTGTAGTGCAGAAAAGAGCTCTTGTTTTTTTAATTTTTTAATTTTATAATAATTTTTCATTATTTCAGCATTTATTGCAACACAAAATACACAACGCTTACCACCGTTTTACCAAGTCTCTCAGTCTAATCTGACAGCACAGATGAAACAGAATGAGCAAGGTTAAGATAAAGTTGTAAAAAATTACTGAGGCAGATGTAATAATGAAAATGAAAACTCACTGTCAGACAAAATAAATGATGTAATAATGAAAATGAAAACTCACTCACTGTCAGACAAAATAAACAGGAATATCAAATAGGCCATCGATAGAAACAAGTATGATTCCCTTTAACTAAAAAAATGAGAGAAATCATATCAGCAACAGCCAGACTAATAAATACATTAATACTTATACAGCATAAAAGTACTGCATCAACCAGCCGCCCATTGGAGACGTCATGTGAAATGGTGCCAGAGTATCAGCTTCAAACAGTAGCTTCACTGTATGATTGTACAAATATTAAAAATAGCAGTTCACTGCAAAAAGGGAAAAGAACCTCAAGGCAAAACTAATGGTGTGTGTGTGCGTGTTGTGTATTACTGCTTCAATCAGCTCCATCCTCTGAGGGAATGTGCGAGGACTTTTAATCCAAGAAGGGAGATCAAGGTTGTTTTTAAAAAAATCCTCTCTATGAGTCTTTCAGGGTAAATAAATCTGATCCTCTCAAACCTGATGTACTACCATCGTATCATTCTTTTTCAAGCCATCTGTGTAGGAAAGAGGTTTAATATTTGTATTATTAGAATCATTTTTGGAATGTTGCTAAAAAATAAAATTGAGTAATCTTAGAAAATAAAATAACCAAATTTTTGTCCAAATAAAGACAGGGTGATAATGTGTTACCCTGGCCTGCATGTGAGTGGAGACAGGAATTGGACTGTTAGTGCTGTTCTGTGAATGAAGTGCAGAGATTCAGAAAGAAGGAAGATGACTCGTATTCAAAGATGTAAATTCTTTGTGGAGCTTGAACGGTTGAAAGGTTAGCTTTTTTTGTTGCATATAAAGGGTTAACACTTTTTTGTTATTAGATAAAGTAAGCAATGCTTCAATCTCCCCGAACAAAGGTTTTATTTCATGAATAGTTTTTTATTATTTGCACAGTGTGCGCTTCGTAGTCTTAGTTTTCTTCTTTATTCAGGACTAATTGTGACTGTACCGACTGAGCTGACCTAACATATAAACATACTAAAAAACACCAGAAGACACTTTATTGTAGGAGAGCAGAAATGTCAGGTTGGAATTCATTAAACATTTCTTGTGAAAAACCACTATAAAAACCCACGCATCAGTGTGTTCACCTTGAAGGTTGAATCTAGTTTTTGTACAAACTGACGTCTGACTGAAGCGAAGCCTGTGTTCATTCAGCAGTGAAAGCTCCACAAGTGTGTTGAAGGTGTGAAATCGAGTGCCAAACATTTTAATGGGGCCAACTTTGTTGACCCTGCTAATGTAAATGTGTTTAATGGAGGCTGTGACACGCGGTGCCCTTTTCTGTGTGACATGATGCCGGGCTAGAAACAGGCTCAGGTTTAAGTGGAGTTCAGTTCTTCCTCTGATGTCTAGGAGATTTTATTTTCAAATGAAATCTAACTTTTTTTTCTATTGTAAAGCAACTAATCCTTGAAATGCTGTTTGCACTTTGATAGTCTATACTTGATACATTCCCTCTTTATATGAAACATGTTTGACGTGAGATGCCAATAAAGTATGTGCTTTAATGTGTGCCCTTTCATCTATATTCATTCAGTTACTCTCAGTATTAGTACTAATTTTAATTCCTATTATAAAAACATTGTAAAGCACTGTTAAAAATAATACAGGTTGCAGGAGCTTTTGTCGGTTTGGCGAAAAATAACTGGTGTTTTTAGGCTTTTAATAAAAAAAATCCCAATAACGAATTGTAATGGTATAGTATTTTTTTCTTGAAAGCTTAAGGAAATCAAACATATCAATATTTACTGTCTCCACTGCAGGCAGATTACATACAGCAAAAACAGGAACCAAAGCTAAAATGTCTGTACACTGAAGTACATTAAACCTCTCAATCCTTCGATTACATGTACAAATACTGCAGAACACAATAATAATACACCAATAAGAGCTTTTAAAAAAATATTTATTTGTTTTTTAATTTGCTAATTTACGCTACACCAGTTACGCTGTTGCACACACTCCAGCCCAGTAGGTGGCAGTAATGTACCTGAACTCTATTCACCAGTGGCTTCAGAGCACAAGATAGTTTAGTGAACAGTGTAGACAGAAATGTTTGTTTTTTGGTAAAAAAGAAAAAAAGAAATCCTGATTGCAGATTGGTTAAATGCGACAATAATGGCATGTAATGATAACAATTTTGTCGTCATCATAAATCGATCAACAAACATGTCACTGCATAGACACCTGCACTAACACTAGCTGAGCTCAGCATGCCCACAAAAGACCAGATAATGAGTTCAGGTTAAAATGTTGAATGTTAGGCTGCAACACTGAGAGGTCCATACACACTGCAGGCAAATAGAGAAAAGCTGATAAATATAATAGTTAACAAAGTAACCAGATGTCTCTGTTGTTCACATGCAAATCTTTCATTAAATCAGTTGTAAACCAGATCATTTGAATCAAACTACTTTTCTCATTATAAAAAATAATGTTGTTTTAAAACAAATTAAAATATTCCAGACTAATTATTTACATGGCTTTTTAATTTCTTTAATCACAACCCACCACAAATGTTAACGCAGTATACTGTTTTTTTGTTTTGCCTAACCAATGGTTAGCTGTCGCATATTGCAATGAGTTGAAGCAGCAGCAGAAACAGACCGACGATGTCCAAATAAAGGTTGAGAGCAGCGAAGATGTACTCCTCGGGAGACACCTCATACTTCCGGTGTTTTCCACCCACGATCAATTGCGTGTCGAACACCAAGTACTGCAGCAGAGACAAAAGAGAGCCGTGAGGCTTCAGCCATGACACTTGTGATGACAAAGCTCTGCTAACAGGAACGGGTAGGAAAGTAAATACAGGCGGCGTTCTTATCGGCAGCAGAGGGAAGTGAACAGATAACAGTCTGTATGAACGATAGTGCTGCTCAAACTGAGTTGTGAGCCACTGCTGACGGCTGCGTACATCAGATGTCTGTTCCAACAGGTGACAGAACGGGTCAGAACATTTGCTGTTAGTGCCAGAATCCCACAGGGAGTGTGTGGCTGTGAGAATGAAGCCTGCTGCTGTTTAAGCGGTGCATAATTGAAATGAAAGGCCACCAGGATATGAGTGAGTCTCACGCTTGACTCTAAACACAGAGACAGAACCTTTGACTCTGGGATCAGCTCTTACATCAGGCACTTTACTTGACATTAAAGCTTCTTTGATGATGCGTCATTTTTCAAAAAAGGTCATGCAGACAATTTATGTTTCAATCACAGTGTTTCAGTGAGTTACGTAGCGGCACTTACCAAAGAAAACAGCAAGGTTCCCAGGCAGGCGTATGCGATGTATGCAAACTGTTGGGAAATAAAATCAGGTTTCAATTAGTGTCACTAGTTGAACATCATTTAACATAACACTTTTACTAGTTACATTCGGTTTTATTGACATTCCCAGCAGACAATTTTTGTCTCATGCATTTGTCTCAAGGCCAGAGCTTTAAAACGTCTGCACCTTTAATCCCCTTCTCCTCCTCTGAGCCAGTATAGTTAATGTGATGGTTCAAGCTGATAAACACTGATCAGAGTATCCTTCAAGGCAGCAGCATTTATTCTCTGTTCCAGTTCATGTGTCACATTCAGTAGCTTTAAAATCAGCCGAGTGCTCATTCCTGTAAATTCCCAGCTAAAGGGTTGTCGCGGCAAACAGCGGCGACCATTTAAATGCATCAGTCTGCGATCAGCGCACATCGTCATCTTTACAGTCTGCCCAGCACCCAAATCACTGCCATTACATTCTGGGAATAAAAGCGAGGAGGCTGTATGTCTGTATGTCTGACTGCATGCTGCTACCGCACCATTCAAAAGCCACTCTCTTTGTACAATGGCTCCTTATTTTACCTTAGTTTGGAGAATTGCACAGAGCAGTCCAAACGAGAGGAGAGTCCAGGCAAACACCCACACAAATGCGTTCATGGTGGTGAAGTCGAACTGTCGCCAGAAAGTGGAGGAGAAAAGCAGAAGCGACAGTGAATGTGACAGGCCGCTCCGACATGGAGAAAAACTTTAGACAGAACATTTTAAACTCATCACTGCCATAAAAGCGGGGGTGCTCAAGGTCGTCTGTATTACAGCTGAGCTGTGAGGCAGCACAGATTACCTAATGATGAAGACATATTGCTGTTTGACTCACAAGGAAAATTTTAATGATTCTGGATACAAAGATTCCGGGGATAATTAATCAACAAGATGCGACGCAAGCACAGAGTGGAGGTGGATTTTTTGGCCCGTGTGACCTTCTCACATCCACTGAAACAGGTGATCGCCCACCATGATCACCTGAGGAGATGTGGCTGAACATTTGTATGACAGTGACACAGCTCAGTGCACAGTGTGGTGACTGCAGCATGATAATAGGATTATTAAAGTCAAACTCCACGCTCATTTTTAATATCATGGGGCTATTAAAATCAGAGGTGTTGCACGTCACTAAATACAAAAATAATCATTCCATATGTGGTAAAAGGTGAAAAATGCTGAACTAAACCTCATGCATTTGACCTTTTCTGACCTTGGCGGTTGTGTAGTCAAAATATATTTTTTTTTTATGTTTTAATTAACCACAGCCAGTGAGTCCTAAACTACGGAGGACTGACAGTGCCAAAACAAAATGAATAAATACATCATTAAATAATTACTTAAATGTTATATTAATTAAAATTTAAATTAAATACATAAACATGTTATTAACCTGTCATTAGTACCAATTAATTTTACATTAAAAAACATATATACTTATTTCACTATTTATTTAAGTATTTTATGCTCCTGCATTGCAGTACTTCATGAACTAATTGTAGCTGTCAAAATCGCCGCCCATTAAAGTCAGTGGGCGGTGCTACTACTAATCTAGCCTGATCTTTTGATCAGAAGTAGCACGCTATGACAAAATGCTGAAGTAAATATTAACCTTTATATCTATATTAGATTAGAGAAAATGCTATAGTTGGCTCAGAGTCCATTTTAAGGTATTACTGTTTCGGGAAGGCACTAATAAAAACAATGCAACGTGTAGCTAAGGAAAACAAAACACAGGCCAAAACAAAAAAAAATTACAAAGTAAAAACAACAAGTTTAGACAAGAAGATATACTTATTTAACAATTGCCAATTAGATTTCTCAATGCTACAAAATAACAGTTATTTAGTAATGGTGATTTTTTGAAATTGAAAAATTGAAAAAAAAACTGCACTTAAATGTTCCATCATATGTAAGTAACAAAAACAAACAAACAAACAAAAAAAAACAGTAGTTGTCTCTAGCTGCTGTTTTTAAGGATCCAAATATGCTAATGTTCAGATATCAGTAAGAATCTTGTATGTTCTCATTGGCTCTTTAAACTAACATTTCATTGGTTCATTCCTTTTGCATTAATCCCAGTAGTACTTACCAGTCATATCCTGGATGTGCCAAAAGGCCACACCACCGTTAACAAAATCTGGGCTGCTAATCACTTGAACTGTCTTCATATAAACATTCCAGTCACTGCTGGAAATGACCATCCAACTGTAAAATATCTCCATTAAGATTTTCTTTATTAGACAGTTCACAGTGAAGGGATGGAGAAAGGATCCAGGGAATAACAAAAGACACCAGGTCATCGCTGTAGTCTAGATTTACGGTCAGAGCCTCAGCCAGTGTGATGCTGGGCACCAAGAATTAAGTTGAGTGGCAAATACACTGATCTCAGCAGTAATCACAGCGTTGCCTGGACAGCAAAGCCATCAGACTTTAAACCATTGCTGATGACTGCATGTAGGTGACGCTGCCAACAGCTCAGCTGAACAGCACAGGAAACACAGCCCTGAATATATGAATGTTCACACCACTCACTGCACTTTATGGAATGTCATTTTTGACTTCACTGCAAACTCAGCCAAGGGTATGTGACAGATCCTACCTTTGACTGCAAAGCAAACAAACTCAAGGAAAACGACACCAGCGCTGTCGCCCCCACGGCCCACAGTACCGGCTCGACTTTAAACAACCTGCGATGAGAAGGTGAGAAAGATGCCGCGCTGTCGCCCCCACGGCCCACAGTACCGGCTCGACTTTAAACAACCTGCGATGAGAAGGGGAGAAAGATGCCACATACATTATTATTATTATTATTATTATTATTATTATTATTATTATTATTATTATTATTATTATTATTATTATTATTATTATTATTATTATTATTATTATTATTATTATTATTATTATTATGCTTTAAATAATTACAAAACAATACTGAGTTAAACATGAGAAGTTTGTTTGATACCAAGAAGGAAATATTCATTTTTAAAACTACTGCTTGGCCTTTAAATTGTCAAATCACCCTGGCCAAATACTAATTAGTAAAATGCCATTATGGTCCAATGAATCTCTCAAATTTATAAAGGACTAAATAGACCAATACTGTTCAGATCAACAGGCAGAATGTTGTTGTTTTGAACTAATTGAAATGTTTTGCCTCAAAGAGCCATTTTACTATTAGCGCAAAACAAGTAATATCTGGGTTACTGGTTTTGATACAGGACAGGTAGATGATTGAAACATATGTGGCCGGCAAATATATTCTCTGACTATCTGGGTACAACTTCTAATGCTGTGTACTAGAGAAAACTGAAAGAGAAAAATACAACTTCTAATGCTGTGTACTAGAGAGAAAAAGCCAGAAAACTGAAGGAATGGATCAAAACAAATGGTTAAATATGTATTGTCTAGTGCAGTGGTTCTCAAACTTTTATACTCTGTACCACCTGAGAAAACATTGAACTCTCTGAGTACCACTGTGATGACCAACATTAGAAAATAGCAGCATAGGCCTTCCCTATTAGCTTCCACCACACAGGAGAGTTGTTTATAAATGTTTATAAAGATGCTTATGTTTAAATGTTGTATTAATTGTGCATGGTATGTTTCAGATTTATTCAATTAAAAATGTAAATGTGAAAATATGAATTTCCCCCACATACCACTAGAGAGCACATTACTTGTGGTACGCGTACCACAGTTTGAGAACCCCTGGTCTAGTGAGTAAAGAGTAAAAAAAACTTTTTGGGATGTATTTGCCATCTGTCTGTAACGTGTTTCAGTCATTTTCTATGAAATTAGTTAATAATATCCTGTTATATTTTGTTGGTAAAACACCAAAATATGTTTTCTCGGCATGATGGTAAAGGATACTTGTGTTTATTAAAGCAGCACTGTACAGAAGAATTGGTTTTGAACCTTATGTGATTCCACTGATTTATCTCAGCTCAAAAAAACTTTTTAACAATGCGTTTTCTTTTCCATTTTGGTAAGCAACAAGGACAATGGCTCATCAGACTAAAGATGGCAACAAAACTTCAGATATGAATGGCACAGGTTTGTTATGGTGTCATAGTGTCACACACTCACGCTGCCACAGATCCCAGCATCAGGCCCTCTGCGATCGTCTGGAGCAGGAACCAGTGAAAAGGGGAGAAGCAAAAAAAAAAGGAAAGTATATATAGAATCTTCCCAAAAAGGCACAAAAACCAAACAGTAAATAGAGCCGGTGTGGTGGGGGCTTAATTTGATGCCCGACTGCCACCGCTGCTGCTACTTACAAAGATGCCCAGGGCAATGAAATTAAAGGGGACCTGACGACGGAAGGTGTCACAGCAGGACATGACCACGATGAGCACCAGCGTCACCGCCCTGTTTCACACAGAATATAGAGTGTATCATAAAAACAGCACACAGACATGAAGAGAAAACACCATCTTCAAAAAGCCAATACACCCACTACATTATTTATGCAACGTGCGGTCGGGTCACTTCCTGGACTGACAGTTAGTGATTTACTCCTCTGGATTTCCACCGGAGTTTACTCGGGGAGATGGTGGAGATTTGTGGTTTGCCAGACCGGTTAAAACAAGAAGTTTGACTACATGTTCTGAAAAACTTACATCATGCCATAGGTGAACCAGTAGGTGTTGATCGCCCATATCCTCAGAGCGTCCCTGTTATTTGATGAGAGAGAGAGCGAGAGAAAGAGAGATAGGGGAAGTGTTTAATGGAGGCGCCATTCATTTGACAGAGGCAGCAGAATGATTGTATAAAATATTAACCGAGGACAGAGCATTGTGGAGCTGAATACAACTCGTGAAAAGAAATTACACTACCAATGCTCTGCCTTATCATTATACAAAACATATAAAGCTTTCATACTGCTGATACATCATATGGTAGAAATGCTCTTTTATTCTCCAGCACTCAGGCCTGACTTACATATTTATGCTGGTTTGAACAGGGTTGTGTTGCACATTTGTGGGCACAACTGTGGTTCTTAAGTGGCGATGGGTTCTCGATAAAACGTACAGCAAAGGTGGGTGGTGAAAAGGTGACTTTTTTTTTTTACCAGTAAAGAAAAGCGCAGATGATCCCGACTGTCACCAGGAGCTGGAGCATCAAGGTCAAGTAGACTTTTCTTATGAAGCCTGTTCAAAAAAAAAAAAAACACAGTGAGTAGCAGGAGTCCTGGAAGTCAGGATAAACACACAGGAGGAAGATAGATAGTGATGGAGGGGAAAAAAAAGTCTGCCACTATAAAGCAGTCAGGGAGTCAGGGTTGTTTTCCAGTTCTCACCAAATTCCATTCTCGCATTGAAATGATTTTCACTGTGGGCGCGACAAGAATAGGCTGGAAACAGCACAGGCCATGGAAAAATAAATTTGATTGCAAATCAATTTCAGGCAAACAAATTAAGGAGTAAATATTGTTGGCCACGTTTCAGCTCCTGCCACAGAAAATAAAACACAAAGACACTTTTTTTTCTTTTTTCTTTTTTACCCCTTCGTAAAGTGGCGTTGCTGAAACCACTGTCCTCTAAACCATTGAAGTAGTCAGGTGGAGGTTGACCATACTGCTGGTTATTACCACCTTCTGCCACACCCTGAGGATAGGAAGCGGTATTGTAGGGGCCAGAGGAAGAGACCACCGAGACATTAACCTTCCCCGTCTACGAACAAGAGAAAACAAAAGGCAAATAATCATCGTCCAGTTCCTGGTGACTGACCTGGACTGTATTTTCAGAAGGAATCACATGTTTGTATATATTTTACCTAAGTAGACAAACATGGGGAAGAGAAGTTTAACCAGTCATCTGTATGATAATACTACAACTTCTACCTTTTAAATGGTATAATCTGTCATTCATTTTGAATTTCTTAATCACGTTTCTAATAAAATCCCAGCCAGTGAGTCCTGGGCAGCTTTAATAAAACATTAAAACTCAGAATAACAGATAACAAAAGAATTAAATGTCAACCTCTATATTTGGTGTTCATAACATTACAGTAGCTGTTGCTGGAATTTGTTAATATTTCTCTTTGCCATATTATAATAATATAGAGAATGGTAATGGAATTAAAGTCCATTTACAGTCATTATAAAATGATAACCCATAGTCATATATTCTGATAGCAGATATTTCTCTGTGGTTGTATTATCAAGCATCGATAGTGGATGATGTCATGACCCAGTAAATCCAAAAAAGACACTTTTGCTTTCATTTATGACGACCGTTGGAGTATCGTTGGTGCTAATGACAACTACCAACCTGACAGATCACTGCTGCCGTCTGAGCCTCTTCAAAGCTCTGGTTGTTGTAAAAATTAGTGGTAGGTCCAGATCCCACATTTTCACTGCTACTGGTTTGACCCATTCCACATTAGAAAATTCTACTTTTTCTTTTAAACAAACTGAAAGACAAAAGTGAAAGAAAAGACAAACAGGCGAGTTAGAGGTCATGGCAAAGACATGACAATGGCCACTTGAAAAGTGTCGGCGCTTTCATCAGTTATGTCAAATCAGCATAAAGTGCAGCAGAGTCGGGGTGGAACAAATAAATGGGTAATTATAAAAATGATGCATCACACGAACAGAGCCACCCATGACTATCATCCATAATTATGGCCTTGAGCGTCTTTTTAATAGCGTTGTATGTATATTAAATGACCAGCTATGATGTGGTTAATTGATCTCTGAGGATATGAAGTCATCAACAGAAAAACAACATCAGGGATTTGTTTTCAATTCATACATTATTTACTAAAGACACAAGATAATGAAGTCCATTCATTAAAACAACAACCAACTGTATATGAACTAGAGCTACATTAAAACTGCAGTGTCTGTCATTGTAGTATTCAGTACTACAGATTCTATTCTACTACATGTATTCATAATACTGTACACTTCCTGTAATACCACATTCACCTCAGTGTGTACCAAACTAAGCAGTTCCAGAAGTTCCTCTTAACTATTTACCTTGTATTCAGCTTCTGTTTTGTTTGTATAAATATAAAAACGTCAAACATTCACACTATGATTCTGTCTTACCTCTGCCGTGGCAGCCGGGAATCTGCTCTGCTTCTCTTCCTGTAGTGTCACTTCCCTTTAGGGCAAAGTCTACCTGCTATCAGTCCGTCCCCACAGAGACAGGACTTTAGCTCCAGGGGAAAGGATGTATCCCTCATTAGGCTCAATGGGATATTCAGATGAAGTTCTTAAAATGTCATTAAAGCAGCCAGGCTGCCACTTTGTCAGAGCAATTTGTCTTTACATTCTTCTTTTACCAACACTCATCCCACACAGGCCTTGAGAGTAATTTGTTACCGCTGCTCTCACACGCTTCAACAAAGGTATATTAGTTTGCATCCCTCATAATGACACATCATTAGCCTGCTGTACGGTGCGCAGGGTGTCTGTAGCATCTCCTCCTTCACTGTGTAAAAACGGAACAATGACTCTGGGTGAAATCCCAGCCAGCCACGTGACTCCCGGCTCACCTGGGTCACACACTGATAGCAGGCAGCTATAGTGGAAAGTGTCTTGTGTGAGTGAGACGAATGAGAGATCAATCCACATTACACGCAACGATTAAGGATATTGAGCCACGTCAGGGAAGAAAAGCTGAAGACACGCTGCCAGCCGAAAACAAGTGGTGTAATCCAAAAACAAAAAAAAAGCCAAGTGCACGGGTACTCCAGGACACAACGACCTGAAAGATAGAGAACTTCACAGACGTTGTTGTTGTTGTTGTACGTAGGTCAGTACAATCGTCCTGCTACACTCACAGTGACTTTGTTCATGAATGAGACACTGCTGCAGCTCAGACAGGTGTAAAACATGACACAAATTAGCTATAAACTCTGGGATATTAAAGAATACACTTTACTAGAATAATAAATAAACTAGACTAAAGTACAGATGTGAAAAGAAGAAAACTATTGTTATGTTGATTACACCACTAATTGAGTGTTTTTATTGATTTTTAGGGAAAAACACAGGCTCAAAAGCAGAAGATTGTCCTGCAGCAGTGGTCAATGACTTGAATTTGAAGTCATTAAACAGGAAACATACATACCTAAAAATGTGTGCTAAATTCCCTACGGATTACAGACGGTCACAGCCCTACAGATGAGAAGCTGCAGTTCCTTTCTTGTGCCTTAGGTGTGTGTAAAAGTGAAACACACCACTTCAGAGTTAAATTTCAAGTTCTTTCTTATTTTATGGTAGAAAGGTACGGGCATTCAGAACAGCACCTGTGGAGTTTTATTGAGACAATGAATCTAGTGGATTTCTTTACAAGCTGTGTGCTATATTGACACTGACATTTTAACTTCACTCTTACAGCCGCAGCGGTGTGAAAACAGGGCTTCTTGGCCACATATGGCCAACCAAACAGCTCCAAGCACCAGCTACTTGATGTGAAATTCTAGATAAACTATTTGGTTTCTGTGTATGGACAGATAACATTCGTATTGTCGTTTTTCTGACTGTCTTAATATTTTAGATTTAGTGCCAGTGATGCCTCACCTGCCCTAGGAAACGTTAGACTAAAATACCCTGTTCACAGGTAGGTCACTGGTTGGGTTACTCTATCGGGATTGCATTCAATGCCACGAGGCATACGGTCAAGAGTTAAATTGTATTTAAAAAACATGAAAAATTCACATTTTCTGGCTAACTATAGAACAATGGAAGTTACAAGGCATCGATCACTGCCAGTGGCTCAGAGGTGAGGTTGTTGCTTCATAAAGAATTTATAAATCTTTCCCTCGGAGCAAATGTGGCTCAGTTGTGTCACAAACTACAAAAAAAAAAAAAAAAAAAAAAAAAAAAAAAACAACCCCAAAAAAAAAAACAACTAAAAAAAAGACCATTAACTATTAATGTCTTTAACATTCGTTATGCATTTCAATGCTGCAGACTGGATTCTCGTCTGCCCCCCAGTAGTTCGAGCTAGAATCCCCCAGGTTTACAGACGCTGTTTCTACAGTATGTCAAGCCAACCCTAGGGGGCACTAGTCTTCTTTGCTTCTTGTAACTGCAGTGCTTTGGACGTGGCTCCCTCTTACACTGCCACCTCCCCATCAGCACTGAGTTCTCCAGAGACGTAGCTCTTCACTCAAACTGCTGGAGCAAATCTTTCGAGCGTTTCACTGACATGTGACATGTGATTTTGCTGTAAGAGAGACCAGAGAAGAGATGACTGTGTGCAACGTGATAAAAAAACACAGACATTTCTAAAGTCAGAGAACATTTTACCTCATAAAAATGTATATCTTGCTTTTGGTCTCTCTGTCAACGAGATCAGGATTTAAACTAAATGTTCAAATGTGATGAGCTCACGCTCGCCTGTTCGTGAGATCTGAGTGCGATTTGAACGGCAGGACAACAAACAAAGTCACATTTGGACAGGCGGTTGAAACCCAGCCCGTGTTGACACACCAGTCAGTGTGAAGCCCAGTGTGAGGCCACATATAACAGATCTGATTCCCTCTGTGTTGTCCAAACAGGGGCGACGCAGGGGGCTGGAGCCACACACAGCTGAGTGTGTGCAGAGCAGGGAGCTGTGTCCATACACAGACAGGAGAGGGAGACACAGTGGGGACAGAGACAGGTAGAAAGACAGACGGGTAGAGAGACAGACAGAAACAAGCAAACAGAGAGATAGGCAGAGAGAGTGAGTGACAGAGAGACAGAGGGAGAGGGGGGGTAGAAACAGAGTGGGGATGAGAGACAGAAAGAGAGAGGGAAAAGACAAACAGAGAAGAGGTAAAATTGGAAAGAGGTCAATGAGAAACGAGACTTCAATAGATGGGAGTAATTACATGTTGAAGGACAGAGACAGACAGACAGACAGACAGGCAGACAGAGACAGAGACAGACAGACAGGCAGACAGGTAAATATAAAGAAAGAGAGTAGTCAGACAGGAGAAAAAAATACAGAGAGATAGACAAGTGGAAAGACAGACAGGTATATAGAGTAATAGACAGGCAGGCAAATACTGAGAGGGAAAAAATATAGAGACAAGAGTCTAGACAGACAGACAGACAGACAGAGAGAGACACAGAGAGAGACACAGACAGAGGGACGGACAGACAGACAGAGGGACAGACAGACAGAGGGACAGACAGACAGATAGGGTCATATAGTTTGGAGTAGTTTGGGGTCGGTGTCTGAGCAGGGACGCAGGCAGAGACAGCTCTGTTTCGTTGGACGACCATGATCCTCTGCTGGTGTTTTGAGACAGGATCACCGAGGGGACTGTTGTCTTATCACTGGGGAGGGTAAGATGGAGTCGTCACGGGAGACACTCTTCCCACTGCTTGCTGACATGACTTACTACTCCCTGGCCGTTGGGGCCCTCTTCAGATTTATCCAGTGGATTGAAAATGGTGTTTGATGTGACCCCACAGAGCTGGCGGCAGGTCCAGAGTTCTGTGTCACCGGATGCCTCTTCATGCCTTATTTACAGCCCCCCTGAAGCTGCTAATGCTGCTAATGTATGATGTATGATGAATCCTAGCTGGACGTACGGGCCGGTGGGAGAAGCCGGCGTTACACAGTGGGACTGCATGTGGTACAGTAAATAACGAGAAGGCCTGTGCTGTGTTCCACTTAATACCATGAGCTAGTGCAGCTGTGTCAAATAAGCAATGCTATTTCAGGGAAATTAACAGCCCTGACACAGAGCTCCCACTTAGTCCGAGGGTGGAATCATCCTTTCATTGCTGTCCACTATGGCCAGTACTACCTAGGCCTGCGCATGGCTCAGATTCAATGGTGTAATTGCAGTTAAAGTATCTCAATGGGCATAATTTAGTGCATAAATAAATGTTATACATACTTGATTTAATATAATGCACTAGTGTCTCAAAGAGCACAAAACTGCAGATGAATTTATCCCTATTAGAGTTCACATTAGCTGTGTCTACAGTGAGCACTCCATTAAGGCATAATAAATAATCTCCAGGAAAACGTCCGTCTAAATTTATTAAACATGAAGCCTAATTGATTATAACGAAGTCTGCTGCAGACAAATATTAACTACAATGTATTAAATGACAGTTTAATGCACCGTGGATGTGGCCGTGCTTTTAGTTTGGCGTCAGTAAAGCTAAGTTAAATGAACATTTACCAAGACATGGAAAAGGTTTTGACCAAAACATAGGAATTCAATTTAAGCCACTTAGGCTTCCAAGGTCAGGAGGGAACGAGAACCAATCTGAGCTGCCACTGTGACATCAGCAGCGTCCACGGAGGGGAAGGTCACCGGTGTAACACAGGGCCAACATACAATACAGAATTGTAAAAACCATTTATGTGCTAATCCACACCTGAGGTCAATTTAGAGCAAAAGAAGGGCAACATTTCTATCCCGTGGGCCACAGGAATATCAACTGTAGAGGGCTTCGTCTGGAACTAGAACAAAAAGTCAAGATTTTCTTCTTCTAGAAGTGTTCATATATACACCATATATTTAGTGCAAGGATGTTTTTTAAGAGTTTTTAGTGTTTTAAGCCTAGGATCACTGATCTTCAACATATAGGTCCAAGTCAAGAAGTTCTAAGACACAGTGAAAAACTGCTAACTCTTTACTTAATAAAATAACAAAAAGGTATTTCTGGACATATCCTCCATTTAGGTCTAAGCTCTTTCCCCTTTATCCCATACTCAACTCAACTTTTCCAACCTCCTTCCCTCAAAAAAAAAACCTAATTAATTATAACCAAGTTCAACTTTTGACAGAAAAGAATGTCTGAAAGTATAACATTTGTGCTTGAATATAACTTAACATATGTACATGCTGAATTATTCCAACAGAACATTTGGTGTCTCTAACTATACTAAAGTAAGGTTAAGGTTGAAACAGTTAGACAGGTGTAATGTATTTACTGATAACAAATTACATTTAGCACAGAACGTACTGCTGCACCACATTTTCTTTATTATCACAAACTGATTTAATGAACTGAATGCATTAAAAAACACACACGTTTAGTTAATTTGAGTAAATTTAGACCACGTACTCTGTGCTGACCAACAGCTGCGTGACAGTGTTAGGAAATCTAACATGTCTAATTATACAGAATTATTTGAGCATGGATCTATAATTTGCACAGCAACGTAAAAGCTTTGATGATTTGAAAAAAAGGAACAAATTAATGACAGAATTCATTTGGCTCCATGTTTTAATTCAACTTTAAGATTGTTATTAAAATCCCCTCTCTAAACACAAAAGTCTCTTTTCATTCCAAAGGAAGAACTGATTTTTTTTACCCCCACATGTGTAATATGATCATTCTAGAAGGATCCGAGCTAATGTGGATTACTCACTTTTCTAACATTGTTAGGACGCTGGATATGGGATGGAGGAGCTTATTCGAAGTTGATTGGAGTGTGAGGATGCTGGGAAAATATTGAGGGAGAGTTTCATCAAAGCCATGTGCAGGGTGAGGCATGCTGGGTACAAGCTGCCAGGTCAAATATTGGTGGGAGCTGACTGAAATCCCTCAGGGTCAACAGCATTTGTCACCATGGACAAATCTCAGCGTACTTACATTTTCTTGCTGTTGCCACACCTGGTATTACAGAGTTTTGGGCCCAATTCCATTTCATATTTTGACTCTTCATTCTGTCCTTGGAAGTGAGTTACAAGAAGCTGTTAGAGAAATTAATGCCCTGAAATTGGACGCCCTATTGAAAACCAAATCCTCTAGGACAAACATGGAAACAGATGCGCTGGAGTCACTGGGTGTAAATGGAAAGTCACTGTCATGGCAGAGTTTCAATCATACAGTAGGTGCTAATGTAAATACCAAATATAATGGTAGACATAGTGATATAGTAATAAGACCTAAACCAGGTAAATGTAGAAAAGTAGCTTTTGTTATTGTCTTAATTTTTTTTTCCAAAATGGCCTTAGAACTTTCAGACCATTTCTATGTTTATCCTGTTTCCTCTGCTGTCACACG